>NC_044302.2:5312565-5913190 GCF_004027225.2 Strigops habroptila | reverse complement strand
CAGGATGTGGGCTCATATACCTCCTCCTGGATAATAAATTGAGGTTCAGCTTTCACAGAAGAAGCAAGCTAGAATGTGATATTCGTGTGTTGTGAAGAAAAAGAGGTTGCTGCCTGAATGGCAATCTGCAGTGCTCTAAGGTCATTGCTATAGCCAGAGAGGGAAATGCATTCCTACAGACTAAACTTCCAAGAGTTCATTCTATTATTATTTTTATTGAGGCCACCGAAACCAGTGTGAAGGCTTTCTATGATGACAGTTGCTAAATAAGTTTGATGCCGTATTAGCAAACAGCTGAATTTTGGCTTTTCACAGTTAGTAGTAAAAGTCACTGAAGGTCTTTCTTCATGAAGAAAAAACATGGGAAGTCCAGAGAACATTCAATCAGCAGCAAGACCCACAGAAGTAACCCCTAGGAGAAGACTCTGAGTTGCCAGTCTTTCAGTTGAGAGCCTGTGTTGACAGGCTCCATCACTAAACATAGAATCATAGAATCACAGAATATTTAGGGTTGGAAAGGACCTTAAGATCATCCAGTTCCAAACCCCTGCCGTGGGCAGGTACGCCTCACACTAGACCATGTCACCCAAGGCTCTGTCCAACCTGGCTTGAAACTTAATGATAGACTGCTGGGATTGTGATTTTACATCTGGAAAATATCACTGATTCTTGCCTATTTGCACTCTGGGTCTCATGCTTTCGGGCAAGTTAGAGTCAAGATGATGGGGGAGGTGCAGCTTAGATGAATTTTCCTCCAATGCCAAATAAAGACACAGTTTGCAATAATATGTGCTGATGTCTGCATGTCTCCGTTACATGGTTGTATACATCTGTAATTATTTCCTATGTAAATGAATGAGGGGACATTTATTTCAGAATCACGTATTGCTTGCCATCAAGATGAGCTTGGCTGGAACCACCCACAGAGCCCAGAAATGAAGCATTTTCTCCTGTCAGCTGTCTCCTAAGAAACAACTAAACATCTTTGGCTGAACTGATTCAAGTTGGGGGTCTGTCATTCAAGAGAGAGAAAATTAAAGCAAGGGATTGGCTCCAGGCTTGATTTCACCAATTCTGTTCCTCTAGAACAAGGAAGCCTGTTCCTCTGATGGGCTGCCGAGCGAGGCAGGATGAGGAGAGTGAGCAGAGCTGGCACTAGCTCAGTACTCTATATACCAAGCATACAGCTCAGTCCTTCTTGCAAGGAGCTCATGTGGAATAATTACAGCTTTCATCTGATTGATTTTTGCTTTGTCCATTTTACATTTTTCCAGTAGTGCTTTTAATATTATAAAGCCCCATGGCTCTTTGACTTTCCCATTTCAGATGCATCCTGGGCTCCATTCAAGATTATGATACAATCCGCAAACCTTGAACGTAAGCCAGGCTCTCTTTTTCCCAAACTGGCAGGCTGCATGGGAAGCAATGAACACATTTTTCACAGTTATGCATCTTGCATCTGACTCAGGTTGTTGTTATTATGCAGTAAGTGTTTCCATCTCAACATTAAAGAAAAGAAAAAATGTTCGGGTCCTAAGGGGGGAATAAAATCCACTAAACCAACACAGGCTTTATTTGCTCGTTGACTACCAACTGGTGTTGAGAATGGCGGGACTCCCATAGCTTCAAACAAGATTAGAGAGCAGGAAACAGGACATTTATTTCAACTCAGATTCTTATTGAAGTCTTCATTCTAGCTACACAGCTAGGTATTTGGACATCTGGCAGAAACTCTTGGCTGCACACAAGCTCTGAAAATGTTGTTAATCTTTAAAATCAATATCGCATTTAGGAAATTGCTCACCTACCTGTATGTTTGTGACTGCTAATTCATCCATATGCCAGTTCATTAGTCATTAACTGCATAGGAAAAGGCATTACTTTCTCTTCATCACTCTTGGACGACTTCTACCACCCCTATATTCATTAATGTATAAAATACATTGTTACTGTTTACTCGTATCAGTTGGAAGATATAAGAAAAAAAAATCTTGTAAGTGATTTCCATAGCTGGGAACCAAGTGCTAGTTAAAAATTACTTGAACACACCCAACTGATTATATGAGAGTATGCTGCGCATCAACAGGTTGTGGTGTAGTCCCTCTGACCTCAAAAGACCAGTTGTCCCACCCTAACTGATGATCTGAATCCCATACTGTTAAAGTACTAAGCTGAATCTTGCTTTGCTTGAAATAAAGCAAATAAAGCTTGAAAGAGAGACTGTGGAAGTCAGACAATGGGGCAGTTGCTGTAATTTACTAAAGCTGCTGTATTTGATTTGCCTTTAACTCAGTTAAGCATCTTGGCAAACCTTTAGTTTGAAATCTGTAGAGGCTGAGCATTGCACCCTGCTAGGCCTACCAACAGATGGAAGAATTACTAGAGGCAAAATGTATATCTTTTGCTACTTTTTTTTGCATCATTATACTAATCATGCATGGAAATTATTAGCAACCTCAGAGACTGACAGATTTATTTGCGGCAGAGGGTGCCCCTGGAAAAGCGTGGGACTAACAGACACAGGTGGTAGGGGTTTTCCCAGCATGGGCTGACTTTTGCTGTGGGAAACTTAAAAGCTGATGGTAAACAAGGAAATCAGGTTTGTATCTCAGAGACCAGAGAGTTTGGAAAATATCACAGAGCACTTCATAGGATCATAGAATGGTTTGCGTTGGAAGGGACCTTAAAGATCATCTAGTTCAAATCCCTTGCTATAGGCAGGGACACCTTCCACTAGAGCAGGGTTGTTCAAAGCCCTGTCCAACCTTGCCTTGAACACTGCCAGGGTTAGGGCAGCCCAAACTGGATTGGATGAAATTGGATTTAATCCAAATATGAAAGTGTTTGGATTGCACACAGTTGTACACACAGCATGAGATCTGGCCCAAGCTCTTCCCTGTCTCTTGAGTTCAGACCAGAGTGGTCAGCCCCACGTGCTGGCTGTGGAGGACCAGGCATGGAATTTGCAGGGACATCATGTACAGTCTGTGCACTTTCTGGAGGAAATGAAATATTGTTATCCTGATGATGATCTGACATTGAGCCGTCCAAGCCTGGACCACTGTGGCAGCCCTTCTCATTCGCATTATTGCACTTTGTTCTTAAAGGAGATCTTGAATACACTAGATTTAGTATAAGAAGGTCTAGCAAAGCCAAAGGAATAAAACACCCTTAAATTCAGTCTGCTTGCCTTCAGTGTGCATGTACTGCTCAAATGAACTAAAAGGACATTAAATAAATAAGTCTTGACTTAGCTTGCTAAGTCTCTTGCTAACATCTTCATTAATCTTGAAGCTAAGTGAGTTACTGTGGGAGTGAAACTGTATTATTCCTCCCCCCCCCCCACCTTGTAATGCTGTTTATTGCTGAAGTATCCAGTGATGGCACCAGCTGAGGATTTCTCCTGTGCTCTCAGGTATGTTGTCAGGATTGCAGACCATTGACACTCCACAGCAAACTTCTCTGGCTTCCCTCTTGCATAGTGCATTTCATGCATCCTCCCCATAAAGACAGTTCTCTTTACAAGCAAAGCACTTTAACAGGAGGCACATCCCAGAGAACCATTTGCTCCAGTTGCCCTCTGTACTGATACTGTTTTATTTTAAAAAAATTAAACCAAACTTTCCAAAATAATCTGACTAAAAAAAAAAAAAAGTGCAGGTGAACCTTAATATACAACATGGATGTGAAATGAAATCCAGCCATGCAGAAAGCACCAATGGCTTATTATAGGTGAATGGGATGGGAAGTACATTTTGTCTAATCCCAAGGCATTTTAAAATAGCCATTCAGCATCTTCTCACCTGAAATGTATCATCATATTGATTTTAAGCTGACTTTTGCAGATTGACTCCGTCTGCCTATTTGGCTTTCATGCTTTTGAGTCCCCAACTACCCAGAAAATGGTGCCACTGCCATTTTCAAAGACTTTTTTAGTGTAAGTGGTTTAAGGTGAACTAGAACAATAGCCCAGAATGAGAACAACCAAATGATAACACCAGCCAGCTGGGAATAATGAGCACACAGCTACAGCTGAGCACTTCTGCTATGGGATGGAAAATCTGGGTCTGTTTAAGGATTAACCACCTACACAACCAGGAGGAAATATTTTCAATTGGAATAGGATTTTGTCAATTTTCACTGTGCAACATGGTCAAACATAAAAGAATTGTTAGGTCACTTATTACAATGATTTGTCTGCCAGCTAAATTGTTCCTCCTCAAGCCTTCTGGCAACATTCAAGATTTCCTAAGATATCTTTCAGGCTGCCCCCAGATTTTTGTTTATCAAGTATATAATTCTTTGCGACTAAGAACAAGCCCCATCAGGACAAAATACGAGGACAGAAAAAGGAAAAAAAAAAAAAGAAAAGAAGTAAAACTCTGCAGATACGGGAGTAAAATGAGAGCATATCTCACTTTCAGGACTGGAATTGCATTTCAGGGTTGGTTCACTGAATCATGAACTTGTGCTGAAAGGGTTTCTTGTCTGTGCATTTAGCAAGTCTGTTTGACTGAGCATGGGGGAGGGCAGGCTGGCTGTGATTTCCCTTTGCAAGTTTATGTTTAATATAATCTTCAGTCCTGACGAATTTATGCAAGTGAGAGCATTTCAGACATAGCAAAAGCGAACGGTACCCAAATACCTCACTGCCTGCCAAACAGCATGGACAGAGTTAAAATATACCTTGGAGAAACATTAAAGTTTGAGCATCACAGACCCCTGAGCTTGTATGGTGGATCTCTGGTGCATGCCTGCATTGGTGTGGGAAGCTTCTGTGGCTCTGTGGAGTGTCCAAATACCATGAAAATGTGGTTGAAGAGCAGGATGCAGAAGCTTATGCACCTTCCAGCAATCCCCTTTGCTGAGGCACTTAACTGTGTGCCTGAGGGAAAGTGCTCTCAGCAAAAGGACAGATTTCTCTTTCAGTCTGAAATGTACAAATTGACCCCAAATGCTTTCTGGTCTGGAAATATCCAGAGCAGGATTTAACCCTCATAAAGTTAGGTTAGAGCAAGGTCTCTAGAAAATTCAATGTATCTGGGATTAGAATTGATATTCCAGCTTTTTTTGTCCAATTGTATATTAGATATGCAAGGGGTTTAGATTTTTGGCTCCAATAGGCTGCAAATGCTTGGGCATAAAGACACAAGAAGTGGCAGTTCATGTGCTGACAGCCCCTCTGTCATTTATAAGATTTTTTTTCCTAATTAGACAGAAAAACGTCCAAAGGTCTTACAAGTCTTTCTACTCAGTAAAAAATTTCTGAGTTTTCAGGAGGGCATTATAAACTGCAGGTATGTGGCTGGAAGGAGGACACTTCTCAGCATAGCTGCCTGTAGGGGTTTCAAAGCTGAATGAAGGACTCAACATCCATCTACTTTGGGGTGGTATTAGTTATTTCTTTTATTCTAGAAGTCATTATACCAGTGGAAATCTCCCCATCCATCGGAAGGATGCCTTCCTCATGCTGCTGTGCTATTGCACACAGTATGCGGATGGAGCCCCTTACTCAGAGCACAGAGCTGTGTCAGCCTTCAGCCCCCCTTCTGCTATATGGATTGATGGGTAGAGGGAAACAATGCGTTCAGCAGCCTGGTAGGACAGGTCAGAAATTGGAATGACCGTGTGGGTAAACTGATTTGGCTGACCTGGCCATCCCCTTTCATCTGTAAGCTCTTAGCAAATACCTTCACAATAGAGGATGAGGCAGAAATGATCCTGGCGTCTGGCAAAATGAAGCAGGTGACTCTGAAAGCTTCAGCAGTGAAATCTCAAGCTCAGATTCCCAAATTCTAGCTAGCCTGAGACTTCCTTTAATCTCTGTTGGAGAGGATCCAGTGCTGCCCATCAGCTCCTGTAGCTCAGCAAAACGAGCAGAACAGCATGCCAGTAATTCTGACATAACAAGAATGACACATTAATCTCCCAGCTGGGCATAACTAGCGATGGCCAAAACTCTGCACAGACAGAAATCAAAGGAGCATTGCACCATTTATAGGTCATGCTGTTCAAGGGAACCAGTGAACCAGTCCCTCAAAGGGGACTGATGGTTTTGAACTCAATGTGGTTTGTGTGATGCAGAGATAAAAAACGGAGCATTTCTTTGGTCTAAATTGTAGCTTTGGTTTTTGAAAATTAATCACAGCAGGTTGGAGGGCCCAACATATTTTTAGAAAGATACAAAAGCATGGTAATCTTTCTAAAAAGAAAAAAATAAATAGCGTGTTGTAACAGTAACACCACCAGCATTTCCTCTAATGTGGAACAACAGGGGCTCTGCTAAGCAGACATCACTTTACCTGAAGTATTAAGCTAATTTCCCCCTACCATCAGAAGACAGCTTTCCTGTCATCACTTCTGGGTGCATGACAGCTTATGGCTTAACTGCTCCTATCTTGTATCATTTAACCAGATAATATCTGTTTTGACATTCATGACTGAGATACTTGGCTTGTAATTGGGAATGAGTACAACAGAGCAGAACAGAGTGATTTTCTTTCCCCAAGGGTGGTTGTTAGGGTGACGTGGCACTTGGTGTTTTACTCACTACGCTATAGAAACTCTTCTAGTAAAGCTGCAGAATAGGTCAAGTGAAGACTCATGCATGATTGCAAACTCCCTGGAAGAAAGGGACGTGCCCTGGAGGAACACTGACCGGGTGCCAGTGGCCTCATCCATACTTGTGCATTGGGCTCTGCATTGGCAGAATCAAGAAATTTGCACGAACCTTGCATAAAGGACACAAACCTAATCACCAGCACACTGTGAGCATGAGCTGCATTGTCTTCTTGAACAGTGTGTTATTTTGTTTTTTATAATACATGGTAGAATTTCTGGATTATAAACACATGCCATCTCCTGCCTTGGTTGTTGCTTAGTGTCCTCCATTTACCTAGTGGAGAGTAACGTACAGATAACCATGATGAAATCTGCTGTGGTGGTTTCTGCTTTTATCTGAAGAAGAAAAACGGCTGGTGCCTGAACAAGGTGAGCCAGTACTGCCATATTTCACACCACCCAGGCCTCAGATTTTCCCAGAGTGAAATAAGTCAACACAAAAACTGATGCTGAATACTTGATTATTGTTTAGATCAGAACCAAGATGGAGAAAGAAAGGATTTTACACTTGCTTGTCAAAACAACACTATTATTCTTCGTAAATATTATGATATAAGAAAACTTATAAAGCTATTGACAATGCAAACCAGAAAGAATTATGAAACCAGAGGAGGAGATTGAGTTCCTTGAGCTGTTTGATGTAACCATTACTGTCAGGTGAAAATCCTAATTAATGCAGGTATCTCATTCTAATTGCATGGATCAGGCTGCTTTGTCTTTTCAATAATCTATAGAGCTGTACCTGGCATTAATCTTATTAATGGAACTATTACGCTGCTTACAAATTAATTTCCAGCATGAGATATGTACTGGATGTACCTGTGTGCAGTGGGATTTCTTTCCTCTGAACTATAAGAATGGGAGTCCCCCTAAAGTTCTCCAGATTTGGAGGCTTACACTTTCAAAATTGACCCCTGACACTGAAGCTTTGAATGAAGATTTTAAATGTCCAGATACAGGAATTGTAGTCTTGAATTTCTGCTCCTTAAAACAATGCTGCTGCTTGTTTCACACAGTGCGTTGTACTGGGAGCAATCGCGTTGATTACAGTGGGATTATTTCAGATTTAATGAAATAGTGCTGCTTGGTGGGAAGGTTTTGTAGCCTGGTGTCTACAGGGGGAAACACCGTGTTGGGACCACTCATTGAAGCAAAAAAAAAAAAAGGGTTTTGTTTCTTAACCCAAGAAAAGTCCAAATGGGAGCGAGAAGTTGGGCTTCCAACCCTGATTTAGTCACTTCCATAAGTAGGCTGCTTTGTAGGTCTCCATGAAGTCCCCAGTTGCCGGAATTGTTGCCCTTGATGAAGTTTCCCCCCTTCTCAAAAGGAGCCCCTTGCAGTGTAGGTGTTAAGTGACTCTACCAAGGTGCCATGAAGCAAAAGGAGAAATCTGGAGTTGAATGTTGCAGCCAGGAAGAAAAGGACACAAGAGAATGAAATTAAGACAGTTTTGCTGTGAAGGAAAACTCAGTAAATGACTGATCATGCTTCCTTAGTATGTTTGGGTGCATGCACTCAGTTAATCTTTTAAAAAACAAACAAAAAAGAGTAAATTGAGTTCTACTATGCATTTATCATTGAAAAATGAAAAATCTCCTGCAGCTGTAATGTACATCCTTGTATTTTTGCAAGTATGTGTTTAGATACGCCACATCTTTCTTCAGGATTTATTAAAAAATTTCCCTATGAATGTCATATGGAAGAAATTATCTTCCTGGAGGTGATTATACTTCAGATACTGGATTTCTCCATAGATGCATGCGTGTCTTGCGCACTTGGTGGCACCCTGTTCCTGCAGGAGTGAAGCAGCCCAGGCAACTGTAAGGTTCTCAACATCTGTCTCCCCGCTTCCTGGAAATAAAGACTTCAATTGGCTGTCCTCCATGTAACTTGGGGACTTAAGTTTAAGAAGCCCCTTTTCTTACAGATTCTGTACTCACAAGCCTGCAAGATGAATAACAAAGCAGGCGTTAGGATGTGGACTCCCTCAGAGGCATACTTACTAGCTTAGCCTTGCTGACAGCAGTGGTCTTGGCTGGGATGCACAAGGGCACACAGCTACAGTGCTGCCACAAGATGAGTATTCACCCCTGAACAAAGTAATAACCCAACCTTTCCTCTCTGGAAATAATCTGCTCAGTGAATGGGAGGCCCCTCTCACCCAGAGAGGGACAAATAAAGTCATATAACCCAACAGCTGAGAGAAAATCCCTTCATGAAAAACACCATTTCCAGACCTTAATATAGGCAGTTGTATTTTTTTCTGCCTCACATTGGTGGAGCATGAAAGTTAAACACCTAATCATTTAGATTTCTATTAGAAACACAAGCAAAAATTGAAGTGACAATAATATAATAGTACTATGTTTCAGCCACCGTTGCCACTGATGTCTGAAGCTTGGAGCTGTCAGGAAGTCTAATAAAATAAAATTGAAGTGACAAAAAGAAACAATTCCTTGTTTAAAGCTTTAATTTCTGCATACCTCCTTGGCTGCAGCTGCCGCATGTCAAAATGAGCAGAGATGCGAAATACACCATCCCAGCTGTGCTGAGACCCTCATGCTTGGGGCAACTCATGCCTCTACTTGACCAAAAAATGTTGAGCCTGGCTGCAGTACAACTCCCAGAGCAAACACATACATCTCCATGCCACGAAGCAGAGGTGGACACAACCTATGTAAGTGAAGGCACTTAATTTCAGCCTGAAAGTCACTGTGCGTTGAAGATATGTATTGATTTCCTTACCGTGCTAGTACTTTATGAGTGATTTCTTATGTAAGTGTCAGGTAAGAGACATGAATGGAGACCTAATTAAAGTGTATACAAAGTACACGCAGTAAATCTCTTTGGCAATGTCAGCCTGCTTTATAGCAGCCCAGGAGAGCAAACAAGATGGCATAAATGAAAGATGAAGAAATACTAATGGTCTGCAACATTCCCAGAACAACAGCTTAGCTTGTGAGACACTAATGTAAAGCAGCTCAGGATACCGAAGGAGAAAAAGTGCTCAGCCCTAAACCACAAAAAAATGGGATTTTTTCCTCTTATCTTAAATAACAGCCCAGTGTTTTTCCCCTGTGTAGCAACCATTATTCCATCACTGTTTTAAATTAATATTGTCTCTCCATCTGTGATCCATCCCAATAGATTTTTATACCCGCAAGGACATCGCAGAGACAAAGAGAGTGCAGAAAATATTAGGGAAGTGAAGAAAATAATTATTATTTTTGAATCAGAGGTCTGTCAGTGTTAGGACAATGAGCTATTGTTTGTTTTATGACAGTCCCCAGCAAAGCCAGTGCTACCATCCTTTGAGGAGGAGTGGACCCTGCTCACAATGAGCTGGGTAAGATACCAGGATCCTCACATTCAGCTTTTGGATGGGTTGAAAGGCTCATGGCTACAATGAATTAGCAGCTTTATGGCAACATTTTCAGTGGCAAAATGATTCTGGATGTGTCTATCAGGATGGATGAAAATAGATGCAGTTTTTTCTGCCTTCAGTCCCGGCTAGTTGGAAATTCTGGTGTGGAAGTTATGAACAGCTCCTTTCTGCTTTTGGGAAATACCATGGCCAAGATAATAAATACTAGTGGAAATAAATACCATGGTATATTGGCTTGGGCATACCACTGCACTAACTTATCCCTACAGCTTTTTGGACTGCAGCTGGCTTGTATTTCTACACAAAGAAGCTAAAGTCCAGGTCAAGATATTAAACACCCAACTCCCCCCGAATCACTACCCAGAGCTGAATTACAGCAGGTTTGGGATTGCTGGTTTTTCCTTAGCTGCTCCTGAAGCTAAAACTTGGGAGTCTTTCACAATGGTATCACTTTTCTCCTACAAAAGACTTGTCCAGAATGTGCACCATATTCCCTCTAAACTCCTGCAGTGGTCCTTGGACAAGGAGAAAGCTATTCCCAACCTTTTATCTTGGCTGTGCGGCCTGGGACCTATTTAAATTTTACTCATCCATTCTCTTCATTAAGTCTGCATTGGGGTGAAAGTCTCTTTTAACCTCTGGGTTTCTTTACGCTATGCCAGTGCCCCTCCTGGATGATGTGATGGAGTGGTGCACACTAAAAAAATTTGCTCATTTGTAAAGCCAGTCATTAATAAGAAGCAAGATGGCTTTACCACAGGGATGCCAGCATTACTTGGCTGACAATGTCCCTTATGATCCTGGAGAGATTTTAATGGATTGAACAGGTTGATGTTGTCGTTTTCAATTTGCTGAACCATCTGACAGTGTTCCCAACAATTAGCACGTACAAAATATGGAAATATGTTACCTTTTGTGTTAAAAAAATAATATGGGAGCTGCCTGGTCCCTGGAGTTGTATAACAACTTGTTATTCTGAAGTGCTTGCTTTGACTTTAAATAGATTTCACTATAGCAGAGTCACCCTAACCTTGGGATAAATTTAGCTGTCGTCTGAGTCAGTAGAGGGGTTTGGGATCATTAAAAGCTGATCAGGAATTAGCATGTGCCTCCTGCGGCTGGGGCTGTGGGATGTTGTGCCCAGCATGGGCAGCACTGGAAGAGGGGACAGGGAGATATGGGGGGGATTCCTGCTAAGACCCGTTGCTTCACCTCCTCCACCGCTGCATATCCCACCCTGCTGTCACAGCAAAGCATGGGATGGAGTAAAGTGACTTACCCAAGGTCATGCAGAGGGAGGGACCCAAGCTCTGGTCACCTTGTCCCCCGGCTGCTGCAGTGTAGCTGAGAGAGAAGAGGAAAACCAGAACAAATTAACACTCATGAATCAGGAGGTGCTACAAGAGAGGTTGTTCACCCTGGCTTGCTGGGATTAAAAGGTTGCTTTTGTTTCTAGAGCGGACATGAGACCATGAAATGCAGCTGTCAGCTAAGGAGAAACTGAAAGGAACATCTAATATCAAAAAGCTGAAGGCAGCAGACATATTTTTTCATGCAATGGCAGCTGCAGTCATTTTAGATCTTCCACATCTTACATTAAAAAGAAATAAGTCTCCTGGCTCCTGACAGTGGGGTTGCTGCTTTCACTGGCTGTGATATAGGGTGACCTTCTCTGAGAGGGCAGGTTGAAGGGACATCCAAGCTCTACCACAAGTCAAGGGTTTCACGTTGAATTTCTAGTGCAAAGTGACAGGAGGCTCCCCTTATGAGAGGCAGTGTTCAGCACCAGGTTTTTCCTTCCTGACCCTCAGTGGTCATCTTGCACAGCCATGGGATGCAGCTGTGATTTCAGGCATATCCTCTCCTTCCATCCTGCTTCTTCCTTTGCCACACCAGCTGAGAAGGAGAAGGGATTTGGGGAGCAACAGGAGACTTGTTCAGTTCCCACTAAAGCACTATGCAGACTGAAATCTTCCTTTATATAAAAGCAGCCAGGGCAGGCTCTGTGATGTATCCCCACCTAGGACAAGGGCAGGAGTAAGACCTTCTCTTGCAAACCCCTGTCAGCAGGGAAGTGACCCTTATTTTTCACTGTAAAGCAACAGGTGATGAATAATGGCTTAGGTTTTGCTACGTGTGGTAAGGCAGGTCCTGTAACACGGGAGGTTGAAGCTGTGCTTGGCAGGCTGCATTTGTCTCAGCACCGAGAGCAGCACTCAGAAACTCCCACTTCTGGATACGCATAGCTCGCAACCAGGAGAGGGGGACTGAAAGGGCAGAGGGGAGCCCCAAAACTGGTACCTGAACTCCATGGGTGGATTCAGTGATGCTCTGGTTGCTTCAGCCTTCAATTCTTCAGGTTACTGTATTTTTAACCTCTGGGGACTCCTCTAGGACTTTGGAGCAACCACCCATCTTTGCTCATAGGAAAAGAGAAGCACAGCCAGAAGGGCTGTGTTGTCACAGCCAAACATTTGAGCCTTAGAGCATCAGCCTTGTGTGCGTATAGGAAATAAAAGTCTCCTCCTCAAGCACCTAAACCCCAAGCCAGAAGCGTAGGAAGCTTTTTGTTTCTTTGCAGGTTTTTATGCTGCTTTTCCTAAAGACAGTTTTGAGAAAGACTGTCAGAATATCTTCAACAAAATACTAAAGAAACACACTGGGAACTGTGAAAGCTCAGATTTGAATATAAATATGAACTGACAAGCTGCTTCATGTGGTATCATTAAACTTCACAGTTAGACTTTTTTTTTAAAAAACAAATTGTCGTGTAAAAATATGCCTGTAATGTTAAAATTGAGATGAAAACGGCTTATTTTTGTGTTCAGTGTAATAACTAGTAGAAGGAAAAGTTTCTGTGATCTAATGTTTAAAAGGGTTTTGATTTATTTTTATATTTATAGCAGCTTAATTATGAATAATACTCACAATGCTGTGAACACATTGGGGTTATAAAACTGAGGAGAACCAGGATGATTTTAAGATTGTTCTATACTCTGGGGTTTAAAACAAGAGCTGAGGGCACAAGCTAATGTAGCTGTTAGGAGGCAGCTGAGCTTGCATTAGGGCATCCCGAGCGAGAGGGAACGGCTCTAACCCAGGTCAGAAGGTGCCGATGGACAAATATCCCTACTTCTATAGAAGAAAAGGTACTTTGGGAGTGTTCCTGGGCAGGGCGATGTCGGAGGGACCTCGCTGACCGCTGGATGTCACTGTTAAGTCGCACAAAGGCCCCAGGGCTCAGCACCAGCAAGGACTGCTGTTGGCTTAGGGGAGAGAACACTGCTCTTTCCTTGTTTCCCTTTTCTCATTATTTTTGAGTTATGCAAAGTTCCAAGTGCTGAGGCAAAGCTAGTCACAGGCGGGGTGAAATTTCGGACAGCAGGAAAGCAAAGTGAGATTTGGCTTTATCCGTTCTTTTCCAATCAAATCTCCATACTCAAATCACTGTCGCAGAGCAATGCCTAGGACGTGGGTTTGTTTGGATATACAAGCTGTGACGATTTGTAGGCGACTTGATTTTGCTGCTATTAATGCTGCGGGAGTGAAACAGAAAAATGCCTGTATTCACTGGCAAAACCAAATGGGCTTAATACTAAATCAGAGCGATGAATCCTGCTGCGACCTGGTGTAGTCCTCAGGACTTTTCTTCCCAAGTGCGTGGATATGTGGGTAAGTTCCTTCCATATCTTAAACAGACACTTGATATTAAGCAGGTATGTTTTTCTAAAGGAAGGTAGAAATGCCTTTCTCCAGGTGTCTCCTATTTCTCTTTATTCACAGCTTTGACATGTCTGTACAAACTTTTGACAGAGTGCACTTCTCTGTATTTTTAATGCCAAAGCCATGGAAAATGGGCTCATTTTACCAAAGCCTCACTCAGGAACAGGCCTGCTTGCTGGCCGTTTTTACTAGAATGTGGCCTGTTTTTTCTTAATATACCGTCATAGAAATTTCCTTTGAAAGAGGGCCTGTTCTTGAATTCACAATGGGCTGAGACAAACTCTGAATTTCAATCAGTTCCACATTTTGTTGCAAAAATTTCTTGCCTTTTTTCACATGAGAAAGTCAGTGTAGATGTTTGCTCCAGCCCTGTTATAACTCCCCACTGGCGCTGTGGGGCTGGTTGCTGTGCTGATCCCACTGATGCCAACATAAGGGGAGCTCCCCTCGTGGCAGGGGCTTCACCACCAATATAACCAAGTTCAGCCTCCAATCCATTACATCTTGCTTTAAGATTTGTCCCCTGCCTGATGACACCTCAATGGCTGAGGACTGGTGTGTTATCACTGTTCTGGCTATACATTGAGGTCAATCACTGCAATGCCTTGCAATGTTTTACTTAATGCCCCATGAGGATATTCAGATGTAATTCAGAGCACTAGGGGCTGGGATTGGAGCTGCTGGAAGGACAGAGGTTGCTCTTACCTTTGGATAGCACCTTTGTGAGAGCTCTCTGTCCTTGTGTAGTAGTTAATAAAGGGGGTAATGACTCACTGTGAACCATAGTTGCCACTTCGGAACAAACACACAATAGTTTAATCCTCTTGGGAATGAACTCATAAGTGCTCAATCGTTTATGATGGACAAGGTCATGGTTTCTTTTTCTTTTTTTCTCCCTAACACCAGTTTCCCATGACCCTGGCTGTGTCACAAAATCACAGCAACAGAGAGGGTACCAAGCACTTGCCATGCTACAGCAGCTTCTCAGAGACTGCAGAATCCCTTGTAAAACAACCCATTCCTCCCAAAGCACAAGGTGTTGATAAGATATGCCTTTTTCTGGGACTGACTTACCCCTTCCCTTGAACTGTGAGTCCTAATTTGCTTCACTTATTTCCTTTGTTTCATAGATCCCAAATCAAAATTCTCACTTTTGTCTATTTGCCTTGATTGGTGTCAGCTGTAATAAAACATCCTTGTGCTTCAACCTAAGGAGAACCTAGCAAAGTGTCTGAGGCTAACCAAAGTGTTTTATTCTCCCCAGTGTCTGTCAGCTGAAGTAATGACAAAATAGATCTCCAGAAAGGAGAAAACACTCTCAAGCCCTGAAATATATTTTGACTGTATGTATACAAATGCAAGGAATGGGGAGGGTTTAGATCGCAGCTCATCTCACTGTCATCTCACTGGTTTCTTTTATTGCCAAGACTCCTTCCCACACTCTTGGCTCTGCTTCCTTGGTTGTTCCTTCTTCTTCTCCCTCTGATCTCTGACATTGCCATGAACAGTTCCGTCCATCATGCTCGGGAAGAAAGAAAAAAAAATCATCTTGTGCTATTTGGGCATTGAAAGCAGCAGAATTATGTACTTGAGAAATGGCTCATTTTTAAGTGTAGGATATGAGTATTGGATGCAGTATGTTTTCCAGATACATGTGAGAAACTGAGGAGACATCAGCTGCAGTAATTGTTTCTGTCTTCAGCTGAATTTCACTCTGTTAAACCACACTGTATGTGAGACGAACTGGGGGGTGAGCTGAGTTAATTGTGCTGCCTGAGCTGCCTTGAAAACTGTGATGAGGTGGGAAAGTAGTGCGGTTTGCTTGGGAGACACCAGGCAGGGAGCAGGCAAAGCCCTGTGCTCCGTGGGGTCAGAGGAACAGGCAGTCATACCAGGAAAGCCAAGTGGAAGGAGCACTTACCTGGTAAAAGAGCAGGCATACATGGTAAGCAAGGGTGTCAAAGCTTCCCAATAGATGAAAAGGAGATGGAGAACAGATATAGGACTGTGTAAATGACTGGAAGCTTCATTGTGGTGAGAAAGGAAAAGACACAGGTAGTCATGGTCTAGCAGGATGAAGGGGAAGGCCAGGTTCCCCCCTAGAGAGAAAATAATAGAAGAACAGAAAAACACCACGGATGGGAACTAGGAACAGAACAAAAAATGATCAGAATAGCCCAGTGATGGTGAAACATAATAGAATCAAACTAAGAAAGGGTAGAAACATAAGAGCAGGAGATATCACAGCAATCAGTCAGTCCAGCTTGCCAAAGCAATCGTTCAGTCCAGATTGCCACCACTGCAGATGATTATGAGATCAATGTTTGATTCAGAGGAGTCCATGCAACATATACCCTGTACCTCCAGCTATGAGTTCTCCTTTGTAACAAATGCAGACTTGCAGTGAAAGATGAAATGACATAACTGTGAAGTACTGCAGACTGAGCAGGAAAGATCACTTGTCTGGATGCTAAGACCACGCACCATCAGAAAGAGATTGCACTATTTTTTAAGGAGTAGGCAAGAAAATCAAACCAAATCCTGCCACCCTGGTCTTTCTCTTGGTAGCAACTTTCCTCTTGGCTCCAAATCTAGAACTCAGCTTACTTCTGAGTGCTGAAAAACACACCAGCAAGGGACCAGCTTGCCCACCACCTGTATGGAAAGTAAGCAGTAAGAAAGATATTCTTCAAGGGAGGATTTTGTAGACTGGTGTAATTCAAAGTAAAGAGGCTACAGAGCTGGCTCTGGCATGCCAAGATGCTGTATTAGGAACATTCAGCATGGGAAAAACATAGTAGAAAGACAAGCTAATAGTAGTAATTTTTAAGAAGATTGCAGATTAACAGTGGAGAGGAAATCAGATGCAGTAGTCTGCGTAGATGGAGACTATTCAGAGGTCATGCTGATGCTGTAAAGGTTTGGGGAGTGACCTGCTGTCAGGTAAGTTTTTGCTTAGTACTCCTGGGGAGAAAAGCTGTAGCTTCTGTAAGCACCCGAATGCTTTCAGCCATGTAATGTTTGGATTAGGATCCACTTGAAGGAGCAGAGTGCACACTTGCTGAGGTCAAAAGAGGCAGAGCTTTGCTGGTGCTTATTATAAGGCAAGAAGGAAAGAGGGAGAATTCTTATTGCTAAGTTATGCAGAGGTAGAAGAGGAGATTCTGAATGGGGAAATGAAAAGTATTATCTGGACAAAGCCATTCCTCCCAAAATGATAGTAATGAGGATAAGATACATAGGGCTGCCATCAGGAGGTGGCAGGGGGGCAGCATATGGAAAACATGACATCCCAAGGTCAGGTGTTCCTGACATGATGGTCTAGGAGGCTCCTAGAGGTACTTGGTCCTGTTTGTTAGCAGCACATGGACTGGAGGGAGCTCCCAGCAGAGCTGCTGCGCAGCAGTGGTTAGGGGGCAGGAAAGACTGGCTTATGATGAATGAATACAGAAGCAAGATTAAAGCATGGATAAACGGCAAGGAAGGGGGAAGAGCTTGTAAGTATTTAGAGGGTGTTAACAGAGAGAACGGATACATTAAGGTGGAACAAGGGGTTTTAGCTATGAGCAACAGGATGAAATGAAAAAGGAATACTCAGGTTTTATATCCGTGGCCTTACTTAGCTAAGGGGCAGCCCAGAATAGCTGCTCCTCACTCTCTCCCCAGAGGATACCTTTTGCTGCACAAAGGCTGCTTTGAGCAGTCTGGATGTGATGCTAGCCACGTGAAATATAAGGCATTTCTACAGAATTGACAGTGCCTTTCACAATCACTTCAGTTTGTTCCTCACTAGCCTCCCCGTGTAGACAACAAGTATTTATGAGTGTAACATTCTTTTTTTAGCAGTGAGATTTAAGCCTGTGAAATAATCCCCTCATTGGACATGCAGAAGGAGCTGCAATACTTGGCAGATGTGAAAACAAGTTGGATGGCAGAGAAAGGGATTTAAGCAAAAGATCCTAAGGAAGGTCGGCTCCCAGATTTACCACCCCGAGTAGACCATACCCCCAAAGCAGCTTCATGCCTAGGCATATGGGGCACTGCCTGCACACGTGCCCACAAGGATTGGCAGTGGCATTTACCCCAACATTTTTCCACCCTGGTGAGGTCTTTCCTTGAGTGGAAAATACGCTTTTGCAGAAGTCACAGAGAACATTCTTGTTATGAATACATGGACTTAACTCCAGCTCATCCATCTTAATAGGACTTAGATCATTTTCCTTGATGGTTCTGATTTTCTATCCCATTAATAATAAAGAAGCTTCTCTGCTTATATATATTGCAATTCAACAACAAGTCTCAAAGGAGGATCAAGATCACTTTGGCTTTCCATCAATTTGATACTGATGCCTTTCTAGTTAAATAGCTTGTGTGTGAGACAGTGAAAGGGACTGGAGATTCATCCTCAGCATGCACATCTTTGAACGTGAATTGCTCTGAAGAGAACATGAATCTTCCAACCAATGTCAGGAGACTTTGCATCACCTCCTAAAGAGACTATCAGGGAGATTAAGGCCTCTGTTTTCACCCGTTGCAAATCAGGATTTGGAGAAGTGAGGCTGATCTCGACTACCTGAGAAGTGGGCCCAGAAGATACCACAGGAAGGGTCTGCAATCATTTTTCTGATGCACATGATTCAAACTGGTGTCTGGAAAAGGGCTTGTTAGTCAGTGTTTGCTGAACGGAATACTTCATGACAGCGCTAATTAAAATAAATGAAACTTGACTTTTCAAGATGATGGTTTTTTATAGCAAAGTACAGTAGTTTGAAAACATCTTTAATTTAATTGCAAAATACTTTCTCTGGTTATTTACTTAAAATTGTCTCCCATTGCAGAGCTGCACCAGTATTTCTGGATGCACACTCTTGATTTCGACGTTGTACATTACACTATCAAGTTAATCTACCCAAATCATTAACCCCCAGCAGGAAAGATTTTTAATTATGTAGATTCACCAAGTGGTTTTCAAGAACTGTTTTATTTCTACGAGTTCAACCATAATGAACTCATCTCGCCGGGAGAGTGAGGGCACTGTCCTACACTTGATTTCATGAACCAGAATCTTGAAAGAGGCCTCCGAACATGCAGCACGTTTCAGCAAATATGTCTTATCCAAAACAGAAAACAGCTAGCGCCCTGGAGAATCCCTGGCCTCCTGGAAAGGAGTACTGATGGGCACTTCAGCAAGCAGGAATTTAATTTAGACCAAACTGAGCCTGTTTTTTCTCTATAACATAAGCCAGTTTTATTCCAGTGTATCTCAGTTCTGATTTACATCTCAGGATGTAATATCTGAATCAGGCTGAAGCTAACAAAAAAGTGATCTTGACCTTATTATAGTCATGATTAGTCCTGCACTTACGTAGGTTTGAAAACACATCAAAATTAAAAACAACACCAAAGCCCATTTCTTTTGGGAAACCAAAGCTTTGGGAAGAAGATGGAGGGATGACACTGCATTAGCTTTTAATAATTAGCACTATTAATAAGTGTTGATTTGAGCCTTCACCCTGTGCCTTACCCCTCTCATACGGCCTCCCATGGTGGGCAGGGCTGTGTGGGAAGCATTGCTCAGAGTGTCAGCAGGGACTCAGCTTCTTGTTCTGGGATTGGGGTGATTGATGCTGGTTGGAGCTTCTTGCTGGGAGACAAAAACATTGGTGTCGTAAGTGCTGGAAAATCAGTGAGTCACCACTTGCAGAACCCTGTAAAATTGTGCTGATTTACTCATCTGAATCACTATTGAAAGCTGAGCAGCAGTTGAGAGGAAACAATTGCACAAAAGTGTGGTGTTCTCACTGTTAATGTCATTGGTGGGGTCAGGAGCAAGTATTTGTACCATCACATGTACTGCATATACAGGATGATAAATAATGACAATAATCCTATAGGAACATAGATATTTGAAGTGCCAGGATTTGCCCTCCAAAAAAGACGATACCAGATTCTTCTGCCTTGTGCAGCCAAGCCCCAAACACAAAAGAGAAAACAGGCACTTCAGAAAGCGGAGTGCATTTTAATTGAATCTGGGGGACATGTCCTGTTCCTGGAGGCTCAGAACAATGAAGACATCAAAGCACAACTGGGAGGAGCAGAGCATTTTGTGGGCAATCGACTTTACAGCTTTGAGAGTGCCAGAGTACTGAAGTGATTCCCACTATGGGAGATCATTATGTGGAAGTCCCAAAAATGGATTGGGAGGCATCTTAGTATTTTATACAGTGAAACGTGTCATGGAAGCTTATGCAAACACTCCTCTATTTTTCTGGTACCTGCCTTACCATGTCTGTCCTCCTTCTGTCCTTGCAGAGAGGTACTCCTTGGGAAGAGAGATGAAGGACAGAACAACTGATAGTTCAGACCTGAATTAACAAGTCTAACTCTTTTTGCAGGTATGTATGGCTGGTATGGTACAGTACAGATCACAAGTCATGTCTCTGAATGCAGTGAGTTAGTACAAACTGTATTCGGCATTTTCCCTCTGAAAAAGCTTTCATGCTCTATATTCTGTAGTGTTCCAGATCCATAAAACCCCAAGTTTGTTAAAAGTTTATATATCTATATATGTTTCTCATTGCTGTATGAAAGTTACTAACATCATTTCTATCTAGTGCTACAGACATCGTTATTTATTTGCCCTATGCTGCACTCAGAAGTCCCATGTGCAGAATTGTCACTGAGTCTGTACCTAATTTAAAATGTCAGTCGAATATCAGACAAGCCACAGTACTGCCCATATAAATATGTGCTTTCTGGTCATGGGAATGGACTTGTAACCAGCAGCCCTTCCACACATTTCTGTCTTGGTTCACACCTTTCTTGCATTTCAAATTGGCCAGGATCTTACCAAAGACAAATTTGGCACCACCAAGAAGAAAGATGCTGTCTCTGTCTTCTTCACTTTTGTTACCTGCCTATTGCTATCCCCAGAGCTGTGGATGCTGGTACTACCAGCAGACATATAACTATTGAACACAGGAATGAACGAAGGGAAAGAGAAGAACAAAACACAACTACTTCATTACAGGACCCACTAGCGCAATGACCGGGGACATGTTGTCTCTGTTGGGTTGTGGCAGAGGTGTGCTGCAGCATTCATAAACTTTCCTCCTGGGAGATCTCTGGAGACAGCACAGTCTAGCCATGGCAATATGTCATCGTATGTATGCATATGGGAAGACAATATCTAGTTTAGAGAACACAGAAAAATGCAGTGTATATAGTGGCACAAGGGAACTTTGCCTGATAGTTTGGCATGATCTTCCTGAGGGCTTTTAGGGAGATCAGTGGATGTTTTCAGGAGCTGCTGGGTGTGTGAGCTTTATAACAGAGTCAGCAGGAATGGAAAGGGATCAAGACTTTAGGAAAGAAGCAGTAAAATGGTTGCTCAGCTGTGTATTGTTTGACATAAATGAGGTAAAGAGTGTGGATTTAATAGCAAAAAAAAAGAAAAAAAGAAAAGAAAAAAAGCTCAAACCCATTATCCTTTTGGACTGGCATAAATCAGGAAAAGCTTGGAAATCAGCAGCCCACATCTTCAGCTATTACCAGTCTTCCTGGGATTTAAATGAAGTTGAAAGAGCTCTGCCAGTGTACAGGAGCTGAGGATTCGGCCTGGTGGTATTACACAAGCATGAATATCCTGTAAGCCAAAAGAGAATTAGACCCATTATTTTTAAAAAAGCAGAGCTTGATTAAAGATGTTCAGTGTAGGTTTAGAAAAAAGAGCACTGTCACGCTTCACTAAACTTTGCTGTTCTGTTGAAACATGACTACCAGGGAGATATTACACTGCACTGGGATGTTCTAAAGCACCAATCAAGGAGGTGTGGTTTCAGGGAGTGAGGGGAACAGCACTTTTGTCAGTGCTAATTGCAGGCGTTAATAGGAGCCCGAGCACAGCTCACTGTCTGGTACTCTGCGGAAGTTGGAAGCGCAAGTGCACTTCACTTTATAGGTGCAGACATACAGAGATGGCGAGGCAGGATCTGAGCTGGAGAGGAGACGAGCTGATCACTCCTGACATAATCAGTCAGAGGTTGAACAGCTGCAATAAATCCAGGAGGGAGATCGGAAGGCATTTCTTAAGATTTAAATGTACCTGATGGGGGTGCCTCCAGGGCTTATTTCTAATATGTGTGAAATACAGAGCAAAAGCTTTATTGTTTTTAAATGTGTTGGATAAAACACGAAGTTCTCAGCAAAGGTGCATCAGCAGATATTTAGTAGTAAAACGCAATGTTGGCATGGCAAATTGGGCATGTTTTGGGACCAGCCCTGTAAAAAAACGCATTAAGAACTATGGAAGATGGCAGTCTGCTGAGTCTTGGGTCCAGACCTGACAGCAGCCACCACTACCACATACATACAGGGACTCTCACTGAGATGGGCTGCATCAGATAAATTCAGTGAAGGTTCACTGTTAGGTCTTCTGCCACTATCAGAGAGGAGGTACCAAACATGCCCTACACCAGCCCTTTACTTCAAAAGTAAAGAGTTATTTTCTCAGTCATATCCTGCATCAGAGAGCTTCACAGAGCAACTTCACACCATCCAAAGTACCATTGTATTGTCAGAGATATTTAAGCAGTTGAAGGTGATTCCTTTTTTTGTTTCTTTGGGTTTTTTTTTTTTTTTTTTTTCCTTTTGTTTGAGTGAAAGTTCCAATATAAAATACCGGACAAATAAGGCCAATGTAGAATTTGACTACTAAGGCTATCAAGACCTCTATTTCAATTCCCTGGGTTTAGTAGCATAATGCAAACATGATCAAATAGTCTTTTAGATGTGGTATTTTACACTACTTACCACATCTCCTCTTATTCTGGTTTCTATCAAATCATCTTTAATATTGAAAGCTTCTCCTACAATGGAAAAGTTTATTAGAGGCCAATGCCTCCTTGCACCCTTGCATCCATCTTCCCCTCTGCTGACGCAGCTCCTGCGGGTACTACGTGCTCTGTCTCCCTTCATCATTTTTAGAGATAGAAAACACAGTCAGAATATCACAGGTCCCCGTCTCAGGGAATTCAAGCACTGCAGCTGCCAGGGATTTCAGCTAACACCACGGAGCTCCAGAAAAGTCAAGTGTCTTCAGAAGACATCTTCTGCCATTTCTACTGCAACGCACCCGTGTTTTTTCCCTCTTTTCAGATTAACTGCTTCTATCCCTCTGCATGACTTATTCATTGACAGAAAGCCAGGACTTAAAGGCATTTATACTTTCCCACTCTTTCAAAGGCCAAAAAAGAAAAAAGGCTTAATATAGCCTGAGAAACAAAGACAACAGCATGAGTAAGTAAGAAAGCACAGGTGTAATTTCTGGGCACAGTAAGAAGTCTTTTAAAAGCTCTTAAATGAGTAGTGTATACATGTTTACCACTACTGCAGCTGACATATAACCACAGGAGCACTGCACTATAGGGATAAAATGAGAATTTGTGGAGGGCTATTGAACACCGTAAATTTTCACAGTGAGGCAGAACAAAATTATTTGGCACTAGGGGGGGTCTCTAATTTTGGTACACTGGGAAAAAAAAGCAGTGCCTTTGTCCAGGACTAATATTTGCTCACCAATGGACAAACCCATCTGCTGCCTTTCTCAGATGTGACCTGGGATATGAAGACTAACATTTGTCATTTAGGCTGTTCAAGAAAATATGCAGAGATGCTCACCCATGTCTCACTAAAGGCCTATTTATTTCCTTTACCTACCTAACTTGTCTTAATTGTCCCAAGGATTACACTTTGGCATGTATTTAAAAATGTAAGCAGATTTTCAAGGCTAGCTTTGAGCCTTAGGGAGTCTCCAGTATTATAAACAACTGAGTTGGTGAAACCCTTGAAATGTTTTCTGGGAGAGCAGATGAAAACCCTCCTGAGATGCGAACAGCTTCAACCGTGATTGCAAGGCCATCGTGCCTTGCAGCCCAGTTCCATTGTGCTAGCTTATAAAAGGTGGGCGTGCAACAACTTTGTGGCCAAGTACAGATTTTGTGGAGGACAAAGCCCCAGTCCCTCATTCAATTGGTCCATCAGGCTAAAAGCTATGGACCTACCACATGCATTTTGCAGTGGGTTAGGACCTGTGCTCAACACCCTGTAGGGCTTCACCACCCTACTACTGCTGAGGCTGTTACCAGTGATACCATTGATTTGAAAGGCTGGAGCAAGATGCCTCAAAAGATGATCCCATTTTTATGGCTGAAATTAGACTAGCTACAGTTATTAAATACCTTTTTCTCCTCATTAAATTTTGATAATTTTCTCTGATAAAATATGGCTTTGGAAGATTTCTGTTCCAGGTCCCAGCCTTTGCCTTGCTCCTGAAGCTACAGTTTTAAAGGTGCGATCCTGCAAATTACTCCCCGAGTAAGGATTTTTATGCAAATAGTCCTGTTAACTTTACACAAGAAAGAGTTTGCTGGATCATGCCATTATCCCTAGGCTTACAATGGAAACACAACTGACCTTTAGCTGTAATGAGCACCAGTAAAAAAATAAATGTGACAAAATTGCCTGGATCTTTGCAAGCTGATACAAGCTGTGCCATGTTCTGGTAGGGGACAGATCTCCAAACAGGCTGAAGGAGTTAAGTCATTTCACGGTGTGAAATAACAGCTAATTGGCAACAGATATAATGCATGTTGATAATCAAACGTAATTCGGCAGCTAAGAACGAAAGAGCCCAAATATCTAAACCAAGCTGTATGGGAGTTATTATAGGAATGTTCCCAAAGCTTTTGCAGCTGCAGTCAAAAAAAAATAAATTAAATAAATAAACCACGATGCTGGGATGTAATACAACAGAAAGAGGAATCAAAACAGATGGTGCAGTTGGTATGTAAGGCACCAGTGCGATTGCACCTAAAGTGTGGCATGTTGAGTGCTGCAATCACTGCGCAATGTAAATATGCAGCAGGCTATGAGAAATGCAGCTGAGCACAAGCATTATGACACTGTGTTTATGAGACTAAGGCAGGATGAATTATCTGAGTGAACTTGTGTGTGTGATAACACAGCAGAAAGATGTCCAATATGATATCAAATTAAATTCAGCTACCTGGAGGTGAAGGACAGTGAGCCAAATGTCCTCCATCAGGTGAGCAGGTTACCGGCACTGAAGGTAAAAGTGCAATTTATAGGTTGGTTGTCAGACCAATGGGTGTTAGCCCAGACCATGGCATCTCTTATCTCTTAATGCTTTCCCTCCCTGTTTAGTCCAAGTGATAAAGACTCAGTATGGCTCAACGCATAACAGTGACCAAAGGTGTCCCTGACACCAGCTAGCCATGGCTCCCTCTCCCCTCATAACCAAGCATTAGCATTGCTAATGCAAACACTTGCCATCACTCTGCAGCTGCAAGAAAAACAGGTCAGCAGCATCACTGTCACTCCACACTTCCCTTTGCTTCATCTCCACTCCATTTCTCCTTCCTGCTTGTGCCTGCCCGTGACTCGGCTCCATCATTCACCTAGTGTTTCTTCTTAATTTTTCTTACACTGCTCTCATTCTGCCTTTCCTTCATCTCTTCTTTGTCCTTTGCCACCCCATTATACAAGTGGCTTTTTTTCTTCATTTCCCCCCTTTTACCTTTTCTCCCTGTCTTCTTTCTTTCCTTCCACTCTCTGACAGTACTTTTTGATGCCTTCCTTTTGCCTCTCTCTTTATTGCCCTGCTGCATTTTCTGTTGTATTACCTGCCATTATCCCCAAATATATTTTGATATATTTTCCCCCTTTTTCCAGTCCAGCTTTTTGTTCCTGTTAAGGCACCAGAAAGCACTAAAGGTTAGGGAGGGAAACTGAAAAGCATTCCAGTAGTTTTCCATCAGCCTGTGTATAAAGCACTTCTTTTCCACTTGATGAGAAAGCAGTAATCAGTTTCCCCCTGCATCAAGCTCTTTTACACAAAGAGGTGGCTGCAAAAAGAAGCCAAATAGATTTCTAACTGGCCTCTCCCTTATCTCTGCCTCAGAGCCTGGTGAACCTGCAGCCTTTTCGTTTGCTGCAGCTGCTGCTGCCACACAAAGCAGACACAAGGTTGAGGGAGATGAGCAGCATCACGGCTCATCAGTGCTGGTGCTGGCTGATCTTCACATGGCTTGTGGATCAGGCACTGCAGTTTATTTCCCACCTGGAAAACTTAAAGCCTTGGTGCAACAGCAGGGAAAGGAGAGTTCTAACTTTGCAACACTTGAAATGGTGGGAAAAATGGAAGGTAAATGAGGAATTGCTTCATTATTAAAATTCAGCTTTGATCCTCAGTGTAAACATGTCCCTTAGGTATCCATTATCCTACCTGTAGCAATGGGAATCCAAAAATGGCAATATGTGTTCAGAGAATGGGTCCACTATAATGCAGTGTAGACTGAAATGCAATTTTCAACCTGTTAAATACAATGTGCTCCCCTATTCAGCATCGCTGAGGAAATCAGAGCACCATCTGGAGACCACTTGCTGCTCCTAATACACATCCTATTAGTTCCCTTACTCTTCTGCACCAGCAGCCATGGACCCAGCTGGGCCAAATCGCCCTCAGCAGAGCCCTTCCCTGCACCCCAGAGCCCCTGATTTGGAGGGGCTGGGGCTGTCAGAGCCCACCAGATTTGCTCCAGACCAGCATATCCCGCAGGTGAAGGGCCAGGACCAGGCACGGGTCTTTGAGCCTGCAGTAACTAGGTCAGAGCCCCAGGACTGGCCAACCACATGTTCCTTTTCCTTCACAAGCCATTCCATGTAGCAAGGAGGTGTGTGGCTGCTGTGGCCCCCAGCAAGCCAGGCACTGCATCAGTGCTGTAAGCATTTCTGCAAGTTTAGGTAGAGATGAAACAAAATGTAATCCTGAAATTATGCCTAATAAGGGGAAAGGAAAATGAGAACATACAGCCAGAAGGCAAAAGCCCCATTATGAAAAATTTGGTCTCCTGTTTTTCTTTAAAATATAATTTCAGTCAAAAGGATATTATTTGCACAGTTGCAATTGTCATTCTGTCTCTTTTCTGCAGCCACACAATACTTTTATCTCTGATGAGGAAATAGTGTAACTGCCTTTGTCTCATTCTCCACCTTTGCTATGGTTCTCTGCTTTCTTCCTCAACAGCACGAAAGAAAAAAAACCCAAAGAAATAAATATGAGTCCCTCATCTAAGGCAAAGTACCAGAGGTTTAGTGTTGACAGTGTGCTTTGTCACTTTCGCTCTGGAAAAGGCTTACAAAAGCTTTATTAACAGGCTCATTAGCACGGCCTGATTTACTTCTGCAGACTTTACTCTTTTACTAGTTTCCAGGAGCATCAGCATCAGTTGCAGGGCTAATGAATTCACTCAGATTTGCATGCTAATGAAACTCCCATGACTCTCTGTGCTCTCTACTTCAAATCGATCTTTGCTGTTGCTTGAGGAATATTAATAGAAATAAAAGTAAAGGGGAGCACCAGGCATTTCAGTTGGTCTCGCTGTAATCCAAGGCTGCTGTGTAATTCATATTTCATACATTACACTGTTCAGATCTTATTTCTTTCATGCCTTATTGACTCTACTGTACAGGAGACATCACCTTTAGGAAATTCCTAGTATAGTAGTTGGCCAGAGACTCAAGGGACTACTTACCTAAAACTGTACTTGAGCTCTCAATAAATAGGTCAGTCACCTAAAAGTGCTTCCTTGCACCAGTGCAGTTCCAGCTGTTTTTCTCCAAACACGTGAATTTCCTTTGCCTTTGACAAAACCAGAAACCTTTCAACTTCAGTTGCCTATGCTGCCTGGCTGTACAGAGCATCACACAAAAATGGGGCGAGGATGCTCCGCTAAACGAGATCTTAAACTCAGCTGGGGTGAGGGACCTGATCTGGGGGGACTCTCTTGCTTCAGACAGGGGCTGCAGCCATGCAGGGAGCAGAGACATCTCTGGGGACATGACAACAAGCTTCCCTTCTTGAGCAACGAGGGTGCCAATGCCAAGCTTATTCCTCAGCTTCTGGAAACCCTTGGGAACCATCTTCTCTAAGCTATCAATTCATTGCACTGCAGCTGCCAATATATAAATCAATATATCATCTTGAAGCATAACGATTGCCATTTCATAAACTGAAAAGTCAGCTTGTGCCTGAATGCCTTTTTAACAGGGACTGCTTTGTTGTAAAAGAAAAGCAAAAGGAATTTGGAAGCGCAAGGAAGGATTCACAGCCCCAAAACCGCTGTTCTGGTAGGTCTGTAGGGTGCCTACCCCAAAGGAACAAACTAACAGACCCAACCAAAACAAACAGATGTGATGTTCCTCTGTTAATTGGAGGCGTTACTCTTTCACCCCTGCTTTAATTTTAGCAATAATGACTGAAGCCCTAAAAAGAAATCCCATTGTGCAATTGTGTTTTTGGAAGAATATTTTTGGCTTCTGAAAGTGCACTTAACACAACCAAATTAATGGAAAAGAGGATTCTTCAGTGAGCAGCCTCCCGTGCCTGCTTTTCTTAATTTGATACAATAGCAGAGCATACATTGAGATTAAAATGCTCTTTTGGATGCTCAATTGCAAGAAATCATTCAGCAAAAAATCAGGGCACCATTTTCACGATATCTCTTGTGAGTGAGGATAACCAAAAAACTCCATTTTGCTTGCTGCAAAAATAGCATAATTCCTACATACTTTTTGCTTCCCTCCTTCCTCCTTTCTTTATTTTTTTTTCAAACAGAAGTAAAGAAAATTAAATAAAATGAAAAGCAAGCCGTGGACTAATTATCCTTTTCTAAATGACTTCATATTGTAAAACAGCCTATTGAATGCATAATGAACATCATTACCACCAACTGCTTGCAAGCGAAGGAAAGCAAAGTGGTCATCCCATCATTATCAGCACTCGTTTTGTGAGTGATGCAGAGTGCCAAGGTGAATGAAGCAAGCCAAGTTCACAGCCTAAACTTTTATTTACATTCAGCAGTACCTCAACCCTGCCTCCAGCTCCAGGCCCTCGCTGTCCCCTAATGAGCTCGGAGGACCTCAGCTGCTGTTTGCAGCATGGACACGTGTTTTGGGGATTGACAACTCTTCCGCCAGCTTCCCAGCTACAAACAAAGGGCTGGGCTTTATCTTCTGCTGTGGGAAGTTTGGAGGGGAAACGTGCCTTAGGGCATTCACCAGGGTGGAGATGAGGATTCCCACCCATGACCCCGTGAGCATTTTTTACTGTTTATAGCAGCACTCCCTGCAAAGTGGAATGATTTCCTGGGAGAGGCTGGAGGAGCACAGCCTAAAGCCCATTTCTCCTCCCAAGCCCCAAACAAGCATCTCCCACAGGCTGATACCCGCCCCTCTGCTTGACCTTGCTGCAGACCTGGAGGGTGCTGCAGACAAAATTCCCATTTCCCCTCCCTTCCCATCTTTCCAGTCAAATGGAAGCAAATGCCAAGCACGAAGTGCATAGATTACACTTTCACAGAGATGAAAATATTCAGAGAGATTAAAATACTCCTCCTAAGTTAGGAATGTTCCTAAATCATATGTGCTGGATAGTTTCCCTGCTTTCAAGCATTGCAAGTCCAGTTGCACTGCCTCATGGGTGCTGTGCAGCAGAGGTGCAATGAGAGGCCATGAGAAGCGGCTGCTCCCGTTGTCTTCCCTTCAGTCTCACCCTTGATTTAACAAATCTATTTTATGCTTGAAGGCTAAGAGGTCATTTGTAACAGTTTGGCCTGGATCACCCTGAATGAAAACATCCAATCAAGCCCTAATTGTGACAAATTATATTAGTCTGTATTTGTGCAACTTGCATTGCAGCAACTTAATTCAGGCTGTGCTTAGGTCATGGAAACCAAATGAGGCTAAAGAGGTTCCTTGCACATGCACGGAGGTGTGCGTAGGAGATCTGAGCTTCCCTACTGGCACCATCCTGCTCCACCTCCCTGGCTTGGTCATAAGCATGCTCTCATCCCAAAGCACTTATCACTGTTATCTAGACGCTGCCTAAGGGTTCTGAAAAATTACTCAGGTTAACCCCACTCCATGTTCAATGCTGACTGAAAGTCCTGAGAAGAAAGAATATCTGGCCTGTGATACAGAAAAATGTTAAAATAAGGTGCAAGAAAGAGGAACGTGATGGGATTGAGTATTATTGCCCCACTATTTCCTGTCCCAATGAGGATGGTTGACTGGACCTTCAAATGCTCCTCCCCAGCCCAAAATGTGACAGTGAACCTAAAAAAAACCCTCCAAAAGGAAAGAAATCCTAAAATTAATTTTCCTACATGACATATTTTAAAGGGCACTGTCAATTTGCTTTATAATTACATTTCTAAATCACTGGAAGATTACACTGAAGGGTGAACTTTACAAAACTTGAATATTTTTTTTTTTAAATTGAAAACCTTTTTGAGGAATTAAATACAATCCTTTAGTGCTGTAAGCGCATGTAACAGCAAGAGCAAGGAAATGGCTAGAATATGCTACCCTTGTTCCTGCTCATTTGTACCTCTGCTTTCCCGCTGAGCCCGCTAAACCTCATGGGATTCAGCAGCTCCTTCTCTAGGGATGAGTAGCGTGGTTAATCACAAGTGCTCAGGTCTCCCCAATACTATGACACCACCCTCATTCCTCAGGATTGTGAGAAAAGGCTTGAAAGTGTTAATATTTAAGGCAACAGGTTTATTTTGCTATGCGGCTTTTTAGCCTCCCAGATATCCTCACTTCATGCCTTCAGGCTTTTCTCTGCAATGAGGAAAGCTTGAAGTATCTTAACTAAGAGCTGAGCTTCTCACTTTATCAAATTGCTCCAGATCTGAGAGAGAAACTGAGTGTCAAGAAACTCAGCAGAGATATCTCCAGGTCTGCCTTTGGGGGAAAATTTGTTCTGGAAACATTGAAATGAGCCAAAAGGATGAGATCCTGCATGGATGGGCACCCTCCGTGTGCCCCGAGCCTGAATTCCACCTTGTTTCCCACACCCTGTGAAAACACAACAAACAAATCTTAGCTAAATTTGTGCCCTAGCTATTCAGGGGCCACCCAAGGACAGGTATCTGGGTTAAACAAAGATAAGATTTAAAAGCACCCTGGCTAAAACATATTAAATTTTAACGTCGCTGCTCTACATTGAAATCAGGCTGCTTTCACTTGAGCTCCCCTTGCTGCGAGATGAAATCCAGTTTAACTAGTTAACTTTTCCATGTCAGCAAACTCACCACCTGGTCTTAACAAGACAGAAGAATAAAAGCACAATGCAGCTTGACTTTGTCATGGTAGGGCTTGCCAAATGCACGTAGGAAATGATGGAGCTCCCTGTGCTCATCCACTACAGGAATCTATATCAGGTTCTTCAAAGTCTTACAAGCACAATAAGCTAATGCAGTCTCTCAGAGCAGGTAAGATTTATTTCTCTCTTTCTGTAATATATATGGACCCAGATTCTCTGCTTGTATAATCCATTGGCTTACGTGGATTTACAACAGATATTGGCATTTGATCTATGACTGGTCTTGGTCTTTTGGCTCTATTTTGAGTGAAAGAATAAAGTTCAAAGGACAATTAATAGTGAAAAACTAGTTTTATGTGTATTGAAGACAAGAAAATTGCAGTCTGGTATCACATAGTCATCTAAATAAATAACCCTCAGGAAACCAATTATTTACATAGGAGGAGGCTATTGGCAGAGATGTGAGTACATTCATGCCCCATCAGACTAAAAAGCCAATATTTATGTACAAAAAGGGTATCCAGTTACTGAAACAGTATTTCAATTCACTGATTGCAATTATAAAAAGAACAAACAAAATTTAAGATAATCCTTCACGTGATCAAAAGCTGCATCAGTAGCGCGTGCTAGGAACCAGCCATGCCTTTGCTGCCAAAGCCAGGTAACGCAAAGCTCTGACTGCTGAAGATGGGAGGTGACAGTGTGGTGACTGACAGGGTAGCTTACCCTACAGGAGCATGAGGTAATAATCTGGAGAATTTGGGGGTACGAAAAGCACCCATCCACTGCAACACAGCACCTGACATAAACTATGCAAATATATGTGTATACAGCACGTTTGAATTAATTTATAGGCTAGATTGAAAATTTAGGTTTCATGGCTCTGAACAGACAAAGATTTTGCTTCTAATATGAGCACGTTGGTGACTTTAACAGCATTTAGTCTACTAAAGCAAGATGCGGCCTGGAATAATAAGCAGCAGTTCAAAGATTTATCTAAATATGTTTGGCAGTTTCCCCACCCTTTGCCTTTCAATATGTACACACCACAATTGAGACTATACCCTGTAAATTACCACCCTCTGTGGGGTTCTCGTGTTAAATTATTTCAAATAAGCAAGGCCAAATGCTCTCAACTTAGCCAGAGATAATCAACTAATGTAAAGCAATTTTCAACAGTTATATTTTATTGCTTCAGGCTCTTAAAAAAACCCCACAACAACAAACCAACAACCAAACACACAGAAAATGAGGGTGGAAAGAAATAAGAAATGTCATCTATTGCTTGCCAGTGCTGGACCAGCTATCATGTGCATTGCTAAATATTACAGTTAGCAGTGCTCGATACCAAGCCCAAGCCATCCTTTGTGATTCAACAGCAGCAAGATGGGGCTCAAAGCCGCCCTGTACTTGACATTGCTATGCAGACTATGTGGATGAGATCTTTCTCATCAGTTGGGCAATCCACCTACTAGTATAAAACTGATGGAATTAGTTTCACTTCCAGGGCTTTTTAATTATGCTCAAATACAAGTGCACCAGTCGGAAAAAGAAGTTGCATTAGCTCCAAAATTTCAGTTCATGGCACTCTCTCCTTAAGGTATTATGTTTGCTGTTTGAATTGACTTTCCATTTACAGTAGCCATTTCCTGCTGTAGCATAACACAACAAATTTCACTCTATATTCAGATACTTAGTGCAATAGAGATGAAATTTCATAATTTACATAATCAAGTTCTGAGCTGAAAGTACTGATTGTAGACATATCCCTGAAATAGAACGGGGTTCCTTTTTCCTTGTGTTTTGTAAGAGACGAGCCATCATTTTTTAAATAATAGTGTAATTCTGCCTTGCTATTACCAGTATGCCCTATTATCAGTCAAACGAATAAGGCTGGAGAATGAAGCCCCCAAAAGAAATCCTCCAGATTAGAGAAATAAATACAGTTAATGGTGATAATTAAGTCACTGGGGATAATTGAGAGATTATCCAATTACTATCTATAATACTTTGGCTTGCTGATGAGATAAGAATATGTAGAGCTAAATTCTAATAATAATAGTAATAATTGAAAAAAGTAGGGGAAAAAAAGCACAAAAAGCCCCCAACCCAGGAATTATTAGATTTCTTCACAATTGAAGGTATTTTGCCAGATTAATTGCCTAATTTGAAGTTTTTCTAGTCTAGAATAATTTTATAGGCAGGTGTTGCAACACTTGGCTCTGAGGAGGTGGAGATACTCTGAGTCAGGACTGAATCCTCTGCCTCAGGTCCTGAGGAAACCCTGCTGTCCCCTGGGCCCAAACTAAGACGGGTGCATGTACTCCTAGCACAGGTCTTAGAGTAACTACATGTGAACTAAAAACTAAGAGGAGTTGGGTTCAATCTAGAGTTGTGCTCTGAATTCTGATAATAAATTTAGGACAGAAGCATTACGCTAGCAGACTCTGCTGTACAAATAGACCCCCAAATCCCCTATGAACTGCAGTGGTATTCTTCTGTGGTTGATTGTGTAGACATTCACTGCCATGCAGTCAAGCTGTCACTGTGCTAACGAGAGGTGGTTGACCTCCTGTGACCAGATCAGGTGCTAAGGGGAGGTTTGGTCTCAAATATTTATCAGTCTGAGACAGCCTATGTCATAGTAGCTAGAGTTTTCTAATTTAGCAAGTGGACTAGGGACATGAGCCAAACCCCAGAAGACACAACAATGCATTGAGTAAGTTTATATATCTAGGATAAGGCACCCCTTTTGAGGAGGTCACTACAATTTTGTTCTCACTTTTGTTATAAGTATTTTTAGGGTCCTGTTTGGCACAGGTGATTTAAGGAGATCTAAATATGGCCCCCAGGAAGTCAATTAAGGATGTGTTTAATTTTAACATGTGCACAGTTCCTTTGGATCTCATCCATGGAAATCAATGGCGAGGCTGCTAGTGGTTTGATTGGCTTCGGATCAGAGCCAGCAATTTTGATTGTAGAGATCGAATGCTTAAAATTAATTATATGACTGATGCTTCACTGGATTAAGGAATCAATTAATGGAAGTTGGGTGCTTGTTATAAGGTTTCCATTAACTTTCATGCAGATTTTCTTCCAAAACATAAACTGCATATTCATTGCCCTTGAGTGCAACAAGGTAACTTGGAAAAAAAGGAGGGTTGATATAACCAGCATCTTCTAATGAAGCTATTGCAAAGAGGATGTGATTCTGTACAGGAAATTAAATCTTTGCATTGAAAGATCTCATGCCAAGACCTCATACCAAAAAAGTAAGTACCAGAAAGCTGTTCCAATCCTATTTATGCCAAAAGCTCTTCAGAGCAATCTGGGATAGACAGAGCTAGAAGGCAATAGTCTTCACAAACAAATCAAAGGATCAGAAATGATGTAGCAAAGTGCAACCTCTTCTCCACACATCTTTTCTCATCTTTGAGTAGCTTCTGGAGAGAAAAGCATCCTTCAATAGTTCAACTCCTCCTTAACACAGGCCTCTACAAGAGCATCCCTGCTTCCACCATCACTCAGTCCTACCAGCCCAGTAAAACTCCATTTCATGCTCAGGGCTCCCTATGTGTACAGAAAAAAATCCCCAGATCAGGTGCTGGCAGGGGTGAACACTCGCTGCTGTGGCCCAGAAGCTGCGCTAGGAAGGGATGGCTCCTAGGGAAGGTCTCAGCCTACCCAGCTAGCACAGGCTTTGATGGGCTGCACTTTATAGCACTGTGGTTTTACTCCTTGGCCACAAAGGCAGTTCTGGAGGAATTGCACTTGTACTAGTCCCAGGCACCAGCCTTGAGTTGTGGAAGGGGAGCTGCCTTTAGCCAGCAGAGCTGGTGTGCATGTCCGTATGTGTGCAGACGGCTGTAGCATCGGAGTGGCATGTTAAGCCACAAAATGTTTCTGTAAATATTGTTTCACACTTGGGTGAACAAAGCATGCTTTTAACTGAGAGACAGTGCAGGGTGTAAATTACATTTTAATTGAGAAATTGTAAATGCCAGCTTTAGCTTTCTTTTTTTTCCCCCTTGTTTTTATTTTGTAACTAAAAAGGCCTGATTGTTAGTGGGGGTAACTCCCTGCAATGAGCCCACTCTCATTTTTGCAGACTTTCCCGCCTTCCATCTGGCTTTGCTTGCCTGGATTCACCTCCTCCTTCCTAATAAAGATGTCTCCAGGCCTGCATCATTCCTGAGCCTTGCTCGCTTGCAGCTTGGCAATCTTCCCCTGCAACATTTGCCGGCTGAGAGCGGGTGGTCTGGCTCTCCCTTTGCCCTGCTGCCCTTTCCCTCCTTGCTGTTAGGCAGATGCAAGCAAGGCTAACAATCTGCTGAGACCCAGCCTTGTCACCCGGGGGTGGAAATCAATAAAAAAAGCTCCATTGGGAGCTTTGGCTTGAAGTGGTTTTTGCTGTACAATCTCTGCGCGTGATTCGCCCCCTCTCCAGAGAAGCTGGTAGAATTGTATCCATTGAGTGGATTACTGGAGCATCTCTCAAATTCGACACCCAACCACTGCCTTCCATTCGGTCCATGGTGTGGTGCAGATTCTCCCCCACCCTAAAATACTATTCCACCCAGCATTCCTCCCAGCGTTCCACCCTAAGCTGGGAGCACAAGGAACATCTTAAGACCCTGTGTATCTTCACAGGTCTTTGCATTATCCTTATTTCATACATGTTACCATTGTACTCAAAAGGACCACGATTCATCTAAGACTTGGCAGGAGTGTGAGATCCTACAGGATCTTTCTTTTTTCCTGCCAATAGTTTGTAGCCCAAGCAGAAAGAAACCTGATTTCTGGAGTCTCAGATGTCTCCACTTGCTACGAAGCTTCCCTTTAGGAAGGGAGCTGAGAACAACCTCATTCTTCAGGGCATTTTATGAGCTGTCGAGCACAGGAGTTGGACGTGGCCAGACAGGAGGTGAGGGCAGGAAAGGGGGAGGAGGATGGAGCCAGCTGTACTAAATCATTGCTTATGGTGGGCAGCTTTTGCTGGCAGGACTCTGATAGAGCCCAGGCTGGAGGCACAGAGCTGTGCACCCCTGCTGGGAGATGCAGTGGGAGCATGAAGCACTTCCAGCTGGGAACTCAAAACCACAACTGCAAATTGCACCCTTGGTGCTCAGGGGGGTGAGTCAAACCCATTAGCCAGCTAATCCTCACAACAGGCTTTTGTAAGGCTAGTATTTTGTTCTGGAGAGATGTATGATCTACTGATTACACAGTATCCCAATATGCCAAATGTATGCTTGAAACCAGTAAACAATAAATATTTAATTAGCCGGTCATTTTGACAATAACAACAGACAACAATTACACTGGCTTTTGATTTCCCATTCATTTAGTTGTCAGTCTTATATAGTTACAGTTAAAAGGCAGCTCTTGCCTTAACCACAACCTTTATCAAGATTGTGAAGAGAATATTTAGCTTTTGATCTATGTCTCTGATTTCTCCTGCCATTGAGCAAATTGTGGGCATGACTGAAATAACCATTAATATAGTGTGGGTTGAATTTGAAAATTAGAAGCTTATTCTTTGTAGTCTAACAGTGCCAACCAAGATTTCAGAGAGCAGTCACACTTAGGAATAGTTATGATTCAACCTGAAACTGCTGATCTACTCCATTCCCAGGCTCTGCTTTTCCACATTGAGCCTTCTTCCATCTTCCATCTTCACCTCTCTTTGCTCCTCTGTTCCTGTTTGTTGGCAGTCCTTCTGCTGAATCCCAAAGATGCTTGCCAATGAGGTATCAAATTTCTAAATGGAAAATGGGAGAATTAAGCCATTTATAGAATCATAGAATCATAGAATGGTTTGAGTTGGAAAGAACCTTAAGATCATTTAGTTCCAACCCCCTGCCATAGGCAGGGACGCCACACACTAGACTATGTCACCCAAGACTCCATCCAGCCTGGCCTTGAACACTGCCAGTGATGGAGCATTCACAGCCTCCTTGGGCAACCCATTCCAGTGCCTCACCACCCTCACAGTAACAATCTTCTTCCTTATATCTAATCTAAACTTCCCCTGTTTAAGTTTGAACCCGTTACCCCTTGTCTTATCACTACAGTCCCTAATGAAGAGTCCCCCTCCAGCATCCCTGTAGGCCCCCTTCAGATACTGGAAGGCTGCCTTTCAGATACTGGAAGGCACCAAACTGAATTTCCATGGCACCTATGTTTGCATCTACACACTCTATATCCCAATTAATCTCGCCATTCTTTGCCTTTATGTGAATCACCAAATTTTTCAGGTGGAATGCCTTCTTGGCAGGTTTACTGGAGAAGCCCAGGGCTGGAAACCAAACTATTCTTACATATCAAACCTACCTCATCCTGTATTATACACCTTAACAGAGCAGACGCTTAGCAGTGTGGGAGCAGGATTAGGTGAGACCTTCTCCCACTGCAGATAAAGCTCCTCCTGCCACTGACAATGATGCATCTACTCTTACAAATTAAACAGGGCTTCTCTTACACAGCTGTCAGTCAGGGTGCACAGGTATGATAAGGAAAAGAATGGGGATTTCAGCTGGTTGAATTCAGAGCACCAGATTGTAAATGAGGAGACTTGGTTGTAATCACAGTTCTTCTGCTGAATGGCTGTCTGACTGCAGACAAGTCATTTCACATCTGTTTCCCTTTCCATCCTTTTCTGTGTTGTCTGAATGAATGTGAGGTCCTCACAGCACATTAGTGTCTCCCTAATGTACCCCAGTGGCATTTAAAACTGTGCAGCCATCACACTGTTTGAGACACTGTTTGAGTAAGCACTATTATAAAGGACGGCATATATATTAGACTTATAAATATTGCCCCTTTTTATGTATTTTCCTTTCACTGCCACAATGCCACATCCTGCCCAAAGCCTTCATATAATGGCAAAGTTTTAATTTGTTTTTTACCATGTCTTTTTAGATTTTAGCAAATGTCAAAGTTTGTTCCAATTTAATTTTGCCTTTGACAAGACATGAAAAGGGAGCCCTGAGTCCGCCCATACAATGGAGGTAACGTCCTGTGAAGTGAATGGATTGAATTGTAAAAATCAGCTTTGAATCAAATCTGTTGTTTAGACCTACTAATCAGAAAGCATTTACAGTCACGAGGAACTGATAAAACGTGTACACAGTTTTAAATATCCCATTGTAATGTATTGTAAACTTTAATTTTAAACAAGACAGCTTAAAAGCTTTATGGATTTGATTGATGATATACACTCTATATTGATGGCTGAAACTAGCATACTGTTATTTCTGCTTTGTCTTGCTAACAACAAAGTTCAGAATGATAATATATCTTATAAAAAGCTTTACTATTGTGCTACTGCAAAAGTGACATTAAATAATGATAATAGGCCTGAGCCACAACTTCACTTTGAAACAGTTCTGGAGACGGCAAATTTACATACCGTAGGCACAGAGGCTGCTGGCAGTACAGGGATAATGCTCCAGCTCTCCAAAATATTAGCATGAGAACATCCCACAGAGCAAAGGATGGAATAATTTTGGAAGCTAAGCAATTCAAATCCTCCTTTGCCAGCACTGCTGGTGGGGAGCTTGGAGGTTCAGGGGTCTCCAGCTGGGCTGGTAGAGGTCAAATCCCAAGAGAGTGAACAACCCGTGGGACACCTCTGGAAACCCATGCAGAATTCCACTTCTACAGGGGGAAGAGCAAACCCAGCAGTTTTCTTTAATAGAGCAGCATTAGTACTTCATTTTCCCTGCTGATCCCAGCTTTGTACCGTGGATGTAACAGAACCAACACCTGGCAGAGCAGAGCAGCAGCTTATCCACATGAGCTACAGGATGTGCTGCATTGCTTTTTCATGCGAAGAGGGCAGGGGCCTGATAAGGCACCTTTAAAGCCTTTGTTCCTTCTGTTAGCCTCGTACTGGTGGAATCAGATGAGTGTGATTTGGCTGAAGTTGGAGCTGACACTAAGTCTGAGCAGCACGATGGCAGTGCCTGCGTGCGGTTGGGTAACTGCACTTTGCCACTGTGGTGCATGAATTTCTGCATACTTGAGGCAACCTGAACAGCTTTGAGATCATTTGAAGAAAGATTATCAGAACCGGGAGATCATAGTTTCTAGCAATAAACTCCATCCAACTCCCACAAATACATGAAATATGCACAAAGAAGAAGAGGAGCAGGGAATTTGTAGCTTCAAAAGGCAACAGCTTTCCCCACTTATGGGTCTGGCTCCAACGGTGAAGACTACGTAGCATGCTTTAGTTGAGCAGAGGTGTGGTCATCTTCACACACCGGAGCAAGACAGCATTTGTGCTGCCACAGTTCAGGAGCCTCACGCCTCTTTTGCACTGACAAGTCAAATGCAGTCTCTTCATACAGATCATCAGCGAAAAACTTAATAGTTATGGGCAGTCACTCCTGTGCAAAACTATCTAATCATATTCAATTGGAAATAATTATAGCAGGAGAAAAAATTCACCCTGAGAAATAACCAGATCAAATAAGAAGTTGGAACACTGACAGCAAAAAGCATTTTTACACTTAAAAAGCTGTATTATTTGTTCAAGCAGAGCTGAATGGTGAATTGCAGATTTGGAAATGACACAGGTTTACAGTTGTATAAATTCATGTTATGATTCCACAAAGCAATATAGTTAAAAAGTAGACAATGATTCTTGAAACATTGTTCAAAAACTTAAATTAAACAAAAAAAAAAAAAGCATCTACAGTCAAAAAGACTTGTTCTAAGCTTTACATGAAATACTGTCCAACAATAAAATATTGTGTGCAGCCTCTTGAACAGCCAACAATTTTAAATTCCATTTTCAGTCTTACATGTACAGTGGATCAAGTTTCTGCCTACAATGGTATCACTGGAAAATATGTAGCAAAAATTACATTAAGCTCAAATTGTTAGGCAGACTTAAAAAGGGCACTTTCCAAATTTACCCCTTGTGCTTGTAAGTTAAGAAATTAATTGGTTATCTTTGAAGACCATGTAATTAACATTTACATGTCTTTATATTTAAAATTTAAACAAGCATTTATGTTCAGGTTTACCTTACAAAAACCATACTTATAATGCTTGGGGGCGTGAAGGAAGTAGTTGGTAGTTTTTCAGTCTGGCACAATTTTAGAAGTCAGATTTTATGATCTTATGAACTTGCACATCGTAGCCCAGATTCCCTGCCTGAAATAAAGTCAAAACACTTCAGCACTGTAAAATTACAGTTTTATGTACGCTGTTAAGGGTGTATTTTGTGGATGTTAATAATGAGATAGTGGTTGAAAGGCATCTACATTTCCTATTTGATATATACACAGATATAAAGAAATGCAGATTTTCTTCAATATGTGTATACGTACACATGCATGTATAAACAACTGGAAGACTACCAATACAAAAAACATATTTGTGTGCAATGATGTAGAAGGCTTTCATTGCATGGAAACAGTGTTGAGGGAGAGCTTACTCTTCCCTGGAAGAGTGAAGATGTGGGATTCAAAGGAGAGCTAAAATCTTAACCTCTTTCATACAGGTGGGCTGCTGTATAATAGAAAAGCAGGTAGAAATGCAGTGAAGGGAAGCAATAACAGATGCTGAGGTGTGTTCAGACCCAGAAGAGGAGGCTCTGAGGACATTTACTGGGGAGACTCTCAGCAGAGAAACGCCAGATTTCTGGTTCCTCATGTGGATTTGGTGTTAGATATCTATTGGGTATTTCCAGCACCATTAAGGTTAAAAACTACCACCAGGGCTTCTTGTAAAGTCTTCAAGACCTGAGCTGTGAATTGAAGCAGCTAAGACCTACTTTAGGCACAAAAGTTTTTATGTCTGGAGAACATATTTCAGAAGTGTGATTATTATCATTACTGTGCTAAAAATGTGCTAGGCAGTTCATGGAACAGAAAACATGCCTCCTGTCCTGACAAGCTTGCAATCAAAGGTGCCAATCTTGCAGTTTTTTGTACACAGGCAGACTGCAATGGGAACACATCAGTGCCGTCAGAAGGTGAGGTGGGCTGCAAGACCTCAGACAATTCAAGTGTGGGAAGAAAACTGTAGGGGTGGGAAAGACACGGCAGGACCCTTGTATGGAAATAAGCTCCCCTCAGATACTACTCCTAGTCAGAAAAAATGATCACAATAGTCTCTTGTATTAAAATCTATGAACTTGGGAGAGAGGAAAGATGAGGGAGATAAGAATTTACGATTCAGGCTTTCTATTTTACATATGCATGCAGACTCCAGGAAAGCTGTACTGCTGCTTTTTAATTCTTCCTCAAATGGACACTAAATATTTCAGTCCCAGTAGCTTGTCATTATTTTCCATCTTAAGAGAAATGCTATTACCACTTTTTGCATAAGTGTTCCATACTGAGCCATGCAATTTGGGGAAGATTTTCCTTCCTCTGGTTCTTTCACTTACGAATCCTGACAGTTTTAGTTTCTGCTCCATTCCCCCAGTGTCTCTTCAGTTCCTGTGCATCTGTTGCCCCAGGACACACCACATTTAGAAAACGGATCACCAGCAAGTGTTTTTTTCCCCTCCTTTCCTTTTGGAGAATAGAAAGTCATTTTTCAGGTAGCAGCTGACAGATCTGTAGGCACCTCTGGATCACTACATTTTGCTAGATTCAATGAACCACTTGACAAAAGTTAATTAGAGTATTACTGTCTGCGATGGGAAGGCCCACTGAGAGATGGCGGAAGCATCCCGTTTCTCACAGCAGTTCAGCCAGAAAGCTGCCCACCGTGACTTTTATTATTAATAAACACACCATACAATGATTATACGTTTTACAAGCAGCATGGATTTGAATCCCATGTTGTTAAGCCTCCTCCATCACTCTGAAAACAAGTTTCACTGTGCCCCAAATGCTCAGCCAGTAGGTATTGTATGCGTAAAATTACTACTGGTGTCAATAATAATGTCAGCAATAGATAGAGATGTGAGTCCACTGCAAAAACTGTGGACATGCTGGGACAACCCAGTGTGCTCCTACATGCACAGCTTCATAACACATCAATTGCTTAATTTGGTAAGCAAAGAGGACTGTGAGCAGAAGCAGGACTGGTTCCCCCTCTCACACATTTGGTGAATTTTCTGGTATTTACTCCTTCCTTAACCACTATTCAAATTGACCTATGAGCCAATTGATCAGAAGAATAGGGAAATAAACTTCAGCCTATAAATCTTAACAAAACCAGTGTATGAACAACTGAGAACTGCCCAAATAAATAAAACCCTTACTCTGGCATACGTTGAGTGGTCATTTTCCCTGGGGTGTTGCTTTCAGGTAATGGGAGACAGCTCCATCTCCCTGGCTAGCCTGGCGTGTCATTAAACAAAGCAAAAGCCATCCTGACACCAAGTTCCCGATAAACAGCTTGTATTTGTCACTAAATAGATGCACCTTATTCTGTATGCTTTAGTCGCTCATGTTGGTGAGAAACTGCAGGTTGGATTACGGTATCTCCTGATGACAGTTATGAGTATCTCTGCTCTGACTTTACTAAAGCTCCAGGACCCCATTTGTACCTCCCACATGCTACCAAAAGCTTGATCAGGATTTGCTGTCTCAAGGTGTTGCCATGCATGGGGGAAGGACAGGGCAGAGTTGCACAGTTACAATGTCCTTCGTGCAAATGATGTTCGCCCTTTCTCTGCCCTTGTTCCAGCTCTCTGCTTCTTTACCATACAAGAGGTATCCATACTTCCATGTCAACTTTTAAACAACACAGAGGAAGCCTGTCTTATTACCATCTGCACAGGTAAAATCAGGGCTCTTCACTGATCCCTTTCTGTCAGAGGAACAGTATTTAGCTCCGCAAGCCAACACTTTGCTTAGCTGTAGAGTTCAAAAGGAACAGAAATAGGGCCTCGGTCCAGAGGAGAATATTTTGCAGAGGCAGCTAAAATTAGGATCTGGCCCTGGGAGTGCGTTTGCAGACATCTGGATATGGCGCACAGCAGCAATGCTTCTGTGGATCAGCAGCATAATTGCAATAAATTATTCAAGAAACTCAAATGATGCTAAAAGTGAGCCTTCCAGCTATGTGGCACAGCTGATCGCCTGCAGAGGGGATGCCTGCCAGGGAGGGCATCAGGCGGAGGGTTGGGAGCACAGCAGGTCACCATGGGACTGACAGCGATTAAATGGGGCTGCAGATGGAGAGCCAGTCCCTCTGAAAGCCTGGCTTTAGCCCGTAAATATGACTGCAGTCTCTGGGTCCCAGATAGTATCTCCCACTCTTAAAACTCATAATTTTTCCCAAACTGAAGAACATCTAGAAATGCAGATTTCCTTCTGCACCACTTCTGCCTCCAGCACCTTCTCATAAGACCCCTGATATTTGGTCCCTAAAATACCACCGGTTATAACTCCTAGCAGCGCCTGATGGCAGTGAAGATGAGCTGTGACATCAGAAAATGTTAAACATAGCAGGATGGAAGAAGGTTGGTTCCCTTTTGTTTGCTTTTCTGGTTCCTCCCAACCATTTCTGATTCTGCTTCACAACAAACACGTCCTTACAAGTGCCTATAACCGACTCTCATCTACCTTCTCATGTTTTACACTAGTGGGCATTTGATATTATGCAATATTATGTGAAAATGCAGAACTATTATGTAAACCAGCAGTGAGCGCGCTGCACCGGCTCACAGCAGGTTTCAAGTTTTGTCACTATTGAGTTGTGCTACCTTGGTGAATCATTTCTCCCTTCCTTTCATGCTAGACCTGTCTCATTTATAGAAGTCTTCAGGGCATGAATGGCCCATGACTGGTGTCTGTGGCATGGAGCCCTCAATCTCAGGAGGAGCTATTAGGTCCGATGGTGACATAAGTGACATCAGTGGTAATTACACTGGGGAGAGGGTTGGAAGGGTAAGGTGGCTTCGTGACTTTGCAGAATTGCACCATACAGGATTAAAAGGTGACTTATTGTAGCAAATTAAGCCCTACGTTCAGCTTTCTTGTTCATAGTCTGGGTGGATGGTTTGAAATAGCCACCTTCCAGATTCCAGGGTGAAGCCAGATAGGAATTTTCCCTTATGCCCATTACTCTTTTCTAGGGCAATCAAGACCTTGGTCAGGATAATATGCAATAACTCACAGATGCAAGGTATAAATACAGAGGGAGTGGAGAGCAGAATTTCTCTCTGTACAGGTGACACTCCACCATACATCACAAACCCTGACACTTTAGCACCTCTGGTCTAGCAGAGGAACTTGGCTTCACTTCTGGTTGTAAAATAAATCTGAACACAGAGCTGTGAGTAAAAGGCTCCTTCCTCTGGTAGTGCAAGACCTTCAGTCATGTAAGCACAGCAGCAACCAACAATTCTTCCTTGCTTAGAATTCAAACAAGCAGAAACTTCTAGATTTAATTTTTTTAATCAACTAAGAAGAAGAAAAATTATATGTATAAAAGCAGGTCAGATGGCGCTACCTCCAACCACAGCAGGAGCAGATGACATTATCCGAATAATTATCCAACAAAGCTCACCTGACCTTCCCCCACCCAACATAGCCACCCTCCATCTGGGAGGGCTTAGAAAAAAATGGGGTCTTGGAGACCCTGCTTTTTCATCTCCTGACCTGCGGCAGAGCAGAGCCTTTGTAACAAAGTGAGCTGAATCTACCACCCCAAATTCTGGCCTTTCTAAATGATTAACGTGAAGTCATTTGTCCCACTGATGCATTACGATCTTAGTTTCATAAAGTCTGTAATTGTGGCTTGTTCCTTGGAGCACTCACAGTTCTGAGTCATATTTGAATTACAGTTTTACAAAGACTCCTGACACATATAATGGGCAAAACCAAATCTGTCTCCTTCCTCCCCTGCCTCACAACCTACATGATTAAAAATCTATATACAATATGTAGCAGGTGAAGGACATTTGCAGTGAAGTGTAAATATATTCAGAACAATAAACATGTGCAAAAGATTTTTTCTTGATCCAGTAAAGTTTTGTGACTCTGAGTCATGCTGGCCTCACTTTCTTCACAGATTTTTCTTTCTTTTATTAAGGAAGGCAACATATCTGTGGAAAGAACAATCTAGGCTTTACTTTGCATCATCCCCTGTTATCACCAGCAACATCATCAGCTAACCTGCTCTTGATAATGACCTACTTCAGGAAGAAGAAGGAACACTAGGTGTTCTCGAATCCCTAGTTGAATTTGTTATGATTCATTATGAAAGATCATATTTGCCTTACAAAAGGGTATAATTTCACCCACAAATCATTGAGAGACACCAGAGATGAGAGCTCATAGAGTCTGTAGAATTCCTTCTTCATGCCTTAAAGAGAAAGGCAGCAGAGACAGCTTGAAAGACCAGAAACTAGGATGAAATGTATTTTTTTACCTTATCTAGAAAAAATACTGCAGTACAAATATGTAAATCATCCAATAAGCTTACTGTTAGTGGTCCTAACTTTTCCCCTCAAACTCTTTGCTCATTCCAACAACTATGATCTTCTCCTGAAGCACTACTATGACACTTGCTCCACGAAAACATAGAGGAGATGTAGTGGCAATTTCAGCAAAGGAATCACAGAGAAGCAGCAGACAGGAATATTACTGATCAATGGCAAAAAACATTAAAGGTAATAACATCCTTGTGGCACTCTGCCGAGCAAAGAGTGAAGAAGATCAAAGGGATTATCAAACGCAAAGAGTGAGCTTGTGGCTATTAAACTGACACACACACTAAAAACTCCCAAAACCCACACCTATGGGAAATAGGAACAAAACTCTTAGCAAAAGATACTAATCAGGTTTTCTTGTTTCACAAAAGTGAAGATGTTGGAGGGAAAGATATCAGGAACTGTACTCTTCTAACAGTGCCTTAAGGGCCGGTCCTTAAAAGGGCAAGAGAAAGAGATGTAAACCATAGATGAGACATCACAGGCAACGGGCAGAAGAACTTCTGCAGACACTGGAATGCAAAGGCCTACATAGAGCACACTGATCAGGTCTGGCAAAGGAGGAGGAGAAAAACTAAGGTGCAGACAGCTTTCAATGCTGAAATAATATATTATGCATTTGGAACTGACCTGGCTAAGAATGGGCATAATAGCATCCACTTAAATTTAAGGTCTTTTTGCTGAAGAGGGTTTAGCAGGTTTAAAGTTCAATATATTTTAAGTGTTTTTGTGGATAACTTAAAGCAGGAAGAATGGGTAACTTGGATTATGAATCTTCTTACACCCTTTTACTGCATTTATAATTAACTCTAAGTCTATTTTTTTTTTGCTACTGAGAAGCAGTCTTGTTGTAATCTTCTAATTAATAAATGGCTTGATAAATCATGAGATCCTTTGTCCATGGAGGAACTTACACATGCTGTCAGAAATATTATACTCTAAAATTTGTACTAGTCAACCCCCATTTTTTTTCCCTGCTTCTTCAATTTTCTCTCTTTTTTTTTTTTTAATTTATGCTTCATTTGAAAATGTTAAATGACTAAATTAGTCAAAGAAATTATCCAGCAAGGGCTGGCTATAGTGCCGGTTAAAATCTGTGTGAAAACTCTCATTGGCACCAAAGAGTTTTGGTGATCCAAAGCCTTAAGCGTGATTCAGCATTGAGGATGATGCGGTAGCATAGCCGTATGGATGACAGACCCCTCCCCGGTGGTTGGTGGACCAAAAGACTGCTGGAGGGCATTCCCACAGCACACACTTATACAGATGCTGCTTGGGCTATATTCCCACCAGAAACCCCAGAAAAAGAAATTCTTAGATAAAAATATACACCTTGCAGTAGGGTTCTGCAACACCCTGTTGCATGTAGCATCACTCTTGTCATGGTTTAAGCTGAACCCAGGGCAACTCTCAATGCAAGGGACATCACACATCACATGTCTCTGACTGTCACTTCATTCACACATGTTTCTGGGGAAGAGCCTGGTCCAACACACAGAGAGGAGGGGAAAAGTGCAGATGATGCTGGCTTTGCCCCTACCTTGTGCTACAGGCATCCTGCTGCACCTGGGCTTGCCTCTGCCTTCTTTTTCTCCTTGGCTTTTTGATCTTTTGTTCAGTTAAACTGAAAGCTCTCTCAGGCATGGGCTCTGTCTTACTCTGCTTGCAATTCTCAGATTACTGGGAGATGAAATAAAAGAACAATAAGACTTGGCATGGAGCAGCAGTGACTGACAGGGACCTGGACTTTGTCATTCATTAGCCAGACTTTCCTCTGGTCACTGCCTCAAGTTCACTCCCTTCCTCCATAGCAACATTAAAATAGATGTTTGCTGTTCTGTGTTTCCTGCTACCCGACACACATAAACAAGTTCTCTCAGGAGGGAATTGAGAATCCTTAGTTTCATTTTCTGAGTGGGGATGTGAAAGCAAAGACAGACAGGGCAAGACTTCTCTGCTAAAAACATGCATCCAGTATTTATTCAGGCGATGGCTGTGATGTGACAGCCCAGGGGTGCACCAGTGCGTGTAAAGTAGTCCAGCATTTAGTAGCTGAAATGGAGGCTAACCTGCTTGCGGCCCTTCCTCCTGCTTTTCTGCTTTTGTGGCACAAGACACAGGAACCACAGCAAGATGCAAAACATTATGGTTTGGACCAGCTCAGAAGGATCATAACTGCAGTAAGACCCTGAAAATGACAGGAAAGAGCAACTCAGAGGAGATGTGCTACAGGAGCTCACATCTGGAGGGCTCTTAATTTCAGCTGGTGATGGCCACTGCCAGAGCAGATTTGATAGACCATGAGGTATCTCCACGTAGGATTTGCTTATGTTTTACCATCCACAAAAAGAGAAGACTCTATTAATGAACTGTGCAGACTGAGTATCACATTTGTGCCTGAGAGCTGCAGCCACTGCAGCTGGCTGTGACTCCTGGAGGAAGATGGTTACAGTGCCTATAGACATGGCAGAGTGCACAAGGCAAAGCAAAAAACAACCCCATTTCTGCTATGTAAAATAAAAAGTCTTTCTGAATAGTTGTGCTATTGAGAAAATGATAGCACTGCATTTAAGACAGCCCCTGAATGTCAGGAGAGCATCAATCATTCTGTTTGTTTACACCAGTAAAAGACAGAGCTTCCTATATAAGTGTTGATAGAAAAACAGGGGGGGCTGTGCAACTGTTTCTGTTTGAAATCTTAATTATTCCAGAAATCTTTCAAATACAGCTCATCAACTGGATAGAAACACTATCCTAGCTGCAAGCAGAAGTGTGAAGAGGGAAGAAATTCCCATTATCAAAGTAATCTGCAGCTCTAAAGACTACCATTTCCTGTACCAGCAAATTTCTAGCTGTTCCTCATGACTGGTGCTGGCAATAGTTTAGGAAAGTGAATGAGCTCCTAATGCAGGATGTAAGGTATTCATTAAAGACCAGGTAGAACATTAATTTACCTTTTAAAACATATCAGGAGACAAATAAGGCAATGAATTCATTAGTATGCATACATTGCCTCTGCTGGATCAAGTCAGACCAGCTCATCTGTGCCTCCTAATGCTTGCACTGCAAAACAAACTGCAAAATGCTTGATAGTCTTAACATTTTAATAATAACAGTAAGTAATAACAGTTATTATTAAAATGTTAAGACTATCAAGCATCAAGGCAGGATGTGATTTACTGTAAGCAGAAGTCATGGCTTTTCACTCTAGCTGGCACACAGGTTCACACTTTACTCCTTTTGCATACTATGGCCAGCAGCAAAACAGGTAAACCAACAACAACTTGCCTGAAAGCAGCCCAGGGAGTCTTAACAAATCACTATTGCAAATATGCTGCATTACCCAAGCAAGCAACAAAATAGAGGTGAATAAAAAAAGGGGGACAAACTTTTTGTTTATATATATATATATATGTTTATATATACAAGAAATAAATCAACTCTATTCTGCCCCAAATAAAAACGAGTACACTTGCTATCATTTGTATTTTAACGCAATCCTCTCTTCTAAGCTGCAGTCCCTCCTGCTGAGATTCCTGTTGGGAGACCCTTCCCTTGGCCCCACAGTCACCCATGGGCAGTGATAAATCACTGCTTCAAATGCTGAATTATGCTCTTTTCTAGGGTCTCCAAACACAAGATGAGATCTTCCTTCATGTGTTGGCCCGATGCAGCATTAGTGCAAAAGATAAAACAACACTTGAGCACTCTTTGATGTGGGTATTGTCATGCGGAAAGCTGTGTCCTGTGTCAGGAAAACTGCTGTGGGAAGGGCTGGGTAGTAATTACCTGAAGATACTTGAAAGTGAAGTTGCCTGCTGAGATTAAGCAAGGAAATGCAACAATATCTGCATATATTTATTCTGAAAAGAATAATCAGGAGATGCAAGGAGTTTAAGAAGTGTGATTCTAGTCCACTGAGCCTAAGCACTCAGAATATGAGTTTTCAAAGAAGCTACTTCAAAGATCAAATTCTGGGGAACAGAGGGTAGAGGTATCAGTGTAAACTAGACAGTGTAGGGGAACCAGGCTAGTAGAGCTAATTAATTAAGTGCATTTCTTCACCATATTTCCAATACAGCAGCTCACAATGACCCAGGACAGCCCACTGCAAGACAGAGGATGGAGTCATCTCCATGGCTGGCTGCTCTCAAGCCTCTCCCCAGTCCAGCAGCCACTCTTACACACCATTAAGAGCCAAGCTCCCCACGGGGAACACCACCAGTCTCATCAACATGAATAGCAGCCCTCTTGCTTTGCATCACTGAAGTCTTGAATATTCCCACATAGCCTCTATCTGAAACACCACAGCTTTTTAAGGCAGCTTTGGGATTTTCATCACTAAAATAATACACCCAGAGAGGGTCAAATCAAGGAGATTCCCGATGTTCAGGGCAGCCTCGAAGCCAGGTGGAAACACAGTCCGGTCCATTCAGTGCTGGTTTATCAAGGGTCTGTCATAAATGGTTGTGGGGTGCTCAGAGGAAGCCCTATAGATATGAGCTGTAATTGAAAAGGAATTGCAGGGAATATAAACCAACATAAATGTCAGGGTACTGTTGCTTTCCCTAAAGGTCAGAACAAGCATACTGAAACTGTGCCTGAAAATGATACCTCTGACAATGCTGTTCCAGCCATCAGTGCTTACATAGCAATGCTCATCTATTCCAGCCTGGAAACTGGCAGGGAAGGATGGGAAAACAGTCTCACAGAGGTCTGGGGCCTGGTGTGATCTTTTGGGATGCAGCTGCAATAAAAGAGTATTCTGATGCCTTCCAAAGGCACAGCCCAAGTTATTACAACAGCATTCATTTGCCATTAGAGCTTGCTGGAATCAGAGGGGAAGATTTTGATTTTTAAAGACGACATAAGTGAAAAAAAAATACATTCCATCCTTTTAAAGTCTGACCTAAAAAACCTTGTAGTGTAAAATATGCACTAAAATATTTATGTCAGGTTTCTATGGTTATATATGTGTACCTATATGATATAGAGCAAACTCAACCTTGATCCTACTGGCCTTATACACCATGAAATTCAAAGAGCTCTTCCCAGCGGAAGGGTAAAGCCTGACTGTGGTCAAAAGAGACAGCTGTATTAGCTGTGTAGATGAGTCAAATGGGATAGTACAGCTGCGAGATCATTGCTCCCTCCCTCAGCAAGAATTTGCTAGCATGGAGAAGAGAGCTCAGGACACCTCTTTTGCTCTCCAGCACACCCTGGGGATGTTGGGAAGCTCTACCACAGGCTGCCTGAGCATCTGAGCTGCAGAGGCATTGTACACCAGCACGTCTTGGGATGAGGTGGTTCAGTGCATTCTCTTCCACTACAACAGCCCATGTTCCTAGAGGCCTGTGCTAACCTTAGGAGCCTGGTGATATGGGCTTGGCTCGAAAACGTATGTAAATGTTACTGGATCAGTGTTAACCCATCTCCCGAAGTCCTGAAGGTAGTCTCATGGACTTCCATGACCAGCCTCTTATTCCTGCATGCAGAGGGCCCTGTGCACAGCACATGAAATCAGAACAGTTTCAATGTGAAAAGGGTGGATCTATTTGGTGAAACTTTAACAGAGGAAAGAAATTTTCTTTGCTTTATACCAGAAAAAATTATCTGTCCCCCGAATCCCAGAGAAAGGATTCAAGTCTCCAGAAAAACAACAAATGCTTAGTTTTACAAGGAAACAAAGGGCCAGATTCAGACCTCGTCCATGGAAAAGGAAAAAAAAAAAAAAAGAAGGGGAAAAAAAAGCCAGAGTAAAGACTCAATGTTAATGAGTTGATTCACATTTCAAGCAGCGTAACGGAGCTAAGCCTCTATATGAGTGTGCCTCTTGGTTTCTAAGGAGCCAGCTGTTATTTATGCAGTCTATTTACACATTCTCTTGGCTTTTTACGCAGAGGAAACATTTTATAGTGTAAGCTCCCTCTCTTTTTTTACCCCTTATACATACACACATGCACACACTACAAACAGAAAAGGTAAGACAAAGATGTTTAAAAGAACCACATCTAGGAATGTTTTAAAGAAATAAGATATTTCAGGTTGTCAGTATGAAATTGTCATAGAATGTAAACTATTATTGTCTGTGCATTTTCCCCTCCTAAGAAGATTGTACTAATTAAATAAGAAAAGATTATCAAACTTTGTCTACAGCTGCTAAAATCCAACTACAAATTAAAATGCATGTTAAAGCTAATCCATCACAAAGTTAAAGTTAAGCTAGGGCATTTGTAATGTTTTTAAGCATTCTTTGTCCCTCAGACAGTGTCCAAATACTAGATTTTGCTTGAATTTAATGTTTTGCACTTATGTAGAGATTTAAATTGTACATTCCATACAGTTTCTGAAAGCTCATCTTTTTTCTATGTTTAAGATTTTGTCAGTAATTTGCATTCCCTTTTACAATTGGAATTGTAAAAGAGGGGAAAATGTAAGCAAGCGGGATTAAAATAAACATTTACCTCCTTCCAGTGCCAATAAGTTTTGAAAAGATTCCTCCTGTTGTTACATACCTCTTGATGATTCACAGCAGCAGAAGTGCCAAAATGCCACCAAAGAAAGGCTTTTCCTTTTTTATTATCGGAACAAGCAAGAACAAGAAGTTCTAGAATTTCAGAGGGAGACACATACTCCTTGGGTCCCAGCCCTGTTCGCACGTATGTGCCTGAGTCATTTTAGCTGTGATTAACCAAATCAGAACGATGAGGGAGTTGGTCCAAAGTGTCACACCCAAAGGCAAGCACTGCTGAAATAATAATGTAAAGTTTGGGGGTGCTGAACCAAAGCACCCAGCCTTCAGATATCCATCTGGCAACTGATAACTAAAGGGCACTTTCTTCCTGGTGCAAGTCCACTGCAGTCCAACATGGTGCTGGGTTTGCATGTGGCAATGGCTAAAGGGTGAAGAAACAGATCTGAATAGAGAAGATAACTGAGAGGCCATGTAATCTGGAAGAAAAATCACAGCTCTCAGCCACAGGGCCCAATGTCTGTTCCTCGGTCTGCTGCTTGCTTATGGCGTAACCCACACAACCCATACAGTACAAGTCACTTCACCCTTTTCTTTCTAACTCTTTTTGTGTTCTCATCACTTGACCCTTTTAGACCCTTTTTAAGCAGGGTCTTTGTTTCACTGGAGTTTGGTCATACTGAATACTAGTCTTAGTAGAGACCTTTAGGATCTATAATGGTCCAAATAGTAATAGTACTGTGAAGAAAAAATTTAAAAATGTGGTATCTTTCAACATAACAATCTCATACCTTTTGAAATAACTGTTAAAACGGCTTACTCACTGCTGATGATTTTATTATGTTAGGTTTTGTTCTGGCTTTGAAGGATATTATGACTCTGATGGAGTCAAAATTATGAAAAGCACTGGCTCCCCCTCCAGAACAGAGGACACAAAATGCAAACTCCTTGCAAAACCCAAGTTTAAGAGAAAAAGGAGGACATGGGTAAAATATTTTTGTCCACATTGTCTTAATTTACCTTTTGAAATTTCAGCACTGCTTTTGAATTTGCCTACCTCTCATCTTGACTGATCTTCCCTGCTGATGAGAAACCAGCCTGAGGTGCCTTCATTCTGCAGCTCAACTCTGAAGACCCCTCGCCTCTACCTCCAAGACCTTGGACACTCCTGCAGCTTCACAAAAGCACCAGCAAATCCATGCATCTAATAAACCTGCCTATATCCTGAGAGCTCAGGCTGGGTTTAAGCTACTCTTACATACACCATAAATACATAAACCATTACATACATGCATAAACCAGTATACACCATCACTGTTCACCTGATGTTGTGGGGAATTATGCAGTTAGGCATACAAAAGGTGCCCAACTCTCCATGCTAGTTGTGTGCTCACATGGACTCCATGGTGACTCAACACAGCCAAGGCACACGTTCGCACTAGCTATTAGATGTTTTCTCTCAAAAAGTCACATCTTCAGGTCTGTTATTTGTTAAGACCTGCTCCAGCTTCTTGTGTCATGTCACCCCAGGCAGAAATCAAGATCCTCTTAGTATTCGTAGAAAAGAGTAATTGCAGGTCTCTGCCTTTTCTCCAGTTTAAAGTGGAGTTAATTTGTCATAGTTCTAGGAATCAGAATAACAAATTCTACGTGCCTCCAAAATTGCTTTGACCTTGTACTATGATTTGTGCTGGAGCAAGGTCCATTTAGACTACAAAACACAAGGGTAGTATTTATTTAACTGATTATGCTGCATTCTTTTCTTATGAATCACTCTCCACAGATGGTACTTATGCCATGTCCTACTTTCTCACTTGACAAACAACTGCTCTAAGACTCTCTCATATTTGGTCTTGCATGAATGTAACTGCATTGAATGCAATGGATTTATTTATTATTTATATTGGTGTCAACAAAGTTGGACACAGGGCCTGTAAAAGTAAAAAAATGCCCCAGATACTTGTAGAATTCAATATGGCAAGTTCATTATTTATAAAATGATTGTTTCTGTTGCAGAACATTATTGATATTGTTATTCTGTGAGCTTTCCACATGTACAACTGGTACATACAACTGTACATAGTCAATACTGCTTGAAATTAATAAGACTGGTAGAAGGTTTTTCGATCAATATATTCTTTCCAAAGAATATGCAACAGTGTGTATGAGGGAATTGATTCTGTTTTCACAGAGGTGTAAATAAGAAACAATTCTTAGAAGTGAAAGGAATTGTAAAAACAGGAAACAAGAAGGCCATATGTGATGTAAAGATTAACATACATTTTAAATACAACTTTGCGGCACTTTGGAGACCATTTGGGGATTACAGTAATTTTATATTCAGTAAAAAGCGGTTCTCAATTACAGAGCCATGAGTTACTTCTAGTGATGAGAAAAAAAAAAAGAAAAAAGTTTTGTTTTGTTTTTTTTGTTTTGTTTTTCCTGCAAAAGGGTTCATCAACTTACTCTTGCAAATCCCTACGAAAGAGTCTGGTTGCATGAATAGCACCACGAGAAGAAAGCAGTGAAAACGAGCAGTGTAAAGACTACATGTGTGAAAACCAGCCTACGAAGTTCAAGGAGTAATTTATTATTGCAGAAGCCCTTCCATTCTCTAAGGGAGAAAAGGAGGTACAATCGCCCTGTGACCCAGGGAAGAGACGAGAACGGCTTTGGATCTGCTGTAGGTTACCCCTGCAGGCTCTGTATGATGAAAGGAATGTGCAATGGCTGTAAAGAATTGACATTTACTGCCTTCCTTTATTTTTTTTCTTCCCCCCTTGGTGATTTCCTTTACTCGTCCTGCTCTGATTACAGTTCATGGTAATCAGCACTGGTTCTTTGACTAAAGCAAGATCTCCTAACTAAGCCCCAAATAGATGAGCTCCTCTGTCCCAGCATGGCCATGGGGGAAAGGAAAGCTTAGGCATCACCCATGAAGCACTTCTTAAAAGCAATTAATGCACGCACGACACTACCACTTGCCTCTTTTGCCTAATCCACCCAGAGAGCATGTCTCTGCTCCATGGAGCAAGCGTGGATTTAAACCCCATAAGTGTTACTCAAATGTAAGGATGTCATATATCCCTGCAGCCACAGTATTATGGTCAGCTTTTGCAAGCTAATAGATTTGGATTTAGACAGCTTTGGTAAAGGAGCCTGTTAAGCAAAACAGAAAGTATTGCACAAAACGGGCTGAGCAATTGTGTTGTTTATACTTGTCCTTTGATGTAGAATTAGCTGCACTGAGGGAGGTGCCGTCTCTGTAGGAGCTGTTAGATATGTGTCCTGGACACTGAGAGGAATTGACAACCTGATGGCATTTTCTACTGGATATTTTAGGTGTCCTGGCCAAACTACAATTTGAGTAATTACATCCTGCCCACCTCTGCTGCTGTTACACTTTCAATCAGATGTAATGTTATTCACATCCTGTCCAAAACAACTGTATGCTGTAAATATAGCTATTTCACTTTTTCCAGAGGTGACTGGTTTTCAGCTGTGGCTTAGGGCTCCTTGCAGATGTAAAAAATAAATAAATAGGACTTCCAGATAGAAATATTATGTGCAGGCTGAATTCTCTTTTCACATCAACTGTAATACCTGATTTTCATGCATTAACCCCAGACCTTATTATTTTCTACCAAGTGCCCAGAAATGCAGAATCACTCAGGACCTTTTCTGCTCGGTACCATGTGAATCCGTAGTGACAGTCCCAGCTGGGAAGAGTTTGCAGCCTGAATACCTAAGACAGTCCAGATAAAACATAAGCCTAACAAAACCAAAAGTCTTGGACAAGGTCATTCATGTCTCTTTGTCTCTGTGGCAGCCTGGGGACCTTGCCTGCTGTTCAGGTTCCTGCAACTTTTGAACAAAGTTTCTGTTCAGTTACCTTTCCCCCTTGACTGGTTTGTATATGTATAAGCTGAATTTGTTTTTGCCTTTTAAAGATCTTGAATTCCCTCTTGCCTTCCTCCAACAAAAGCATGAAGTCACTGAAGTCTATTTTTTTACTTACTTGCCGCATTTTTAAAGTGGACATTACTTGAGTTGATGCTTAGAAGCGTCTACTTTAACAGCATTGCTGTTTAAAGTTGGATGCTCTGAGTCTTCTCCTGGCACCTGTCTGGAATGAGCCCCTTTGCTTGAGGCCGCAGCTTGTTTAGCAACAAACCAAAAGCACTGGAAATCCCATCTAGAATTTGTATTGCTCGTTGCTGCAAGTGTGCCCACTGGGATGGACCAGAGAGGGAGACCATGTCCCTGCCCAAAGCGCCTTTGGTACAAGATGACAAACATCGCAAACTAGAGGCAAAACACCCCAGGGCTCCCAAAGATGATGTGATCTATAGCTCTGCCTGGTATACTTTCTTTTTGCTCTCCCTTTTCCCCCTCAGTCTGAAGGGGTGAATTAAAGCTGATGAGCTTTCTGGCAGCAGCATGATCCAAGAAGGGATAGATAGATAAAAGATAGAGGGGATGGTGAGCATGCCAGGATGGTGTGTTACAGTGGCAGATGAGGGACAAAAAAAGGAAAATTCTTATGAGCAAGGTCCTGAAGTTTTGACAAAGCTCCAGTGAAGTTCAGAGAGAGCTTGCCTGACGGGAGATCTGACTCATTAAGAGTGCTAAACAGTTCATATTAAGCTTACCGCCCATTAAAGCCTTTTGCTATGTGCCTCAGACACCAGCATTCAGGTTGGGGTCAGATATGGTAATAAAGCATAAGCTTCAATTTTAGGCCTGAATGTAGGTTTTTAAATTTTATTATTAATATTATTATTTTGTTTCAGTAGAAATAGTCACACGGTTGAATGCAAATATATGCTACTATTTTGCCAGGTCTCCTGTAAAAAACAGAGGAGAGAAACCTGATGGACAGCCAGCATCAACAATTTAACACTGAACTGTTAGTGGGAGAGCACAGTTTGTATAGCCCACAGCTCTAGAAGGGAACACTACTGGGTTGGAGGGAAGATATTACAGGCTTAAGGACCTGTCCCAGGACCATTTTTTTATAGAGGTATATTTCAAAACCCTACAGATGATGTCTAAGACAGCAGAGAGGCAATATTACCACTGTAAAACCTGCTGGCTGCAGCACAGCCATCAACCAGTCCTAACTCTGCTATAACCATGCTGCAATAACCACTGTTCAAAATAAATTGTCACCTCTTTTCTCCAGCCGCTATTACCATTTCTGTGCATGAAAAGTAAAAAGATGTTTCATTTCATCTGCTTCTTGTGGGATTGAAGTGCTCTTGTATGTGCCATACTCCCGGTCTGAGGAGTAATAGTAAAATACAACTTGAATTCTTAAGCTCGGTCTGTACTTTAATTATTGGTAGCCCAGCTCTGACACATAAAAGCTCAAAAGAAAAGAAAAAAAATCACAGCCTCTAACTAATGTAACAGCAATGTACAAAAATCCTTATATAACTTTTGCCAAATTACTTGGAAATCTGGTTTAATTTATCAGCAAAAAGAACTTTCTTTTTTCTTTCTTGTTCAATCTCTTCCTTGCTAGGGAAGATTGCTAGGGCAGCGCTGGCTCCATCAGTATGGCTGTGGAGACAAACTTAAATTCTGAAGTAGTCAGCAGGTCTTAGAGTTTCTGGACCCACGTTTGCTAAATGCCAGACTAGTTTTCACCTCCATTCAGCCTGCAAAGGCCAATGTCACACAACAGCGGTTGCCACTGAAGCGGGATGAGGACACAGCATTTCAGCGCAGCTAACAGCCACATTTTCTTGCTAGAGAGACAAAGGTGGGAGCACAGGAGTCAGCTTCTATTCGACCAGCTGCTACAGTAGGAAGAAATGGATCCTGCACAGACACACACTCTTTGATGTTTCTTTTTTTTCCTCCCAAGCCATTTTTCAGTTTGCTGACTGTTGTACTGATGGCATTACAGAAACCCATGAGCCATACATACTCCTACCTTTGCTACCTCCTTGCTATTGCTTTCCCCAAAATCCCAACTTGCCTTCCCTAGTTACATCCCAGCTGCAGAACCCAAACCAATGGTTTATACAATGTATATATGGATTTCTGAATACAGCTTGAGCCAAACACACATGAAGGTGCTGTGGCCTGGGTTCCCCCTGCACTGCTGCTGTGGCTTGATGGAATGCCCATGCCTCGGGGTAAAATTCAAGTTGCTCCATCTGGGCTGAGCTAAGTATCATGTCACCCTCTGTGTCATAGTCCCGGGGGCAGCCCTGTGCCAGTGCCTGGCACCGCTGCTTGGAGAATGCTGGTGAGCATTGGGTCAAAAAACAATGCAAATAGAAAAATTAGCATGATCAACAGACAGGATAACATCCCCATATGCTTTCATCAGAAAGTCCACAGTTTTTTTAATTCCAGCCAGGATCTATAAGCAGAACAGAGCTGTTCACTGCTGCCTGAGTCCAGCTGCAGAGGCTTTGGCCGAGCACAGAGGTTCAGCAAGGACACATTCATCTGCGCTTACCACAAAAAGAGCTTTCCAAAGTACACATCAATTCACTAGTGCACCACTGTGCTGGTACAGCTTCACATTAAGTAAAACTTCTAAAAATAACCCCTTAATATTAAGCTCAGAACATGGATATTGCTTTTAGCAGTTTGTTTTCTATGTTACAGCTAGAAGAATACTACCAAGAAAAGGTTTCCTGCGGTCTGTTCTTCTGATTGGCTTTATACATAACACAACAGCAACTACATAACACTCTAAAACAAGTGACAGGGAAACATTTAAGTTTTGCAGCTCTTTCCTTAACTGGTCCTACAGAGCTTAGATATTACGCTTACACAATCAGTCATATCCAGCAGAAGTCCTCAATGATGGATGAATCTCTGCAGGTGAAGGTGGATGGGCTACAGTTATCCTTCCATATGAGAAGTGAAGCAAACAGTTATTTATTGCTGTTATGATCAAATGAAACAGCATAGGCCATGGATCTGGTCTGCCCTTGTAGTTTAAGCATCCCCAGTGTCCATCCACTTCCACCCAATGCAGACACTGACTTCGTTGCAGAGGTGTACACTGTAGCGCATCAGTTGGATTGCATGAGGAAGGGTGACACATGCAGCAGAAAGGCTGGAAGGAGCAAGAACTGATGCCCACCTGCAGCGCACACAGAAGAAGAAATAGAAAGAAGCCTGTTTCTTTCCATAATTTCAGTTAAGTTTAACTAAATGTCAATTGTCTAGAGGGGAAATCTCCTGCTTTTGCTTTCACTGGACCAAGTATCTTAATAAATAAATTCTCTTCTACAGATTCACAAAAATAGATAAAACAGTTTGTTTGGTGAGTAGATAAAATCACAAAGTAAGGAATCACCAACAAGAGAGCCACACAAGAGCAACACAAGCATTTTCAGGGAGAAAATGATCAAACAAGGTTCCCAAGGGATTTTAAATGCCGTACTCTGCTTTGAATGCACATGTTTCACCACTAAAATGCTAACACACTCCTTCATCACAGCATGATGAAGCCAAAGGTCTAGTTAAATCTCTACTCAAATAGGAAGTTTAAAGATAAAGACCTACCTCTATTAAATACCCATATAAATACATATACATGCATGCCATGCACACACTGAATATTCTCCAGCCTTCCAGATTTCTACATTATGTTTAGGATAACAAAACACTAATTGAAGAGTTGACTTATAACTAGACTCTGATGAATTTTGGTCCCCTCACTGTCAAAAACGTGACTTCAAGTCAGACAAATCTGTCTCTGCAGATAGTTTCTAGCTTTTTCTATGTAAAAAGAGTTGAGATTATTTGAACTGCTGCCTTTCACTTTGCATTTTATTTAAAGATGCTTTTAAGAGCTTGAGAAATTTTCCTTGCGGATAGAAGAATTCTTTTGTGGACTTTTTGAGCTGATTTTTTTTTAACCTTTCTGTTCACAAAACAAATCGTAATTTTTGCTTGGCCTATTTAGGAATACACACTGCTAGAAAATTGATAAGAAACTTTTTGTTTTTTATTTTATTAATGACATGTATCACCTTCTGAGCAAGATACTAGGTATTCCTCCCTGCCAAGTTTCCTTTCTACCCTTTCCTTCCAGCACATAAATAAAGGAACTAGCTTTTCCCACTGCTCTGATGAATTATTCCTCTATCCTACCCAATTTGTGATCACATACAAGATGGTACCAGTAAGGACATTAATTAAAGGTGTCAGATTTGTTATTATTAGTGGTGTTTGCTGGTGGACTGTGATGCATGACATACAATTACCTTCAAGAGGAAAAACACAAAGGCAAAACTCAAACTCTATAACATCCAGCTTTCAGTGTAGTCAACAATAAAATTAAATTTTCCACTTTGGCAAACCATCCTGGTCCTTCCTCATTTACTGGAAATGTTCTGAGTGGTGATGTCACAAGCCTCAGAAGTATCACAGACATCAGTGCCATCACCTCACCAAGGGAGGTATTTTGGGATATCACCCATGAAACAGGAAGGACAAGGACTGGAAAAAGGGGGTAGAAAGACAGTATAAACTGCAGCTAGATAGAATTTGTTTTCTGTACTAAGCACTTTCAAACCCAAGGCAGCATACAAGGAATCTGCTCAGGACTGATTTTCCACACGTTGCTGAATACAAGACAGAGCAAAACCTCGACTTTCGCTGGACTGTCTTCTGCTACCCTGGCTCTGGCCAGCTGCTAAACCCAGCAACACTGTTACTTGTTACTTCCTTCTGCTGAGCCAGTGTAACATTCCATACCTCATCAGCTACTCAGCTTTGGATACCAGCACACATTGGTGTGTCTGCATTTTCCTTATATTAAGGGTATAACCAACCCATCACACAGCCATTCCAGATTCCTTCCAATTTCCAATGCATTAAACACTTGTGTTGCCTTTAAGTATACTTTAAAAGACACACATTGCATGGACAGTGATGGCAAAGTGCTATGTGTGCTTTAAAGGCAGACTAAGTGCTTGCAACTACTTTTTCCCCACAGTAAAACACTTGTCAGCTGATCATCCAAGTGTGTACAAATGTAACAACTGTTTAAAACTAAAAAGCCCAAACCCCAACACTATCTAAAAACCAAACCAAACCAAATTCTTTTCAATGTTACTTATTAAGAATGAAATAGCACTTCTAATTATATCTGCCTTTATACTTTATTTTTGAAGGTCAGAAGTAACAAAATTAACATAAGCCTAAACAAATAGAACAATTTTTGTTTTCAGATGACTGAAAAACTCCAAATTCTCCAAAATGATTTTTAATCAGTTTTTCTGGTGGAAGAATGTGTATTGTTTGCCTCTGTAGCTGACCTCCTTCCACATTTTTAGTCCTTTCCATTTTTCAGATAAACCTGGAAATCAAAATAAGAAAAAAAAGAATCAATTATCCTCTTTTTCCCAGTTCTCTAACAAGGACCAGCCTTACCTGATGGAATACCTACAGAGCATAACTGTAAATTTTATCATGTACCACACACACTTGGTAGATTGAGTAACAGCTACAAGAGCTTAAAAAAAATCAATTTATATTTATCACATAACCCAACCATTCTGAAAGAAAAGCAGGACACATTTTCTAAACGTGTTACTAGCTGCAATGTGTGTGTGTCAGTTTGTGTACGCTGGAGAACGTTCTGACCATGAATGCGGCTGATTATCGACATAATTATGCTGCAATCACACTAGAGGATGGTATCCAGTAAATCAAATCCAACCGTCCGCCCACTTGCAGTGAAGAGACTAAAACCTGTCAAATCAGGGAAGGAGGAACAGGTGGCCTCATTTGCAAAAAAAGGCTGCTCCTCGCACCACTGAGTGCCGTACATCAGTACTCACACACACACACGCATTTATTAAATGAAGAATATCACCGCTTTGTCTGAAAGCACATATTAAATGTACTTCTGGTGTAAGCATGGATATAAAATCTGACACATGGGTCTCTCAATACACTGAGCAAATAACCTGGGACTCGCTAAGCACTGCCATAAGTTTTCACCTTTTTAATTCTGTTTTAATCACTGACAGCAGTGGGCAGCATTCTGTGGCAGTGCTGCCTGGCCTGCATCTCTTCAACTGCAGCAGGCCCACCAGCGGCTTGGAAGAGGCTCCTGCTACACTGACATGGGACATTCTCTCTTGCCACCTTGAGGAATGACTACCAGTTCTGGAGACTGCTGACAAGCCAGGGCTCTTGCATGCTGTATCTCTGGTGTCCCACCTGAGTTGTAATTGCTGCTTCTCTGGATTTTAGGAATTCTGAACATTGACAGCAGAAGTTTCCTTCATCTTCTCTGATCTTCTGGCATGGTGGGCATCAGACGCCAGGGCATGAGTAGGAAGAAATGCCACGCTTCTTTGAGCAGGGTGTTAAGGGGAAAAGTTAGAGGTTAGATATAAGGAAATAGTTCTTTAGTGTGAGGGTGGCGAGGCACTGGAACAGGTTGCCCAGAGAAGTGTTAGGTGTTCCATCCCTGGCAGTGTTCAAGGTTGGACAGAACCTTGGGCGACATGCTTTGGTGTGAGGCATCCTTGCCAATGGCAAGGGGTTAGAACTAGATGGTTTTAAGTTCCTTTCAAATCCAAACTATTCTATGATTCTATGATTCTATGATTCTATGATTCTATGATGTGTATTTGTACAGTGCTGTGGCTCAGTCTATGGACAGATCTGGAAGAGTGCTTTGTGGTCTAACCATGGTTCACTATTTCCTGACGGTCATAATGCAGCCAACATTCTAGGAAAAACCAAAAAACCAGCCAGCATCAGAAAACAGAGGGCAATAAGAAAACACAAATCTCATAAAAGTTGCCCTCAGTTCAGTCCTTACATTGAAAGGAAAAGGCATACAAGGCACATGTCAACCAACCTATTTTGGCAGCCAGTGGCAACAGGAAAACACTGCCATGAATTGGGATGCAAGCAGCTGCATTCACCTGTTCATACAAGACTGATCTCTAAGCTGTGGATATTGTAATGACCAGACTATGAATCTTCAAACTCAAGGTTAATTCCCGTTTTCAGTAATGGATGGGAAAAGCTGAAAATCCATCAAAACTACAAACAGGAGCAAAACGCCTCTGAAAGCAAATGTCTCAAGAAAATACTAGGTATTAAATGAACTGCAGGTATGACAAATGCTGTGGGCTCTAAAGATTCAAGTACGCTCTCTTTCCACAGTTACCCAAAGGAAAAGATAAAAATAGCTGAGATGCATTAGAAGTGAGGTTATGGCAGCTGCCCTCTAATGGGAGCTTCTAAAAGGCTTCCAGTTTCAGGGGCACCTCTATTGCGTATTATCTAAAGGGAGAAAACTTACAGGATTGAAAAGTACGGCACATACAAGACTGTCTGGGATAGACAGGAATTTCAGTTATGAGTATTAAACAAAACAGAATGGTGATCTGTGGAATCATTACGTCCTTATTTTCCCAGTTGCAAATGATCTTATCTTACAAATCCTTTGGCAAGCATAAAGCAGCTGTTTTTAAGTCTTGGTACTGAGGCTGTAACCCCAGACATCTATAAAAACATTACAAATCTGGTATATATATATGTCCCTCATGTGCAGGGTTAAAAGAATACTTTCCTTCTGATGGTGGAAAACTCCAGGAGAAAAAGCTCTATAAAGAGGTTTAAATACCCATCTGCAGGGGAAAGAAGGCATTTGCCTCAACAATGAATCATTTTCAATTGTTTTGTGCGATTTCAATGGACACAAACTGATTCAGGAGAGAGACAATTTGCCAAGTACTCTTGGTTACTAGCAGTGTACGCTTACAATTTAATCTGTAAGCTGCTTCTCATAATATCCTGTCATGGCTTTCTGCTCTCAGTAGCACAGTGGGCAGTTGCCCATGTACATCCCACATGAGATAGGTGACCCCTTTATGATCCAGCACATACAGTAGATGAGAGAGATCCTGCTTCACTCATAAAACCAATCATTCTTCCCTAATAGCCTACAATTTGCAGCTATCATAAAAAACGGCCTAACCATATTTAGCAGGCGGGGGTGCAGTTCCAAGCTGCAAGGTTAAAAACCTGCACAAGTCCATCCCCATGGCTGGGCTGCTAACAGAAGTCAGTATTTCACAGCAAACTACCACCAAGTGGCATTGAAAAATAAGAAGCCCTAATACAAGAGCAAAAGATCTCTTGGAAGTTATGTGCCACTGGCCTATACAGCATTGGAGGATTGTTGATAAACTTTGCAGCCAACACACCCAGGAGTAACAGTGGGAACATTTTCTTTCTACAATAGCCACTGAAGTCTTTAATGCAGAATAGAACATTTTCAGGCAACTCAATATCTTGCCACCTTCCTCTCCAAGGCGAGCCATACTGATGACATCTTCCTTATCATCAGTAAAAATGATGTACAGCAGACTGTGGAGTTATTCAACAAGCAATTTCCAAAGATCACCTTTACTACAGCATATAAAACAGATCTAGGACTCCCTTTCCAGGATGTCAGAATTTTATGAAGCATCAACTCTACACTTTCAGCTACCTGGTGTGAAAAGAACGGTACTTCGGACAGATATACAGTGTTTTGCTTGCCTCAGCACATTCCCATGACCACACAGAAAGGTTGCTTGTGATAAGGCTCATTATCAAAAGCACCATGGAGGTGATGCAAGACATGGGATGCCATTTGCAAAACACACCTAAAAAGAGCTGAGAAGATGCTGCTGTCTACCTGATACCTTGCCTGAGCTTAAAGACCACCCTCTATGTGAACGGCCCCGCTAAACACCATGAGCAGGGATAAGCTCTGCTACCGATGAGCTTTTTCCTAATGAATGTTGTTAGAACAGCAAAAATAGCCCTAAGAATTGATTATGTAAATCCCTCAAATAGGTAGAATTTTTTTTTTCCAATAAAACTGAGCATCACAGAGTGATTATTTCTGCCATCAGTCAAAACATTTAAGAACGTGGCTTGCCATCATCCCAGTAGCTGTGAGGACAAGCTTGGAGCTAAGCACATGCTTAGAGCTAAGCACAGATTGCTAAAGGCTTTTCTGAATCAAGGACTGAAACCCTTCTTGAGGATGCAGTGTTTATTTCTCATTGTAGAAATAAGTCATGAAGAGTCAAAACACAGACTAGAAATACATTTGTTACTCTGCTGGTCTGAAGGAGAAATATTTTTGCCACCTTGGTATTTCACGCCCATCTTTGCTTTTTCCTATCAGCACCTCCTCTTCTGCAGCTATGTTTTCAGATCCAGGGACATCACCATTATTCAGGAATAGGCCCTCTAGCAAAGATGAATTGAAAGTAATATTACCAGCAGAGCACTGCCGAAGCCTGTTAAATCCTACTTTACCTGAACCAACCAACCACCTTTCAGTGATTTTTGTATCCTCCAATTTGCATCTTATTTAGAAACAGTAAATATAAGAAAGTTAGCAGAAAGAGTCAACATTTGATTGAAAAATAGGGTACCATAACAGTTATCTTCCACATTTCAGAACTCAGGTAGTAGGATATACTTCATGAAAGAAAAGGTAAATGGGTTTGCATTTAAGTTTCATCACTTTTAAGTTCCCCAGTATCCAAGCCTCCCTTTAAAAGAGCCCTAGTGGACAATAAACTCTTTTAGAAAATATATAGCAAAGCAGCAGTGCCTGATAAACAGACATAAAATTAGACTGCTGTAATGTTTCAGCTGTTCACTTCCTTTGATACAGGCAGCTGGCAGCAAGACATTTGAAAAGACAGAAGAACAAGTAACTTCTAATGGATAAATAAGTCTTTTTTTCCATACCATATATATTTTAAACATACATAAATGCACACATTCACAGACGTGTACTAATAGGATAAATTTACAGGGCAAACAGAAGTGAACAGTTACCAATATAGATACTGAGCTACCATTAAGCATTTAAAATAATTACAGCTTTTAAGCCATGGAAACAAGAATTTTAAAAGAATATTTTTGGTATATTTTCTTCTAGAGTGAAAATTTGACAGCCATTTCCTCCTGTGTGAAATCAGACTTCACCAGTGCCATTATTTTAGAAAAGCAAAAGTTTTCTCCTGAAGATCTGTGACAAAGCTGTCCCCAGATTATGCCCCCAAAATGGCCCAAAAAAGTGGTTTCTGCTAACATCTCAGTAAACAATTAGGCTTTTTTTTTTTTTTTAATTAATGATGCTTTTACACCTATCGCTTTCATGTGAAGCCATGGCAAGGCATTCTACCTTACATAACGATGATATTAACTCACAGATATGTGCTTCCAGGTCTAAGTCCCTGTAAAACTTCACTCACTTCAAAAGGAAACAATTGGATGTACAGCTCTTTACAATGAATTTCTCAGTAGGATACTTGTGCAGGAATGAAAGGATATTCATTTTCCAGGAAAGCCAATTTCCCATTGTACGTATTTCATTCAGCAGACTAAACTGACCTGTCTTCACGCAATAGTGCTCAAAGACGGAACTGCTAAAGAATAATAAAAAAAACCCCAAAAAACCACAAAACCAAAAAAACCCCTACCAAAAAAAAAAAAAAAAAAAAAAAAATTTGAAAAAGAAATTGTTGGCTGACTTGTGTTGAAAAGAAAAGGTGTTCATCATAAGAAGACAGGAACCCATTATACTTTATGGGAGAGATCTTTGGCCTTGCTTTCCTCTTCCCTACAGCCCTGGTGCATTACTTGGGAGCCCTGGGAGGTCCGTGCAGCCTGGACCACCCCAACTTGCATCACCAACATGACCAGGCACTGCAGCACAGAAGAGTTTTTATCTGGTCCCCAGGAGTCCATTTCCTCCCCACAGAAGCAAGGGAAGGGTTTTTTTTGCAATTTGTTACTCAGCTTTGATGTGCTCTATTCTCCTCCTGGATTTTATGTATTTATTTTCATAAGGGTTTGCAGTGCCTGTCTGCTATGGGGCAACCTGCATTACACGCCAGGCAGAAATATCGATATGTTATCAGGTACCATGTGTGACATTTCTTAACCTGTATCTGCAGGCAAGCTCATCCCAGATCAACCAAAAGTGATAATGTTTTCTTGAAGAAAAAACGCAACATCTATATTTGGCTTGAAGGCACAGTTACATGGTTTTGTGTTTTTTTTAAGCATATGGACATAAAAAATAGAAAACCCCTGCTTTCTCATAGATATGGTTTCTTCTACTCTCTGAAACATTGAATATATTTTTTTATGAGGTGCATGCCATAAAGGTACAAGCCCTTGAGTTCTTTCCTCATTTACAGCCTCTTTTTTTATTATTTGTGCAATGAAAATAAAAATAAACAGAAAAGTATATTTTTGCACCTTTAATGTGAACAGATGCATATTCAGAAGGATGGGAAGGCACTAATCAACGCATGCTGCTGTCCCTCTGCAGCTCTGTGGGGCAGGAGGATTTTATTCTGGTGCTTTGATTAAGTGAGTCCTACCCTGGCACCTGGCCTTTCAGAGGCTTTGAGCAATGGTGATTATTGAAGTAACTTGTCCTGATTAACAGAGGTATAATATGATACTGAAATTCCGTATTGAATTTCCTCATTCCAAGATATGATGTGCCTCTAATGGTAGGGTAAACCTGTGGCATGAACTGAGTACACAGAAGCACACAATGTATCTACCCACGTGTGTCCCACAGTACCATGAAGAGGAGACTTTAGGGCATGTAAGGTAGCCCTGGGAGCTAGCCAGGACACCAGGTGCTCTTCCACACGTTTTGATAATGCACAGGGCAGGACTGCTGCTTCCTACAAGGAATCTGCAATACTCTGTGCATTCCTCAGATGCTGCTGTAATTATTACTGCTCTCTTAATCATGTTATGCAAATAGGCTGAGGGGGAAGGAGGGAGAGGAGGCAGATACAAGAACTGAGGATAGTAAAGGATAATGTTTTTGGATGGTTACAACTTCGCTCCCTGATTGAAGTTCCTGGAATTCTCAATTGTTTCTGATCAACAGGCTTGAAGAGGAAGATTTTTCCCTTTTAATAAAAATAAATGAAGAAAAATGCATCTCTCATTTCCGAGGGATACAATGGAGATCACCTTGTAGTCTGGCAGCAGAATTGATATGATTTGCATTACCAAGGATGACTAAATGGAGTGTTAAATTATCTCAAAAAAAAAAAAAAAAAGTCAATAAATTGATATTCATGACATCAACAAGGTTAGAAGGGGGGAAAAAAAGATAGCGAGTCTTTACATGTATTCTTGTACTATACAAGCATTAATCTTCTATTCCATGGGCATTACACTACTCCAAAAGGCATCTTCTGCTTTTGCATGACACCTCTAGGAAATGATTTGCAATTATATACACTAGTGCTGAAATACGATGCTGCAGTAATCAGTGTCAGCTATAAAAACATTAATTATTTCTGATAAATTCATTCTCTGGGTGCATTCTGAACACACAAAATAAGTTTAGCAAGCTGTAAATTTGATTTTGGAATAAACATGTTGCATTTGAAAGGTTTCTTGTGGGAAAGGGGTAAGGGAGGACGAGGGAACTGCATCTTGTACATCAACACTGGAATGTCTCAGAAGCATTTTTGAGCAATATTTAAACTGTTTCATCATTTTAAAAATGTTTCACGGACTGTTCATATAGATTCCATCATCATTTATGTATTTTTCTGTACATACATATACATACATAGAATATTGTAGAAATATACAGTGCAGTTCTGCTTTGACCACACAGCACATAAGAAATCTCCTATACAAGGTATTTGCAATTCCATGAGTATAAATCCATATTTGGCCCTCATATGGATATTATTATCTTGGGTTTGCCTTAGGCTAATTCTGTCTCCTAGCTTGTAGTCATCCTGGAGCATGGAGAAGAGAGCTTGTGTCACGAAGGGTTCTTGCCACTGTTTGCAAATTTAAAAAGTTAGGGCAAGCTTAATGGAAAAGGAAAGATTATTACCTCCAACTAGTGTTACCCAACCTCTTCATTCAGCTTTTGGGTCCTGAGTTTGAGGCCTGTGATCATTGAAGCTTGTTGAAACTTTTTAATAAAATCTTTGCTCGGAGTGATGGAATTATAGATGATGTTGCCAGTTTCTGATTTTACGACTGCACAGAAATGTGTGATTTTTAATAGTTCAGAGAAAACTGCTTAGATGTATGCTAATTTTAAACATTATAGTTTTAAAATCTACTCTGTATTAGATTTAACTAGTTACAAAAACTTAAGTCTTACCATAAAGCATAACTTTTGCACATACATATCAGTGTTAATTTTTACCAAAAGAAGTATGTATCGCTATAGTGCTGTGCTGAAACGCTTGTAAAATCATTGTGCATTTGTCATTCACCTTCTAGACCAACATATGGTTGTGACACAGCGTTGGCACCTCTAGTCCTTGGTGGCCAGGGTGCAGGAGGGATTTCACCTGGAGCATAAACCCCAGCCCTCCCAAACAGCACAAATCAGTCTGTGTCAAGTATCTCCATGGCCTGTGGTCTGCCCCTGCTCTGTCTTTCATGGTTTGTGAGCAATTTTTCCCTAATTGCAATTTTCATTTTCCTGTCAGTCTTCCATTTTGTCAGCTTTCTGGCAACAGCAGACATCTTACAATATTCGAGCTTTTTTCCTCTCCACTGTGCATTATTGAGAAAAACTAGGAAAGAACACAAGAATTAGGAATGGATATCAGCATTTGGTTGATATGACAGGAAGATGAAAGAATGTAACCGTGAAGTGTCAAAACCAATTAGATAAATAATTAGGTAAATAACATTATCTACTTCTTTTCATTCTTTTTTAAAAAGTTCCAATTATTTTTTTTTTTTAAGTGAAATAAAAATCTTTGAGTACTTGAGGATGGCAATACTGAATTAGTCAGATGCCTCCTTCCTCATACCCAAACTTGCTGCATCTGCTTTGAAATACATTAAGCCCATTAAATCTGTTGCTCACCTCACTGCCAAGACATTTATTTAAAAGATGTGATTGAAAAATGTTTTTTTTAATTCAGAATATCAGTAAAAAGATTATTTCACCTCTTTATCCTCCAATATTTCTGTATAGTTGCTTATTATTATATTTTATGTCGATGCTACCTTTAGATTTGCAGATACACATTTGTGAATAAAATATTTTGCAGATGAGATCATAGATTAAGGTTAACAAATGCAGTAGCAATTTTTTCATTTGTAGTAACACAGTGACCTTTTTTGCATTGCAAATTTCACTATATTTGGGTTAGGGTGAGGGTATGAAATATGTAACATCAAATAAGGACATATAATAAGCCAAAAGAGATATCTGAGGAACAAGACATCTGAAATTCCCCTTGACTTGGATTTAACAGTTGTCAGGGTTTCAGTATCATGCCATCCTAGTTTAGTTCTTGATCAAACCCAGGAATTTACCTTCTGATGTCCTCAGATAACCTCCACGTGATGGGTTTGATAGATGCAATCTCTGACATAGTTTTATACCATTCATTTCATGTCATGAAGAGCATCATTTTCAGCAAAGCCCTTTCATACCGGTGGGCATTAATGACAACCAGCCCTCAAAAGTTTTCAGCAGCATGGCGCGGTTTGCAGTGAAATGTAAAATGCTGTATTTAACAACGTGTCCATTAGCGGACCCCAGATGAAAGCTAAATTAAACACCTGCATTCAAATTCTCCTAAACAGTGTTTCCAGCTGTACTGACAAATCATACCTAGTTATTTTCCATGAAGAATATAATCTCTTTAGAGGAAATCTGTCAGAGAGAGAGCAGTCTGATTTTCTCCCTTACTGGTGACATAGAGCTATAGACCAAGTGCTCTTTGCAGATTTGGGGATGTCTTTGCACAATCCTGTCTTCAGATGTCACTGCTTCATGAAAGGAAGTGAGCCTCTAATGTCTTCTTAAACCCCAATCATGGCAGGATACAGCAGGGATTGAGAGAAATGTAAACACTCCAAAAGATGCAAGAAAAAAAGGAAATGAATGTTTTACGTCTAGGTTGAGAAATGTTTGCTGTCAGTCAACCAAAATATTCTAACCAATTCTAAGTCCTGTTCACATACATACATCTGAATCATTTCTATGGAATAATTGAGATAAAAAAAGAAAGAGTCTGCTTAGACACTCCTCTGTCCAGAGTTGGGCCACGAGGATGATAAGAGGCCTGGAGCACCTCCCATATGAAGACAGGCTGAGAGAGTTGGGGCTGTTCAGCCTGGAGAAGAGAAGGCTGCGTGGAGACCTCATAGCAGCCTTCCAGTATCTGAAGGGGGTCTACAAGGATGCTGGGGAGGGACTCTTCCTTAGGGACTGTAGTGGTAGGACAAGGGGTAATGGGTTCAAACTTAAACAGGGGAAGTTTAGACTAGATATAAGGAAGAAGTTCTTTACAGTGAGGGTGGTGAAGCACTGGAATGGGTTACCCAGGGAGGTTGTGGATGCTCCATCCCTGGCGGTGTTCAAGGCCAGGTTGGACGGAGCCTTGAGCCACGTGGTTTAGGGCAAGGTGTCCCTGCCCATGGCAGGGGGGTTGGAACTAGATGATCTTAAGGTCCTTTCCAACCCTTACTATTCTATGATTCTATGATTCTATGATCTACCTCTTCAATTATTTCTTTTGCAGTTGTATTAACTGCATATTATGACAACCTGAATTTTACCATGCTGACCAGGCTTCTCTCTCCTCTCTTTCTTTTTTCCTCCATTTTCCTCTTTTCTTTCCCCCTTGCCAAAATGGTGCAACCTTTCACAATTCAGAATCCTTGCATTAACCTGCTGTTTACCCCATCTTTCAGTTCATGAAATAAAACCAGACTTTACACCAATCCCCAAAGTACCCTAATGATTATTTCTCTCCAAATTGATATTTCTCTCCACTGTTTGTCCTTCAGCCAGTACAGACTCCATGTGATCACGCTCACAGCCAGCTTCCTTTGCACTTTTCCAAGTAGGATTTTGTGAGGCTCTGGAGCCAGCTTGTTATAAAATGTAGACAGATTATAAGTGCTGCCTTTCCTCTAATGACCAGTTTTGTAATTTTAATAAAGAGGCAATCAAGCTACCAATGGTTTGGCAAATATCTTCTCTGAGGGATCCAAATTTCAACCTTGGGTGCACAAGGCTGGAAGAACAGATCTACATGCAGAAAACAAAGTGTTCATTTCAGCCACCTATTACCTATTATATCTTTTGTAGCAGCAGTTAGGATCCCCGAATTGGAATATTGTGCTGCGTGCCGGGACCAAGAAGGGAGATTTTCCCAATGGTAATTTTAATAAATTACTTAAAAATCTAAATTAAATACAGGTATAAGCAAACTAAAGGCAAGATCAGGGTTTATGCATAAAGGAACAAGAACTTGGAATACTTATCACACAATACTACTTAATATGTAAACCCTTGTTAAGAAGCAGTGTTTGTTTACATGGGACGATAAACTCAGATTGCGAACAGATGCAAAGTCAAAGCACAAAAATTGCATGACAAATCCTCAGCTGTGGATGTTTCAAGTTTAGATTATTTTTCTTTTCTGAATTAGCTCCTGACTTTTAATTCACTCTGGGTTTCATTCACTCACTTTTCATTTAAATGAAAAGGTGCTTAACACAGAACTGTCCACATAGAAAGTTACTGCAGAACATCAGCTGGTACCTCTGGAGTCATCAAGAGTTATTTTGCAGTTGCCTTACTAAGCAGTCAAGCCAAAAGGCGGCAAACATTAGAAATTCAGGCTCTGAATCTGAGATTTGTAAAAGCTATCCTAAATATGCCAGTTTAGGTCTTCTACTCTTTATATGGGTTTCAAGATACTTACAAATTTTATCTTCTTAATATTTCTGATGTTACTTCATCAGGGACTGAAGGTTCAGGATTGCTGGTTACTGTTATCCACTTCTTCAAAACATTATTACCTCATTTGTTCTCACATTTAACCATTCTTCATGAACCGAAATAATAGCATGAGGTGGGCAAGTCAGCCTTTAGGGAGCTTTTAGAGCAGCTGCCATCTCCAGCTGCACATGCTGCTCTGCATGTATGGGATCAGCGGTGTCCAGCAGCATCCTCGCTACCTCCCACCATTTCTGATGGGGCCATCCAAAGCAGCAAACGGTGCCCAAAGCAGCCCCATGCTCTATGCCATGGTCATCTCTGTTACAGAGGGCAAAGGCGGTGGCTGCCCCTTCTCTGGCCTTGCTTCTGGAGTGAGGAGCTGCACCTTGTGTTTGTCCACCAGCTCTTTACTGTGGTTAAAACTCATGAAGGTCTGATACGGATCAGGTTCTCATCCAGATTACCTACCAACAGGATGACTTCTAGGTTTTCCTGATATGAAATTTCCATTCATAGGTGGGGAATTACACTCATCTCTTGGCAGATATCTGAGCTGGGAAATCCCCCCTCTTACCCTCTAGAACACAGAGTCCCTTGGTTTCCAGTTTCTCCATAGTGGTTCCATGAATATCTTGCCCTTGCACTGCTGTAAATACTAGGAAACCTATGGGGCCGTGCTGCAAAATGCAGCTGACAACGTTTAAATCAATGTGTCAAACAAGGCAGAAGCATTTTGCTTTCGCCAAAGAGCTGGAACAACCAGGAAGTAAAGAGTAAATATATCACATTGATTAAAAATAGATAAAGTTTCTTATAATTTTTCATTTTCAGATGCGGTAATCATCCATTTAATTTCTTTTCTTTACAAAAAAGACCAGCCCCTAACACCACACACAGAGAGAAAAGGCAGGCAATTTATTCTTTAACATATTTTTCTTGAACTGACCATGACCTCGCTAGGTGTATATTTCTCTCCATTTGACATTATCACAGAGTGAAAGAGTAGTTTTACCTTGCACATAAGGCTTGAAAAGAGTAAGTCATTGATCTTGGTTTTCATTTCTGCCACAAAGGAATGCACAGGCATTTTTTCTTCCACAAATGCGGATTTGGGTAAAAGCCAGATTTACTTCCCCGGTAATATACACCACCAGTTTGTGTGTGACTGGCAAGTGATGCTCTTGCCTATGAAACAGGAGAGCAGTGGCATTTGTCCTGGCATGCCTTTGACATTTTCCACAGCAAGGGGCAGATAATATCAAACTCTTGCTCATCCATTCAACTTCCTGGGGAGAAACAGACTTCAAAAAATAAACCCAAGTTAAAACAGACTGTTAGACACTTGTCCTAAATGCTGCAAGAAAAGTAAAAAAGCGTTTATAAACGTATCAAAGTGCAGGGACAGAGTTTATCTTTGATTTGCCCTTGTCGGTTCTTGTTTGTGCAATTACAGACCACCCTCTGCTAGGGCAAGGCTTGTACTCAGAGTCCTAGTGAAGCAGCAGATTTGGGTTTAGTCCTCCAACAGACACCTCCAACTAAATCTCCACACTGAGAAGGAGATACAATATTTGAAAGCTTTAATGTATCACCCATTAGTAACAGAAACAAACATCAGCAAAAGCAAGGCTGAGCATCCCATGGAGTCCATCTAACTCCCCGTGCATCAAATCTCCTGGAGAACTCGAAGAACCAGGGTCTTCACAATAAATTTAAGTGTCCCCAAATCCATGGGGCAGCCTGACGATTACAAGCTGTGGAGCCCTTGTTGAGGGAAGTTGAAATAGTACTGAAGTTTAATTCCTAAAAATGCATTGATTCCCCACAAGACTGACCTTTCAGTCTGTACAACTCCCCATGAACTCAGGATGCTCAGATGGACAAGTGATATTTTGTGTTAACCATTTGCAGCGTTGGCCCATTTAACTGAGCAAGGGCTGCGTTGCAAAACCATCCTGGAGCTGCAGGTCCTGCTGCTGAGGGAAGCGAGCCAAAGGCTGGGGATGCCAGCAGCAGTGCTTGGCATGCTTTGGGTTGGGTCCACTGGCACAGCAGGATCTGTCCGCTTCCCTCTTGGTCATTCAAACAGTATTTCATTTCTTTCCAAAAACATGACACTTCAAAGCAATTATTTAGTACCAACGAGTAACAGAGAAGTCTTTTATAGCTAAGTAACCATTATTTTTATTAAATCTCCTACAGTTCCTTTTCTAATAAAGTGCATTTTACTCTGGGTTGTTTCAGTGAATTTGTGTGCTTACTTGACGATTCACAACGGTTGCAACCTGAAGCCATAATTCAGCCATATAAACTCATATTAAAATGATAAATTTGGAGTCTCTTAATCTTTGCCCTAACCTCTGTGAGTTCGGGATATATTTTTTCATTCTCTCATCACTTCCTCCTTTCATTTAGTGTACTTAGTCTCCAGGCTGCAGATCCATAAGGGTTTATACCCATGCTAAACTTCACATGCTCCAAAGTTTCACTGAAGTCTATAGTGTGCAATGCTAAACACGTATGTAGCCTTAGTTTGTCAAGTCTTTGCAATGGATGTTAATTTTCTGTGTATTCGGAGACTGCATTACGTATGTGGCTGTTGACATCTATGAGCAAGTAAAGTTGCTAAACTATAAAAATTATTGAACGGTAATAATCCCACATAATCTGCATGTGTGCTGCCTGTTCAAATATAAAATATGCATGCATAATTTAGTTGCAGTTTCTAAAGTAAAGAATCCAAGTTTTAAACAGGATCTAGCACAAGATTACTGTCAAGAAGAGGGTGAAGCAGAAAATGACCCAGAGCTGAACCTCGATAACATCTCATCTGTCAATATAAATATGAGAAGACCCAATGCCAGAATTTCTGCATAACAAGCACAATAAAATTTGTCAAGAACAGGAAAATAACCAAGTGCTAACCTGGGGCAAATAAAATTAAGCCTTCACCACTTGAATGTTTTTCAGTGAATGTGTTTTGCAGATAGTTACTTTACTTGGCATTACAAATTTAAGTTAGAGTATGTTGCATATAAGCACATCCATATTTCATGCACCTCTATGTAGCTTCACAGTATTATCATATAAGTGGTACAGATTTCTTTCCTGTCTGTAATGCCAGAATGTTTCCATTTTAATGTTTCTTAATGTTATGCAGACTACAGGAACTCATATGATCATCATGACCTGTACCTTAGAAATTTCCTTGCTATATTTTTTTCCTCACTGGATGTTCTGTGTGGTTTTGCCTTGATTTTTCACATCGAGTCATGCCCCCCCAGCTAAACTATAACTCTAATATGGGCTAACTTTGTAGCACCTTTGCACAACTGAAGGATCATAAATTGTAGGTAGGTGCAATGTGATGGGGCAGAGCACCGGGTTTCAGCTAGCCTATGGCTGGTGGCCTTCAGATAGTCAGTATTGTGTGATATACTCCTATCTGGTGTTCAGATGTCTGAATTTTCTGAGAGAGAATAAAAGGAACCTTGATTGAATGTAAATGATGTTTTTATATGGTAATATGTTACTTTGCTTGGACTGAGTGTACAGTGGCATGAGGTACATTTGAGACATAAAAGAAAATACTGAAGAATTTATAGCCTGAAAGAATGAGCCCTGGAGTCTCTCCAAGGGAAAAAAAACCTCTTGGGAATAAATCGCAAGACACATTTATGAGAAAGATTTTCAGGATATTATATCTCATAACACTAACTTCTAGGAAACTCTGAGCTCCCTCCACATGATGTGGGTGCAGGGCAATGCCACTCCTGGTGCTCACCTTGTGAGAGGCCCACAGCAGAGACTGTGCAGATCAGATCGTGCCGGGGAAAATATACAGCTTACTTTAAACCACTGTTAAAATGTAGCAAGTATTACATGTGGAAGTCAGTGCTGAAGCTTTTGGGCTTTCTTCTCTATATCTTCCCAGTGGGAGACAGGTCTGAGAAGGGGACCCTGAAACACACCACACACTGGGTCACACTCATTATTCAGTACAGATGCTTGAAGTGCTCCTAAAAGGCGAAAAAAACCTCAAACCAAAAAAACCCCCACTCCTCTTTGTTTCCAGGTCCTCTAAATCAATGCAGTATTTGGCCTTTGTACTGCAGTCTCTTGGGTACAAACCTGTCTGCAGCCATGTTCCTGAAGTAATTTGCTTCATGCTGGGCATTTGTTTTGCTCAAATGTGAAAAACATTTTTGCTTGGAGCCTTTACCATGCTACTGTTTGCTGTGCTACTAAATGAGTGGCATTGCTGGGTCAAGCTGCCTGTAGCAGAGTGGCTGCTGCAGGGTTCACACATCTGGGCATTGCCATGTCTTCATATCCGACTTCCTCATATGGGATCCAGCAGAGTCCATCTTTGTGTTAAAATGGTAAGACCAGGGAAGAATTTGGCCACAATATCTGTAGTACTACATATAACCCACGTGGAAAACTAATCCAGCTCAGTGGAGCATGCATTATTAGTTAATGGGATATTACATCCCATCTATTTGCTTTTAACATCTTTTAAAACAACATAATTATGCCAAATGTATAGTTTGGGTGGGATTTACAGCAATGTTCAGCCTAATGTCTCCCTGCAAGCAAAATCCACTGCAAGATTTAAGTGGAAACAGCAATACACAAAAATAAGGATTCCTGAAGAGGACAAGCTGTTGAAAGGATGCCCGTTTTATTACCAGCATGTGCTGTTGTGTTTTATATGTGACTACATTGGTTTGAACAAGCAGGAGTCTGGTGGAGAGCAAAAAAGCCAGCAGAAAGAGTGATTTAAGATGAACCATCCTTCAGCAACCACGTAAGGGCTGGTTGGAGACAAGGCCTGGGTAATTGGATCACAGACTCCACCTCGAGCCCCCGCTGAGCAGCAGAACTAGCTCTGGCCAAGCTCACAGCCAGGGAACTCAAAGACAGAAAAATATCAGCAAGGCTTAACAGGAGACACGTGGCCCTGGTAGTAGATGAGCTGGATCTGAACACAAGTGACTTATCTGAGACGGAGGGAAGGTTTTAGATGGGATGGATGTGTACAGATTGAGTGTTGTTTTAAAAGCACTTTCTAAGCTTTGTTCCTGCTGCAAAACAGAGAGTCTCTCTGTGTTATTGTTTTATTGCAGATCAGCGGTGCACCGTTGAACTACACCTTTCCATCATTCCTGCTCTGATTTGGTTCACACCACAGAGTGGTTCTCAAGGATGTAAACATTGGGATGAAACAACCCTGGACAACGTGTCCAGAGGCGTGCAGTGTACTCCCAGCACTAATGGACATTCAGTTAACAGGCCAGTTTAGAGCTATCTGGGAGCAAAATCCCTTGAAATTAGTACTGTCCCCAGCAGCAACTGCTTTGCTCTGTAAATCTGCTCCAATTGGGCTGCACTATTTCCCAATGTAATCAAGCCATACTGATGCTGCAAGAGTCTGCCTGGTAGTCACAGATGCCCCCAAAATGGGTTTGTGAAGGGAAGCAGCTCATGTGCCCAGTCCCAGTTAGACACAGACATAAGACTGGGGCATTCATAGTGATATAGCCCCCTCTCTAGTCTTAAGCAGAAGTGAATAACAGAGAGGATACAGATGTCACCACTTTAATCCTCTTAAGTATAGTTTACCCACCATCAGGATTACCCCTGCTTAACTTCTTTGGAAGAAATTCACTCCCACAGAACTCAGCTCTATTCAACACAAGAGCAAGAGTGATGAACACCATGGGGTGGGCTTTAATTCACTTTTCTAGAAGCACTACTGAGAGGTTACAAAACCCCGGATCTTTTCAGCAACTGAAAGTTATAGACCTTCATGATGATAATTACTTGGATTTCACAGTAAACATACCCTTCTGATAGAAACAAACATATTGTTTGGTCAACAGTGAAATTGTTTAGTGGAAAACAACCAACTCCTGTAAAACAACGCTGCCAACTCTGCCTGCCCTGTAGCACAGAAGCCAAAAAAATTCTCTAGTGCAAAGAAAGAACTCTAAAGGTGAAAATTATAAAATATAATGATATATCTCTTGTGAGAATAAAAATTATAAAAAGGAGGTACTCATAAATAACAAAAAATTGTTCTCATGCAGTTTATGGTGCATGGTGTGTGTTACACCAACCTCTCACTTATTCAGTTTAATTAATAATAATGCTACATTTACTGATCCTGCTATCCAACATACTGACTTAGGGTGTACCTCTAGAACAGAAGTAAAAATTCTGTTAAACACATTGCAGGACATTAGTTCTTGAATAAAGCTACCTTAATTAAGCATCTGCCCTTTAACAATCAACCAGACCCAAACATGTAGCTTTACAAATGTGAACATCACTAAGTAGATCCAAAACACTACTCTGGATCCAAGGAGACTCTCAGCAACACCAATAATATCCCGATTTAAACAAAAAAAGTAAATCCCCAAAACCTCCAAAAAACCAACACACTCCCCCCCCCAAAAGAACACTATTAATTTTTATCTTCCCTTTATTTTCCTAATAACAGAATCGAAACAGGAATCACTGAGCTGCTGAAGCACCATGAGCTGACTCCATCCCTCCTTGGTCCAAGGGCAGGAACCCAGTGTCCACCTCCAGGGACACCTTTCCAGCCTGTTACGGCCACCTGAACCCAAAGCATCAATGCACATACAATCCAATCTGCTGTAAATCTTCCCCAAAGCCACCAGACATCATAAAGAGGAACAAACATCAAATAAAACCACTCATAACACATACATGCTACCAAGTTTGACCATGGCAGCAGGAAGGTAATATTTGAAGTTTACAGAAAGCAAATTCAAGTAAGCTTTAAGTCAATCACAAGTGACTGAAAACTACTTTGGTCCAAATATGTGTTCAGAAAGGTCACAGCTGGTGTAATTATCCTTTCTAGACTTAACATGCATTCAGCTGAATGCTTAAGACTGCCAAGAGCTGAAGTACACTCAGAATGCCTAAGTAACTGCCATCTTATTAAAAAAAAAATAAAAAATTAAAGGATGGGTCATTAAAAAATTATGATTTAATAATACTTCAAGTTAGCAAAGAGGAAATAATTTCTTTCAGAAAATAGCTGGGAGATTTTTTCAAAACAAAGCTCTCGCTTTCCCTGGCAGAAGTTCCTGTCTGCAGATACAACCCTGGTCAGAAATACAAACAAGAATTCACATTGAAAAGGATCATGTGTGAATGACAATATGATGGAAAGAGAATAGGAAAACAAAGACTTCAAAATGTTAATTATATCTCAAAGGGAGAGTAAAATCAATAAATGCTGTTTCTAAAAAAACCCCACAATATCCAGCAGCAGAGATATCTGATATAAAATAAATGAGCAAAAGTGCTGTGTTATAAGAACAGTAATTTCAGAATAGTTTGCTACTGTTGTGGGAATGGGTTCCTTTTATTTATCGTTATGGCAGTCTTTACCTACCTCTTTGCAAATAACACTCATTACAATTGTATCCCCAGGTTCCATCCCATGCTAAGGACAGGCAGCCCCAGCAAACTGCCGTGATGTGACCGAGCACAAGTCTAAAGCCAAAATCATAAGATTTTAATGGTGACCTCCAGTACCGCTAAAGCAGGAGGTAATGAACTCAGAATCTATAGGGGTAGAGATTACTTTGGACAGAGTAAAAGGCAAGGGGAGAGGTTAGTCTGAAATGTCAGAAATATTAGCTGCAGAGAAATATAGTAAGTGAATCAATGAGAATAGAGCTACTGGGTAAAAGGATAAAATGGCTAATAAAAGGGATATGCTACTGACCTCCAACATAGGAAGGAGGTGATAATGAGATAAGTAAAGCTTATGAAGATAATAAGGGTGTAATTATGGTCGAGTTCAAGCTACTAAGTGTATATTAGGAAACCCCCAAGATATATATAGATATAAAATTCTGGATAGCCAGTAGTAAATGATTACCTTTTAGTCCAAAGTATAAGAGGCTCAAATGATATCAAAAATATATGGCTGGATTTGAGTTTAACCTATAACCCAAATGTGGGACTGCATAAAACATTTTACACTTAATTCTTAAGAAACACACAAGAAGGCACAAAGAATATGTAGTGATTTATCCACTGCAATTTCTGTTGCCACCTGGCTGCACCGAGATGGGGACCATAAATGTAGAGATGTAGTGGGACACAGCCTTTGTCTGAGGAACACGTACTCCAGAGACCCAGACATGCTGAGGAAAGAAGGGGAATGGGATAGGGCGAGTTTTTTGACTAGTTCTTGCCTCAGGACCTGTAAACTAACTCATAATTGGTAGTTACTGCAGGGCAACAGCATATACAGGACTGAATGCTACAAGTTCACCCCTTAACTTCCTGCAAGCAACTTCTCTGCATCCCCACAGCCTTACATTTTGTTTCCCCATTTTTTAATTTAATTTTTTAAAACAGAAAGCAAAGGATACCATCCACTGCTGAAGATGTCAAATCAGGCAGATTAGCCAACAGTGCGTGACAAATCCTGCGTTTATTGGAGAAGCACAAGTAAGCTTCAGGGTCATATTTTTAGAGGAACTTCATCTCAGGCTCCCACATCAATCCTGCAATCAACTGACATTGCGAATAGTAGGATTTGATTTCTTATCATCTAATTTGTGGGTGCAAACAACAGCCTTACACCGAGAACCTCTGAGCACTTACAGTTCTCATCGATTTAATTTATACTTGCTATTTGTGCTTACAAATCACAGAGATGCTTGATCTTTAAGTTCTATAATTTCCTCCTGCAATTGGTTGTACTCACAAAATTGCACCTGCAGTTGATTGCCAGAGTAGATTTAAGGGTTGGTTCTGAAGATGTAGTCTATGATTTCAGACTAACTTTCAAGGGATGTTGGAAGAAAAAGAAAAAACAGCCCACATAAAAATGGGAGTCATGCTTTAGCAAAAACAACAGGTACATTATTGAATAAAATGAAGATGACAGACAACACACGGTCTTAATAGATGCAGTATGCAGTTCTACCTGGAAAATGAAAACAAACATAGCCCAGAGAAACACTTTTCTGAATAACCATCAATCAGAAAGTGGCAATAAAAGGAAAAGAAATAAATGCAGATCTCAAATATTAACATCTAAACTCTATTTTGTCCTAGACAGAGCATAAACAACTGTGTATTATATTGCACATGTGCCACTGTGTATGCAAGTGAGGAACGTGTATGGACAAATGACTACTGAATTGCATAAACTGTAATTGTTTCTCCAACACTCCATGATCAAATTAGGTATATAACCAAGTACATGATTCTGCATTTATACTGCTAAAAATTATCCATTCTTCCATTGTTTGGTGTGGCTATAAAATCCTGGGACATGTGTAACTAAAAGATTAAACAAGATTTTTTTTTTTTTTTCCCTCCCAAAAGCACTTCTTAGGTCACAAAAAATACAGAAATTGTGGAAAAGAGTTGGTGATAAAATGACTTAACAAACATGAAGTCATTTATTAATACAGTACAACTGCATGCTGAGAAAGGGACAAGTGGGAACTTACTGGGGATACAGGGCAGTGAATTATTTAAGTGAAGTGTGTTTTAAGACCGTGAAAACCGCAGCTGAAAAATGGCTATTAAGCCTCTTTGTCCATACTCTGCCTCCAACCCAACAAAAAATTCCTAGTGCTCACCCAAATGATTCATTTTTAATGCTTTATTCTCTGCTTTTAAATGTTCCAAATGATGGAGCTTTTCTCACTTTGGGAGACAATTCTACTCTCCAGGGGAAAAAAACCCCATAATATATATATATTTATATTTATATAAAAATACATATCACCCTCAGAAGTAACTTAAATCAAATCTCTTCTCCTGCCAACATCTCATGGCTGCTCTTCTATTCCTTCTAAAATGTCACATTGCAGAGATGCCTTCAAAGAGGCACAGTGAAGAACTATAACAAACTAAGAAGGCCTTTTGCCTAAGAGAAACCCTTCAGTTTATATTCCATGTAACTTATTTTTCCAGGTATTGGCAAATAGACAAGAAATGAAAGCTTGAAGGGGAAAAAAAGACTTCCGGGAAGATGAACTCCAACTTTGTATGAAACATGAAGATAGAAGCAACACATAGAAGACCAGCATTAATATGCTCAAACCTCAATATCAGATGTGCCTTCTTTCCAACTCAAAACCAACTTTGCTTGACAGATCTGCAGGCTCCATTTTCAATCTGAAGCTCACATTGATTTCTTCTTCCATTTTCTCTCTTTTCACACTTAAAAATACCGCAGGAATTTTAAGTCATACTGGGCTCCCAAATCAACAATTCACCATTTTTAGCAGATTCCTACAAATCTAACTCATTTGAGCTTCTGTATGTGAGAGAGAGTGCACACATGCCTAAAGCTAAGGTCCAACAGCTACCCTTAACTCCTGTCTGATTTCCATCTCGGATTGAGCAGTAATCAGGGAAAAAACATTTTGTTGCTGACATGGACAAACAGAGCTCTGAGCGCAGAGGCTGACCTTTTGCCAAGAGTTTGGCTTTCCAGAGGAAGACTGTGCCTTAAAGAAGAATATCAATAATAAAAAAATTTCACCATGCAATGTGCTTTTGTGTAGGTAACCAAGAAGAGGCTGAACTTCTAAAGGCTGCGCCATATGGGAGGTCAGACGAGTTGATCCAGTGGTCCGTTTAGTTTTAGAAATCTAATGAATTGCCCAAATTTTGTCCCTGTGCACCATGCACCGTCTTCTTCCACCAGTAAGGTCGTCTCTTATGGTGAGCTTTTTGCCTCCATGTACAGATGTGTGTGGGAGAAATTTTCAAGTTGGGTCCTAACTAGGTTTGGTTATGAAACTGAGGGGGAGGGGGGGAAATCTATGAAGAAAAAACTAAACAAACATCAAAATTATCCCAGAACATTTTAATGTTTGTGATCTCAAAAAATAAATAATTAAAAGTGGCCAGAAGAATTCAGATAAAAACTGCGGTTTTATTTTTTAAATCTACTCCAATGCTGAAGTAGCTCATCCAACAAAACTAGGGAGAAGAGCACGGCCAAGGCATTTCTGGGCCTTCATACCATTTACACAGGTTAGCCTGTTTATTCCAAAAGGGAAGTGAGCCAGTGAGCAAAGCTCTTGACCAGGTAAGCACATCGCCCCAAGGTTGAGAGCAAGAAGGGTTCTTAATCACCTGATTACAAGCAGCTGGTTCAAAGTCTGAACTTATATAGTCAAGCTTAGAAGCTCTTGATTTTACTGTATCAGTTAAAAAAACCCCCAAAACCAACAAAATGAGAGATGTGGATTTTCAATGAGACTTAAAAATGCTGTTCTTGACATCTCTTTATAGGCACGAAATGAGAAAAACAAGCTTCTTAGTATTTACTTGTCTCCACATTTGCCTTGCACTTTTGAACACTGCACAATGAACCCCCAGGGTTGAATTTTCTTTCCTCTACATGATGGATCATCAGACATACAATTCCCATTATTGCTAATGGCAGCTGTGTGTCAAATTACTACACATGGCATTTAGATGCTAGTCCTCTGAGCTACCTACTTCCCTCTTGCAGTACAAGCACATAGAGAAATACACCAGGATATTGTTCCTTTTGAGGGTTGTTAGCTGGGAAAATTTATGAGATAAAAAATTTGCTGAAAGTTGTTACTACCTTAATAGCAAAAAACTCCACGTAATTTTCACTTTTTACTGCAGAGCTATCAATACTTTATAATATGAAGAGGTTCAAAAAATGCCAGGAAACAAAACTTCAAGTTGATACATAGGCCACCACTGGTGATAATTTTGGGGAACTCTGCTAGAGGTTAACACCAGTAAATGAGATATAAAATGACATTGAGACTTAGGGTATTTTTCTTTCTTATTCTAGTACTATCTTCCAAAGAAACAGCCTGGCCTTGAAACTGCGGAATAAATGAATCAGGAATTCACAGAAAGGGCAGTCACTAGTAGAGATATACACGTTACTGTTGTCTTTGACATGGAATCAAAGCTGCTTGTTTGTGCATCATAAACAGCGAGGACAGCTATTCTCCAGCATCACACGGCAGGAGTGTGTCCTACAGTGGAATGCCACAGGACCAGTCCCATTGCTACAGTGAGCACACCGCAGGTGCAAAGCATAGGCAGCACATGAGGTTTGTTATCAGCTTTTTGGTTACATGCTTTTCTGTCTTTCGAGATGAGTACAAGAAAATTTCTGTTAAACCCTTAAGGTGTCTTTTCCTCTCTTCTTCCACTACACTGTACCATGTTTTTACACTCTGGTTGTGCAATTTCAGTCAGCTTACCTAAGTTCAAAGGAAAAATGAAACAAATGTACATCTGCTTATAGCTGCATTCTGTTTTGTTTAAAGCATAAGAGTCATCTGTAAGGGGAATAGACAGGTTACAGCTCTAGCCTATGAAGTATTCATAAAAATGACAATGCAAAGCCTCACCTTCGCCCCTTCAAATAGATAATGCTTTGACCGCGTCCCCAGAGACAAGTTCCAGTGTCAGAGAAGATAGTAAGTAGCTTACTGTGTCATTAACATATGATTGTGTCATCTCTCTTAACTCTTCTGTTAAAGAGATTGAAACCTACATGTCTGAAAATCCCTAACTTGAAAGGAAGTAGGGGGATTTCTTTCCCCTGGTTTGTAAAGTAACTCAATTGTAAGGTGAGCTGAATGGAGATTCTCCGTGAAAAGTTTCTGCAGCTCTTTTGCAGAAGCCTATTTAAAAGGCTTCAGAACAAGAATTCTTCAGCACATGATTTATCTTCACACAGAAGGAGGGAAGAGACCCCACTGCCATTGGTGCTCTCCTCTTGATCTACAGAAAGACAGTTGTTTAGGAAATATTTGTTTCTAAACTCATTGTGTCCTTCACTGGAGCTGCACTGTCAATTGTACCTGAATAAGTCTGGAAACCTACCCTGCTGCAGCCTCAATACTGCAAACCTTATGGCCTTTTCCTTCTTGAAATGGAAGAGAAACAGGCCATTTTCTTCCACAACACACTAATAAAGCCTTTGCAGAATCTGTCTGCTGAACCCAAATCAATCCCTGTTACTACCAAGCCAAATTCCTGCTTGCAAGGTTTACATCAGATGCAAATCCCCTCCAACCTAGTTGCACAGCTAGAAATTACAGGCAGTAAGAATCCATGCCAAACCCCAGTCGGCATTTGAGACCCCTACCTTGTCAAACACAGAGGTCTTAAAAGATATTACTGGAGCAACAGTGAGACACATTGCCTCTGGACACTGTAGATCATCCCAGCATCTTAAGAGGATTGTTGAACTCATTGTTCACTGTCCAAAAGTCCTTGGGAGTTTATGGTCTTATACTAGAATCTAAATCTTTTCACTTGAAGAGATGCTTCATGATGGGTAATGTGAATTAGTTTAAAGTAACTATTTGTCATCCACAATTCATGATCTAGATAAATTTAAGCAATGCCTTTTTAAGTGCCTTTATGAATTAACATTTTCATAGTTCCCCCCTGGAGCCTGCAGGAAATAAAGGTCTACTGGTGATTATTTTCCTACTTTTCATTGTCCCAAGTGGACTTTTTTATTATTATTATTAAGACCCAGGGTAGAAGATATCCTATTTATCTAGCTGACATGTTAATGGCCACTAACTTGAGACCATTTTTCTTATTTTACAAAATAGATGTTCTGAAACCTGTCAACTCTTGTTTTAGAAAGAGACCAAAAAAAAAAAAAAAAAAAAATCCTTCTAAAAGCTTTTTCAGATATAAGGAACTGTGGATTTGAGGAAGAAATGAGCATAGACACTTCTGTTTCAAAGTTTTGGCCTAAAAATGGCTCTCACATGAAGTCATCAAGTCTCTGGCTCTCGGGAGCTTCACATAGATTTTCTTGGGTCATATTTTTCATAAGAATATCAAACATTAGCAAAGCAGTACTCAAATTATTGGCCACTGTTTATGTCCTGTTTCAGATGAGTCGCTTTTGACTTTTATTAGGAGGTGGGAAAATCTCTTTCATCTAATTCCCAGCTTCTTCATTCATGCATGACAACTTGTCTCCATTCTCCGCCTCTGCAGTATGTGTGAAACAAGATGTCTCAGAAGTCTAATTCTAGAATTCAAGCACTGAGCTTAAAAAATTGCTGAAGTTTCTCATATATTTTTGTAGCATGGGCTAGAATTATTAATAGTCATAAAACACAGGGCCCTTTGCCCACTGCTGGTCTGCAGGTAGAGATACAGTGAACTTACAAGAAATTGGCTTCCAACTATTCTATTTGAAGTGTTAGAGAAGAATAAGGGGTCTAGTCTTTCAAGGACGTACATAACTTAAACCTTGTGCTTGCCAGCAGACTTCAGAAGGAAAAGTGAGGATGATAAATTTAATTGTATGTCTGGGATGCTGCAGAATCAAGGCCTAAACTCTGGTGGTTGAAAGATGATCTAAATTATGAGACTTCATGGAAGTGGCTAAATAGCTCTTCCCAAATGCAGCTTGACTTCTGCCTTGTAAGGTGATAATGGCAATGTCAGTTAACATTCATGTGTCTGCGAAAGAGAATTGGAAAGGAAAAGGAATGTCGGGCTGAGCAGAAAAGTCACTGTATTGTAAAGAGGCTGATGATGTGTTTCCCTACCAGGACTGGCTGCCTTGATATTTCTGACTGCCCAGGTCAACCCGAGACATCTGCTTGGGCCACTCCTTGTAGCCTCCAAGGATAAAGGGCACTGCTTAAGGACAGACCAGAGGTGCTCTGGAAGTTTAAGGATACGGGTAGATCAGTTCCACTAAGGGCTGACTAAAGTTGGCTGAGGATTTTTGGTGGAGCATCCTTCTATTCAGAAACTTCAGTATGCCAAAAAAGAAATCACCTTTTACAGCAAATTCATCAAAGTGTTTGTTGGGGAAAGTTTCTAACCTCCAAGGTGAAATATCTTGAGAGAAAGAGGTAAACGGCTAATTGGGCCACTTACTTAAGAAGTGGGAAATACATGCTGCTATGATCTTGGAAACAGAAAGCTGTTTTACATCCCACAGGCATTTCCCTGCCACTGCCCTGGAGCAGAGCTCCAGTCTCTCTTTTGGGACTGCTCCATGTGGAGAGGCAGCTGGATGAGCACACGATAGCTCAGCCCAAGCCTGGCTTCAACTCTCATCTCCCACATCCTGGATGAGTGCCTACCATCACAGAAATGCTCCTTTACAGTCACATTCTTTCAGCTCTTATTTTGGGGAAAAATTCAAGAATATGCTACAGTAGTTCCACTAATGAATAAAATCCATAAACACTTGATGAACCAGAGAAACTATTTCTCATCACATCCACTACACATGCAACAATTACCTGAAAACCTGCCCTCGAACTTATGTTCAGCAACTCCTGCAGAGACCAGTTTTCCTCTGCAGAGGTCTGCCTTATGTATTCAAATTATGATCTTTTGGAAGGAATTTCCTTTTACTGCCTGTATGGGGTGTCACCCAACTCTGAATGCACTACACCCTCACCAGTCAGTGCTGGTGACCTAGTGTGCAGTTCAAACTACCCATGTGCTCAAGCCATTTGTTTGGCAAGTAATTATTTCTTCTCCTATTTCAAAGAAGGTAAAGCAGTACATGGTGAGAAATATTCCGTCCAAATTTTTGTTTTCACATAGTTTAGTTTGGAGGAAGAGAGACACGCTAAAAGACTGGCTTAGTTGCACAGCTGAAAAATTAGCAAGCTAAAATTCTGTTTTGGTAGGTTTTATTTCAGTGAAGCCATATATCAGAAATTATTCTGACTTCACTTTCTCATTCTCCCTCACGCACATGGTCTTACTTCGAAAATTTGCTTAAGTTCTAGAAAACCTCCAGAGTTTTGGTAAAACCTCAATTGTTCTCCTGAGGGAAGTTTCTGTTAAACGATGTATCTTTATTCACCTCACTTAGAGTTTCTAAGAATAGGATTAATTAGTTTTAGACATCCCACTACCAAAAAGGTTAAGTTCTTCTTCATTAGGAACGACCTCATCTTGTCTTCAATCTCATACTGCTATCATCTGTAACGATACACCAGAGAGGCATCAGTTGTACCATGACTGAAAAGGCTGTTGGATGACTTGTTTATAACCAAAGCTTTAATTCATTAAATAACGGAGAAAACAAGTTTTTAATGCAAGTTGTGTTACGCCTTTGCAGACTGACTGCTTGTCTCATTGCTGCTGTCACATTTGGGGCTAATTTAATGAATAATTAAATAATTTAGCTTTTAACTAAATTAATCATTTAGTTAATTCATTAATAATAATCCATTGCACTTCTATGGTGCCTTCCAGGCTAAAATATCAAAGTATTTCATGAGCATTATGGGGAAGTTCACCCCTCTTCCTCCCGCACATAGCCCAAGTAAATGGATTTTATATCATAAACTACATTAGTCAGCTTCAAAAAGAGAAGGAATCCAGTCCTGATTATGTGGTTGAGGGCAAAGAATGGTTCAAACAACCAGCTTGCCATTTTCAGCTGAAGTAGACTTTCCTTTCCAAATCCCTTTCCCCTTGCTAAAACAGCACATGTGACAGGAGGCAGAATGGTACAGCACTGGGACATGTAGTGTTGCAGGTTTGGTTCCTTCCTCTGCTAAAGCCTTTTTGAGTGATCCACAGTCCCCAAATGCCTTAGCTGTCCACTGACACAACAGGGTGGTTGCAAATCGCTCCTCAATTCAAGAAAAACACACTTAAGGCTCTGAGGATTTTGCACACCAAGCTGAAACAACCAAGCTGCAAATTTGCAAATGCCAGCTCAAATTGATTAGGCATCACCCCCATGAATTCAGGGTTCTGCATCTCATCTCCTTGCATGAGGGAAGAATTGAGGCAAAGGTCTGCTAAATTCAGACAGCAGGTTGGTGACAGAAACTGGCACAAACCCAGCATTTCTAGTCCTTTTTGTGCCCAGCTGGTCCCTGCTCAACTCACATTTCAGCCAAATACCAACCCTTCCCTCTAGTTCAAGCCAAACTCTGCCTGGGGACCATTAAATTTTCAAGCCATTAGTAATATTTTCCTCATCAACACCCCATTGTTCCTCTTATTTTTTTCTCCTTGATACCCGTATAACCTGTGAAAGTAGTTTCCATATATTTAATATCATCTTTCAGCTTATAATAATTTCAGTGTCTCAATCTGGTTCAACAAGGTGTTATTTTTAATACGGAACAGAAATTAATTTTTTCATATGCATTGAAAGAGGCTGATTACATGGAACATTGTGGCCTGTTGAGCAGGAGCACAATCGTGAATCACTTTGCTATAATTTTTTTATTTATTTTTAGGCCGAAGCAATGCAAAAATTCTTAATGACCCTCCATAGTGACTATCTATCTATCTAAAGGAAAAAAACCCATAAAATAAATCAGTATTCAGGGAGAGTAAACTGACAAGAAGCCAAATGGATTCAACTGTGTAATTCTGAAGGAGGGAGAAACAGAACAGCTTAAAAGAGCTATTATGTTCTTAAGTGAAGACGTGGTGATGCAGTGTTTAACAAGGGAAATGCGGAGGCTGAGCTGATGTGAAAATGGGGGTGTAACGTGATGCCCCAGAAGGCCTTGGGGAGATGCACAGAACAAGCCTGTTCCCACCTTCCCAAACAATGTGATGGTCAAGTACACAATTCAAGATCTCTAAGGGGATGATACTGCAGAACAAGCATAAAGAAGCACTTTTGACGCCTCCTTGGGAAGACAGCGAGGAGAAGAATGTCTCTGAGAAGTGGGCAGTGGCAGTGCTTATCAACAGCCGTAGTGCTTATGAAGATAAGAGAAGCACAAACACTTCTGACACTGCAAAAGCCAACTTTGAGAGCGTCTAAAACACCACAAGTTTTTCAGTGATTGAAATTTTTGCATGCATACCAAAAATATTCATCTAGGGATGATTGAGGGTGGATGGAAGTGTTATACAGAGCACTGGAGAAACAAGAAAAATACTCCCAAGTTTCCTGAGCATCAGCCTGACTGAAGATGAAACAGCTCAGAGGTAGATAATGCTAATCCAGTGTGAATCATTATGTACAGCTTCAGGAGTGGTAAAACTGCAAGTCCTAAACACGCAGTGGAAACAGAAGCCTACATCTTCATATCTGCAAAGTCCTCATGTTCCACTCTAGACCTACCTGGGGAACCCCCTCTAGACTACTTTTTCAAGGAAAACTGATGGGAAGGACAGGAATGGTATAAATCTTTGAGCATATTGCAAAAGCTTGAAATGGTGCCAATCCTGCTTGCAAACGAAGTGCAGCAGGAGTTGGGTGATTTACAACTGGTAGCTAAGGAAATGTTGACAAAGAAGAATACTAGCTTGTCTCTTTAAAGGCAGGTATGTACTTAATTCAAGGCTGCTGTTACCCTGAAAATTAAGCATTTGTGTATGTGCTTTGCTGGACAGGAATGTCATTATCCTCAAGTTGAGCATATGTTGAAGTGCTTTTGTTGAACAGAATCAGGGCTTGCAGAAAAACTTCAGCCGTAGCAAGCATCCGGTCTGCTTACACAGGAGCTACTACATACCAGCTCAGGTGTTTCCTTAAGCTAAAACTGTAAATCATAAGAGTTCTATATAAAATAGCTAGATTTTACAAAAGGGTGATGATGCAAGAGCACTCAGAGCAGATAAAGATCTATTTCCTAGACATTCAATTAGGATTCTCACCATACTGTTGTATTTTTAACTGTTGCAAATGCAGATAATATTTACTAATTTAACAGCTAATGTTATTGACCTAGCTGCAGTCGGTTGCTCCTTCCCTGATAATTATTATAGGAGAAGCAGAAACACAACTAAAAGAGAAAGTTAAAATTACCTTTCTGAAGACATGCCAATGTACTGCCTTGCTCAAAAGATGAGTTTGTTAATTATTTGTTACTCTGAGTACAGTGATAAAGGTATACTAATATGCCATAGAAGCATTTTCTTTCCCATGGCCTCATTAAGGACAAAGTGAAACCCGTGGAAACCTGGCTGATCCTGTGAAACAACCCTTGTTAGTTGTCTCCAACAACTGCCATAAGGGCCTATCAAATTTTTGCTAATGTGCACATTAATGGATTTTTAGTGGCACCATTTGCTACTCCAAAGATCATGTATGTTGTCTATATAACCTTGAAAAGTCCATTGGCTAAAAGTATTTAGGAATATGAGGTGCTTTTCTGCCTAATTTGTTCTGTAAGTATCGGATGGAAGATGTGTCTTTTGGAAATGCAATATAGCATAACAGTTAGTGTGACAGTCCAGCATAGGACTTATCAAACACTTTTTTACGTATTAGCCATCTTATTTATTGACCATCCAGACTTGAAAGTAAAACAATTCTTTATTTTGAAATACTGTGAGGTTATTACTGTAATAACTTTTAAAACTCCAAGTTTAAATTGTAAGTGAATGTACAAGCACTTAACTGCTCAATTTTACACCAACATTATTTGGAAAAAAATCCCTAGTCATGGAAACTAAACCAAAATATAAAGTGAGGCTTTTATTTGCACTATTTACACTTAATATACGTCATTTATTAAATTATTAATCAACTAATGTTTGCTAAGCTCTTTGAAGATTAAAAGTACTCAGAGTGTTAAACACTATTCTTCTCACCATTATGTATGCTAATTTTCAATGGTTTAGCACATAAAATACTGTTTGTTCATATGTAGAGGATGCTTAAAATTAGCTCATTTATACATTTTCAGGATGCATTTAATTTACACAGGTTAATGATTCCTGTGGCATATTGAGGATGCTGCATGGCAAATAAATGAGTTTGGAAGTTGACTCACATCAAGTAAATTGAGACTTCTGGATTCTGTCAATTCTCAGTGGCACTAAAAATCTCAGATTAAATTCTACTCCTGGGGAGAAACACCAGCAAACATCTCTTGGTCGGATGAGCATCAGAATTCCACCCCTTTTCAGATTGGGTACCTGTGCATTTCTCAAAGGAACCAGCATTGTCAAAGCCAAGTTCTCTGGCGTTGAAAGCCCTCTCCCACTGAGGGCAAGCAATGAGACCTCCCGACTTCCACATCTGTCTCACTCCAACAGGATTAATTACACCTGATATTTGTGTCCTGAAGGTGGATGAAGAAAATGCTTCCACCCACCTCAACCTCAGACAATTACTTGGATGAGATCATATGAAGAGGGGAGATGCACAAGACCCAACTTGCTAATTTCTGTAGAGGAAGGAAGAAAAACAGATCATGATTAGAGATTACCCTCCTCCCGAAAGGTTAAGAACAAATGGGAAACTCCTTGAAAAAGTGCTAAAAAGATACTTGTAAGGATGAAGAATTGCCGCAATACCATTTGACAGAGAAGAATCAATGCTTAAGTAGATTTACCAGGATCAACACAGACATTACCATTTGTTCATGCACAAAGGTGAAATAATATGCTCGAGTTTAGAACATGTAAGTAAACCTGCTTAAATTAGAGCTTGGTAAAAAGGTGACCTTTTTTGGGTCAGGAAGGACAAGCAGGCACTCAGCAGCTGCCCTTCACCCAGGTTAGCTCATAGCCTGCTATACTGGGAGCTTTCTTTGGAGATGTGGACTGAAAATTCTCCAAGGCTGAGGCAAGATACAAAAGTGGGTTTTTTATTTCCTTCCTAGTAATCAAATATTTAGATTACTACTAGCTGTGGTAAATCCATGATGTTGGTTAAATCTGTAAGCTTGTTAGTAGATTTGCAGCTATACTTTTGCTAAATATGTAATGCACTCCCTGCATTGAAAAATCTTTGAGTTTACTACAGCAGCCTCCCTCCAGTTCAGATGTAAATGGATATTGTTGAGGAAAGGTTGGTGGGGAAATCTCTCTTTATTTACACCATTATTTTGATAACTCAGATGTGCTGCAGAGTGGTGAGTGGTTGATCTTTCACATGTACCATGCTTCTCCTCAAGAACATCCCAGATAATATACCACCTTTTCTAGCCCTACATTTTCACACTTCCATAACATTTCCTTAAGCTTCAGCCATGCATAACATGCTGACAAGCTTAATTATAAGTACAATTCATTTCCAGTATGCACTCTACACTGTTTAAAATTTGGTCTTCTTTCTCCTTTACTTTTTGTATCAACTGGAATCTCTGATTTTTTCACTTTTTTTTCTACTTTGGCTAACTGAAAGGATAAACTTTTGTTAACACAAGTGCATGCACATCTGTGTCTCCATGTCTTTAAAAGACGTGTTCCTGGTAGCAGTGAAAACATTACCAGGTTGCATCAAGGATGTATATAGCATTTAGAAAAGTTTTAACCAGCTTAAAAAAGAAGAATGGAGAAATAATCCTTTGAAAGCCATGTTTGTGAATACAATTAACCTCTGAAATTCTTGCTTGTTGGCTTGCCTAGTTCAGCACTTTCAAGGGACCATTTATCTCAACAGGAGAGCATAAATAATGTGTAGCACTGACTCTATCAGTGCAACTTTAACTGAACAAAGTCTCTGGAGTCACTTAAGGGTTAATCCTTTGCATAACATGAAAGGTAATGGATTTTGATTAAAGAGAGCACATTAGCAGCTTGCAAGTCTAAAGCAGATGCATACATTCCAGCTCTATATTTAATTTAAAACCAGCACCCTCAAAGATGAACACAAGCCATTTACACCACCAGCAACTAATCCTAGAAATGTAATGCAACTGACCTCAGTGAAATGGAAATTACGATCACGGCTTAGCTGTAATAATGATTTGCATAAGGTTTTAGTGACAAGTACATTTAGAGAATAGTGAATGGATTCTTAATGAAAACAAGCCAACTTTTGGGAGAAGAACTCAGTGCACTTTTTCCAGGTGTGTTTTGAGACAGACTCTCCCCAATAAACAGAAGTTTGCCTGCTTGTCTGGACTGAGAGGCAGGAATCCAACATAGCTTTCCATTGTAGCAAAGCAAGTAGTGGAGCCAGAACCGTTTTACTATCAACTTTGTCTTCTGCCTTGAACTGGACTTGGATCTAAGGTCAGTTCAAACTTAACTAGATTAATCTTTACTCACTAGCTGGTTAGAGGGAACAGAATTCTTCACTTTCGGTTTCTCTGCTCAGTGACTGTCCACATCACAGGAAAGAAATTTGGGTTATTCCCATGCGATAGCCAACTCCAAGCACAACAGAGACCTCCTGCACAACTGATGGTCACTCACAGCTACTGGAGATCAAGCAAAAAAGGGTGAGATAAATATAATGGGACAACATTGCTGGAACATGTCAGGTTTAGACAGAGTGACAAGCAAGTTCACTCAGGTGTTCTCCCAGGGTATTCCTGGGAGAATTCCTGCATACAAAAAGCTCAGTTACATGTGATATCAACTTGTGTTGCACTGGCCTGAGAAACAAGAGTAGATTGTCTCCATGTGGACAGAAATGATCCACAGCTCATCTGGCCATTTCACTGCAGTTCTTCAAAAGTTCAGACAAATTATTGAAGGTCATCATTGATAATAGCTAATAGAGGAAAAAAACCAACAACCCAACCAAACAAAAAACACAATAAAAAGCCAACCCCAGCCCCAGACTATGTCCAGAACAAAAGTCAACACAAGAGAAGAAAATAAAGTAGACGTGAATTATGTGGTCGGCAAGCAAAAGGCCACCCTTCCTTTAGGTTTTAATTATGAAAATTTTTCTCTTCTGACAAGTGAAATGAATTTAATCACTCATGCATGGTGTGAAAGTTGAATTGTCTGAAAATTAAATCAAAATAAAAAATGAAAACTACAAACGGGGCTTTCACTGTTACCAACAAGGGAGCCATTCTTTAGAGGTGACATTTCACAGCAGTCCCTAAGAAATGCGATTGTTCATAGCATTAAGTAAATTATGGTCCCTGAACAGTGTGGAAATAATTGAAAATGTTTGCTGTTTTTAAGTAAATGCTATAAATCCCTGAAGGCTGTTGTAGTCTTGAAGTAGAAGAGAATAAAATGTTTCAAGCAGGAAAACATATGGGTAGAACGCCTGATGGTTTGGCTGACAATCATAAAACTTCACCCTAAATATCAGCTGGTAGTAGTTTTCCCTTTTCTGCTAACAGGCTCACTTTTAGAAAGTTTTCCTTTTCTCCCTCCTCCCCAGCAAAAATTCATATGTGAAATGGCAATACTTAAATAGATGTGCCTTTTGCAGAAACAAAAATGTCAATGCATAAGCCCAAATGTAACATAAATAAAGGCCATGCACCATGTAATGCCATTTGTGTCAGAGAGGCAGAAAATACGATTCCCTGATTGCTGCCCTGTGGCCTCCAGTGCTTCTCTTTGTCACTCCAGGAGCAAGGGCTGCGTTAGGTTTCCTGATGCTTTGTTTGTAAAGAGCTTACATCTTTGGCAGTGAGATTCTGCTGCAATCCTGAGGCAGCTTTTTCTGTTTGTACATAACCTGCTGCATCTCATGGCTAATCAGTATCTTCTGATATTCTTCCTAGAATGCTTTTTTACCCTTATTATACTATATCTGCTATTTCTTCTAACTTCCTGATTATTGTGAATAAAGAAAAGAAGCTTTTGTATTTTTGTTGAAAGTATGTAAGATTGTTGCTTTGAGTACACTTGTCATTTTGTCTTATCACAACAGTGTAAGACTCCAGCCCCAACACAGATATATTTAATACATCCAGACTGTGACACATTCTTTCAGAAAGAAGTCTCTAACACATCCACCCCACGCCCTTCCTGACACAGCCCCGTGTTAACCAAGCTGGTTAGTAAACATCTACCACACTCTAGTCATGTATGATATGAACCATTCCTAGAAACCCAGGCTACTATTCCCTAGTGGCAAACACATGTATTCTCCAGCAAACACACTTGTTTCCTCTGTATGTGCAACACACTTTCAGACTTTTTCCAAGCAATAGCAACAGAAGAAGTAGAATTCAGCCACTTGGCTCTTCAGCCATGACCCCACCTGCACAGAGCATCTGCAAGATGTGGCGTTAGCTCCTGACAAGTGGATTACTCACAGCAAGAAGACAATTCTATTACTCAGAGGAAGGAATAAAATATGTCACCGAAAGGTTTAAGGACCATTGAGCGAATATATAAACATTGTTTAGGCATCTATTTATGCATATATGAGCCTTGTGGGATTCACAAAAGCACCTGCATAAGTTAGTCACCTAATTTGTACCAGTCATAAAGGTATTCAGAGGCTAATTGCTTAAGTGTTTTTGAATCTCCCGATAGACGTCAAAAGACCTTTGTAAATCTGCTCTCCTGCGCAACCAGATTTTTATGGACACTGTAAACACCAATGTACAAATGCCTTTTCATGCAGTCACACAATTCTGATAACTTTTTTTAAGGACTATTTGCGTTGTTAGAGGTTTATGTAGTCCTTGTATGTGGATTCAGATGAGTCCAATCACAAATTTGTTCCTAATCCACATGTAAAACTTGGCTGTGTGTTGAATCATTGTATGAACTGTTACGGTTTAAGCAGAACTCTGCCAGAATAGAAATATTACTCCATCCTTCAACTACAAATGTGGAGGCTTCCACTGAGACAGCATGACTGCTCCTGTGTACTTATATTTGAGTTTTGATTTAAAAAGCAGGCTTTCCTCTTCACTGGTTACAGCTTTTTATCCTTTACGTGAACTAAATTCCTTTACAAACAACATACATCTTGTACACAACTCACTGAAAAAAAAAGAAAGAATCTCTCCTTTTTCCATTGAAAAGATTTGTGTGGATAGCCTGACTCCATTAATTTCAACTGGATAGACTCTGCACCATCTGTTTTCTCTGCATCTGCTTTATTGTGGGGAGAGAGGAAGACAAAAAAGCGTCCTTCTAAGCTCTACTGATGACATCCAGATATAAGACTGTAATTGGTGGGAAACCTTCTGAAGTCTGCTGCAATCGTAACAGTCAAAGGGATTAGGGTGTGATCTAAAAGAAGAGATGCAGATTAGGTTTTTTTTCTCAAAAGGCTTTGAAATCTGCATATCAGACCCCTTCCAGACCCTCATCCCTTAGAAACAAAATAAAATAAGCCCACCAGCATGAGAAACAATTAAACTCAAATTTATACAAACCTGTGTTTCTCATTGTTTTGCAGCAGATAGCAGACAGGTAATAATCCATCAAACAGTGATTACAGCGCACGTAACAAGAAAGCAGTATACTAACATAAGCCCACTGCATACGGTCATTAGAAAGAAGAGCAGTACATTAATTTTGGAACACAATCCTGGTTTGGAGTAATCTTAATCTCTGTTTATACCAATGATCTTAATGATACACCCTCACAGAAGCAGAACAGACTTAGTTCAGCCCAACGATCTCCAGAAGGAAATACAAACTCCCAATTTCAAGCGGGTGACTCATTTGCAAACAGGAGCTGGGAAAACAGTCCCCCAAAACACTGCACAACTGCAGTGCAAAAGATGTGTTCATTACCTGTAATATGTCACTACCAAGACACATACACTTCGTTCTGGTTTTTATTCATGCCATTGTGTTAAATCTGTGGCACAATGCCTCTATTAAGCATACCTGGCACCAATAATAATAGTGTCTATTTCAGGACTATCTTCAGTATCACCCATTTCATGATCTAAACCTCACTGCATCTTCATCTTAATCCTTTCAGTAGCTTCAGTCACATTTGTAAATGTGTTCTCGGTCCTAGAAACTATTTATTTATTTTATTTATTTGTGCTTTAACTTTTTGTGATAAGAGCACTGCCTTTGCAGGATTAACTGATGTTACTCATGTATTTATGACTTAGGTAACCTGTTTTTCCCAGCTTTAATAAATAATGAAGCCCGGATGGTTTTGCAATTGGGTTCTTGCCCTCCTGGAGCCATGACATGAGCCGGAACAGAGCACTGATGCCAGTCAGAGGCAGAAGCTCATTCCTCCGCCAAAGTAATTCTCAGCAGAACACAACAACCACATAATGCAGACTGCTGCTATAAATATAGCAGCAGCCTGGTAAGGAGTGGTATGGGAAATGCGGGCTGTGGTTCAGCATCTCCCACATACTGAGTGTCTCTTTGGAGGCTTCTGTCTCCTCTGAGATGCTGAGCACCCTCTGTTCCTGCCTACATCAAGTTCTGCCTAAAAATCAAACTGGGACTCTTAAGTGAAACAAAGCTTGGTGTATAGATAACACCTTAATAAACCAGACAGCAACAATTGACTAAGGACACACTCTTCCCATACAATACACTCTGGTTTGCCCCATGCAGCGAAGTTGAGGATGGATTTTGTTGTTAGGGAGAAATGATTACAATCTTTGTCTAATACATGTTTTGAGGGAAGAGATCCTTTTCTTCTGAGCAAGACGGTCATTGTGACTTACATACACAAATCAGTAGAGGGGGGGAAATATCCTCTGAGAACCTACATGTTCACAAAGATGTTTTCTTAAGGTTTCTCAGTTCCATGCTCACATTTTCTGTGCTTATTGTCTATACAACTTTGTGGTCAATAAGCTTACATTGGTGATGGTCTAACAACCATCCTGCTCCCTCAAGACGGTCGTCTGTATGGCACTGTTGGAGCTCTTTAAAAAATTTTGTTTGAATTTCAGCTGCAGACACTGTTGATAAAAAACCCTGAAACTCTTTTCTGAAACTTTGTCCCTGAGGTGTATGAAGTCCTGCATGACCCTGTCATGCTCATTCAGCCTAAAGCCCTCCTCTCTGCAGACTTCAGCAGCAAACGATTAGCAGAACAGAATACACCTCTGCCAACACAGCCGTTACCTCCTATTTCAGGCTTTCACAGTTTTCAGCATGTTTATCTCAACTTTCATCGGGAATGGTGAAGTCCTTCTGGCTGAACGAAGGCACACAGAGAATTAAAGCAGATTTTAGTAGAGCAAAGAATTCAATCCGAGTCTCCTGAGCCTCTTGCTCACATCACATCCAGCAAATACCCACCATAGCTAAGCGGCACAGCACCTGAACACAGCCCACCTGGACATTAATGCAGTCTCTACACATAGAAGCTTTGGGAGAAGTGAATTTTTACTTCCCTATGTTCATTTACACAGCCATTTTATAATTAATCTTAATTCAGCTGTATTGAAAACAGCACATGTTTTGGGGGAGTGGGACTTAAGCCCCAAGGACTTTAAAATGCTTAAACCATAGAAATTTACATGTTGTACATGGCAGAATAATACTATATTTACCTCAAACATTAAAACCCCAAAGTGTTTTATATACTTAAATACCTGCCTTAAAGCAAACACTGTAAACACCTTACAAAAGTAAAATTCCCAAGTGCTGGTACATAAACAAGCTGCAGGGAGAAGAAAAAAAAAAGACGAAAAAGAATCATTGCAGGATAACAGCAAATGAGTAAAACACAGCTGAAATTGCAGAATAGAAATTCAAGGGGCTTCTTTTAATGGGTCGTGTCTTCCTAGCCTGCTTACCACCGCGGGCCATGAACTATTCTGAATTACATCAGTATAAATCCAGAGAAACTCTATTGAAAGCCTGTGCTCACAAAGCCACATTTGAGAGCCAACATAACTCCTTTTCTCATCCATCTCCTCCTTCTTCTGGTTACATATAGCACAGATGTTGATAGATCAGGCTCAAGTTTTCAAAACCTTTGGGACTACATTATGCCAAAATGAATATAAAATTAAAGCAGCAGCATAAGGAATAAAAAGACTATGTATTTGCTACAGAAAATGGACCAAAGCAGTCATTGCCATCAAGCAAGGAGAAAAGCCAGACCCTCTTACTACCTCCCATCCCAACACCTCTGTGTGGTCATCATTACCACTGAAGTGCTTCGCCAGCATCCGTGGGGCATTGCAATTTTTGCTCCAATAGATGGATGGGACTAGTTGGAGACATGACAGCTGTACGTCCTGCCTTGGTCAGAGGGAGAAAAAACACTTCTCTGTCAACTATGTGCTGGGGCAGGGGATGCTGTGGTGTGGGAAGTGGTCAGAGCCTCTGTAAACATATGCATAAATGCATCACGTCCTTGTGCAGGCTAATAGTTTCTTATAATTGCCCTAAAGCCTTGATTCTACAAAGCAGCCAAGCAGAGGGAAAAAATCACGTAGCCCTGTGCTGTGTATATACACATCCTAAATAGTGGTTTGCAAACCACTATTTTAAGTTAGAAAAACATACTTGTTACAACATAGCTAGGAACACCACCACAGAAGTGTTTTCCTAGTGCTACAAGGCTCCTCTGTGTTATGCAATATGGCAGCATTTACATCTGATTTCCTAACTTCTGGGAGTTCCTGCAGGAGAGAGGTTTCCATTTGGAATTGTCAGTGTCTGTTTTCTGCAAAACTGACTTGACCAAAACATTTGCTTAATATGTACAGCTTTGGTGATCCTACTGTGCATACAAAAAATTTAGCTTATTTATTACAGTGGCAATAAAAGCAGTGAAGAGACTTTACAAGCAAGAAGGAATACATAAAGACTGGGTGCATCTGGACTTTGAATAATGTATGAAATACAGATTTTAAGGCTGGCTTGTAAGATGAATGCAGTCGCCAAGAGCAACTAGAATTGTCCGATCACTCTGGCTCATTGATCTTCAAGGGGGTTAGTACAAATACTCTGGTCCAAGGTACTGATTTTCTCCATCAAACCTCCTCTGAAAGAGTCAATATTTAGGTGAATTTCAAGCTGCAGTGAGAATATCACAGGCTCCTCAGGCAGCTCTAAATCCTTCTACACAGCTTCCAGGGAGTGAAACATAAGCAAAAGTGAGAAGCCACTTCTTGGACATGCAGCTAAGAACCAAACCTACAATGCTCTCTGCTTCCTCTTGGCTGCCAGACTCCTGTTCCTGACTCAGAGGTAGCTTCTAGTTTCAGCTGATTTCACCTGAAATGCAGAAATATTCTTGGATTGGGACATCTCACTCTTCTACCCGCCTTGAATCCTGAATGCTGGTTGGTGAGGATGCTGGTTTTCAGCAGGGTGCTCCAGCTCAAGGCTATTACACAGCAAGGGTGATGTTGTTTTTATCACCTGGATACATTTCTGGAGGAAGGAAGGGTCCCTTCTTTCACAACTTCTCTGTGGGTACCTCTGGTGTTCTTGAAGCAGACCAAGGCAGAGCTGCAGCTTGGAGTTGGCGTTCCACAGACAACAGTAGCTTTCCCTCCTTACAGGTACGCTGTTGTGATGACTATGTTGGGGTTTAAAACAAAACCCTCTCCCACAGTTAACCAGATGCACCTCTACATCAATGGTGAAAGGCTGAAAGAAAACATCCGTATAGCAGGAGGCGAACAGCTAAAATTCAATGCTTTGAGTCTTCCCTGCAGCTTCCACTACACCTTACATGGGGGATATGATCTGTGTTGTGAGCATTGGCAAACCTGAGACTTTTCACAGTGCTGAAGCATCTGTGTCAGCTTTTTGGATCTGTGACTCCACAATTTGCTCACCACCATGCCCAGAGGGTACGACGGCAGTGTTTTTCTGGCAAAGGTACTAAGAGGCTGCCTAACTTGCATTTGCTGATACAACTCCTATGCTGTGAGTTGCATGTTCACCAGGATTAGTCATCCATTCATATTCATTCCTTGGGCTTTTGTAAGTGGTATTCTGAATGTTTAGATCCACATCTAAATATGAAAAATAGTAATCAATGGAAAAAAAATCTGTGGAACTTTATTTATGGTGGCAAAAGAATGAAGATTATAAATGTATTTTAGAATCAAGTATTTAACATGGAGAAACTTCACAATCAGTAAATGTTAAAAGGAATCTCTTCATCCTCTAATCTGTGATGCTCATTGAATACAAAGTACTAAATGATTACCTCAGTAATGGGCAATCAAGCCATGGTCAGGCACTAAAAACAAAGCAGCAATGGATTTTGAACAATTGGCCGTAAATATAAAAATCAGAGCTCCATGGGTTACCAGGGATGTGAATGGCATTGATGTACCAGAGAGTTTTAAATCCCAGAAGATTTTGCTTCTAGTAAGAGAGTAAAGGGAGTATGGTAAAGAAGGGCACGTGATGGACAATACTACTTCATTCACATTTTCCAGATCACCTGGATGAAAACAGTCATCAATTATCTTGTCCTTGCTGCTATCAGCCTGTTACCAGCTGGATGATGCATATCTGAGATGGCATCTGATGCTTTTCTGGCAGATGCATGGGTTAATCTGTGTGTGCCATGAACCTGTTAATCGAGCTCCTCTCAGACATCAGGAGAAGCATCTGTGAAAAGGTTTGTCTGGAAGTTCAGCTTCTGAGAGAAAGGCTGCCATCATGCTCTAGCTGGTGATAGGATGTGACTGTTGAGAGGTGAAAGGTAGCGGGAGGGCAGCCCATGGCCAGTGTGCTGGTGGGATAAAGAGAGACGTTAGTGGGGTGTGTAGAGGACCAACTCAGCAGGATCTAATTTCTGGGTGTTTCCTAGAAGGTACCGGTGCTTACATGGTGCCCTCACAGTATTTCTAATCATCCACATGGTGCTCTGAGTGGTCACGGGACCTAAGGTGCTGCTCACTGCAATGCTAGCTTCTGTATTCTTGGGGAGAAAGGAGTGGCGAGGTACAGAAGTGGTGAGATTGCTTTATAAATTATTGCCTGCATTCAGCTGGCACATTTTGAGCTTCAAAAGAGGCATAAGCACTACTCATGGGTTTAGACTGTAAATCCTTAAAAAAAAAATCCTTGAAGAACAAACAATGGCAAAAACAAAACTTTCCTCACTTCATTTATATTTTACAATACTTGAGCTTGTCAGTAGAATATAATTTGTGATCCCTGCTCAGTAGATGCTCAGAAGATGCTCAGAACTGCCACAAAACTGCCAAAAGACACCAACTTTTGTTTTATTTTGCCCTTGCTGCTCTATATTTTTAGAATGGGCCAAAAATAAACTATATTTAATGTAAAGTATTAAAGGTAAAGTTCCTTTGAGGTTGAAACCCAGTACATGGACTTTCAGGTCTTCATGTTCATGTTATAAATCAACTGTGAATTAAAACTCTGTCAAAACATAGGATAAAATGGCTCTTCTAGATGTGCTATTGTGATATATGGTATAATATACTGTGACTAGTTCCAGAATTGAGTTTCCTGCAATGCTAATAAGTGTGTTTCCTATTTGGGAATGATGCCCATTAACAGAGATACTTTTATATAATAGCTCAGGCAAACAGATGCCCAGTGCTGAGGTTTCTGTTGCTCACAGTTTAATAGATCTGCAGATTTTAGATCATTGTAGCTGATTTCCTCTGTACTACTCATCTTAGAGTCACTTTACAGAATAGCTTCTTGTAGTTGTGCATTACATTTAAAAAAACAAACCCGTATTGGCTAGGAGTGCAAAAGAAAATGTCAGAGGAACATCATAGTTTATCTGTAGCCAAGTGTTAAGACCCCAGTATGGTAGGAACACTAGATGTGTGATAAGTTGCTGTGTGTCTGCATATACATATTTAAGAGACGTGTTCCCTCTAGCCACTTGTTGATTATGCTTTTGCCGAAAATATCTGAGGCCAGATTTCCATTAAAAAATATCGGAATTCCAAGAGAAAACTTTGAGGAAAACAACATCATTTGGAAATAATGATAGCAGATAACTACTGCTATCTCCTCTATACATCAAAGGTTACATTTTGAAAGATGGATGTTTAAATTCTACCTGAAAAATAAGCCTATGCAGATAAGTACAAATAGATGTAATTACCCAGCTGCAAATATTCTCTATTCAGAAGCCAAAATGCTGAGCAAAATGCAGGTGGCCAGATTTGGCTCAGGAACTGCATATGAAAATGGCAGTCCAGCGTATCGCTGCCTACCTGGGTTCTGTACTTCTCCCTTTGCTGTTTCTCGATATGCTGTGATGTGCTTCAGAAGACAGGACATCCAGGACATCAAAATTAAACTCTAGGGAAGCAAAGCAGCTTTTTCAGATGTTTCCACCCTATAAGGATGAGTGCATAACCTCAGCTAACCTTGGTGAGTACTCAGCCAGTGAGTACTTCCACCATCAAAGCTGCCTATAGCATGGACATGATAAACTGAATTAGAGATGTAATTTGTTCATATTTTGGAGAAATTTACACAGATTTCATGTAAATGATTAGCTACCACTTGCATATGGATATCAAAGACCATGCACAGACATTTTCTCATGCAGATAGAGAGGCAAATTAAGCTCTCATCTTTGACAACTGCCTCTTTAACGTAATAAAATTCTTACAGAACACAGGTGCACACAGCTTACTAGAGTTAGGTAGGGAGGACTGAGATGTCCAAGCTGTAGGCTTAGAATAAACTAGTTCTCTACTACTTCATATTTGGAGCTCAAAAATTCATCAAATTTATGTCGTTATCCTTCGTGGCATAAAAAAATGCAGTTCAATTGCTGTCACGGCCTGGAGAAAGTAATCCCGTATCACCCCATCTTTTCTCACACTCCTGTTTTGTGCTGCAGCAGTGCACTGGTCAGAATAAAAAAAAATAAAATAGGGCAACGGAAGATTTTGGTTGAAAATTTTTGGGTTTGGGTTTTTTTGGTGGTTTGTTTTTTTTTTTTTTTTTTGGTGAGGGGTGTTGTTTGGTTTTTTTTTTTTTTTTTTTTTTCCCCATCAGAAAATGTCCAAAACCAAAAAAGGTTTCATTTTCTTCTGCTGGATTTTGGCTAGCTGCTGAGGTGCCGATGTGCTCAGTTTGGCAGCATGGGAGCAGCTCCGTATTTGTCCAGGTATCCTGGCTCACCCCTCAGCCCAGAGACCTCATCTCCAGAAGGATACCTGTAACACAGGCCTAAAGGAGCCTGAAATTCCAAACTAAATCTAAATCCTGGGTGCCTTGATTCAGTCCAGAGTTGTCAGACCCTGCCAGCCCAGATTGCTTCCTACAGCTGGGCAGCTGGCTGTTCCCAGTTGTGCTTGATCATCAAGATAACACAGTTTGATTTACCAGGATTTTCTTTCTGATAGGAATTCTCATATTCTCATTGGTTTTATTCTGATTTTGAACAAAACTTTTTTGAACTGCCAGAATGGCCAGAGGAAGGGCTTTTCCAATGGCTTTACACCATCTCTGCCTTTGATTTTTAAAAAAACTTGTTTTTTTAACACATTTAGCCTGGTCAGTTTTTTGTCTTGTTGTATTTTCATTGTCTGCTTTTCCCCACTGCCTCCTGTGTCAGATTATCATTTAAATTCAGCTCAAAACCCTACTACAAACACAAAGATTTTTCTTGCCCTCTACACTGCTCTCATTTCCCTCCACCCCAGCTTTTCTTTTGTTTCTTTAGCTGCAAAATAGGAGCCTCAGAATTCAGCCTGAAGCTGTAATACAGTTCTTTTGGATGTGTCTCCTCTTCTGATCTGGGGGCTCTTGGATCCCATACTTCCCTCTTGCTCCCAGTGTCAGATCTCCAAACTTTCTTATAAGTGTTTATTTCTTATGGTGGGAAAGAGAAGAAAGTCAAGTAAAGGAACATGCTCTCAAATAGGTCATTCTGTTAGCAGAAGCTGATTGCAAGAATAAAAATAAATCACATAGCTCTGACAGTTACTCATTTTAAAAAGACCTGTGGGAGACAAGCATAAAAACAAAAGCCCAAAAGCAGATTTGAACAAGAGGGCAAGCAGCATAGATCTAAAAACCTAATAAAGCCTCAGCGAAAACAGTTTTAAAGAGGAGAGAGTTCCAGCAGAAGGGAGCATATGCTGGACTCAGCCTGATTAGAAGAAACAAATAGAGGCACAGCCATCACTGTGAGAGGAAAACTTCCTGAGTCAGCATACACAGACCAGCGGTGAGGCTGTGAAAAAGAAGTACAAGACTCTCAGTAACCTTGTAGATGCAATGTGCTTAATACGAGAATTCTTGTTTCGAAAAAAGAATCTGCAAAAATAGAATCCACAGAAATTCCTTTTATTTTCCAAGAAAAAAGGAATAAGATGAAAGTAGGTGGAACTTCAATAAGAGGAGGCGTTCAAGATTTACTCATTTTTATAACAAGACAAGAAAAACAAGAGGAGGTTTTCTTATCAAAGAGGCTACAGTGTAGGCAAATCAGATGATCCTATTCATCATTTCTACTAACAAGATGATGCTGAAAATAAAGAAAAATAGTAAGATCCTCTGTATAATGTGCAATTAATCCGTGTAACATATTCTAATTGGATTTAAGGGGAAATGCGTGTGGGTATGAGCTAGCACCATTACCAGGAGTTACACACATTGATTTCAGTCTTACAAAATGAGCATTCTTGTAAGTTTTCAGGCCTTTTTTCTCTTTCCTTGTTTGCAAACAAGATATGGCTCACCATTAAGATGTTAATGACTTGCAAAATAAAACAATTAATTAGTCCAGAGAGGTTACTAAAGTACAACGCCTTCCAGTGCATGCTCAATATGCTAACAAACCCAGAGTTTATAAAATAGGCACATCTCCCAGAACTGAAACAGTGTACATTGAGGCTGGAAGAAAGATTTCCATTGACTTAATGGATATTGGATCAGGCTTTCAGGAGGAAACATAATGGTCACATTTAATGCCAACCACCAATCGTCAAGCAAGTACCAAGTGCAGGAGAGCACTCCATTCAGGTAAGCCCGCCAAGCCCAATGTGCCTCAGTGCTCCCACTTCTCTGGAGTCCCAAAGTGCTTTCCAGAGCTGTACTTTTTTACTGCATTTAAGTCCATCAGAAGCTGTCAAATCCTAGGACAAACTGATATTATTTAACTGTAAAAAGAAATAGAAGACAAATGAGTAGTTTTGCAGGGAGCTTTTTGGACTTGAGGACATCCAGTAATGGCTCCATGCAGAATAAAACCACTTTTTTTTTGGGCTTCTCAGCTGTATGATCAGATCATTCCTAGTTTCTGACTTAAATCCATGTAAAACAGAATTGATTGACATGAAGATCAGTTTACACTGATGATATAAACAGAAAGGCAGATTATTCCTAATTGGATGGGAGCAGCAGAGAATGATGAATTCAACACTAGCTCTGTCTCAAGTCTGATAGAGTTGACCTGCATGGCTTAGATGTGTCTCCAGAAATAATAAATCATATGGATGAACAATTATAAATCAAACACATTTCTCTGTCTTTCTAGAGTAGAGTGTTGGGATATTTTCTAGATTTTTGCTGTGGTTTAGTTAAAAAATATTTTTGGTAGCATGTAACTTTTTACATGTATATATGTATATGTGATATTTAAACAAAGAATGAAAACTCATTCAAAATAAAAATCACCCCAAAAGGAATCTATGAAGAGTATAACCTAAGTATACAATCAAATAAACAATGTATCTAAAACTGTAGGAAGCTCGTCTGCAGCTAAAGCACCACCTAAAGATGCAATTCTCTATTCTTTTTAAAGTCAGCATCAGCTAGCCCTTAAAGTTTCTATAAAGCACAATTCACAATTCAGGGTTTTGCTGAGATGTTAAATTATACTTTCAAAATATTTAAGATTCATTTCTTACTAAGTGCCAAACTATATTTCAGGAAAAGAGATGTAAATTCATAGTGAGAATTTAAGTAATGTATTCTGTGAGAGAACAGCAGAGTGCCACATTTCTTTTATAGTGACACATTAACCTCCTCGTATCAGTATGTTGAAAGGAAAAAAAAATCCCTTTACTCAGGAAGACCAAAAAGCTTTTTTTCTCTCCATTACTGTTTGTTTGCATTTTTAAGATTCCTTCAAAGAAAAAAGCTTAGTGCATCCATGGGAAATGGTCTAGATAATTTCCATGTCAGCCTTGTGAGAGAACTGGCAAAACAAACTTCAAGGTCTGGCAATAAACTGCTCAAGCCAGTACAAGACCTGTGTGACCGGAGAATACCAAGTAAATATCAATAGTAGGTGTTTTTATTTAACCCGGGATGGCAAATCATTGGCTGTTTAGTCAAATTTGCCACTCAGAGTGATTTGGGATGTCACCAGGAAGAAAAAATTACTATGCTTAGGAAATGTATGTATTTGTCACAGCATACCAAAAAGGTTCCCCTTTACTGGTACAGCCTCTGCATGAGGTTCAGAGTTAATCATGGTGGAAAAACCCCCATTTTAGTGAATGGAAAACAGAAAATGCAACTAAGATTTACTAAAAATAACTCATGCTAAACTATGCTGATATTTTATTTGAAAAACAAAGCTCCAAAAGCAATAGTTTAAGTAAGGAGAGGAAATGCAACTGATTTTATTTACCTCAGGTGTCTATAAAGCAGCCAGTGTAAGGTGTTTTGAATGCTGGAGAAAGTGAGGAGCTTTGAAGTGGCACTGATTTGCCTGATTAAAGGTAGTCATGAGAGGGGGTGGGAGACTAAAAATCATGCCTGCCATGGGTCCTGCTGAATTTTCCCATGAATAATACAGACACAAGGAGGACATATGTGGATTATATTCCCTAAAGACACATGTTGGGAAGCTCTGCCAACACAGAATACAGGGAGAGGGCTGGAGGGCACGGGGCTGAAGGAGATTGAGAGAAATTCAACCTTCTGCAAGGTCACATACATGGAAATTAATAAAATCTTCAGCTAATAGCCAGAGGCTGCTGTTTTAAGTGTTTCATCCAAAGGCTTTCCTAGTGCAAGATGAGAGCTTGGTAACGAGAGCGTATTCACAGTGCCTGCAGCAGCATCTCCCCACCACCTTCTCCCTCTTGCCTCTTTCCTCACATGTGGCCTGAAATTTTCTTCATAATCAAAGCAGTTTCCTCTTACCTTTAGACCTGCTGTATTCCTCTTTACATGACAGACATGAGTGAAGCATAAGGCTACATGTGCTTATAAGCAGCAAAGGCTCTTCACTTTGCAGGTCACTGAAGAAGTGATCATGATGCTTATTCCTATTTCCTTCCCTTTGCCTTGTTTCCCTTCTCTATCTCTGGCCCCACAAATCTTTACTGTACTGTTACTGCCAAAGTAGGAAGGGAAGGTGGCCCCTAAAATTCATATGTACCTCCTGGAAGAGGAAAGACATTCTTTTTGCTCTTCTGAGGCAAACTGAGGAGGAACTCTGACACAGGTTTCAGCCTACCAGGCATGGGTTTTAGCTACTAAGCTGGTGTAAGAGGTAGCTGTGGTTACTGCCTCCACTTCCTGTTCCACCTGGCTTCTGACCTTGGCATCAACAGCAAACAGAAGTGTTTTACTCAAAGTTGACAAATTAATTCTGGAAAGGGGTAATGGGCTCTGAATTCCATTTTCACAGCATCTCCTATCTCATAGATGTGGGTCAATGCTAAACCCAGGATATATGGAGGATTTCAACTGCATCCCTGTCTTTAGCATTTCCTAAGACAGGCTTAAGTATTCCCTGTTTTATTGGCTGCCTGCTTTGAATCTCATTCTGAGGCACATAATCCTCTTCATTCAACTCAGAGGGAATTCTGGCATCTCATTCTCACTCTGCGAACTCTGCTCCTGGAACAAGGCCTTCAACCACCAGACATTGCTCCACTCCAAAATACCTATTTCTATTTATGAGTCCAAGTTTTGGGTTCTAACAGCAGTAATCATTTGAGAGGGCATGTACCAACCACTTGCATGACAGAGATCAGCCGTTGCCTTGGAACCTGGTATTCTGCTCTTAGTGCAAATCTGTGGGATAAGTACTTTTCTTTGTCAGAAGCTGCTCATCAAGAAATTCAACCCAAGAGAGGTTCCTGAAAGAAGCAACATACTTAGAGGGAGAGAAGGAATGGAGAGTTTGTCTGTGCTAGAAACAGGTTTTGCAGCCCTGAAACGATGGGCTTTTACCCCCTGAGGAGAATTTAAAGTCTAAATACTGTGTAAACAAGGGAGCCCTTGTAAATACATTTAAGGAATGGGTAGATATTCTGCAAATGTCTGAGAGAGCATTGTCCTTAAGCAGGAAAAGGAGGTTATTCCCCTTCAGATCATTTGGGTCCCGGCATGGTTTCTGAATTCAGGCAAACCACAGCAACATGAAATGCAGTCAGACAAGACAGCAGTCTTTGCAGTACTTAAACCAGTTCTTTCCCCCGAGGAAGGCAAACGCATACTTTCCAAAGAGGATAAAATTTAAAGTGGAAACCCATCATTCGCCTTGGAAAGAGTCTCAGATGATCCCACAGGATTACCTTATCCAATTGAAATATTGTTCTACATACATGGATTGTTATAGGCTGAAGTCCATGTTGTCTGTGCCCGAGACCTGGTAGCAAGGCTACCAACTGCCCTTGTCTGCTCTCCCATCTTCCCCTCAGCAGGTGTCAGGACAAAGTGAGGAACCCTGAATAGCAGTCAAGTCAAGCAGAGAGGAACTATTACAAAAGTATAAATAGTCTGGTGATAAAAGTAATCATCAATAACACCACTGTTCTTTAAAAGTCAGCATAAAGTGTCCAGCCACTTCAATTATTCCCACGCTTTTACTTGCTGCATCTCATGGGCATCTGCCTCCCCTACCGAATGGAATGATGTGTAAACTGAACAGCTTCAGACTCAGGAATGTTTCAGAAAAAAAGACACAAGCCCAGAAATGTTTTAGCCGTTCATCATAATAAAGAGTACAGACTAAATTAGACCTGCTTAGCATCATGGTTGTGATTGTACAAAGTCAAATCTAGGTGGCTGGGGGTTCTTGGGTTCTCAGCATTTTCACTCCTGATAAGGAAGCCTTCCTCTTCACATCCCTTTTACGGGGGTTTTTCAAAGATTTTTTTTTTTTTTTTTTTTAATTTTTTTTTTCTCTTCTGGTATCTTCCAACTGCCATGAAGGTTTAGCTGCTTAAACTTTTCCAGAACTGCTACTCAGTAAGCACCAGGATTCATGGGACACTGGAGCTCTGCCAGGTGAGAAATGGGAGCATTGGCGTTCCCTCGGGCTCCCTTCCCATTGCACTGGCTTTGTGTCACAGCTGCACACCAGTGGTTTTCTGGCAGTGCCCTTGATTGTGTCCGTCATCTCATGAGCCCTAAGAATCAGCCCATTTTCATGGCTTCTGAATACTTTTATAATTAGTTCTCCACCTTCCATAACATCTCCTTGTCCCTTAGTTAAATGGGCTAAGTGTAAGTGCCAAGAACCCAGCTGTGTGAATAGAGCAGGACTGAGACAGAATGGAGAAAATCCTGGGAGCTATTGATCCAGTTGATTTCCCAACATATTTCACCATGCAGCCCAGCCTTTTAACAACACCCAGGAGCACAAGGCCTGACTCTGATGGCCACTGAAATTTAGCACTGAAATTTTGAAAGGGTTTATTTAAATGAATTTTCCTTGACATTTTCTTTACAAGTTATAAAAAGCTTCTCTCTTGCTTCAGTAGTTATAATGCATATATTCTCTTGAATCTACAAACTCATTCTTTCTTGTTTGGATGCCAAACAAATTTATCTCTAGCTTTCATCTACTTCAAAAAGATTTTTGTGTTTGCTACTGTTGTGTCTGCTGCGTATACCAAAACTGTAAAGGCTTATCAAGTGTTAACAGTGTTTGTCTATAGGTTTTGCAATTGTTTTCAGATATATTGTGATGTGTTTTTCTCATGTGCAGCTATATTTCATTAAAAGAGTGTTATGGCTTTTATAATCTTTGAGTGCTAGTTTTAAGATAGATGTATGTGACTATCTGTCACATTTAATTATCTCCTCCATCAAATTCAGTAAGTGGCCTATTAAGACTGAAATGACTGGTTCAAATACTCATTAGAAAAGGGAGATTTCATGGTACAACAAAGAGGAAACTAATTTTTTATTCCTGATTCTACAAGAGAGAAAGAAGAAATCACAATACTTAAAGAATGTTAATCTCTTGTATGAGCTAAAACAATACGGAGTATTTGCTTTATGTTATTGGCTACATGCTATGAGTTATAGATCTTTGATCACTGGTTCAATCCAGCTACATACATGGCGAGTGAAAGTTATTATAGTAAAATAGCTAATTGGTGGTCTATATAAATGAGTCATTTTCAGTTTAGTTTTCAATGGGTAGGTCACAAGAACCCGCTTGGGCTCACTACGCAAATCAGGCATGATTTTACACCATGATTACTTACTAGATATGGCTGAACTCTATGACAAGGCACCAAAGTAATATTTTCTTTGGCAGTATAGTCAAGGGCAGCATCACACCCCTATCTGGACTTGACCTTGAACAGCTGAGAAGGCTAGCTGGCTTTCTCTCCACTAAGAAATTATTCTATGATCGATATCTTTGCATCGGAAACATACCTCACTCTTGCCACATAGGCACAGTGTCACTGGTCATGTTGCATTGATCCTGACATCCTTCAGTTCACAGATGCTGAATTTTCCTGCCCAGGCTGAGCTGCCCAGCAGTGGCTGTCCCTGAAGCCCACATCAGAGGCTGTGTGCCCCCCCCTCCCCTCTCCTTCACCTCTCCTTGCAGTGCCATTCCTCTGGTTGCACATTGCTTATCTCCTCTGTAATGTAAGGTCTGTAGCATAGTACAGCTCAGTGTCTGGGTCTTTTTTCCTTCTTGCGCTTGCTTTACCTCACCTCAGAATCTGTCCATGCAACATGAAAACGGAGTAGATAGGTAATGTCCTTGTTCATTTTGTAGAGGCCTATAACTGAAGTTGTTAGTATTTGCCACTCCATGTAATCTCATCTTCAAGACACAGCTTCTCATGATGCCAACGAAGAATAGTGGGTTTATAATATAATCATTTTTATGATTGGATACTTTTCCAGGATGCTAAGTTGTTCCATTTTTTTCCTATACTACACTTCCTCTTCTGCTTTTCTTCCCTCTGGTATATTTCTGGGTATACATGGGGTTTCCCCAAACAACTCTCTTGCTTCTATCAAATGGGATTCACTTGAAGGACAGATCAGGACCAGTCGGCTTTGGAGATGGCTTGGGAAGAGAGGAATAGTGAGGCATGCAATTCTGAGATTTGTGGAGGGAAATCAGCTATCTTTTGCTCTACCTATTGCAAGGATGTACCTCACTCCTACCTTTTTCTCTACTATTAAGACCTCTGGAAGTTTAGATGTGAAAATTCCATTATGGTTTTTCTGGTACCCAAAAGCCCCACATATTCCTTTCTTGTTGAAATGGGTTTGTGCACTACATGGTGATACCTTTTCATCGTTTATCCCCATATTATGAGCCATCACAAAAATACAGCTAAAGAGGGCCTTTTGCACCCATATCCTTCTGTTATACTCTAGTTTTCTTCTCTTCCCCCTCATCTCCATGTCCCAGTAATCCCCATCTGCCCTTCTGTTCAGACTCTTGGCATCATACTGCAGGTATTTCTGTAGGCAAATAAACTCACTTCATAACTTAGGCATCCAGGTAAAGTGGATCAATCAGCAGTTCTGCTACAGCAACCAGTGAATACTATTTCTCATCATCATCATCAACAGTAAAGTACGTTTTCAAGTACTAGATTTGCTGCTGTGCTTTGGAGTATTGGATTTATAACCTTAGGAAATCACAATCTGAGGATGTACATATATCATCTACAAAGAGCACAGCAATCCGTAGTAATAAGGACATTTTTCTACAGATAGCTTGTAGTGTGAGACTAATAAAGGTTTCATATAACAAAGCTATGCAAGGCTTTAAAGCCAGATTTCAATACAAGTCCTAATTTATATTTCACATTTAAATAAATGGCCAGATTTTCAGAAGTGCTAACAAAAAAATTTGCATCTTTTGGGCTCATGAGCCAGATTCAGAAGTGAGAATACAAAAGATATGTACATTGCCTGGAATGAGAGCTTACTTGCAGGAATAGCCCCAGAGGGGGTGCAACAGGCAAGAACAGCATAGCTCTTTCCCATTTCCCTTTGCTGGTCCTGCGTATACAAAACCCCTTGTGTTTGGTTGGTGCACAAAATAAATTAGGTGGAAAGGTTTTAAGAAATCTGTTCTACTGTCTGTCTCCCCTCTAATTTTTATGAAAAAAAATTAAAAATTAAGAAAAACAAATGCAAGCTGTCTGACAACTTTATTTTTTCTAAAATTCTGTTTAAAAGAAATTAGACATAATGGTTTATAGAAAATCTACCTGCTGCTTACCCTGATAGAACAATACCTATGTGCTCGCAGGTGTTCCACAATCTGCTTAGAAAATCTGTAAAACAAGCATCATGTTCTAATAAGAGAGGGAGAAGCTGCTACATTCTTTCATTTCTTTATTGTTTGATCATTTGATTGTTTTGCAAGCCTTACACCATATGTTGCTAATTGACATACAAAGGATGTGTGCTCTGTTGTCCTCATTAATTTGTAGAAACTAAATATTTTGTCTTCCACTTAAACTTGCTAAGATCCAGTCTGAAAAAAAAAATCTATAATTAGGCTCATACTGTTTGTGAAGTGCAGCAAGGGTGTCCTGGCTCTGTCAGCTGGAGAGGAGGAGGAGGAGGAAGAGAAGAATGAAACTACATGAATGAAATCTGCAGGCAAAAGAGACACTTGTATGAGCAATTAAATTTTGCAGCATCCCTCAAACAAGTGTGTGTGGAAAAGGGAAAATCAAATAAACTGTTAATATACCTTTCCTGTAATGAATATGTTGCTGAAAACAAATCAGCCCAGCTCACAGGAATGCAAAGGGATGGAGTTCTCAGGACTGCTGGGACCTGCAGCCTGTGTTGACTCCTTGCCTTTAGGCACTGTTTTTGTACTAGAAGGATCTCACAGCCTCACCCAACCAACACAGCACTTGTTCCTTGGATGTGTCAATTCTGCTAACTGTCAAGGATGGTGCTGACCACTCCTGAGGTACCACAGAGCACAGACCCTAAAACAGGCACAGCCCCAACTTCTGAGTCCCTTTGGAAGATTAATTAGAGTGAGGTTGAACAGATGTGGTCCCTTCTTCACACTGGCTAACCATGCATAATCCTCAGTGTAGTGGGGAGGTTGGCATGCACAGCAATGCAATACAGCCTGAGGAAGCTGCTCTTTTTCTTCCCTTAAATCAAGATGATTTAATAGCTAGTTTAAAAGACCACAACTCTGGACTGCCAAACTCTCACCCAAGCTCCACTTTTGCCCTCACTACCATGACTTTATGCCACACGTCTCTGGAAAGCCTGAATTAATCCTCCATAAGAAATTCAATATCACTATTGTGTTACAAAGCCTCATTAACATGAGTAAAATGCTCTTGTGAAAGGAACCATAAAGTGACAGAATTTTATCTTTTCCCTTTCTTGCAGTGATTACTTTTCCATTCCTGTCATTCAGTGGAATGAACTTCATATTTATTTAGAACCTGAAAATTCAGATTTACTATGCAGAGAACTATGCAGAATTGGCAGCCTGCTTTTCTTGTAGGTGAGCTCCAATGGATGCATGAAGGCACTCCACCATCTTCTCCAACACAAATTCTGGGTAGTGTCCAATGTCCTTGTAAATTATCACCATTTTTTTATGCCTTAAAAGCAGGAAGTAATGAGTGGTCTAAAAAAAAAGGAAAAATTGACCACCTATCTCACTGACTATATATCCAGAAAAAGAACTGAACACAGCAAAGCAATAGCAGAAATTGATCAACCTTATGTGCTGTGGCACTCACAGATGTATCCTCCCAAAGATGAATTTTCTGTCACAAGTCCAAACCACTAAAGCATGAGGAATAGCAGTAGCAGATATCTCTGATTATAAGAAGCAGGAGTCTCTGATAGTTATCTAAATATCTCATAAAGAATGATTATTTTCTGTCTCTAGGCTTGCCTTCCAGGTAGAAATGGAACATTGCCTCTAAACTTTATTAAGGAACAGATGGGTCTCTACCCCAGATCAGCTTTCCTTCCAATAGCAGCAATGCTTTTCATCATTGAAACACTGAATGTTTGCCTGAAACTCATGAATTACTAACCAGTGTTCTCTCAGGAAAGGGAATTGTCAGTAGATTTCCAAGAAATAAACAAAAAGCACCAAACAACAGCCCTGAAAAGCCATCCAGCCAAATTTTTTGACAGTAGCATGAAATTGCAGTTAGAGAGCTTACTTATTTCTCTAAAGGAAAGCCAAATCAGCTCAAGTTTGTGGTAGCTAAAGGACACAGACTTAGTCAGCAGCAATAACATACAAACGAGAGCAGCAACAACTGTTGTTGCTGGCACTTTTGCAGAAGTTTCAGCTGTGGCTCTGCAGGATGACTGGCATGTCTCTCAGATGTGCTTGCCCTGGCAGATAAAGCAAAGGCTGGTTTTGCTTTGCATTGCCTGCAGGTGGTTGCATGTGGCACACTGAAGGAGGAAATCGTGTGGGCAGGTGTCCTAGACCCAGGTTGTTGTGCTGATACAGCATAACTTAAAGCAGTGCTGAGGCTACCATAAGCTGTGTTGCATCATCATTAATCAACACTAAAATTAGAGAAAAGTTGCACGTTCTCTGGGTTGTCCTAGATGCTGGTTATCAAAAAAACCTTTGGCTTCAAAAATTGCTAAAGTCCTCGCAGACAAATATGGCAAATTATATTCTTTGTGATAGATGTCTTTATTCCTTCTTCAGAGAGTGCTATACAGAAACACACTTAGCTCCTGTTCCAAAGCTTTTGGAGTTTGATGGAGAGACTCCAACTGGAATAACTAGGTGTCACTTAACGAGGAATACCTTTTCCTCATTTTATGATCTTTCCATTAGCCCATTCTAAAACTGTAAATTGCTGAATAAGGTTTTTGTCAATTCACATAGTGACTATAACTCCTCTATCATCAGACATATAAGGTCAGTTATAAGACACTTCTCTCAGATGATGAAAAAAACAGATTTTGGTCTGTTGCAACAATGTGCTGCATTCTTGGATGTTGTTCCCACCTGCGTTTTACCATTGGTGTTTTGTTTCATGACAGCTTCTCTGACTTTCTTTTCCATTCTCTACATAAGCACCAGTATACTTTCTTTGGAGTAGAGTACAGTAGAACATTTAAAATTTACTGTTTTCTGGACAGAAAAGAAACTTGCTTCTCGGTACTAGTGGTGCACCACAGTTTTGTTCAGAAGGAAACCCTACCCGGTGCCATTGCTTGGGCAGGTTTCGGTGTTTCGAGATCTCTATTCATTTAAAAGTTGTGCATTTAAAAAAAAAAAAAAATTCCTCCTCCTCCCTCCCTCCCCCCTTGTAAGCATCTCTGAAGTCAAAGGGTTATGTTATCCCCATGCTTTGAGATTTGATTTTGAAATGATGGGACAATTGATTTAAAGTTCAAATTGAAAGCAAAGTCTTTGAAACTACTAAAAAGCCTGGCAATATTTCAGCCCAAGCCATGATGTTTTAAGGGTCTCATTCATTCCATGGACATTTTGTGCTGGACAAACCATTATGATTTTTGCTGGTCTGTTCTTCTCATAAAAACATCAGTGGTCCCTCCTTCTGTCTATCTTAAAAAAAAAAAAGAAAAAATCCAATTCCTCCAGTTAAGTCATCCTTTGGCACTGGGAACACATGAAGTAATTTCTCACTGCCAGCTCAGAAACCATAAAGTTTGGCTAGGTCAAGCCCTTAATCCTTCTTCATCATCACCAATCACATTACCACCATTGTAGCAGCACTATATACAAGAAGACGACAGGAAAGATGGTGCTGACATAGTCTTTCTCTCCTGACAAGTGGCCATAGATAACTTTGCTTTCAGTTCTTAGAGCTGAATGTAACAATACACCTTTTTGTCCCTACACAGTTAAGAAATACCTGATAAGAAGAGTTTGGGAGAAAAAAAACAGTTTTGAAGTCCTAAATGCAAAAGGCCACGAAAGGACAGTGTCAGGTAAATAAATGAGCTGTACAGTCTGCAGCATAGATAATTAATGCTGAAAAGTTGCAGAAAATTAACATTTTGATTTTCAAGGTCCATTTCAGATCCAGTAATTTCTGTAGCTCCTTCTCCAGTAACTTGGATCCCACTGGCTGAGACTGGCGGACAGTGTTTTACACACCACAGATTTTAAATATCAAAATGACAGTTTCTCACATGTTGTTGTCCATCAGTGGGAGCCATGATTGCTGTTTGGAGAAGATGTGATTGCCAACCTGTGGCTGGCGTGATTGCTCTTTGCAATCTGCTGTTCCTGAATGCTTTTTTTAGGGAAGTATGGGGGAGGTAAGTGGCTGGGCTGGATTGCACTTCCCATGTTAATATTTCTGTCCTGGTGTCTCACTGTAATGCTTGTGCAATTACAGTCTGTGTGCATTCTGATCTATTGGTTTCTTTTAAATATTTGTATATCCATTTTATACCCATTGGTTAGTCTGCTTGATAGGTGTTAAGGTTCTCTAAGTTTTCTATAGAGTAGAGAGGAGAGAGACACTCTATTAATATTCCCATTGAGATAAGGGTTACCATGTGTGACTAGAGCCCAAGAATATTTTTCCTGGGGTGTTTAGCTTTTTGGAGAAACAGAAGGAAAAAAACTTTATGTACTTGATGAGAACAGTGGTAGTAAAAGAGATTTCACACAGCAGCTTTGATTTAAGACAGTTGCATGAAGCTTCATTGGTTCCACTGTGAGCAGAGAGATTTGTTTCCGGACATTGTCTTGTATATTCAGTATATACGCAAACTTTGTTCCACTTTCCGATGTAACTATATACCTGCAGTGAAAAGCACAGCTGTAATTGCTGGAAGAACACAGGAGTTATTGGCTCTTTAATCTGCCTAGTCCAGAGGAAAATGATGTTAGAGATAATTCTTCTAAGCCTTATTAGTGGCAGTTGACTTATGACCTATACATACTAATTTTTACTTAATAGGATTAAAATCAATTGTGTTACTCTGTAATGTAACTATCCACTTTCACATTATTTACATATCTAATCTGGGTTCAGATTGAATTTTTTTTGAGTCCTCACTGATATTTCACTGTGGTTAATGCCGCTATGGATCATGTTGTGTTTTCTTTTATTTTTTATCAGCTTTTAATCTGTGGATTTCAGAACAATTGATTGTGATTTAATAAAGTGAGAGAGTAAATATGAGTAATAGATGCATTTTTCCCTATCTCACTAAATTTACTTGTCTCCCTCTGTCCGTTCAGTGGGTTTCTCTTGCCTTCAGATTGAACAGTCTATTCTTTTTCTGTGCCCCTTTAAATGGAAGCTGCTCCAGATTGCTAATCACTCTTATTGCCTATATCTGCACATTGTGTCTGCTCTGAGATAGGGTGGTCAAGTTCATAAAATTTTGCAGAGGAGAATAGGAAAGGATGCTGTTGAACTGATGTTAATGAAGAATCTCATAGGCCAGTGGCTCCCATTCAAGCTACGGTGTCACAGCTGAAACAATGTCAGGACCCATTTCACAATCTATTACAAAAGAAAAACCTCACAACAACAGAAGCTCATAACCCTTTGGATGTTTCCCTGAGACCTGTTCTTACAGACGGGTTCTGCAGGATATTAGATGTTCCTATCTCACTGAGCAGAAATCATTTGGTGTTTTGCAGGGAGGGTTGGGCTGCTTGAAAGTTTGAACCCCTCTCTGCTGCTGTAAAAACAATTTGAAGAGAAGGTCCAGGGCCTTGGGTAAATGCCAGGTAAATAGAATAGAAAAAGCAGAAAGAAATATAGAACTTACTGCTTCCAAGAAGTGGATTTGGGCTCATGCCAGGAAAAGAATGTCCATAGACATGTATGGAAAGGAATGTATGCTATGTTTCATAGCAATTTAGAGCAATCATTTATCAGATGTTTTGTCTTACCACTGAAAAACTACAGATAGGCAAATAGCAAAGACCTTCCCCTTTCAAGAGAGTGAAAAAGATTTTTAATTACATTGAACTTAGGATGCCTTTTGTCCATTTTGTGGCAGATCACTTGTCGAAGAAGCTGACAGGCAGGGCTGCAGTGCCACTAGTTGTTTTTTTGTGCACATTCATGTACTGATCAATGTCCAGCTTGATTTCTTTTCAGAGGGCATAGGCAATGTCCTATAACACACATTTGTAGTAACTAACTGTTGATTCACGTTGGACATATGATCAAAACCATTCAGAAGCTTCAAAGCATTTTCTTTTACATTTGTAAGCTTTTTTTTCCCCTCATTTTGTCCTTGGGGGAAAAAAAAGGCAACAAAGGCTTGCAAATGCAATCACACTAGCCGCAGATGATGAATATTTAAACTTCAATAGGTTGCAGCTTTTTTGTGCTTTATGTTGACGTATATTTGTTGCCATGGGTATACGTGGGCAATGTGTAGGTGGCTTTTTTACTGCTTTGCAGCTCATCAGAAAGTTTATCTGCTTGCAGACAACAATGATTATTGTGCTTGTCCATGTGATATTTACTCTTATGTCTTACCTCGTACACTAATTAAACCTATGTAAGAGTGAATAGGTCGACATTGTAAAAGTTAATGGCCCACTACTTCAGAACTCTCGACATTTTTAGGGTCATATTTATTGTATTAATTTTGAATGTCAGGCTGTTTGAACTCTGCTGAGTGCACTACTCAGGAATATGTCAAAGCAGCATGTTAACCTTGAATTTAGTACCTGAATATTTCCCTTTTGTCTATAGAGAAAATCAACCATATAAAGCAGGGTAAGTTAGGACAGAGTTAATTCTACCTACCTATGATGCTGGTGTTCTGTATTGAAATCAGTATCTGTACAATGTTAATACTGTAATTAAAGTTCGTTGGATTTAAAGCTCAACCTTTTCATGGTGAGTTAAAGAGCACTCCTATATTGTTCTACTGTTAATTGCAGTAAATTGCTTGAGAAACTAAGGCTTGAAGGCCAGGATCCTCAGAAGGGTATTTAAGACCTAAAAGAGACTCTGGCAGAATTCAAGTGTTTGGGTTCAAGATTGAAGCTCCCTATCTTCCTGCCTCTCTCCTTAGGTAGACTAGTATAGATGTGTAGGAGGAGAGGCCAGAGAACTGCGTCTCCCCATCAACATTAACCCATGAATGTGACCTGGAGTTACTCTGACTCTGCAATCCCCCTCCTCAGAGTGTTGTGTGGTTGGGTTTATGGCATGGCCTCTTGCGGGCTTGGAGTGCAGCTCAAGACCACACCAGCACCTCTAGGACCATAGGAAATACTGTTGCATTAGCACAGAGCTGCACACAGGCTAACCTGCTCTTATTACTGGCAGCCTCTGACCTAATACATGGCTGTGTGGATTCCTGAGGATCTCAAAAATCCAGATTTGTGTTAGTATTGCAATATCTATATCCTTTTGTCTCTTTTTTTGCTTAGTTAACTGCTATTTAGACCCTCTCTGAGGAAGCTTTCTGTTGACACTGATTGTCTCACTGGCTATTAGCCTGTCTCTAACCTTTGTGTTTATTGGAAAATTACTGAAACAAAGGTAGCAAGGCAATTCGGGCATCATCTCACAGGCTCTGGTTTCCATCAGCTCTTCTGGACAGAGCCAGCATAACCCAAGTGGCGAGCAGAGGTGAGAAGTCCATACTAATCCAATTATTATGACTAGCTGTACTGCCCTCAAAGGTTTGAGGTAACTTGCAGATCAGAAAGAAAGATGAGCTCATAACCAGCTAGGTCCAAAGGCTTCTGAAGTCAAGAGAAATCTTTTCATTGAATTCAATGAGCTGTACATCAGGGCCATTAGGAGAGCTTTGACAACTAGGCATACAGAAATTTTAGAGACTCCCCCCAACTTTTAAATAGAGGTGGAAGGGGGAAACTGAACACAAAATCATCTCACCAGTATAGCACATGCTGTATTTACACCTAAAGAAAACAGGTTTATATTCTGTATATATTCTGGATTCATAAACTAAAACCACTGCTCTTTCCCTTACAATAATACCCTGCTGTACTTTGTAGGTGAATTCTCAGAAAGAAAATATTGTACTTGCAATTAATCAATCACACTGTGTTGTAGTTAAATGACTATATCAAAGACGAAGAGATTAAAAGTGGATCCCTTAAAACAACTATTCAGTGATATAATTACAGCATACACTATGAGCAAATTAGCTTCTGCCTATGTGAGATCTGACAAACTAATAAACAGCTTGCTGTGTAAATTGAGACCAGGTATATTTTCAGACTCTTAATCACTGAAGCTTATAAAAGAGTGAAATAGCAAATAATTTTTTTCCTCCTTTCTGAGTGAATCACTCATTCAATGTCAGTCTTACTTTTCCACATATCTTTGGCTAGGTCTTTCCATATGCCTTCGTAATATTAACCATCCTTTATTTTTGTCATCAGGATATTTGTCCCCAGAAGGAAATGTCTAGTCTGCTTATTCGTTGCTTCTCGGCAAGCAGAATTCATCAATATAAAACACAACATTTGGCAACAGTAAGGGTTATGAACCTCTTGGCCTGTATAATCCCCCGATCACTGCTGTTTAGAAAAGAAACACATTCAAATTTCTGTGAATGCATCAGAAATCTTGTTAATGATTAACAATATGCACAAAGCAAAGAATGTTCAACAGGTAACCTGACTTTTTTTTTTTTCTTAATATAATTGCGAATATCTCAATATATATGAATCATCCTACTACAGAAAAAATGAATTCAATAAAATGTTGGAAGTAATTATGTTAGGAAGCAAATGTAAAAAGAGAAAACCAGAGTTCAATGGATCATTTTAGTTTACTGTCACAAGAGACATAAAGCTAACAAATGAGAAGATACCATATTTGTGTTGAAATGTGCAGTAAATATGACAGTGCATCATAAGAAATGTTCTGATATAATTCACTTAAAGCTTCCTCAAATTAATATACTGGTTGTTGAAAATGTGTAGGAGCTGTTAAGTTTATTTTAAGGAAATACATTGGCTTTCAGGAAAGAACAGTCACTATGACAGACACTAAAACACTTCAGTGAATTAAGGAATATTACACTGAATGTATAGCAAATGAAGGCATGATAATTCTAGAAGAGTTTTACAGTTTGAGAAATCTTTAATGAGGCATTTGACCTGCATGGGAGAAGAGTTCTCATAGCCTTTGGAACGCGACTACAAAGAAGATATTGATCTGTAGATGTTATCCGATCGTGTTCCAGATTAAAAGATGACAAAATCTTCAGGAGGTAACTGAGAAGATTAACCTGTCAAGGAGCTACTCCATAATGAGCTTATCCTGAAGTGAGACTTCTCACAAGAGGAGAGATTATTAAAAGGGAGAACCAGTGTTTAAAGAGATTTTTGGTGTGAGCTGGGTTTTGTTTATGTACACATGAGTGCACGTGTATGTGCTTCAGGTTGACAGCTATGATTGAAATGCGTAGAAGGAAAACACTGATCTCTGCGTCAGGGCATACTGAGATGAAGCTCTGAGAATGCTTCTCTCTTTAAGGTTCATTACAAAGCCCACTATTCACACTCCCCATGACCCCAACCAAGCTCCACCATTGCTGTATTAAGCAAACTACATTTTACAACTCCAGAGAGCATTTCTGAGAAATAATCACTCCTGTGCTTTTGTGACTAGCTGCCGCAGCTACAGGTCAGTAGACTACAACTACCACTCATGCTTGGCTACTCTTCCAGATTTATAGGAACTAAATAGTACACTTACTGCATCTTTTAGGTATAGGTACAGCCATATGTATACACATATCAGTTTTTATGCAGGGGTGATGGGTGAGCCTGTCCCCTTGTCTACTAATCAATCAGAATACGTACATCATTTGTGATTTGCGTTTACTGCACATGCAGATTTTGCTCTGACTTTTCAAACCTTTGTGCAGGTGTTTACCTTGTATTAGCTTTTAGAGATTTTCAGACTGTTACTAGATACAACAGCTCCTATCCTGCTCCCCTGTTCTTCTTGCCTGGAACAACTATGCCTGGCTAGTTGCATATTAATGGTTGCTGTTAAATAGTTATCAATGACTAAATTCAGACCAAACGTTGCCTTCTGTTTTATGGTCTAACACTATGTCCGTTTATTAATAAAAGGTGATGAACTGATTAGGTAAATGCATTTTCCTGGTGTGTCAGGACATTTTGTCATCCTTGACTCATTGCTTTCTAAGGATGAGGTTATAATATAGATTGCTTGGCTTTCCTCATGTCTGTGTGCTGTGGTAGCTGTTCAAATGTTTATTATCGAAACAGCATGAGGTGCTAGAGAAAGACAGTGTGTTTTAACAACCAGGGCATGTCAAGGAAGTTACAACAAGGATTAATCAGATCTCTTCCCTGATTTGCTGTACTGTAATGAAGCAATATAGTACTGAGTTAACTTTGAAGTTGGAGTGATTACCACTCTGTATCTGCCCTCTTGTTCCTGGCCATCATTTATGCTCTCAAGGCTGAAGTCTATAATTCACATGCTAAACGATCTTGTGCTGTCTGGGGAGTCCTGACTCCTCGTAGATGGCAGTGCTTCCAAAGACACTACCGCAAAGCTAGACCTGGAGAAAATCCAGGATAGTTTATTAATCGATTCTCTCTTTCAGAGAGATTGCCACCTATCTTTGTTACAGTTTCCCCCTGTGAAAACTCTGTGTTTCTTCTGGAAGAAGCTCAGAAGACCAGACCTGATAGCATCAAAGAACGAAGATGCTGCAGCTTCTTTATATGGATGCAAAATGGTCTGTCAGTCTCAAGAGCTACCCAAGATACCTGATGATCTCATGAGATATCAGGCATTTTTGGTTCAGATCTGTTAGGCAGCATGGGAAGATCATTCTTCTGTGGCATCTTGACAAATGTGCAGCTAGTGCAATGATGGAATTCCTCTCAAATTATCTTGAAAATACTCCATTTGAAAGTCTGTTTTACTTTGAAGCATGTCATGTGCCATGTCTTGCTTTTTTTTCATTTAATCCATCACAGCATTGTTAACCCTCCCTTTTCCTCCCTCTCCCAAAGCACAGAAAAGCAAACCCTTCCCTAAATATTTGGTACCTTATTCTGGATTTTTTTTTTTTTTTTTTGCTTTGTTTAGTAATGAGGTGCAGTGAAGTTCTTACCATTTGCTGTCTCCACGTGGAATTAAGGGCTGCTCCACAGGACAACCATGATGAACTCTGTGCACATGACAGTTCTTTCCCTCAGCTCCTGTGAGGGATGTGTATAGCATTGCTGAGTACGTCAGACAATTAGGGGACAGAGGTGAAGTAGGTGATATAAATTACGCAAATTCAAAAGCCATAGCCATACCCCACAAAAGGTTAATCTACAAAATCAGTGTACATGTTAAGCAAGGAAAACTCTATTCATTTGGTTCCAAAAAGGGTTTCTGAGTGACAGTGAGTAAGTCATAGCGATGTTTCAAAGGGGTGAGTGAGGCCATGGGATAGGTCCCATCAAGGATGATTCAGGGACTACTTTTTATATTAAATACGTAAACTTGACAGCAGGTGTATTTTGAAAACAACATGAACGTATTTGTATCAGGGAAGAAGGGCAACAAACATGATGGAACAAATCCAACAAATTAAAAATAATTTGATGAAATTAATTAGGATTATGTGCAAGCAAATATGTGATCTACTTTTCAGTTGGGAAGTGTATTGTAAGACAGCAGGGGACAGAAAATAATTATAGCGCTATTCTCTTTGGAAACATTGATCATGGTGGGGATGTAAAGATGATTGTTGATGATATACTAAAATACTGTGTTATTTATAAGAGTAGAGAAAGTCCAGCAACGATTTCAAAATCATATTGACTGGAACATGAAATGTAAAAGGTGAAAAGGAAAGTAGGTTGATGCTCATTTATTAATATTGATTTGCATTATAGTAGCAACTTTATATACCAGCCAAGTTCAGGATCCCATTCTGCTAGGCACTATATCGACACACAGTAAAAGGCATTTTATAATATAAATAGATGGGAGAAACAAAAAGATAGGAAAGAATTATAATCCCAAATGACAGACAGAGAACTGAGGCAGAGAGATGGTAAAGCTTGAGCTGCTTGGAAAATATGACCTTTTAATTAAAAATAGAGCTGAAAATTAAAAATATTTAAATTTTGTCACAATTCTCATGGGAAATTTTGATTTGCAGCTAGAAACCTCAGTGTTTTGGGTAACAACAGAAAACAATGTAAATATTCCTGCATTTCTTTTCATTTTCTGTGCTCGCAAAAGGGCTTTTTCAAAGTAAGCAGGAGAATTAATTCATTAATATGCACATTAGTTTTCTGCAAAACAAGCTTCCAGTTTAAAGAAACACTAATTTGAAAGAAAATTTTGAACCATCTTATACTGATTTATTTAATGCCTACCCAACAGGAGGTGTATGGAGTACTTAGACACAACTCCATTTCATGCTACCATAACCACAAGAAAATCTTTCTTAAAGACAAGAAAGAAGCTTCTTAAGAATATAAGACTTCTCTGCTACAGCAGGTAGAGAGCTGTTGTGGATTTTCTCTGCCCTAGTTACTACTTTCTAAAGCCCCAATGCACATTCAAGTTCATGGTGGCTTACTCCACATTTAATAGTGTAAGAAGTCATCCGCTACTCAGTGTGCCCTTAAAATGTCTATGTGAGAAGAGAGGAGCTATAAATTCAAACCTCGCTTTACTGTGTGCTAGTTTCTTGGGGTAGACAAACCCACAGACATTACAGTTATTTTAGCATTATGGGGAAATAAGATAGACACCATTAACATTTTATGAGCAATTTTGGTCTTTGAAATATAGGACACTCAGCACAGATTGAACTGGTAGAGCTGTAGTAACAACAAAAAAATAAGGGTTCAAAGGTTTGTGAAATGTAAGTCAAAAGGAAAGATTAGCTAGTCATAGGGGATTATCATAGAAGAGAGGTAGATAAACTCTTGACAAAAGGGACAGATTGATGCCAGTAAGTTATCTGCACTACTAAATAATTCAGGAGAAAGAGAACAGTCATTGAAGCTAAGGGAAATGCTCCCACAAAAGTAGTTTTAGAACAGCCTCATATAAAACTTTAGCTGCCCAAAGTCATCAGCAGAACTGAGAATTAGAAAATGATGCTACACAAAGGAAAAAGAGAGACCAGATATTTTGCTTAACAGCTTTTCATAAGTAAGAAACAATGTAAAAAAAGCTAGGGATTTCCTCAAGAATCAACTCACAACTTTTCCTGTTTATACGAAGAAAGTAACCCATGTCACGGCACTGGGTATTTCAGGCAAAGCCCATCCATTATTTCTGCCGTATTGTGTCTTAGGTATTAATTATTTCATTGCATTCCAGTGCAGTGACTTTTTCCTTCATGAAAGCTCTTTATCAATGAGAAAATACTGCAGGAAATATTTCGCTTCTCGTTTTCAGATACAGCACTCTATTCTGGAAAAAATCCATCAAAGGGATATTATTTTTATGAGGGGATATATCAGAAAGCAAAATCAGTGAAACTGTTGGCTGAATTATTCCTTTGCCTTTCAGAGATGTTTTAGTAACATCTATCAGTGTCCACCAAATGCTAATAATCCTTTAGAGGAAAAAACTTTAAATTTCAGCTACCCTTCAATAAACTTTTGACTTTTAGTGAATAGCTTATGAGCCTGAGAAACTCCAGATGTGATGTGTTTCTACCTCTGGCCACACTGAAAAGCTCATTTTTAAGGTTTTAGGACATGACAAGAAAACTATACCAAGAATAAATTGATCTCTGCTGCTTCACCTTTTTTTCCAACATTTAAAGTTCTGTTCTTTAAAAAAACCTAGCAAAAATGGTTTACAATTTGAAGGCTGCAAAACTAAAATGAGCTGGAACATATATTAATTGAGTACTCTATTTTCAATTGTAACAGTCTGAATTTTGAAACAGTCCTCTCCCCATGCAAACATCAATTTCCTTAGCTCCCAACTTAGTTACTAGGTGCAGAAATTGGAGTATAAAGAGAGAACATCTGAAAAGCAGGTCTGAATTGATGAGGAGAATTATACTGAAACATAAAGAACTGCTCCAGAGTTAAATTATTATAGAAATATAAGGGCTTACATTAGCACTCATTGTGAGACACAGTAGATGTTAACACCTTCCATGAATCATTGGAACAAGGCATTGTCATGCCTGCGCATATCAAGTTCTCCATTCTGTCTTGATATCCAAAACAGTAATACCTGTGAGGCTGCTTGTCCTTCCAATCATAAGCATGCTTAAGATTCCCAAAAAACATCAATATACTACTTAAAAATGACAGAAAATGAGGTTCACAAGTGGAGGGAACAAAACTCTCTTGGGAATGGTATCTTGTGTCTGTTTAAATATTTAAGTATCTAAAGATGGAAGCTGATTCAGGAGGGGATTTTCAAAAGACTTCTAACGAAAAAAAGACAAAAATGGCAGCAGAAAGAACCACTGCAGCACTGCCAGGCCTGTCTTGTACTCTATATGTGAGGAGCAATAATTTGATGCCTATGAATCTCTATTCCACAATCCAAATGCTCTGGGTACTAACATGACACTGAGAATGTGTCTTGAGGGAGGCAGGGAATATGATGAACTGGTGCTCTGTATTCACAAGTACTTGCTGTACCTTCTCCTAAAATATTACCATTTGTTAAAGATAACTAAATAATGCTTATTCTTTCATTGCATGCATTCCTTATTACTATAGCAGTTGTGGGAAAAGCTGCAAATCTGTGTTTCAGACCTCACTCTCAGCTTACCAAATTAATAATACATATTTACACCTACATACTTATTCTCCTGTGTATTTAGCAAAGTAACATGAGGGATAGGAGCACACATGGGACCAGAAAGAAGTGGTAACCAGAATATATTCCTCCACTTGTATCAATTGTTTTGATGTAATAGATCATCCTGAAATGGCTCTCTGTATTCAAAATGATATTTCATGGGTCTCAGACAAGAAGTCGAGAGCTCACCAGAGGATGACATTACAGAACACAACCAAAGTTCTGTCTCCTTAAAAAATCTTCTCCATCTGAGCATACATCTTCTGTCTGCCCTTCTCTGCAAAAGAGGGAACAAGCACAGCCCAAAAGATTTGGATGGCTCAAATCCTCAGAGGATGTAAGGATGTGCAAAGCTTCTTTCACACACAAACACTTCTAAAGTCATACAGAGTGCACTAGGTCACAGTCAGTCTCTGGAATTCGTATTTCAGATGGCAAACAACATGGCAGAATCTCTGTTGCCCAAGAAATGGAAAAATCAGCAGGAAAGACCAATCACTAGTGAAGCATTATAAGTTCCATAGTGTGCTACAGCCAATTTGTGAAGCAGCTTGCTTATTTTTATCATCATATCATTTACTTGGCTACAGATGACAAGCACAACAAGGATTATTACTTCTTCTTTATTTTGATTTGGAAAGATGTTTGGCATGCAGCCAATAGTTTCCAATCCCATTCTCTGTACATTTCCAATTTATATCCGTACTAAATATACAAATATATACATATAATAGAAGAGCAGATTGTTCACTGTTCATGAATAAATAAAAGTGGTGTATGTTATGTTATAGTAAAAGTCTCAGCTCCTGCAGGCTGCAGGTCATTGCAATACTAGGTACGTACATAATAAATCAAAACGACAAAAATTTATTCTTAACCACAGAAGACAGCTCAAAATGGCTTCTTTACAGTTTTGTGACATAGCTAAATACAAAAACTTCTGCAGCAAGATTGTCCCTTCATATGCATTCTTCAACATGACTGAATACAGAATGGAGCACCTGAAGAGACTGTTTTTAGCTAATGTAAAATCATGCAGTGCTGTCAGTGAAGAAATCATGGCACAGCACGAAACTCACGTCCAAGATGACTTGAATGGAGAAATGGAATTCTTTTGGGATCCATGTGCAGCAGAAAAATGCATTAAGGGTATCATCTGGACCCATGAGACATAAAATGACCCTGTAATTACTGGCTTCACTCTCCAGTGACTTCTCATCAGCTCCAGGACTTGCTACTTAAATTCCCATGCCTTCTCCTTTGGTTTTAGCTCTGCAGAAATTTTTGTGTTCAACCATTCCAGAGTTTTGTTAGAAAAAGATAAACACAGCTGCAGTCACAGCAAGTTCAACTTTTTTCTTCAGTGTTCTCCCTGCAACTCTTTTTTAAAGTGATAACCAACCACAAAGAAGCTCCTTTACTTTTTAGAGCTTCTGCGGTGCTCTACAGAAAACCTTTCAGCCTTTCCTCTTTCGGAAGATAGACTGTCACCCAAGCAACAACATATGGCCTGGGTGTTGTCTCTAATCACATGCACCCTCCATGCATCAAATAAAACTGGGGTTTGAGTGTTTGCAAAATTCAGCTGATAGGTTGGGCTAGGACAGCAAGGAAATAAAACTAAAGAATTTTGAAAATCTATTAAACCCATTAAGGATATCTTTCCTGGTGATGGTCAGAAGGAAATGATTCTGCATTTCACCAGTATTTATGATTGTGTTATTGTCTCCCAGACACCCCACAAAACAGTGTTTCCAGATCTGCCTGTTCCAGCCAGAGGCTGCGGATTCATCTACAGGAAATGATCTTCACACAAACAAGTTAAAATGAAAGCATAAACATGATCCAATTAATTTGAATTGCATAGGTGCAGAATGCTTGGTTATTAAATACCAGCCAAGCATGTTTTTCTCGGGTCTTGGCTCTATTCTGAATATTTTGTAAATGTACAAATATGCTAAGATAGGGATGGAAAATCACACAGTATTTAACTAAAAACAGACTCCCCAAATCCTTTACAAACCACCTCTTTTCCTGTTACCACTTCATGCAATATGAAAACTGTACACATACGGAGGTGACTGGCTCTTTAACTTAAAATAATTTCTTACTGAATCCTGTTCCTTTTTATAAAAATGTATATTCTTATTTTTCTTCCTTTTTGTAACGGATCCTGTCTTTGGGAATCGGGGGCAACAGTAAGGTTATTGGGAGTCACCAGATGGTGCTATTGTACATTGTCTGTCTGGTTCTGTTCATCTGGATACCAAGGGAATCTCCTCATGAAATGCAAAGCATCAGCTGTGGTGCAGTTTGTACCAAAATCACTACTAAACCTTCAGTTCCTTGCCTGAACTTCCCTGATGAAGAATTATGTGCATAGATATGAAATCCATGAGCCCTTTTAGTTTCTGTGGTACAGGAAACAGAAGATTCTCTGAAACCAGGTTGTCTGCATTACTCACATGAGTAATGGTCAATGCTATAAATTGACTATGCTGAAGTTATAAATTGATTAAAGCAAACTCAGAAAGAGAGAACACCTGTAGAAGATCTAACTGTAAATAAATAGCACCCACTCGAGTTCTCTTGTGGGGAATAAAACAATTTTTGCCTGCTAGTCCAGAATGGAGATAAAGATGCGGTGTTTAGATGCTTTATAATACTTGGATAGGTCTGTCAGCTGAAGCAGCTGTGTACATATTGTAAAAGGACTGAAAAATGCATCAGCCTAAATGTGTTTTTATGCTGCTTGTTTCATAGCAAAGAGTACGGAACGAGGAAACATGTCGTCTCTGACAGCATCTTACTTGCTGACTGCTAAGGTCAATGTATTTCTTGGCATGGAAGAAATAGTTTGGGATAAATTCCCTACGAACTGAAAGAACAAGGAGGTAAACTTGACTGAACTCACTGCTGCCAAAATCCATGAAACCACATGAACTCAGGCAAAATTCATGTTCAGCAGTGGGTGTTGAAAGAAGTAATATCTCATCAGGCTTTTGTGTAACCACAGAACCATAAAATAAGAGGTATGCCAAGAAACAAAATCTGGCATAAATATGTGTCAGCATTGATTTCTTTAATCAATGTCCTCAGGATGTATTAGGGCTCTGACTCCTTATTTCTCTGTGGTTAATCAATAGAAACACAGTTTCCAGTTAGGCCAAGTGTCACCAGCAGGAACAGTTAGACCTCCAGCACTTTTTCCTCAGTGTACAAGTCAGTTTTGCCTATTCTTGTTACGTGGTTTACAGTCTGCAAGTGTTTTGCATAAAAGCAGCAGCAGGCAGTCTGAAGCCAACTTGCTTTCTCCTGCAGGTTTGGACTCTGCTGGGGAGGGATGGCTGAAGGAGGTGGTGGTTCTGGACACTATCACATCAGGTTATACAGATTTTGCAGCTTATTCCTTTATTCCATAGGAAAATTGACTCCCCAAACCCCAGTATTTGAAATTTGTCCAATACGCCAGCAATATTAGGTCAGAACTGCAGGCTTTGGCTGAAAGAGAACAATATTACACATTTTCCTGTTTCTGTTTTTGAATCATCATCTAAGTCATGACACCGTGCAAAAGAGTTCACAATGAGGGAGACCATTTCGGGAGAAATTACATTATATATATTACATTATATATATATTACATATATATATAACCAATTGGAAAAACAGGCTCTAAGGAGCCTGGGTTCACTTCTAGTTTCACTACTGCCTTGCTCAGTGCATAGGTTTCTCTCTTCCACTTCAGCTCAAAGCTACAAAACCCTGGAGCAGCTGCCATGTTAGCTGACTGTGTATCTGCATGAAGACATCACCTATCTGAAGCTGCTTGAAAGTTACTGATCAACAAATGTCCCTCTATTCACTCCTGTTTATTATGAAGAAAATATTACCAGTATTTTCTTTTCCTGTATTTGTGATCCAATATTCCACCGCAGTAGAACAGGGCTCCTAATTCACGGCTGACATCTTTTGAATGATGTGCAGAGCTGTAACATTCTAGCTATGCTTTGCAACTGTTTTAAATGTTGAAATATCATTTGTCTACAGTGTTTCACTCTGTTTCATTATTTTCTTCCTTCTTAGCTTGATCTATGATTAACCCTATCTCTCCTCAGCTTTCCAGGCTTAAAAGCTGTTTTTCAGGAAGTTCTTCAACAACTTCTGTTTTCTACTTGAAGGCTGATGGCACCCTGTCAACATTATAACTACATGCTTTGAAATGGTGTTAGATATAGATATATGACAGCTTTCCCAAAGAGCATGCAATCTGATTGCTTATTTCAGAGACCAGTTTTTGTCACTTTTTAGTCAATGTACTGATCTAGTAAACTCCAATAGATCTTGACATAAGTAGATATCCTGAAGAGTTTTCTGCTGAGTTTACTAGTTCTTTTTGTATCTGTTTTGGCTGTTTCAACTTGGGTCTAATCATAAGTAATTTTTATTTCTTATTATTAGAGCTTGATTGCATGTGATTATCCCTTAAGACACTTGGTATGTTTAATAACATTTGATTGCTGTTACTTGATATCTCCGTCTTTTTGGGTTCAATAGACTGAAAGAGTTAATTACGTTAATTGTTTCCGTTGAACTGTCTTTCTTATCCCAGATGCACCTCTGACCCACTGGCTAGTAAACTCATCTCCACCCCTTCATCTTAGTGTATCTATCTCACTTAACTACTAAGAGTCTGCTCTCAAACAGAGGGAAATAAGGGAAGTGCTGATTCTGGTAGCTGAGTCAGCATTCCTACAACCTCTCTTCCAAAAATAAAGCACTATTTTAGTTTGCATATTCTGGTCTGGAGTTTTATTTTAATCCCTCTTTACTTAAAGAAAAGAAATAGAAAAAAGATATAAAAAGATACAAAAAGCTTGAAAAAACTAGTTCTCCTTTGCCATTGCACAAAAACTTCACATCTTTCTTGAGTGGGCTGGGTTTCAGGCATGAAGCCAATACCTTAAGCTATATGTTTAATATGAAATGTCCTTCTTGCTGTGTCCTGCATGTTTGGACTTTCAGTAAGGGTGAGACAGACTTGATAGGCGGCTCACCCCCTTTTCTCCCATAGTAGTTTAGACCTCAGGAAGAGACCCATTGGCTGTCCCCATGATGTGCCACCCGGGCCATTCTAGGGCAAGTATTCGAGACGCTTTCACCTGAGCTTTCGAATAAGAGCTCTTGTTGCTTTGATGCTATTAAAACTTTCTGAGACTTGCTGAGAAGTAGAAAACTAGCACCTCTCAGCATCTTAATACCTTTGTTGTAATCCCAAAATGTGATGCAGAGAGGCTGCTTTCGCTCAAGCTGAAGCTGGGCAGCCCTGCTAAGCAGAATGTAGTACATGGGTTTTCACAGCATTGATTACCATGAGGAATCTCTCAGAAAATGGTTTTGGTTTCACCAGATTTTAACTGCTGTCAGAAAAAATAATAAATGTTTCTTTTATTCTCTAAATGAGGAAAACCGAATGTTTCTTAGAAAACACATCTATTTCTGTAGAATACTTCTAGTATTGCAGAATAATTCTTATTTCTTGGGGATATTTTTCCTTACTAAGGTCTGTCCTATACCTAACACAAGAACAGCTGGGCTTGTTCCATTCATCTCACCTGCATTGCTTAGGCTAATGGCATCCTGACAGGAACATGGCTTTCCAGTTTGCAAGGCACAGTCCCTGCCCTGCAGCTGGAAAGACCCTTTCATTTCCCCTCTGTGCAGCAAGCTGCCTGTGTTAGCTGCACTGACAGGACAGGACAAAAGGACCCTTTCCCCTGATTAATATAAAAGGAAAAGTACAAAATGATGACCACTAAGCAGAGTAAGAAGGGTTAGCTTACCCTCCTCCTGCTCTTGCATGCGGAAGGATTGCGACCTGCAACAGCTGATCCTGCCTTCTCATCTGAGACGACAACCTCTGCCACCATCATCACAGCTATATAGGTGCCACTACACGAATTCTTTTAGAGTTCTTTAGGAATGCATTTACACTTGTGTCTCAGATGAGACCAACAGCAACAGTGGCTACAAACAGATGACTGAGAAAGAGCAGAAACAAGCCTTTCTCATATGATCTTTCCCCTGAGTACTTTTCCAGCTTCCAACTATTTGCAGCTCAGGGATTTCCTGGCCTGATGTTGTTAACTGCAGCATAAGGAAAAAAGGTATTGTGGAGCTGACTGTGGCTCCTTTGATCTACTGCCTTGTCTGTGCTGGATTCAGCTTAAAGTTGAACATGCCCAAAGAAGCTCTAATGTATGCCAGTTGATTGCAACTCCCAGGAGACCGATGACCTGCTGATACTGGCTATATGGCATGCATAAAAATATGTAGCACTATTTTTTATCAAGCATAGCCAGTAGGGTTTCTTAGATTATCAAACTCCTATTTTGATTTAAAACATAGGAAAAAATAGGGTATTAAATTCCCGGATGTAGGTTATTGTCACAGCATTCCATTCCTCCAAGTTAAGTGTTTTTTTCCTGCACCAACAAAAGCAAATTTCCAACCCATGCTCTACCACATGAGCAGCTGACAAGGGACCTCAGTACAAGAGCTATGTGATGTCCCAGGATGACCCACTGCAATCTGTTTTTACCTCCTCCAAGAGGCCCATTCAGCAAAATGCAGGTAATTTTATGGTCACAACCTGACCAAGGCAAGACAATATGAGAATACTTTGCTCTAGTGCTAGAGGATCAAAAACCAGCGCACACTTTGAGGCCAGGCCTAGTAAAACACCCTAGACTGCCTCTTTCTTGTGGTACTGCATGAATTTAAAATTAAGTCCAAGAGAGATATTATAGCTGAACATGAGGCAAGGTAACCTTCTAGAATCCCAAGGGAGAAAGCAAAAGGAGCAGTTTTTTTTCCTTGTGTTTACAAAGGCTTAATGAATTTTACATAAGAAAGATACGAAATTGAAAACAAACAATGAAATACAATGAGATCTCAAGATACATGATGAACCAAAAATTCATGCATAATATACAATATTTCAAAGGCATGTAAAGAAGCAGTGTAAGAATCAGATGGTTTTGGTGTATACTGAGTAGTTTGTTTGAAGATGCAGCAGGCACAGTGCACCTTCTAGATGCAGGAGGGCAGAAAGGATCCCATGGTTTAGGTTGAGTTCTGTATATTTTTGAGGATTGTACATTTTTGAGGATCATTTCAATATGCTCACTAATAACTGCCTCGACAAATACTTGCATATATTGTTACAATGGAATACTCAGCTAATTTAAAGGTAATTAATGACCTACGAAAACTGAACCTAGCTGCTTTTAGCTGTTCTTTGAGATGCCACTAGCTTAGGTCTAAAGTAATTGCACAGTAATATTGTGCTACTTTTTATCCAATCTGATCATCAGGCTTATTTAGGTTGATTAAAGCACCAGGTTATTTTCAGACTTAAAAAACAAAACAAAACAGCTTTCTGGTTATTCAAAGAACATCCAACCTTCAAATGTTCTTTCTTTCTTCGCGTGCATCACAAGGACTCTTTTTCTCAAGTTATGTCTAGATCTGCAGAGGCAAATTTCCTCTAATGCTACATAATATCAACTGCTTTGTCAGAGATGGTTTGATATGTACAGAAAATTCCATGAGAAAGGGAAATCTGGAACATTTCCCAGTGTAATTCCTACCTTTCAAGACTGACAAAACTTACTGTTGAAGAGGATATCATTATTTTGAGTTGGCAAATCTGCCAGTGATAAGGAGTTGTATCCTAAAATCAATTTTTGAAGCCAAACATGTAAGACTAATCACTTTATTTCCATGCTTAACAGGTGCTGATATTGGAGGGAAAACACTAAATAGCGCATGACACCCTTGAGAAGCATGTAAGATATTTATCTGCCTAAAAGCCATGACAGTTGCATAGAGAAAAGGTTGTGAATATGAATGGAGAGGAGTTTAGGGATTGAGAGTGAAATCTTGATGCTGCTGAAATCTATGGCATTTCGAGTTCATCCTAAGCTTGACTTCATTACAGAGCTCAGGCTGCCCAGCCTGTTCTTCCAGGTCAGGTTTTAAATGTGCCTTTTGATTTTGTAAGGGAGGTTTTGCTTGAGTCTCTTTTCCTACAACCGTGCCTTCCTGCTCGAGCACCAGTCAGGACACAACCCCTGAGCATCTGACCCTGTATTTAACCCAACACAGTTTGATTGCTGCCATGGCCAGGGCAGATACAATTGTGATTCTGGTGGAGGGGTTTCGCAACCATGTCTTTATGAAAACAGTATCTGAAACACAGAGCTGCACTGGGCAGGGCAATCACAATAGCTGAAAATAACATGAAACAGAGCAGTGCACCACTCTCTTAACACATACAGTGCAAGCAGCTATGCCCAAAGTCAGGAGGTTTAACAGCTCTGGGCCTATGTGTCAGCTGAAGTCCTGTGCACAGAGATATTTCAAGACTGACACATTCTCCCTCTCTCTCTCAATCATTTTATTCTCCCTAAAATATACTTATGCATCTGCTGTTTCTCTGCAAAAAGATGAAAGATTAAGCTGGCTTCTGGCTTTGCAAAAATGGTGAAATGTGCTACCCCTAAGTAAGCTGTATATTCATGGTGCAATATTTTAAAAGACCCTTATATCATAAGAAGGGATTTTAAAAAAAATCCATAACTGGGGGAATTAAGAGTATATCTCTTACATTTGAATTCCCTAGCTGATATTTGGTTGGGCTTTAGAAACTGTCACACAATAAAGCCATTAAAATTCTGTGGTTAATTTATTCCTACAGTATTAACTTTCCCATAACTCATGATGAATATCTTGAGTTTGGGTACAATTTAGAAGAACCTCTGACAGTGATAACTTGACTTTTCTCCGATTTCCTGTGAAATGTTATTTTTTTGTAATTTATAAAAGAGTAACTTTTCTAATAAACTCGTACAGTGAATTTTTAAATGACTTTGACTTTGTATAGTTGCTACCAAAATAGGGAATGATAAGGTCTTTTGTGCATTTATTTGGTTAATTACTTTGATCTGTATTTCTGGGCAGAATTCAGTATAACAGAGCCTTGGAAAGTACAGACCCCATTGCCAAAACAAATTTTCTCATTTCCTAGACAATAGGTGAGGTCAGAAGGGAATCAAGGAGTCATTCCCTTAATACTGGCAAACCACTAATGAGCTGCCATGCATCATATCTGCTCCAAGGGAGCTGTAATTGCTTCCATAACACCTGTATTTAGGCCAGATACAATCATACATATAAGGAGAGGGCAAAGGAGTAGTGCTGTTGAAGCCAGGAGGGAGAGGCACACGCAGGGAATGGAAACAGATAGCCCAGCCAATGAAGACTTCTTACATTAAACTGCATTCAGCTTTGGTTTTGTACAATAACAGAGGAAACTCCTAGGTCCCCCAGGAAGTCTGATGGGTATTTTCAATAGACGGAAGGGCCAATGCCTAAGGCATTTAGCAAGCAGTCCAATTTTTAGCTCTGTGTTTGACCACCTTCATGATCTTAATCAGGTCCCTTTGCATCCTGTGCCTCAGTTTTCCTTCTGTGACTTCAGGGATATTTCCCTATATGCCTGTACTGTTGGATATATGCTAGTGTGTGTGAGGTAACTTTGTATTAGTGAAGAGTAGGTAAATTGAGGGCCAGTATCAAACTACCTGTGCATGGGTATGGGTGTAGGATTGCAAGTGATTGAATTACTGTGGACTACCATGAAAGGGTATGGTAGCTTTGCAGTTGGGGCGAGCTCTAAGTGCAAGCTCAGTTGCTACTATTCAGCTGAAAGGCAGAAGTCCATAACACATATAGAAAAATACCTGTCACCACTCCAGAAAACAGACTTAGATGCTGGACTGCAGCTGAGGAGCAGGAGCTCCTTCTACACAGGAGCCCACTGGGAGAAGGAGATAGAAACAAACTCAATTTCATGAAGCAGATGCTGTGGAGCACCGCACATACCACATAGCTAAGGCTTATCTCCATCCTTCCCCCACTTAGTTCAAGCAAAGGTTGAATTAAGTAGCAGCTTGCTTCTGGTCCAAGTAATGATTAGAATATTAGATGTACAGCACTGCAAATTATCACTCTAGACTGCTTTACAATAGTTCAGTTTTGAAAGTTGAACATACATTTTGTTTATGCTCAAACAGCTCAGGGATGCAAAACCAAAAGGTAATAGGGTTTTCTGCGTTAAGAATTGAAGTAATGGCTCCTGTAGTCATGATAAACAGGGACAGATTTGGAGAGAGAAGGGTGTGATGGTCTCTTAAGGGCTTTTCTAAAATGTAAGGTTCCTGCGTGACTCACCAACGGTTTTTAGTTTTCTTTTGACAATGAAATACGCCCTATTTCTTTTCACTGAAATGTCAGTTTGTTCTAGTTGCTTGTGACTTGCCTATTAGTGAGTAAGAAAATAAAACCCATATACTACACTAAAGCTTGGGCTGGGATGTAGGGAAACAGTAGACAAAGCATTCAGGAGTCCCACAGGTTTTCAAGAAAGCTGCACTAATGCCAAACCGTCTGCTGCCAATAAGCCCCTAGTGTAAGAAATACTGGTAAGAGTTTGAAATATTATGGATGTACTGGGTTGGCTACATAATGAAAAGCTGTGGGCTTACTTTCCAACCGCAAAACTCTTCTTTCAGTGTTTTTGTCAATCTTTCTTAAAGAAATCTCAGCTGCACTAAGACAGAATCCCTACCCAAACCTATTTTGTCACATACCAAGGAGAAAGCCACCGTCTCTGGAAACACATTACTTAACTCTTCACTAAATCAACTCTATTGCAGTCTTCTGAATCTCTGTTCTCCAGAATAAAACATTACTGCAGCCAGTTGCTTCATTTTTTCCTGCTGGAGAACCTCAGGCAGGAAGAAGGGATTTCACTCCTGGTACAGATTCCAGCTTCAGTCAGGTACATTTACTACAACCTCTTATCCTCAGGAAGTGGTAGTGGCTCTGCAGGCATAGCAGGAGGGTGATGTGTCAAACCTGATGGACACAGCAGGTCAGGCTTGCTTTCTTCTGTTCTCTGGCTGTTCTTGGGGTGAATCCAGTAGGACTTCAGATGCATATTTTTTTAACTAATAACAAGGGCAATGTCAAATGCACTGCAGCTAACTTACTCTTTGGATTAGTTTGCTTGACTGAATTTCTGTTCCATTATGTACTTGGCCCATCTGTCCTAGAAGAAATTCAGCTATACCTGTTCTTTAGGAGCAGATGCTGATCTGATGAGGATAGAGTTGCCTTGGTCTGCATCATGCTCCTATACTGGGAGTGTGCCCTTTTTGTCCCTTAAGCTTACACATCCCCAGTTGCTGCCAGGTACTAAAACTTGAAGGAATCATAACCTGCAATGTGGTGTAGCAGCCAGTAGTACACAGATTACCAGTACCATGGCAGGGGAAATTAGTCCCCCTTTCTTAATGCAGGCTTCTTATATGACTCAGTTTAATGTGAGATTAAATTTGCCTTGTTCTGATAGATTCATAGCAGCTCATCTTCAGCTTTTGCAAAACAGACAGGGCAAATCTTCCAAAGGTCAAGAGGCATTTCTGGCAGCACACAGTCACTCCCTCTTCTGCTAATGGGTCTATCTCTGACAATACTTTATGTGTTGCAGGCAATTAATACTCTTCCCATTAGCCTTAGCTCGGCACTGGCCTCAATTGTCAGAGTATGTCATGGAGAGTGAGCTGAGGTGTCAAGTTGTTCAAGATTTGTTAGGTGAAAATGATGGCATCTTGCATCTGAAGATTGCAGAACATGTTACATCCGTCAGTTAACATAAGCTGGGAAAGGTACCAGCAGGACCTTTTTTTACTCATGAACCAAGACCCTTCTCAGTCATTGATGAAAATTGCTCTGTGTTTTACATCAGCCTGAAACAGGCACAACTTGCCTTGAAACAAGCACAGATTGCCCTAAAAGCAGAGGCATAGAGCCCCTCCTCTAACCACAGCCTAAACCCAAGGCTGTTATTTTTGTCACTGTTGCTCCATGACGTCACAACTTGATGTTTCATTTGTGCAGCAAAATCTCTTCAAAGGGAGAATTGGAGAGCAGCCGTTCTCCATCACCTGGAGCTCTGCCTCCCAGCCTGCTCCTGTTTTAGAGAGTTTGAACCTTCTCCTATCACCTAACACTGAGATAGACTGAGGAACCACCTCTTAATTTCTAATTAATAACCTACCAGCCTTTCATTAACAATCTAATTAGCAGAGAAGACTCTGTTCCTCACCACTGAAGATACCTGCAAGCTCCTGCTGAGCCTCAGAGGCTGACTTGCAGCTGAGAACTAGAAGGCCCCAGTTCACACCAGTTAACCCCCCAGCCCTCATACTGGTGCACCACAGTTGGCCTGGGCCTGGCAGCAGCATGTTAAAACCCCTGGGAGCTCTTAATTACCACTCGAGGGGTGGTTAGTTACTCCTCTATGGGATAAATAGAAGCATCTGTGAGGAGGGAGTTAAGGCAAGAGGGACAGGTTGCAGCAGGAGGATAGGCTGTGTGGAACTGGAGGGAAGATGTTTGTGAATTAGATATTTTTGCAAACAATGTTCTTTTTAATCATTGTTAGAGAATAGTTGCCCTTCCTGGAGGCAAAGGTTTGCTGTGTGTGTCTCTCTTTAAGCTGTGGGGAGCTGGAGGCTTGTGGAGGCAGGTTCTGCTCCTGTAGTGTCTGGTCCCTGTGTAGTGAGGAAGGAGCCCATGACAGCGGGCATGGCCTTGCAGCTGTGGGAGCAGGGGGAAGACCTCACACCCCTTGTTCCCCTTCTTGGTGGTGAGATGGACCTATGGATATGTTGTGTCTTGTGCAGAAATTAACTGCTCATATTAGCTCAGTTCTTCTGTTGCTGCAAGCATTATCTTGGAGTGAATCATCTACCCCATGACTTGAATCCTTTTCGTAATTTGTTTTTTTTTTCTCTACCCCCCCTCTTTTTTTCCCCCCTCAATGAGTCTCTTTCCTGTGAAACAGGATGCAGATGACTTTGTTTCTTTCAGCCACCACCTATTTCTTGTTGGTCTGGTAACTCACTGAGCTGATAGGCCCCTGTTCATGGGGTTTAAGGGACTACCCAAATCCCAGTGCTCTCATACAAAGGTTGTGCATGCTGTGGTACAGCTGGGGCTGTTTGCAGGCTATGCCCTAATGAAAGCCCCACAGCCTTGCTTAGAAACTGGTGAGATACTTCTCTTGAGGCTAACAGTTATACTTGGTGGACAGCTGGGACCCTGAAAGAGAGAGGGTGAGATGGTCGCTCGCTTATTTTTAATCAAAAAGAGCTCTTAAGACTTTTTTTTTTATAATTAATTAATTAATTTGTTTATTTTTTTATCCCTGTTAAGCTGGCTTTCTGCCTGGGGGGAAAAAAAAAAAAAAAAAGATTAAAAAGAAAGCAACCTACCTGCTTTTTTAATGCATAAAAAAGCATGGTGAACCTTTTGCAGTTATATAGAACATTATAATTGCTACTGGTAGTTCCTGCTGGGTTTGGTTTATATTCTGATCTGTCTCCATTATTAATTTATACTCACGTGATGAAGGTACTGGTGCAGAGCTGTTGCTGCATGTGAGGGCTTAGACTTGGAAGGACAGTGTTCTCTCTCAGTTTTGGTCTGGCGCATAAGTAAAAGAGGCGAGTTGTGAGCAGTAGACTAGCAGCGGAGGCTATCAAAAAACATCATTCACAGCAGGAAGCTCCTGCTGAGGAGCTCAAAGTGGTTGGCAGCTCTTTTGAATGCATATCCCTTCATATGTCCCTTGGCAGCTGGTTGGCAGCTCTCTTGAATGCGTATCACTTTGAATGCCTATCTCTTTCCCTTCCTCAGGTTTCTGCTTGTGTCCACCAGTGGAGCAGCCACCTGTGGTGGGGCAGAGCAGAATGTGGTAGCAGCTGGCTGCTGGATAAGCAAGCAAGGGAGAATTATCAGTCATGAGAGCTGAGGAGACTTTTGACGCTACTGAAAATGAGGGAAGGGTACTGCTCAGTAACCCCACTGACCGCAAGAAGACAGGTCAAAAGAAAGATTGGACTGTTGTGATAACGGGGGGAGGCAAGAGAGGTGAAGTTGGAAATGCAGATGAGGGAATTAATTTGTAATCTTCAATCCATCTGCCTGGGTTGCAACATCACCAATCCAGGCTCTGGAAACATCAAGTCCTCTCTTCCAAAAGGAAAGTTTTTGTAATTGAAGAGCATGCACATTTGAAACTTTGTCCTACATTCAAGTTCATTGCATCAAAAGCCAGTTCTGCCATTACCTGAGCAGTTAATAAAATCTGTTGCCATATGATGGGTTTTTTTTTTTTTCTGCAGGCTAGAATGGATCTGTCTTTGTTGTGATTTGTGCGATTGAGGGGAAAACACAAAATATAATCTGTGTTTCTGCTGTACTGAAAAAAATTCACTGCGTTCTTCTAAGGCTTGGAAGTAACTAAAACTGCAGTGGTCCTTTCTTTGATTTATTGAAAATAAAGCATACCTTATTAACATTTTAATAAAGAGAATGTCTTTGCAGTGGTGCTCAGAGTTGCTTTTATTTCTCTCTGTACAATTCCATTCTCTGAAAGGGACAATACTATTGAGATCTGTAAGGCATGATTTGTTAGACTGAAACTAAACACACAAATATACCAAAGCAAAAATGCTCTGTAAAGGTGCTGTGTTTGAGAGAGGTGCTTGCCCAATATGTGTGATGCAAAATGGGGATGGTTTGTGAAGAAATCATCCTTGTAAAGCCATTGGTTCTGGTCATCAGACTCTATCCAATGCTTTAGTGATGATGCTGCTGATCTATTTGGGAAGTTGGCTGGCTCTCAAGGCAGAGTCTCTCCTCAAAGGCTGTTTCACAGTGAAAATATGCTCAGTGCAGCTGAGTGCATGAATGAATAAGCCTCTGGTACCTTCTAGTCTGGCAAAATGCAGCACAAAACTGAACTTGCTCTGTCCTTTCTCCTGTCCCAGGTAAGAAATGTGTGTTTGTCCTTGCTTTCTTTCATCTTGCTGCTTTTGTGCATTTGGATTTTAAAGTATTTGTAATTCAGGTCTGATTTCTGAGTAATTATACGCTGCTTGAATTACTGTTTAAAGATGCAAGATCTCTGCTATAAGCCAGTCGCTAGGAATGTAGAATCTCGTAGTTCCTTGACTTATAATTACAACAAATTTGCTGTATGATATATGGCTTTTTTTTTGTTTCCCTTTAGGAAGGGTGGTGGGGGAATCTTTAAAGTATCTTGGTTGCAGCTGCAGCAGCAATATTTTCTGTCATATCAAATGCTGCAACTTTGATTTGCCTCTTTCCTCTGTGGCTTTTGCCGGGTAGTAGGTTTATAGGCAGTTATAGGCAGCTCACATTATTTATTGCTTCTTTAAAAAAAAAAAGAAGAAGGGTGAATATGGAGGAAAAATAAAACCAGACCTTGCAAAAGCTTCCCTTCCCCATGCTCTCCTGATAGATGTATAATACTGTTAGTGACTTGCTATGTAGCCTTTCTCTTATTAAATGTAATAGATCCCCCTCTGTCAGAAAGCAGAGGAAAAAACACCCAGCTTTAAAAACATAGAGTTGCTAAAGCCCTGCTGCTGCTGTCTGTCAAAGCAGAGGGACTCGCTGGGCTTTGACTTCTCAATACCTTCTGGTTGCTCTTTTCCTCTTGCTGCTGTTACAGGGCTCACTTTTTGGAAGCTGTGGATGGGTTCGAAAATCCTTTGTTGGTGTCCAGCTTAAATACATTCTTTCTCCTTTTGTGTTAGGAGCTCTGCAAACTCCTACACTAATGACAGTGACACTGGCATCCGATGCACCGAGTACAGAGAAAAGTTAATTCGTTTTTGACTTGCGATCGAGAGTGTTTGTTAACCCTTAGGGAATTGGTAGAGTGTCAAACTAGTGCTCGAGACACAGAGTCTGTGCACTCCTGTTTGTGTAACTCCAACCTCCAGCAGGGATTTATTCTGCTTTTTAAAATAGGGTGATAAGGAGAGAAATGATGAGGGGTCACTGTTGGGAGAGCTTTATTGCGGAGAGGAGATGTAAGTAGGAAGCAGTAGGGTGAACTGAACGTATACATGCTGTGGATCGAGGCTGGGATATTTGAATCCTGGCTTAACAAGATAAGGAGTAGAAGCATGAATGTGGGTGGCTGAAGTTTATAGGACAGCGGGAGACTCGGTGCCTGGGGATGTGTGTGAGCAAGCACATAGGCATTTGGGTGGGTGCTTCAGGGAGTGTAACAGATGAAAGCAGCTGCTTTGGGCCATAGATGTGGTGCCTGAATGCACTGGTAAAGGATGAGTTTTGAGGAGCCAGAGCAGTGTATGCTGGTGCAATACAGCTTCTTGCCTACCAGCTCGGGCTGGTAGCAGTTTCTTCTCCCTGCCAGGTCAGGCTGAGGCTTTGTGGGCTGGGTATGAAGGCTGGGCAGCTTGCCACCTCTGCTGAGCCTGGCTGGAGCCAGTGGGCAAGCTTCCCCTCCTGTGGATCCCCGGAGGGCTGGGGATCCTGGGAAGGCTCCTGGGGAGCAGGAATTGTCAAAGTGGGCTGAGATCCAGGCTGGGCTGGCAAAGCTGCCAGCGGGGGGCACTGCCTGGGTAGCCGGGGAGAGGGTACTGACAGTGTAAGAGCAACCTGTAGATATACTGAGCTGGTGCTCCCTCAGCATGGGCTTGAGACCTGCCATCTGGACTGCAGTTTGCTTGGCTTTCTCCATGTTTCAGTCCCTGTTTTGTCCGTGTTCTCTAGCACTCCTCTGAATTAAGCAGCTTGAGTTTGGGTTTTCTTTATCTGTCCCTTGTAGGAAAAGCACTAAGTATATGGTAGATGAGGACAGACTTCTAAGGCTGCTTTAACTACATAAATGGCATTCTTTCTTAACATCGGCATTTACATCAAAATCTGACAAGGTGCAGAACACCTGACTCTGAAAACAACTGTACACTTTATTGATAACTTTCAGCAATACTTCAGAGTTTCTTCTCACTGGGCTGAGCTGAGCTCTAGCATACTGCAGGGCTGAGCTTGTGGAGCCTTAGCATTGTTTTGTATTCAAGTGCTTAACTGCGCATCACCTTCGTTATTAACATATGTAGCTTTAGCTGGCAATGTCTCTACCTGGTGATTTAACTCATCTCCAAGTTTACTTTGTAGGTCATGTCTAAGACCTAATGAATTAGGGAACAAATTAGACTATAATAAGGATGTGCACATAATTCTGTCTTCAGGTACAGGTGGCTGAGTATTGTCAGTTTAAGTACGAACAGGAGATGATAGTGCTAAGGAAAGAAAAGAGAATTACTGAAATGTTGTTTGGCTTTTCTCGTTGACACACCACACGAACAACTTTCATGTGACAGGAAAAGTAAACAGAAGAATGTGAGAAACAACATATTAAACAAATGCAGCCATCTGGCTGTGTAGTGGTTGTATCATATTTTGGGATTTTTTCCATAAGTTTTCTTTTCTCTCCCTCAGCAGTAGCAATAATGCCTCATACAGTACAATATGATGCTTAGTGAAACCAGCGAAGCTCATTTTTCATAAACTGATTTCTAAGCAATAGCGATCTAATAATGCAGTACTTTCAGTGGAAGTAGGAGACAGAAATAAATTCATTTCAAAGTAATGATAGCAAAGTTTAGAGTGTAGAAAAATTTAAGGAAATTCTCATGTTCACAGGAACATGAACCGAAAAAGGATTATTTTCTTCTTAACAGATAGTTTCTAAAATTATTAACTTTGGGTTTGTGTTTTCTTGGTCTGCATCTAATTCAACTGAATTTCTTAAACATTAAAGAAAATGCCTTTTTAAGCGCTAAAATGATAAGATGGAGAATCACTTTTTCATCTCGACAAAGCAGCCCATTAAGTATGTTTGTAAAAATTGTGATAAACAGGTGGGTGATGAAGGAATTTTTTCTTTCATCAAGTTTTACTCTACGCTATTATCAGCTGTTTCTCCCATTTTTACCAAGAGGGAAACCGAATATTAGCCGTAGTAGCTGAGGAAGATGTTTTGTGTAATCCTTTAATTCAGGTTTACCTTTAAAACTACAAAGCGTATCTGTAATATACAGCTTTATTGATCCCAAGATGAAAATAAAAACTAAAGGTACTTTAGTAGCTTGTGAAGTTCACTATACAGAGTACCGTAAGCAGTAAATATATATGGATTTTTAAGTCTATCAGATTGGCATTTTATCTTTTTCTCAAAGGATATTTTCTAAGGCATATATCCAAATATTTCTTTAAAACAGAAGTTGTTCAGAGGCTTGCTTTTTATGCAGTCCATGCAGACAGTTGAACCAACATAAAATTTGTAAGTAAAGCTTACAAGATGAGGAAAAAAAACTTTTTTGATAGCTTTAACTGTCATGTTCTACTGGATTGAAACTAAGTCAACTGGAGGAATGTATTGATTTTACAATCATTAAATCATTACAATTGCCATTGTAGTGAATAAAGAAAATTAGTCCTAAAACTCTCTCTCAAAATGCATAACCCACACTGCTGTGTTCTTAAGCTTTTATTTTGCCAGATTTCTCCAGAAGAGGGCTCCATGCACACCTTGAAAGTCAGCACCCACGTATTAAAAGCAAAAGAAATTCATCAGCTTCAAGAAAAAAGAGAAGTCTTGCTCACGCAAAACCTGATATAACATTAAAGATTATGCTCAAATTCCGACCAAGCATTTCACTGTTGTATTATGTTGCTGTAGGTCTTATTTTGTTTAAGACTGTTCATTGTCTGAGAGTTCTAGAGGAAAAAAATCCTTATCTCTTGCGCTATATCTGAGCTATAAAAATGTTAGAGAAACTCATATGCTAGTTATTTCATATAATTACTTGTACTGATGAGCATTTTGTGAGCAGGCTACACTCCTAACTGTTTCAGGCCATCACTTTTGGTTATGTAGTCAAAATGAGCTACTATTTGTCAGATAGTGCATTGGAGGAAAGGTTGGCCCCTGGTAAATTATTTTAAAAATGTTTGTGTATCGGACCTGGCTACACTTCTTACTGCTAAGCATCGGGGATTTGTTACAATAGATGTGGAATCTGGTCATGAAAATGCTCCTAGAGCTATGGCATTATAATTAAACCCACTTCATTGTGTGCCATTTGAGACATTTCATTTCAGATGTATTTCAGGCAATATATTGGAAGCTGGTTTCCGTCATGATAAAAAACTGAAAAAGATTATTTTGGCACATGTAATAACTTTGTGCTGTAATCCATTGAGGGTTATCAACTTGATTTTTAGTGGCTTGTCATCTAGGAAATGACTATTGTTAAAGAAATTTCTTCACCCGAGGTATCTCATAGCAAAGTCTTGGGCTTAAATCCAATCAGGTAATTTGAGCGGTACAGTGATAGAAAAAGCTTGAGTTGGGTGCCTCTGAGGAGGGAGGGATCCAGAACAAAGAAATCCCTGGACCTTTATACTTTGTACAATCTATTCACTGGTTCTTCATACTCTCTTCATGTGCCTTGAACATGCCTCTTGATCCAATGGTGATTTTTGTCTGGGGTTGTCTTGTACCTTACTGTATTCTTTGTCTCTGGACAGGTCGTTAGCTGATTCTTATCTGGATGGGTTGCATCTTCTGCTCATAGTCCTGGCTTCCTTATTTTTCAGTTTGCACTAGCCTCGGAGCCTCCCTTCGTGTAACCAAAGCAACAGTTCAACATTAGATCAGTCGTTCACAGCTTTTGGCAGAAGGTTCCAGAAACTTTAGTTACTCATGCTAAAAGAAGCTATTCAAATACACAGTTAAAATTATTCAGCTAACAATTTCCAACAGTATTTCTGAAAGGTACCACAATAGACCAGTGCAACAGGAACTATTAGAACTATGTAGATGACAATGGTGGTGCCTGTTCAAGAAGAACATGAAGTTCTGCCTTTCATTTTTTTCCTGTTCTATTTTGTCAGATAAATAGGGTCTTCCCATTCTATTAATATGTAATGACAAGCTAGATAACAGAGCTGTTAGTGTTATGCTCTTCCTGCAACACTGCTGGAGTCACATCTCTAATCTTCAGCTGCTGGCTTGTACTGATATGTTGTGTGTCAGGATATTGGCCTCAGGTTTCAGAGTTCTTGTGCCAGCATAAGCCTTTTTTTGGGGGGGGGCAGGGGATGACTGCCTCATGTGGGACTTGAGGCAGAAATGTGAGGTTAGTGGGTTTTTACTGTTATCATGGAAATGTCTTTGCTCTGTCTTTGGCAGGTGCAAGCACCAAATTCACCTTTTTTGTGTATTGTTCATATTTTAACCAGCAAAGGTTCATTTGTGCAGGCAAAAAGACGAATCTACCATGTTCATTGGGGAGGAGAGACAGAATGAGAGAGATTTATCATCCGCAGGAGACTAAGTGGGCTATAGCTCTTCCCAGTTAACTCTGGATGATATTACTGGGTTCTTGATCATGGCCATATGGTTGCACTGTGCCCTGCCCTAATCACCAGATGGATGGGACCAGCCCAGATGGGAAACTCTGTTTTTCTGTCACTTCATGTGTCCTGAAGCTAGCACAATGTTAGTATATACAAATCAGTAGGATATTAAATGCCAAAAAGAAGTGAAAAATAAGACTTGCTTTATTAACCACAGCTTCGTTATTCAAAGGGCTTGGAAATTTGCCCACTGCTTTTTTTTTTTTTTTTTTTTTTAGTGTTGTGGACTGTGTTCTCTGTCAAATGGAAGAATCTATTTCTTTGAAAGCCTTACTCTTTTGTATTAAAGGAACTCATTCCACTACTAACTTATCCAATATTCTACTGGTTTGCACCATTAATTTTCTTGGCTAAAGAAAAAAGAAGAATTTTAAGATTTGGTTTAATAAAGCTGGTTAAAACTGTTCTAAGAACAGACTAAAATAAATAAGAGCTATTGAAAGTGGGGTGGGGTGGATCTTTTCAGCACGCAGCAGTTATCAGTATCCCCAGCCACTTGGAAAAGCTGATTAATGTGTTTAAATAACTTATGATATCTATTAATATCCATGTATGGATGTCTAATTTGGTATTTTTTTGGTCCTTGTTTTTAGGTATATGAACATCCACCTTCAAGCTTTTGAAGTGTCTCAAAATTGGGCACACATATGCAGCTCAAGCAAATATGTTTTTATTGCCTAAGCTTCCTCAGACTCCATTTGATAAAGGTTCTACTCCCTGAATGATTTGAAAAAGTCCCTAATAATAATTATTTATTTCAGTCCAAACTCTTTTATCCTGTTGTTGCAAACAACTAATGTTTAATTCTTTATTGGTAATGCAATGTATATATTTCTAAAAGCTAATATTTAATTCCCAAGGACTTTTCAGTCTGGTATGTACTGAAGAGCAAATAATTCTTGTGTATATGAAGGCTGTGTTAATAGGAGTACAGACAGAAAGTGGGTTTCTAAAAGGTTGCAGATATTTTTGGCAAATAAGGAATCACGGCAGATGGACCTTGTAGTACTTATGTGTAAAAAGGACTCAAGATGTTGAAAACCATGGGTTCTAGGCCATTAAGCTGTCATTTGTCACAGTACTGTTAATATGACTGCCTGCAAAGAGGTATGTACACATAAACTTGAATTTAGTACAAGAGGTGCTCACTTGCAAATATCTATTGCTACTTCTGTGTAGAAGACGACTGCTGAAAGTTACCACCTCTTCCTCCCTTGAACTATGTTAACTGTGAGTGCTCCTTACTTGCTCTAGGGCAAAGCTGGCAAGCTTGGCTGGAAATACAGCTAGGGCAGTATCGATTCCGTACATTAATGGCTGTCTGCCACATGGACAGTAACACATCTGTAGCAGAGGTAGAAAGAGGATGAATACCTTCTCATATTGCTTCAAATCAATCTGTAAAACAGTTAATGCTTTTAGATTTGTTTGAATTGCAATGGAGCAAAAAAGCATGTTACAACATATTACACCGATAATCGGCTCATCTATTTTATAGACACTTAAACTATCTCTTTTCATTGTCTTGGGATAACTTTGAACTGCAAGAAGGACCTCTGTGCAAACTGTCTTTAAAAGAAGAGTCTTGGAGTCAAAGACAGAGGATTTCTAACCCAAAAGAGTAAAATAAAAGCTGGCAAGTGTCCATGGAGTCACTGTATAAAGGCAGAAATTCTAAGCTGCTGTAAATTCATCTGGATTCACTAGAGAGCTATGCCAGCATGTGTGAATTAGTAATATGATCTGTAGCTTGTACAGGCAGCATACGAGGATGGAGGTGGTGGGGAATCATGTAAAGTTGCCTCTTCCCCAGCCTTTTATAGTTTTCTTCATGTAAGATGGTCTTTGAAGTGTCTGTCGTATTTTAACTTTGAGCCAACTGTTGGTAACTGCTTAGAAATGGAGAAAACCCTGGGAACAGTGTTTCGAAGATCTTGTGTTTTCCCATAGTCAAACTTGCTGGCTTTGAGTTCCACTACTGCCAAATAAAGTGTATTTATACATTCCTCTAGAGACAACTCTCCTGTTTCCCTGAGGAACATGTTTTATCCAACAACAACAGCTATATCAAAACGTGAAAGCTGAGCATAGCATTGCACTATAGTTGACAAAGCAGGAAATCCAGAGCATCTGGTACCTTGCTCCCTAAATGAAAGGATATGGAATTATCCATTAGAATTGGATGGGCATTTCTTTCCCCATTAACCCATTGTCTCAGAGCCTTGCCAGAGGAAGCTGAGCAACTCCAACTGTGCTATGCAGCAGGAATGGATATCTCAGCTGCAGGTTTGAGCTGTTCAGTACCATTAGATAACAGGCCAAATTAAAAGGTGTTTATTTTGACCTTCTGCCAAGATATTTGTTGGATTTACACAGATTAGTTATCAATGCAGGAGTGTGGCATTCTGTGCATGTAGGATATTGATTATTGCAATCTGACAAAAGCTCTTTAGATGATAACTTTGCATACAATGTGTTACCAGGAAATGAGATAAGGATGCTGGGAGCAAATCATGAAACTTTTGCATCTTGTGGCAATGACTTCTGGTATTGCACATGTCTCCAATTTAGTTTTCTGATTTGCAATAGCAAAACTTTGTTGCTTACACTAATATGGGAGCAGGTCTCCAGTGGACGTGGATTGATTGCACTGTCCTGCTTTGTGTCATCTAGGTGAAGGATGTTTAATATTGATGCCATGTGCATTTCTACTGTGTACATACTAGAAGGCTTACATGGCTTTTATTAGTATTATGTCTGAGCACCCTGCAAACGGTAATGAATTTATCCTTGCTTCCCTAAAATAACTGTTGAGTTACGACAGGAACATTATTCTGAAATGGGAGACAGCCTCCGACATCTGCCCATTTCAATGACTTTAGCTCCGTTATCTTTGTTGAGTAATGATGTAGGCTGCTGTGACTTTTGCTGCTGGTGTTGATTCAGTAGTCACAGTTCACTGTGCTATAGAAAAAATAACTTTAATTGGAGGGAGCTCAGAATAAATTTGGTCTTAGGCCAATCAGAAGCTTGTGTATGTAATACTATTTTAATAATGCTGCTCAACTTTCAAGAATATAATGAGTTATAATTAGCTGAAGAATTGTCTATACAGCCAGTGTTTTGTGTATATAGGAATTCAAGAAAAGAAAATGTTTAGCTATAACTGCACAGAGTTCTTAAACATAGGGAAAATGGAGTGTACTTGCTCATAACTGGTGTTTATGTGATGGCTACTAGTAAAATGATTAGTTGAAGTAGAGGAGGAGGACGAGGCTGGCAGCGTTATATATACTCACAGCATTTGAGACCAAACCAGTGTGGGATAGAAGACAAGGGCAGATAATATACAACAAAATATGCTTGAAGTACTTGGGTAGGGGAGAGGTGCTGGATATTTCCACTGCAATGTGAAACATAGACTAGATGGCAGAACATTTCTCCCACTATCTGTTCGCTGTTAAACATTCCAGTCTTCCTTCCTTTCCTCAAATTGGAAGCAGAGATACCGAAAATTTGGGCTTCACTGGTATGCGGTAAGCTGCTCTTCCACTCCTATGTCTAGCTTCTGGAAGCGTGATGTTGCCCTCCTAAAGTGTCATTGTTAGTGAGATGCACCTAAGCATTTGAATTCCTTGGGGGAGTGTGTGTGGGAAATCATGTCACATGGATGGACCATTTGTTAAAAGCTCAAAACAAGAGAATCTGTAGACTTGTATAGACTATTGAGAGCTAATCTCTGACTTTGTGGAACAGCTGCCTCTTCCTATGTGGTTATGTCCCTCTGAAATGAGCATTCAATCTTACACTTGCTTCCAAAGAATACAATTTTTAAAGTGTTTGCTCCTTCTTAATTTAGGCATGCAAACACAGAACCTGTTTCTTGCTGTGCATGGGAGCTAAACGTTGATTATAGGTGTTTGAAGGAGTTTGGGTAAAATAGAAACTGACTTGGTTGTCTGCTGTAACTCATGTTGAACCTGAACAGAATCGTTTTCCCAACTTGTTCTTGGTTTCTGATTTCTGTGTGCTCTGTGTTCATGGGGTCTAGCTGGGATATGAAGGAAGAAAAAGCTATCATGCGCAGCATGAGTGGTTCTCCCTGCCTTACCTCCGGGCTGACTGGTAACATCAGCATTCCTGTAATTTACTTGTTCAAATTACTTTTTCTCTGTTCCACTTCATCTGCTCAAGAAAAGTCAGATAGTCTGAGTTCTTTTAGTTTTTCTACTCAGACTTTCTTCTGGAATTTCTGATGTTGGGGGAAAGGGTGAATACTTTTTACTGTGGTTTAACTTAAACTTTGACAGGCCCTTTTGGAAAGTCCATCCCTGATCCTGGTGCTTAGATGTTTTTCTTTCGGTGGCAGATGTGACAATGGTTTACCTTCAGCATGAGGAAACCACGCACACCTGAGGAGTCACTTTCTTTTAGCATTTTGAGTAGCTCCTGGTTATTTTCTCTGGGTAATCTGCAGATTGCCTAAAGTTAGTGCACTGTTAAATTGTAACCTTTAGCTAAAGTGGCTAGGCAACTAGAAGTGTTGTACTGTTAGTACTGGTGTACCAGTACTAACAGTGTATCAGATCCAAATCTTGTGTGTTTCTTCCAATGTTCATATTACCCTCCTTCTTTCTCTCTCAGTCCCTAAGGCAGTCTAGTTGTCTGCACATGTGGAAAAGAGGATTTAATTTAGCTGCCCCATTAAAGGCTTTATGTTGGTGATCTCTTAGAGCCAGAAGTGCTGGGATAGTTAGTAATAAACATGCTGACATAGTAGCTGAATTTCTTGTCTCTTTCCTTGGCTGACTGAGGAATACAAGAAAGATGATTAAACTTTAACACTTAAAAAGGAAGGGAAAACAAAACCAATGGAGAAAACCAAAATATTATTAAATATCCTGTAACTTTTTGCAGCTGTTAGGATTTGGAAAGCAGCCTTTTATATTTAATAATTTTTACATAAATTTATATATTAATAATTTATATTATTTATATTTATATTAGTTAACAGGTGTATACAGGAATAGACCACAGCATCTAGTTTGATTCTACTTGATTTCCACATCTTCATTTTCGTTCAATCTTACCTGCTAGTTTAGGCTGACACTCATATCCAGCGCTCTTGCTCATGCCTGGATCTGAAGTTGTTGGCATCAGGAAACAGCAGTACTTTGTTTTATACACATTTGTGTGTGTATAAACAAGGTAGTTTACAAAAGACAGAAAACTTAATCTGTATCTGTTTCCAGCATTCATTAGCTGCTCAGTCACAGAACTCTCCTGTCCCGTACACTTTATTTTGGTGGGACTTGTTTATTATCACTTGCTGCATGCCTTAATGGACAATGTTTATCTCTGTCTGCCACTTTAACATTGTTGTGTTCATGATCATTAAATTCATGCTACCGAAGCTTTGGAAAACTTGTTACTGCACAGATGAAATAAAACTCAGGAGATATCTTTGACTAATTGACTACTTGGCTGCAGAGGGAATGGGAAAGGGCAGAAGAGAGGGCAAACTGTTCATAAGTGTGAGGCCAAATCAGCCTTCATTGCAGCAGGCCATATTGCAGTTTCTTTTGAAACTGTTTCCATGTCACTTTAACAGTCTGAAATGATTTGATGTGTATCAGAAAGGTTGTTTCCCACATGTCATCTATGTAACACAAGCATACTTTTAGACTGCATACTCATGGAAGTATGTCCCAGAGGAAATTAAAAGGTAGGAAAGGGCCAGAGAAGCTGGGAGGGGAAGGACAACTCTTATGGTTTTCTAGCAATAAGCCAGGGTAATCTGGGCAGTGTCTTGCTGAAAGAAGTATTATGGGGCAGCTGTTATGAGAGATAAATGCTCCAAAGTTTTGTCAGATATTATGTAATTTTCCCTTCCCCTGCCACTTTTTCTAAAATACAACTTCACAGACTTATCCCCTTTCTGTTATTTTCTGACATCTCTTAGAGGCCAGCTGAAGAACAAAGATTAAAGGGAAGAGCACCTGACTTCAGGCACATTTGCAAACTAGCTGTTAGTTTTCTGCAGGTTCTCCTATGCTTAAAACGGAAACAGCCCTCCCCTGACAACTGAGCATGCAATTCATGTACAATGGATCTACTTCTGACACTGTATTTCTGGGATGTTTGCACGACTCACCATTCATGTGACAGTGCTTGACTTTAAGTACTGATAAAGAGAACTCAGCAGAGTCCAAATACATTTGACCTTTCGAAACATTGGAAACAAAAATAGAAAAAATAGTTACTTTACAGTTTTTCCTTTCACATTTCCTTGCACTTGGACTCTTTGTTAGGGACTGCAGTGGTAGGACAAGGGGTAATGGCTTCAAACTTCAACAAGGGAAGTTTAGATTAGATATAAGGAAGAAGTTCTTTACTGCGAGGGTGGTGAGGCACTGGAATGGGTTGCCCAAGGAAGTTGTGAATGCTGCATCCCTGGTGGTGTTCAAGGCCAAGTTGGACAGAGCCTTGAGCGGCATGGTTTAGTGTGAGGTGTCCCAATCCATGGCAGGGGGGTTGGAACTAGATGATCTTAAGGTCCTTTCCAACCCTAACCATTCTATGATTCTATGATTCTATGTGTAATGGCTGCAAGCAAAGTAGCATTCTTATTTCTCTCTACATAGAACAGAGGCTTTCAGACCTGAGACCAACTCTTTAACACTTACTGTTGTCAGGACCATGTGTGTGAGTTAGCCTGACACAGGAGTAGAGTTACTTCTATTGATTGCTCCAATCCAGGGATGGGTCTGTAATTCAGGTCTGCTGAATCCCCAGATCTTTTATTGTTTCATAAACTGTGCTTATATAGTTGGCATGCTGGTCTTGGTTCACTTGCCTGATGGGCAAGAGTATTTAAAGTGTAAAGTATCAATCAGTGCAACTGCTACTTTAAACCAGTAGTATCAATATAGAAGTAAGGCTTGGGTACCGGTGGAAAGCCTCTGTCTAAATCCTCAGCTAGCCACAACCTTAGTTAACTTGGATGCAGCCACCTCTTAATACCATGGTGAGCAACTTGAAAAAGTGAATAAATGCCCTCATTTAGTTAGCACTGCAGTGGGGTCTCTTCAAGGTTCGTTCTCACTCTTAGTGAACCTCTGTGGAAGGGCTGGGTGTTTAAATAGCAGCCTGGCTGAGCCAGGGACATGCCAGTCCTGTTACGCTGCCACTCCCCATGTTGGGACTGCTCCCGGGGAATATGTGTAGTTCTGAATATGGCTCCAAACATGATGCTAACTGATGATCCTCCTTCCTTTCCCTCATAAAACTGTTGTTGATTTGTGAGTGCATTTCTTTGCTTTAAAAGCAGAGGAAGTACATGCAGTACATCTCTCCCAGCCTGCAAGCTGGATGTACATGGTGTGCAGAGATCTGTGCCAAGCTCTGGGGGTAGGGGTAGGTTTTGAATGAAGTGATCAGGGTACACTTTCCTCTTAAGCCTCTTTGCAGGAAGGGAAGCCTATGTAGCACCTGATGTAGTGCTCTGATCTGGTATTGCTACAAGTATTTTTGGTATTTCTAAAACTACTTTGCAGCTGGTGCACTGGAATTTGGCTGTTGGTTGGGTCTGAATCTGCTTGACTCTAAACACTAGTCCCTCCTTGATATGTTTATACTACTCTGCTGCCTATCACAGGTTGGTCAAATCTAGAGAGGCAGGGAGGAACATTTTTCCCTTCTCATCCCACTTTCTTATTTCTTGGTTCACTGCTTAGTTGCCTCTTGTGGCTGTGGTTACATGAATTTCGTTAATAGCAAATCTTGAACAATCTGCTTAAATAATAATCAGTGTGTCTTTTAATTTGTCCTTCTTCCATACATTTGTTGTGAATTGAGCTAAGTACCTTAACATCTATAAACAAATCTCTCTGGTTTTGTTCAGTGCTATTGGCAGGGCTTTTTTATGAAGCAGGGCTGCTGGACTGGAAGATGTGTAATACTTGTGGAGCCTAAAAAGAGAGGGAGAGAAGAAAATGTGCAGTTTAATGGGTAAAGAGCATCCTTCATGTGTGGTATTCCTTGGTATTCTGTCTTATTTAGTAGCCCTCTGCTGCAAAATATGTAATTAGTCCCTGGAGAAGCAGCACTAGTACCTCAAACTTGCCATCTCTCCCAGACAAGGTTTTAGCTGTTCCCTTCAAAAAAAGCTGCTTTTTGCTTAGTCTCCTTCTGGCCAAGGCATTTTATCTGTGTAAGAGCCTAGCTTTGGCTGGACAAAACTAGAGCAGGGAGCTCTCTTAAGTGGTAACTGTGGATCCTTGGGCTGAGGAGGGTTTTGAGCTTCAGTAAGCATCTGAACTGTAAAGCAGTGCCTTTTCCCACCGGTCACGTTTAAGGCTGACTTTTGGCATGCATACAAAGTTTGGTGTTAACCATGTTCTATTACCGAATATGGTGTAAATCTTACTGACAGGGTTTCCAGGCAGTAGTGGCTGGGGGGGATGTAAGCAGTGAATGTGTCTGAAGAACAGAAGTAATTTCTGATCTCTGTACTTCGCACTGAAGCACATGCACCAACAGGCTCAGGAGAAAAGGGTTGTTTCTTGCTCTGTCCCTTGCCCTGTTTCCACGTGGACACCCTCTCTTGAGCTGTGGCTTGCATTGCTGTGCTTGGCTAGTGTTTCTGGGGGCAGAGCCCACTCTGGAGCTAGGGAATGGCTGCTGGATAACTGCACTCAGAACATTTAGAGCTTCACTTCTCTCTTAACAGCCTCATCCTTCTTGAGCGTCTTGATTTCAAGTGTCTGTTGAAGCACTGTAAACAGATTTCCTCCAGTTCTGTGGCACTGCACACTGTGTTGCAATACATTTTGTCTACTTTAAAGCTGTTAGTGATTCATTAGTTTACAGTTCCAAAAACCAATTCCAAAGGGATCACTCATCTCCCTAGAGCAGTGAAGATATTTTCAAGTTGGCTACACAGTGCTATGGCAGTGTGTTTGAGACTTGCCTCGAGTCTCAAATCATGTGGCAATGATACTGCCAAAGGCTGCCAATTCAATGGAGGATTGCACACAGATTCCATGGGTGGGAACTTACAATATTATTAGGCACAGCTAATAATAGTTCCTCTTGACTTCTGAAATGTCAGAGTGGCCTCATGAGTAACTGCACTTTGGAAAGCATTAACCTTTTGTTTGCCACCAAGAGTAGTCTATAACTTGTTCAGTGCTTCATTATGCAGTGAATTGGAAACCAGGGGTCTTTAATATATCTGTCTGTGAATTGACTAGTGTAAAATCTGAGTTGCAGCATCCGTCTGGGGATTGAAGACTGTCATGTGCGTGTACAATGACTAGAAAAATGCATTTCTGCTATCCAGAGATTCCTGAGATCTACTGAGCATGTGTCAGCCTTCTTTTCCTCATCTGCAAAGGGCTTTGAAACCTAATAGTGAGAAACCTCTAGCGTACTACAAAAAAATCCAAAAACCCTGTAACATAAACAAGCAACTGTTTTCTTTGAGAGGGGTCAGTTACTGTCTGAGAAACTGTCTTTGTGTCTGGTCTCCAGGATTTCTGGAGTTTCCGAGTATACCTCCCAGACCAATTGCTCTAGAGCTGGGCCTTCAGGCAGGGAACAATGACTCTGCTTTGCAGAGAACGTCAAGTTTTCAATTGCTTTATGAACCAAGTGAAACAAAAAGTAAACTATTTCTAAACACTCTATGGAGCTAAGTTTCCTACTCTTTCCTACACTGGCCATTTTGTTTTGCTGTCTAGTGCATCCAGCAAGGTACAAGCAGTATGTCTCTAGCTTCAGGATTTACTGGACCGCTGGAGGTGAGTCAGTAGGGGATTTTGATGTGTTTGCTCGAGAGTCACAGAAACTGGTAAATGGAAAAACTACAAAAACCAAGTTCTTGGTCAAAATATGCTAGCATTTAGAAGACTGAGAAATTAAGCCATGAGCTTTTGTGTCCTTTTGAGGGTATAACTAAAAGCATAGCTCCAAGGTAGAGGAGCTGAGTTTCAAGAGACGCTGGACACTTGTCTCTCCTTGTGATTGGACTAAAGTTGGGGCACTTGCCTCTTGCAAATACAGTGTTGCGTGGGAATTTCATGAAGCTAAGCCCTTAGTTGGAGACCAATGCAAATACAACGGAAAGACAGATAACCTGTATTCAGAGTGTCTCTTCTCAATTGCCTTTTACAGCTATTTACTATAGTTAGGAACACCTGGTGGATTTATCTTTCAAAGCAGAGTTGAATCTTATAGATGGAGGGGCCCCATATTCTGTATGCTACTATATCTCTTTTTTCTTGATTTCTGTGAGAAGTTAGATGATAATATCACTTAAGAGCAGGGAAAAGTACAAAGCAAGAAATTAGCTAGTGCAAACTCCTATAGGAAGTCTTTAACAAGTAGGGTCATAGTTTAGGACTCCCAAATTGTGCATCAGTACACATTGTCCCTGGTATTAAGCACACAGAGGAACACATTTTGTTAGGAGGCATCTTGGAAAGAGTCCTTCGCTCTTTCTATTTATAGGAAGTAAAACTTTAATTACAGTAACTAGTTTGTATCTTAATGGAAAAATCCATCCCTTCGTTTCTGCAAAGCATCTATCTGCCAGTATTTAATCCTTGCCTTAACGATACATTGCAGTCATCTTGTGACAAAGAAGATGTATTTTTAGTGCACTTTGGTAGTGCAGTGAACAGAATGACTTCACCTGAAATGGAAGATTAACTGTTGTCATGTTATTGTTCAACAATCTGAAATACATCATTGACATCAGTGCTTTTCTAAAAGTAAAATAAGATGAAGATCAATGGAATATTTTCTTTTTTCTTTTCTGAGTTTTTATTTTTTTCCTTCAGGAGAAGGAAAATGACAGAACTCTATCATTTTCTTTGGTTGGCATCTTGTGCTTAAAGCAAGTGTTTAAAGAAAGTTGTGTGCATATAAATCTGAAAATAAAAGCAGAAAATATTTCTCTTGTAATAAGTTCTCTTATTCCTCCTGTATTTACTATACCTCACCCCCTTTGCCCTCTAAATCGTGATAACTAGGCACCGGAAAACATATTTTATACAGGGATCTATGTGTGTTCTGGCAGAGGGACAATAGATTCCTCTCAGCTCCTCTTCACCGCTGCTGGATAAATCCCATCTTCACAGACTCCCAGAAATTATCAGGCTGTCCTTCAATTCAAGATCATCCTCCTTTGTCATCCTGACGGGTATTAATGTGCAAAGACATTAATGGAATTATGAATCTAAGTTGTAGGTATTCTTAGAGATGCAATGTCAAACAAGTCAGTAGCACATGTGACAATTGCTGGATCCATGTTTCTGTTGCACTTTAAACTTGTTGAAAGAATTACTTTCTTATACTCTCCTCATGATGTCTGCAGCTAGCTGTGATCAAAGAAGAGAGCGAAGGTGGTCTACGAGGAATGCTTCTCAGTCTCCATGAAAGACAAATCACTGCAGTTTTCTCCTTCCTTGGAATAATGTGTTGACTGAGGTCAGAAGTAGATAGACAAACAACTCATAGCAAGGTATTGCTGCGGACACCATATTCTCAAATGGCTCAAACTGCCACAGAAGTCACTGTTTCCCATTGTGTGCAGTCTTACCAGGAGATGATCTGAGGGAAACTGTAAGGAGTGTTACCTGCCCAAACCTTCCCATGTAACTAAGTTAGTATATGTGTAGTATCTGATGCAGCCCAGAAATATCATATAACAACATTTAGTGTCCCCGGTGAAATATTAGCTAGAAGTCTTACATCCAATAACTTGCAGCTGGCTACTGCAAATTAATTTTTTCTTTTTATAGCACAATACAAACTAGAGGTTAAGTCTGATAGCTAAGAATTAGTTATTTAAATAACATTTCATCAGACTCCTGTATGTGAAACACTTGGTAAGAAACAAAGTAATTATGCTCAGTATGGGTAATACAATTTAAATATGAATTTATATTTATGGTAGCCATATGTTTATATTTCTTCAATAGTAGCACTTTTTTTCAGATGTCTGTTTTAGGAGGCATGCAGCATTTGGAATGCAAGACGTTGGAAAGAAACACTTGATTTTTAAACTTTGTAATTATTTTGGCTTTATACTTGAAAGCAATGATTGTAACTGTTTCTAAAAATCCAAGTTGTATATCAAAGTGTCAGTAACAGTTCAACGTTTTGTCTATTCTCTGTTTAATATTTAGAGTATTAACAGAAGATAAAAAATCAATTTTCATTCTCTGTGGAGTCTTTAAAATTCAATTAAGCTAGGATTTTGTAAACAAAGCTATGATATGAAAGAGGGTAAACTTTCCTGAGCTTTTAATGAACATGCATATGTCTTAATGTCCTTGTTATTCTTACATCTTTAACAGCAAGCTGTAAGCCTGTTCAAAATATTGTTTAAGTACTGACAGCATCCTCAGTGTTAGTACAATGAATTAAAAAGTCTTCTGTGCAATCTCTGCCTATCAAGGACAAACCACCCGACTAACTGACCTACCTGTAACACACGCTGTTGTGGTTCTGTTCATTAAGACGCAACAAATTTCAGAATTCAAATTTTGGTTTTGGAATATGGACTAGAGAGAAACATTTCATGGTAGAAAGAGGAGATGGAATGTAAAGGCATTAGGTACTAAAATCATGAGAATGCTTTTTGTAGGCATACACATTGTGAGGGTGTGTGTATACACAATGTGAACATATGTGGGAACATATGGCACAATGCAGGTCAGGCGAAAGCAAAAGGTAAGCGTTGCAGGTTTTCTTATACTACAATGGCTTTTTTACTTCATAGTTAATACTTGGTTTGTAACTTGTTACTCTCTTCACTTACATTCACACCTTAAGATTGAAGCTTCTGAAAAAAAAACAAAAAACACCTCAATTTGGGCCTCACTTTAAATTCTTCTAAACTGAATCTGAGATAGTAATATGAAATCCAGTCAGAACAGTCCTGACTCTTGCTCTTATGTTTTGAACCTATCTGTATTTTTTAACACACTAAAATGTACATTACTGGTATGAAAGCATTGAGTGTCTTTATCTTCAAAGTAACCTAGTCCAGCTCTATAGTGGACTTCTGGGTTTACACTTGCTAAATTCTTACAATGACAGCACCGATAAAGAAACAGCAGCTATGGACCAGAAATGTGCATGGAATAGCTTGAAGGACCAGTCTATTAGAAGCACAAATAAAGACTCTCCAGGTTTAACATCTTTTCAAATGTCTGGTTGTTATCCTAAAGAGCATTGATCAGGACCATGAGGATTCCTTCCTTCCTGTACAGTTTTAGGAGGCTGGATCTGATAGTTTTAAACACAAGTGCTCCCTGCGCACACACGCAGCCTCACAGAGGGATTTCTTATTTGGACAAGCATTAACACATGTGAGTTACAGCCAAAAGGATTTGGGCCTGTATAAGCAATAGGAGTCGTCACTTTGAAATTCTGGAAATACTTGTTCACAAGAGAATACTGATGTGATGTTTAGAAAGAGCCCGAAAGCAAAATGTCAAAATATGTGCGGACCTTAGAGATGCATCAGGTGTAACTATATGCAGAATTACTTAGAGCAGACTACAAAATGGTGTTTTTATTTTCCCCTGTGGTGTGATGTTGTAGTAGAAAATTGTGTGTAAAGGAGGCAATGGAATGTGTTTCCCTTTTTCTCCTGCTTTTAAGTACAGTGACATGTCTTAATTTAGACCTAATTTTCATTCCTGTAACATTACTTGTAATAATGTCTAAAGTCCTCAGAATTAATTTGACTGGAAAAATTCCAGAAGGACTTTCAATTTTTCTCATTAAAAACATTATCGATGTCTTAATTAGGCACTGTTATTAATGGTAATACTACTCAATTTAGAACTACACACTTAAGATGTGGTTACCTCTAGCATGATTAGTCAGAGAAGCTCTGCTACGCAAGGATGCACACCAGAATTTTGAACAGTTAAACATTTAGAGCCAGATGCTCAGCTGTGTAAATTGTGTGGCTACTGCGACCTCGATGCAGCTAGGCTAGTATATGTTAACTGAGGGCTTCATACCTACAGCTATAAGCAGCTGTTTCTGGCTGATCTCCGTCACTATTTCTCCTTTTCCTTTCTGGCGTTTGCTTGTTTTATTTCTAAATGATATACTTATGATAAAGTAAGTTTATGAAATCATACTTCTATATTCTTGTCTTCAGTATAAGCTGTTTAATTGCCGAAATTAAGCTGGAGTCACTCTGTACTTGTATTTTCTTTTCTCCATGGTATCCCAGGGGGATTTCACTGACTTATATGATCTTGCTCCTCATTTACAACACAGTTTAAGGACCTTTTCTCAGTTCCTTCAACACTAATGGGCTCTATTACAAGCTTCAAGTTGTAGTAATTCACTTTACTTGATGAGGACCTGCTGCTGCCATATATAAGGGTAGAATTAGGTGGAACATGTTATTTGCTTGCCTAGACACAGATTTATACAAACTTTTTAAATATTCTGTGGACCAATTAATGTGTGTGTTTTCCTGTTAGAAGATTGAAAGGAGCTATTTAGATATACTATATTTGTGACTGGCTTCAGTAGAAAAAAAGTACCCATGAGAGTGTTCAGAGTGTTCAGTTCTGTAATTACTGGCTGTCACTCCTGTTTGTTACTTATATTTGTTGTAATTATGAGTGGAAAAGGCTGTTGGCCACACTGGCTATCACATGCTGCTCTGTAATTTTAATTGGGAGAGCTTTTACAAAATAAAGCCTGTATTTGCTTATCATCAGGGTATAAGACTTCACTTATGTTCCCCCAATCCCCCACAACAAATGTTGCAGCTTTTAAAGTTATTTGGAAAGTGAGGTATCTATCTAAATAAAATGGAATATAACATAGTAATTTTTTCTTTCTATCTTCTGTTACTCAATCCCAAGTGTTTTCAATGTGTAAAATCTCGCCTTAGCTATGTACAAGCTCATTTGCCTGGCAGAAAAAGATAATACTTATGTGAACTGTGTAAAACCTAGACTTGTGTCATCTTGCAGGTAGTTTAACCATGAAATGAACAGTCATCATGTGTTCAGGTTAAGATGGACAGATGTGCATGAGGCTGTTAAAGCAAAAAGCATCTGGATATATAATTGGTGTATGGGGTAGTATCGAAATGTCAAAATGGTACAGATATTTGCATCTGTTCACTGGTGTACATAATGACGAGTTATTTGGGGTAGTAGGGTGTGAAGCTTAAAAGGAGCTTAATGGCTTTTGCTTTAATAAATCATTTCACTACAGCAGTGTCATATTTTATTAGCTTGTAATTTTGTAAAAGTTAAAATTGAGCATAATGTTGCATATAATTCTAGAACATCTGGTAGCAATATCTAGTAGCAGCTGTTTAGTACCTGAAATATAAACAAAACATGATTTTATCCATAGTTGTCATAGTTAATTATCCTGGAAGTACTAGTTTTGGAGAAGGCACTCTAGGAAATAGGTCTTGTCAGAAGGAAGAGTAGGTGGAAAATGAGATATTATTTAAAACTTGAGCAAATAGAGCAGAGATTTGCATAAAATTTGGACTAGGAATAGTGATTTGTTTATATTTTTTTCCTACTGAAATAAAAAATCAGAAGAAATCCTAAAATAAATTATAGACCTTACACACAACGTGCTTTGGCACTGAAGAACATATTATTAACACAGTTTTAACAGACCACAAATTTTTTACATTGTTTTTTTCAATCCATCCCCCGATGGGGGAAATTATCCAGTGCTTTGACTGTGTTGATGTACATATCACTGGGTTACTGTTTCCTGAAAGAGAAAAAAAACAAACTAAACCCAACTCACTCCACAAACAAAACTGAAAACAAAGTAAATATATGTGATGGCAGTGATTTTTTTCCCTCCTGCAGTTCACTTATTGCTTTTGCTGCCTTGTTCTAACTTGGGAGTCAAAGGAAATGCGTGGGCTGCATTGTCGCATGACAGGAGAGCAGACAGGAAATGTGCTTTTAGGCTGCAGCAACTTGTATTGCAACCTGTAATACCACCCAGATGACACTGAAGTTTCATGTTTCGTGCTTTCTCTTTCTGTCCTAGGGCATCAGATAAATTTGCTCATTGAGGGTGAGATGATGTAGCATCAGCTGAGGCTCCCCTGGACATGAAGCACTTTTTTAAACACAAATCTTGCTTGTCCAGTGTGTTTCAGACACTGCTAGTGATAAGAGTGTGGTGTATTGTAGAACTGAGTGTGCACAATCAAGTAGCTGTTCATGTGGCATGTCTCTATAAAACTGCTCCTTTTAAAACTCGCCACTGTAAGAAGCAGGGACATTAGCCAAATAATCTGACTTCAGTGTTACTTGTAGCAGATTCTGGTCATTCTGGAGTCAGTGGTAGTATTTATACAGAAGCAGATTAAGATCTCAGCATATTGCAGAGCACCAAGAATTGTGCATGTGGTACCAGCATCTTTCCCTTCCCCTTTGACACCCCTTTCCTGATTCCTCTGCAGTGTGAATTCTGTTTAAGGCACCAATATTCTAGCAATTGATTTATCCAGTCATGTTTAAACTGTCTGTACAGAATAATATCCCTTCAAGGATAGACTAATGTTGATATGACACACAAATAGGTTTTCTCATTCTGTATTTCTGATAAGGATCCCTGTTGAGAGCAAACAATTAACTGTGATACTGGCTGTCTGTTTTTCCTTTTCACTACCTAGTAAGGACACAAGAGGACTCTTTAAGAACATGACCATAATGAAGTTTATTTCTGTCTGGGGCATTGGTATTCTTTTGATGTTTGTTTATTTCCAGAAGTGATTAACAGTCACCCATCCAGCATCTTGATATGTGTCTACTATGAGTCTGAACATATGTGTTGCAGAACAAGTAGATCTCCATGGCTGTGAAGGAACAATTTTTGGTTCATTCTAGGCACATTTAACTAGAAATATTCCTTATTTTCTGTTACAGTGAAGTGACACTTCAAAGGATGATTCAGGTGCTTTATCTGTAAATTCAATTTAAAAACATTATGCAGTACGGATGTTCAAGTGTAAATAAATTATAATCATAGCCTCATGCTGAAAGATGCTAAATATCAGTAATTTTGTATTATAATTCATTATGAATGACATTCTGGCTCCCGGTGGGCTGATTGTAAGACTCCCTTGGCCTTGGTAATGTCAGGATTTCACCATAAGCATTACAAAAAATAAAATGATGACATTTCATTTCGTAATCTAATTAATCTTAATTACTTGCATAATAATTTGTGTGTCATCTTATTCTAAAGACTTGGAAGTGCACCACAAACTGTGACCTAAATCCTGCAGTTTTTAACTCTATGAAATATGAACTCTTGTATCTGCGTACATATTGTCTTTGTATTAATTCCTCAGTGCTTACAGGATCTTTGCTTGATTGTAAGTACAGTGAAACCAAACCTTAGCTGTTGCTGTTCAGAAAGCGATGCTCTTTCAAACAACAAATTCAGTAAATGATAACCAGCTACAGCTACTGCAGGTTGAACAGCAGTACTAACGAATTAGAATCATGGAATTTTTTAGGCTGGAAAAGACCTTTAAGATCATCCCAACCATTAACCTAGCACTACCTAGTCCACTGCCATTTCCCCAAGTGCCATACATCTACATGTCTTTTAAGTACCTTCAGGGATGGCGACTACACCACTTCCTGTACAGCCTCTTCCAATGCTTGACAACACTTGCAGTGAAGAAATTTTTTCTAATATCTAATCTAAACCTCCTCTGGCGCAACTTGAGGCCGTTTCCTTTTGTCCTATTGCTTGTTACTTGAGAGAAGGCTGACCCCACCTTTACAGAACCTTGCTGTTAGAGAGAGGGAGGGAAATTTTTGGAGACTTCAAAACTCAGCTGGAAGAGGCTCTGAGCAGTGTGGTCTGATTTTGAAGCTTTGAGCAGGCGATTGGACAAGCTGACCTCCAGAGTCCTCTTCCCATGTGAGTAGCCTGTGACTCTGTGGTGATCTTTTTATTTGTGATACTCTTCTTGTAAAATTCTCTCCTTTCTCCGTAAGGACATATTTAACTTGAACTGAAATTGGTTTGTGGTCTTACTGTAGCTTTAAAGATAGGAAGAATCAAACTTACATATTGCAAGGGAAATGATTTCCTGATCTGGCTGCAAGTGAAAGTAGACTTTAAATATCTGATAAACAGGAGTTAAAACTTCTAATGCTGTCAATGTTTCTGCTCATGTCTTTCATGCTCTATAATTCATTCTAGCTTTTAAATGACAAAATATATCAAATATATCTAAAGTAATTTCCCAAGTGCTGTTGGTAGCTTGTATCATGATGTAATAACAAGTAGCAACTTCTAGTTGATAGGCTTTGAATTTGACTTTGTTCCCAGCAAGCTAATATATGCTTTCTATTTTGCTGCATCTGTGCTCCAGTCAGAGGATTGGTATTGTGGAGGACATCCTACTGTGCTGGTATGTCATGATATTTCTTTTCTGAAAAAAAACAGGGAAAGGGACTTGTTCGATCTCATTAAACAAACGCTAAAATTCTTGAAACTGGCTGTATCAAGTGAGTTGGACTTCGATTGTGTATGTATTCTGAAGAGGTTCAATGGCTTTGATAAATAAAAGTTTTAATATCACTAAGGTGTGGAGATTTATAATTCCAATATTTGGTAATATTTTTCCTTGCATTGCAGCAGAATCTAGATATTCTGTATTAGAGACCAAGTATACTTCCTTTTTAAAGACAAACAAAACGTACAAAAAAACAAATACAAACAAAACCCCCCCAGAACAAAAGTTCTTGTATTTCTCATTGAGAGGAAAAGACATTTTATCAATGGTGAGGGCAGAGAGCAGTACTGTTATGAGCGTAACACAGCCTTTTCAGCTTCTTAGTAGCCCTTGATGGTTCCCTGCTGCTACAAGCATAAGTGAATTTTGAAGAAATTTCAATTGAACAACACGGTGACTTTGCACACTTTTTTATTTTCAGATTTTTTAAGAAGGGTGGCATCAATCTTCATGGAATATGAATATGGGCACTTGAACAGCCCTTTACAGTCTCTGCCCCTATTTATCGAAATGTCAGCAATCTCTTATTCCAGTGATGAAAGCAGTGACACAAACACTTTCTCTCATGCTGCTACTCCAACCTGGAAGGAGCAATCTGCAAACATCTGCAAGGCAGCTTTATTGTCCTCATTCCACTGTTCTTTAAAATTTCCCTCTCTTGTAATGAATCAGTAACTGCACTGTAAAGTCATTGGCAAGTAACATTCATCAGTACTATCTTATGCTCCTCTCTGAATTATTTGTTGTATCCTACGCTGGATGCCTGGGGCATGTGATTTTTGCTTCTGAATTTGTGTGTGGTTGAGCTCTGACCTAGGTAACCTATCACTATATGTATAAATAACAAACACGAATGCAAATCCCAGAAAGCTTGTTAAGACATTAGATCAGTCTAAGCAAGCTTAGTATGAAACATTGATATTGACTCTGCATCTGAATATCTTGAACATATTCATGGCACTTCTCATGCATTAATTCACAGGCAGAGTTGCTAATGGTGTTTCCTGTTTTGTTCCCTTCTGGCACTTACCAATTAGTGACTAAAAGGCAGCTTTGAGAGCAAGATAGAAGGAGATGTATTCATACTATCCAGATTTAAGAGCCTAAGCTAGATACCTAAGCTTTCTGATGGTAATTGAACCTTTAGTAGGCAAATGTAAGCATCTAAATTAGGAGCCTGCTTCTTTCTTCTGACAGTCTCATGAACTGTGTGCCTAAGTTCAAAAGTAAGTTGAATAATCTAAGCTACAGTCTCATTTAATTTTCAAGGCCCTATGGGCCTTTGAAAAATGGGGAGATGATTGAGTTATAACAGACCTCTGAACTCATTCACTGGAGGGTTTAGGGTGCCCCTGTCTGCATGCAAGTTGTAAAAGAGGGGGATTCCTCTCTAGTGAAAGACCCAAGAGGCTGGTTATGGTCGATGAGAATGTTGCTAGAAGCTCTCTACACTCTTTTTATTCCCCTTTTTGTGAGAACTAGGCAAATACTTAACTGGAATGATATAGTTAATGAATAGAAATGAGAGTCTAGCTAATTGCTTTACAGTGCTTTGTAGGCATCTCAACTAAGAGACTAAGTATAGTTACACTTTCTTCTCCTTTTAATCATTACAAAAAAAATGATTTCACTACATATACCTTTCCAATGTTTTCTTGGACCTTGTACCATTGCTTATGGCTCAAATAAACAAGCTTTTGATATAACATTTAATCTGGTGCAAAAATGAGGGGTTTATGCCATTTGCATGTTATGCTGTGGTACTTACAAACATGACCCTTTATTCTGTTGTATGACATGGGATGCATCTCTGGCCAATACACTGAAGGTCAGACTGCTTTAGTGCTGTCAGCTTCCATTAACTTGTAATTTTAATGAATATAGGTCAAGTGGAGACATCATATAAATAACACTCTCAAGTGGCAGAATGACAGAATTCCACAGGTTGTCTGCTACAAGCTACAGTTACTAACAATTAGATCCAGATACGTTATTCAGAAGCAACAATATACTTTGTGAAAAAGGAAAGTGGAAACAGTCGCTTTATTCTTTGTTGGAGAATTGGAAGTTTGTGTCTTTGTAGGGATAATTCTGTGGAACTCCTATGAAATCTTTCAGAATGTTTGGATGGTTCTCCCTGGGAAACCTGCTGAAATCCATAAGTAAAATGCAAGCTATGGGTGAGCTTGTAGGTGTCTGAGTTTTGCAGCAGCAGCTTCATTGCATGTTTGGCTTGGGTCATCAGCTTCAATATTTTTCATCAGCACCATGATTAGGCAGCTTCTGGCTCTTAGGTGAGTTGCTGTATCTAAGCAGAAAGCTGTTAAGCAAGATCTGTCATAGCCCTATTACCCACAAACTTTAGCTCACCTGACTCTCCAGATTCTCAGGGTGTTGTAATCTCTGGACCATCTTCTCTTGACTACTTGGTTAGAAGAGGTTCTTGAGAAAAGGTGCTTCTCAAAACTTGTCTCACTAGAAAGTACACCACCTTTTCCCTGTAATTTCTAGTGCCAAGCCTAGACGTACATTTTGGACAAAAGTCTGACTGCTCAGAACTGGTGTGAAAGAGATGAAAACATAGGAAAGAGGAACAGGGGGAAGAGGGCAGGTACGCAGTAAAAATACCATTGAGATTTGTGAAAAACAAAAACCATATAGGAAGAAGAGGCTAATGTTAAAATGAATAAAGATCCAGAGGCAGATGTCAGTCAAGGATTTCTTCCAATTCTTCCTTACAATATAGAGATCAGTACCATGCAGCTGATCTCTTCCATCTCTACACAGTTTGCTACCTGGTATGCTGCAGACAGAGGAATGAGCCCTCTCTGCTTTTACATCACTCAAGCAGAAGTGGGGGCAGCTGTTCCTCAGGACAAGCTCTGGGCATTGGAGGTGCAGGTGAATTCTTGTACCGAATGCAGGATGTAACCTCATTGTGGCATACCTGCAAGTGTGTGCCTCTGTGTGTGGTTTGCCTAGCTCTAGTGGTAACAGTATGCCATCTATTAACAAATGTTGACAAACCACATGCTTTGCAAATCCTTTTGCAGGCTCGCTTCTGATGCTCACACTAGGAATACTTGGCTCTGCTGTGCTCTCACCAGCAAGAACTTTAATAAGCTTTTTTCCCCTGTCTAACTGCTCATTTGACAATTTATCTCGATGGTTTCTTGGCATCTTTTGCTCAGTTCACATGCCAAATCAACTAATACCTGCTCAAACTTGGCTTTTGACCTTGTCACTATAAATTCACTATCCATGAATGACTAATTGAATGCTGAGTACCAGGTGTGAATGTCAGTCTATGCTAGAGTGAATATATGGCAGTCAAGCTGGTATAGCTTTGCCTCTCATGGACGGGTAAGTAAGGGGGCCTGGAAGCTGGGGAAGACAGGTTGCTGTTTTCTATTCTGCTTCTTTGGCTGAGATGGAGCAAGATGTTTCTGATATAAGCATCAACTGGTTTAAAAACTGAAGTCTGAATAAAAAAAAAAAGGCAGGCAGTATTCCCTGTTAGAGTTTTGAGATGTTTTCTTTAAGACCTTTAAAGGAAAACAGCATTCTTGTACTTGCTTTTAATTAGCAGTCTCATTAAACTGTCTTTAGAAGTTGATATAATCTCTCACAGGATTTGCTGTAGGAGTGAGGGATGACTGCCTCTGGTGTTTGCAGGATGTGTTACCTTGTATTCCACATATCAAGATGTGGAAAATTATACTAAAATCTCTCATAAATCACATCAAGCTCTAGCAAGGCACTATTGAAGCTCTATATAAGAGCTAGCTATTACTGTTTTATAACCGTAACTGCAAAAACAAAACATCTGGGATGTTGCTGATACTAGGTTGGGTGGCAGGGTAATAGTTGCTTTCAAATTAGTTAACTATTTACAGTGTTTTATAGTAAAAGGTTTCTACAACTGGAGCTATCTGGAAACATCCAGCTATGACAACTCTAAATAAAGAAACAAGCTTCAGGGCTTGGATCTGGTAGAGAAGTAGCAATTATTCTAGCCTTTCACATGATTCCAGAATGCTTGCACTTTTAGGCTGGGTACAGCCACAGGAAAATTATTTCTGAAGGAATTTGAATATCTGTTATTTTTTGTGGGTTTTACATGCAATGAGTGACTGATTTTGATATAGGTTCTAACAGATGTGACCAGCTGGAATGAGCATAGTGCAAGATTAGTCCTTATTTTTGTCATTTAATTTTGTAAAATCTGTCACTGTAACAAGCTTACCTTCTGTTTCTTTATTGTCCCTGTGCATGACACTGATCACTTGCTGCAGTTCTTTGCAGTTTTGACCTCTGAAAAATGTTTCTTTGTATCTATCTAGGAACTCTTTTAATGCGAGAAAGGGAATCTGAAAAATAGAGAAACATCAGTAGTCATTCTCAGACTGACATGACTGTTGAAAAAGTTGACAGAAATGTTCTTTCATCTACTTATCTGAGAAGTTTTCTTCAGTGCTGATCATGTTAGTCTGACTCATCTGTTTCTGATTCAAGCAGTTTGTAGTCCATCCCGTTATCTGACATCACTCCTTTAATAACTTCATGCTTTATAGAAATCATAATTTATTCTTAAAATTATAGTTACTTATTGTCAAAGTTTTCTACACCTTGGTAAGATATCTGGCAGGTTTTGTCAACTTTTTAGTCTTAAATCGGTGCAATTCATTTGAAGTAGCTCTTAGATTTCTTTCAGCTGTAATCATCTGAAGTTTTAAATTGTAAACCTTTCTCCAGGAAGAACTCCTCACTACTACTGTAGTGAGGTGTAGGAGCCAGCTCCTGGTGGTAACAAGAAGAATGGAGAATGAGGACCTGAGACATTATCTTTTCATCAAGCTGCCTACACTGGGAAGGTCAAGACTTTCCTATTTGTTGACTTCTCATATCCTCATAATGAAATGTTGGGCAAATTGACCCTTCCCCACCATAGGCATACTTGTGCCCGTAAGGGAGAAGAGAGAGTAAGAATGGGAGGCTATCTTCCTTGTTGTTTGTAGTATCCCTGATGCTAGTTCCACCAGCTTATGATGGTTTATATTAACTGACCAGGAAAGTTTTGGCTGCCAGTTTTCATAATATGGAGCATACACTTACATGACAAGATGAAGAAATTGATCTGGATCTGATGTTTCATGTAGGAAGTATGTAAAGCCAGAGATGAACATACATGACTTTCCCTAAATCCTGATTCTATCATGTTGGCAGCTTCAGGTGATGATGCTCAAGAATTGGTGAAAATGGGGAAATACATGTACGCAGAATCATTCCTTTGGTCTTCAGAATGCCATAGCTGCCGTTAAAACAAATAAACAACTCCAAGAAAATCAAACAAACAAATATAAAAGCCACCAAAAAACCTCTGATGCAGAGGTATCCAGGAGGTGTTTGTATTTTGCATTCCTAACAGGTGCCCTGCTTTAATATTTCTTTAAGTAGCTGGTAGGAAACAAACTGTGTATTCAAAAGATGGTTATCCCAGAACCCAGTATATGTTTCATAGATGTCTTACTCAGAGTAGGTTAATATTCTTTTTGCTGGGCGTATTGAAAAGAGGTGGTCAGAATGTGCTCGGATAAGCTGAGCAAATAATGAAAATATATGGAACAAACAAAAGGATTATTTGACAAGTAATTCAGGAGCTAAACACGAACAAAGTAAAGAAACTCTCTTAAAGTGAATTTCTAACCAAACAGTCCGTAAGTGATCTTATGAACAGAAAAATCAAATTCCCTTGCTCTGTGCAAGCAGATGGGAGCGGCAGCTTGGGAGTTCTGAAATAGTAATTCTAGAAGAACTCTAGGATTTTAGATCTGTCCTAATTAGCTAAGTGAAGTGTTTAGGGAATGTTGGACCATGTTTGTTCTTCGTGTAAGTCACTAGCTCCACTGATGCTGGTGGGACTTGCTTATATATGTGTGAGCTGAGGTAAAATGGATAGTTTATGGTATTTGGAATCCTTGTGATTAAGTCTGCTCAGTTTTAGCTGCTTTAAGAATTTAGCAAGACCTATGAAGGGTAAGATCAAAGCAGTTGAGCCTGATCATTTGGGGGCGTGGGGAACTCTGGACAAAGAAACTAGGAAAAACTGGGAAACCTATAACATGCTCTTGTCGAAAGACTATCAAAAGTTGAAATCTGCCTCTGCTGCTTTTTCTTCCATTTATATGTTCTGTTTTGTTTTCAGGGAAGACAAGTTTGGTTTTATCTTTTTTTTTTTTTTCCTCTGTTTGTGTACTCTCTTAACGCTGTTATTTTCATCCTACTCTGCTATATGCAGATCATCTGGTTGTATACAGAATAAAGGCACTTTCTCTGGCATGAAAATGAACTTTCAACTTCTGTAAAATCCAAGTACTGTTCCTACATGTGAATTCAATACCAGTGTAACTGAATTGAAAAAGCACTATTGGTGTGAAGTGATAGGAAGTTTCTCAGTTGCAATTTACTCAGACTATGGAATGGAATTAAAGTAATAGTTTCCTCCTTACTGCTAAAAAAAGGCTTGTATCAGCTATGCAGTGATTCTGCATCTCTTATAGAACTGAAGCATGATGAGATAGTCATGTAGCAATTTAAAAATAATGCACTTTAAAGATGTTATTGCCGAGCAATACTATGAAATGTAGTTTTTCAGAATCGGTAAGGAAACATTCAGCATCTTCCACAGCACAGACTGACAAACCACATCAAACCTTGCTCTGTGATGACGTCTGACTCTAAGCAATGGAATTATACAGGATACACACAGTGTGAGTCAATTTGGTATAGAGTTTGTAAAAAGTCTGAATTGCTTATAGTCTTTTTTGTTGTCTTGAGTGTGGTGCGTAATATTCTGTGCATAGTGGTTATATTTGCACTAGGTAGTTAGGAAAGAGTTGAGGTTACACTGGACCAAACCAACTGTGAAATTTTAATTTAGCTGCACTCCCATGAATCATCAACCATGGTAAACTAACATCTATCTGTTATTAAAAAAAAAAAAAAAATCAAAAGGGAAACTTGTCATGTAAGAACTTTGAAATAATTGAAAGTACTAGAGATGATTTGGAAAGGCTTTTCTGTTCATTTAATTAAAGCCCACCTTCCTCATGGAAGAAGAATTTATTAAAGCAAGCTTGATTTAGCCAAGTATAACTTCTGGGTAATACCGTTTACAACTTTTGAAGAGGCATGACTTGTATCTTTTAATAGTTTGGGTAATACATTGGTATGTATATACATAAAAACTACCAGTATCTTTAATACTTGTTTACAAGTGAAATAGTTGACTGGTTCCTCTACTGCCATATCAGATGATTATTGCAATAGAAAAGTTTTGTCTGACTGCTTGTAAAACATGACAGATTTCACAACTCACAAGTTAGGAGCAGTAGAATTTCAACTATAGGTGCGTCTTACGGATACCATTCTGAAGCTCCAGGAAAATGAAGTTGTAATAAATGAATGCCGAGTGGGCTACAAGATGAGTAAAAACACAGGATTTTCAGGACACTAGAGTAAAATCATACAGCCATACGTCATGCTCTATTGTAGTCTGTACAAGAAAAAGTTTATTGGGAGATTTATTATGCAAATAAAATGTCGTAAGTGTTGGCACTTCAAAGGGCTGTGCATGCTTTTGCCATACAATTGCCCGAAGACATAGGCTGTTTTGGATGTTGAGCCTTTATTTGCATTTGGAGGATTAGCAGACTGTTTATTTTACTACCCTTAGACTTTAAGTGCACTTAAGCTGTTTTTCCAACAGAGCTGAATTTATTCAGTGTGAACTTCTTGAGTGACATAGCAAGAAGAGCATATCAACAAAAAGTACAGGACCTTGCAGCAAAAAGCCCATTTGTTTGTGACCTTGTAATGTGTAATGGGAACTAGTGGGTTTAAATAAAAAAAAAAAAATACAGATAGTTACTGGTGTTATAGATTTCCCAAGGAAAAAGATGTATGTATGTAGATGAAGGTAAAAATCAGAGCAGAGAGGATAACATTTTTTCCCCCTGTTAATTTTATCATATCTTAAAAATATTCAGTGCACATAATTTTTATTTTCATTATCCCTTCAGCTTAGGTGGCAGGCCCAGCTTCTATAGAAGTTAATGGAAATCTGAGTATTGACTTCAAAGGACTTTAGATCAGGTTCTAAATGGCAAGGAAAGAGCCTCAATTATTTATGCATATTTGTGAACTGAATGAAATTTTTTAATGAAATGTTCATACACGATTCATTCCAGGCTGGCTGTGCATTTATCTAAAAAAGCTTGCAAGTGCCTTTCTTCTAGTGTTCTGCTTAATGCTGACCAAAAAGTCAATAGGATTTTGCTGGAGTGAGGCATCTGGGATTTGGTCAGTATTCATGTACATAAATCTTTAATATTTGTGACTAAAGATTGATGCTTATGTGTTGACCAGGCACTTCATGTGTGGGATTAAAGCATGTAGTTTATAGCCTGATCAAAACCGTGCTCTCTGTTTCCAATGTCCTAAGCTTTGACCAGCCCTGACTCTGGGCCTCAACAAGAACTCAAAGATGCCATTATTGCTTCCAACCTGCCTATGTTTCCTACGAAACTTAAGTAAAAAGGAAGCACTTGACTGTCAGTTTAACAACATATTGGCTTATTTGCACTGATTCAAAGCTCTAGCATATGAGACTGAAACGTGTGGCAGCTGGTAGGAAAGCTAAATCCTTGCACTCTAAAAGGCCGGATCTTCCAGGTTGAGCAGCTGCTGTCAGGATATATCAATCTTTGTTCCAAAATACCTTGACAGTGCCCACTTGACTATCTTTTTCAGAAAAAAGAATTTGCTTAGGTGTAAAAAAAGGATCTTTTCTAAGTGCTTCAGCCCATGCAAATACAGTTCCTTTGTTTGATCTTAAGCTGGTGACAATGGAATATGAATTTTCCCCCATCTTCTCATGTGGAAACAAATGAGCTTTTTCCCTTTCTTGTCCTTCTAGAGTTATTCACTGAACACTTAATCAAACTGTTTATATTTCTCTTTCCACTTTTCTGACTTTGAGGCTCTGTTTTGAATTATCCCTTGGCATAAGGACTTGATTCCACCCTCCTCTCTGGTTTTATAGTGAACACTGGAAAAATGAAGGTATCCTTATTTCAACAGATGAGAAGGCATCTTCACACAACACCTAATTGGGGCTGGCTTGGAAGAAGGAGGTCACTGCTCAGCCTTGTTATTACCTGAGGTAGATTACGTACAAATTATCAGTACGTAGCTGTGGAATTCACTATAGCATTAGCAAATTACATTTAAAAATAGAGATAAGCAATTGCTCTCATACACTGTAGCTTAGTTCCCTCTGTGTGCATATTTCATCATACCTGGACCACATACTGATGCTATGCTAACCTAAGCCCTGTTTAAAAGCCAGGAAACATGACTGATGCACTTTTGCTGAGGATTAGACTGCTGTGGTAAGGTTAAGAGTTAGAGCCATTTTGCCTTCATAGCATGGCACTCACCCAAGACATGGTAACTATTAATTTTTCTCTCTTCAGTGTGAATTTTTATTATATTAACCTAGTAGGTTGTTATGAGTCTTTATCCTAGAGACTTCTCTCTGCCAATCTTCAATTAAATGAATTCTTGCTAAAATTTACAATGTTCCTCACTACATACCTGAAGAAAAGCCCCTGAGACTCAGCTTGTGGGACAGAACAGTTCTGTTTGAATAGCCATTACTGATATATGGCCAGAATTGTTCTGTTTATGTTTCTTGGTTGGTGTGTGAATGTTGGTGGTATTATCAGCTTGTACTTGCAGCTTTGTGCTTTCAGCATAAGGATTGGTGAGGCAGATGACCTTTCTGATAACTATAATTTAACGGATTCCACATAGATGAAGCAGTTGCTTGTTTATATATCCAATCTGTGTTTTTACCAGTCATTAACTGTGCAATTAGGAACATACATTTGGGAAGACTGGTGGTGTATGGTTGCTTGTGCCTTTGGTAGACGCTGAACACCTCACAGAAGATGCCTGTTGCCTAGCAGGAAGGGATATTTTGTTTAAATTTAAACTGAAGGTGTTGCAAGTGAAACAGACTTGAGAAATTAAATAAGTATCCTTAGCTCTCAAACAAGCCTTCTATTATCCTATGGTCAAGGAGGAGGAGCTTTGTGAGAGGATGACTGGTTTTATAACCTGGTATCTCCCTGTGTGCTGTAGCACTGGGCAGAAAGCAAGCTGTTTCTTTGGTCCTAGCACCTATTTGCCTGTAGGAGCTGTGTTTTAAGTATGCAGAATACTGGCTCTTTTCCCATTAGCAGATACAGTCTTCTGGAAATCCCACTGCAATCCTGCATAAAGATGTCATGCAAAGCCAGAGGGAATGTGCCAAAAGGGGTAAAACTGAAGCTACTTTTGTTACGGTTAGAGTATAGACAGTGCATAGGAAGCTTTTTTTATTAGCACTGGGAAGTGAACATTAAGTAGATTTCTCTTCAAAGCATGAGTATCTCACTTAAACTGAAATACCAGACTGCAGTAGCAGCTGCAACAGCCATATCCTCAAATTCTAAATGGGATCCACCCCTCTGGAAGGTGATATGGCATCCTGATTGCTGTTCCCAAGGGCTGAATGCAGAAATTGCTTTCATGTTTCCAACAAGTTAGGAATTGCTTTTGATCCGTCTGTTACCATCTATGCTCTGGGCACATAATTAAAAGGTCTATTCAGCAGTTATCATACCATGACCAACAGCATGTAAAGCAAAATGTTTGTTGCTTTGGCAGTCTACTGAATCCCTTACAAACAGAAGCATAGTCATCCTCAGAAGGTTATCCCTGCCATTGCAACAGGCAAAGCAGGACACCGGGACATGTTCTGTGAAATGATTGATAGATAAGTGAATAGCGCCATGTGATTTATTATGACATCTACATTATCTTGCTTGAAAATTGCTTTTTGCTGATGTAGAAGGGCAATGTTTTCCCTGTGTAATTTATACCTATTATAAACAACTTCTACCATCATCAAATCCTGTCTTTCACCTTCTCTTCATCCCTGTTTTTAGTAGGTAATGTGCCACTGTTTCTGTAAAGCCTCAGTATGGACCAACTTGCAAAATCCCAGGGCTCTGCAGTGAAAGCATACATCCTCTGCTGACTCATCACTAACGACAGATACTGAAGTTTTACAGACACACAGAGTCACTTCTGCTGACTAATTTCAGTTTTAATTTAGCTGAGTTTTATTTGTTCTGGTCACTGTTATTCAATGTCTAATATATCTTGGGTGTGAAGGGAAATAGAGCAAGAGCAGTTCTCCAGGTTTAGCCTTATTCAAAATAACAAAGGTGAACTTCAGAGAAATGTATAGCTTTGACTTGCCTGTACTCAGTTTAGAGCAATTGGGAATTCTATATGCTTATGGTACCCAGTAATTTAAATTGTAATGCAGTTTGTGTGCATATCAGTGGTGCTTTTGAAAATCAAAACATACATCCACAGTCCTGGGTTTTTTTTTTTTATTATGAATAGTTTGGAAATGTTTAGATGCCTCTTGAAAAAGATAACGTGGTGGTGCTTTTTCTTTTGGCTGCATTTTCACTTATTCTCATGTTTGTAGTTACCCAGCCTGTTTCAAAGCTTGTCAAACAGTTGAGTAGGAAAAAGTAGTTGAGATGATAAGTGATGACATGAAATGTGTTTGCATCCCCTTTTGTTATCATCATCTGCTTTTGTTCAGCAGATGCATTTGGAGTTGAGACAGGCTTTGAGTTTTCTCACTGTCATTTCTACCTCAAGTTTTATTCCTGCTCCTCGCTTCTTAGGGTCTGCTTGCCTTGCAGAGTCAGAGGATGACTTGTACTAGTGGTAATGGGAGTTGGAATGTGTAAATTCAATTAGTGTTAACAGGAGTTAGTCCTATGAACTTCCTGTGCATCAGTACACTTCTTAGACTCCTGTGCATTGTGGCTCCCCTTTAGCTAGATTTCCTAATTTCCCTTTTCATGGTGTGTTGCCTGGTTCTCTATTCTTTGTACTCCTTCAGCAGTTAAGCAAAAATATCAAGTTTACTATGACTGGAAGAGCAAATTCTGACAAGAGAATAGTTTTTGTTAAATTTATTTGATTTCTTGAAGCTAGCAACATGTGCCTTGATCTCACATGGTATATGACTAATCTTTTGGGAGAAGGACAGGAATACAATAGGTTAGTTTTCTATTATGGTAAATTTATCTGGGATTGCAACTGACTAAAAACTAGAAATGTGTTCTTTCTTTTTAATTAGAGAAAATTTTATACCTGTTTCATTCTTTTTAGTCAGAAATGGTCAAGATATTTTAAAAATTTGTGTCCTGTTCTTTAGGTCATGTGTTCTCAGCAGAGATGTTATTTTGTCTATTCTCATTTTGGTAACACTTTCTATTGTATGTGTGAATACCAATTCAAGGCTTATTTTTGAGGTGCCTTTTACAGTATGAGAAACCATGTTCATTATGAAGAACTTTTTATATATTATTGTACAAAGCAATCTGTGAAAGACAGACAAATCTTGTTTTATAGAGCTGCAGAAATTGATGACCATTGCTGCTGAAAGTTAAATGATGCACCACTGAGTACAAAATAGTTCTGCTCATCATTTTCATTAAAGGTGTTTCTGACTCTTCAAAACTATCTTTTTCCAAACACTGGTTTGAATGGTTTCTTTGCAGTCCTTCCTGCATAAGGTGTGACTCCCCTCTAGCACCAGAACTGGAGATACCCTTGAGGATAAGTACGCAATTGCATGTAGTAGAGACTGATGGTGACAAAAAGACTATGGAAAGGGATGATTCTGGCTGTGCTCCTGCATTATCTAAGCTAGGGCAGATAAGAACAGGGTTCCTGAGCTCTCTGAAGAGCCCAATCTGCTTTCTGTGGAGCTGCCAATGACTCTAACAGCTACTGTCCCTGAGAGGCAGGCAGGAACATGTGCACTGCCGCCTCATGTTTTAGGGACTGGTTTCTTCTTTCTCCTCTCACCCCTCTTTTCCCCTGCCTGGAGCAGGGTTTACAACTGCAGCGCCACAGAACTCTTCTCCAGGCTTTTTATTCCAGGTAAGGTGATACTCCATCTTTAGGACGCCAAGATTCAGATCAACCTACACTTCTCAGAAGCTTTAAAGCAGCTCTGTGTGAAATACAGGAAAAAAAATATTAGGAACACATGATTTCATTTTCAGTTTGCCCCTGAGTCTCCTAAATGGCATTCTGAATGCAATGGGATTTCTGTTGTGTTGCCTGACTTTGTCTTTTTTAATTTCTATAGGTGTTCATTCTATATAATCTTAATGCATCATCTATGCTTGAGATAGCAATAAACAGAGCTAACAATACAGCATTTTGTAAAACCATAAATATTGTTCTCTGCAGAGAATGGGAACATAGTTATAAGTATGATGTCAGTGAATATTGTAGTTACCGAATAGAAGTGATGACAGGATTAAATGGAATTCTAATCTTCAATTTCTGTGTTCATGACGCATGTTTAACCCCAAGGTCTAAATGAAACAAACATATTCTTAAGATCTTCTCATAATGGCTAGCAGTTGGAAGTGTAACTTCTCACAAGGTTCAGCAAAGAGCACTTGATCATAAATTGTTAACCTCAGGTCAAAGTACTCTTAACTTGGGCCTTCATGGGAAATAATTTTCTCATGAAAATGTCTGAGGTTTTAATGGTTTTCCTTTGGCATACTGTTATGACCCCAAGTCCTTCTAAAGCTTTTTGGATTTGTTTCTTAAACAATCAATGTAGGCACTCTTAAATAGCCAGTAGGAAAAGAAAACTAGCAGAGCTTTAACTGATCTGCTCTAACCATTGATTTGTTGGCTGCCTGGGAGAGTACTTACCTGTACCTACTGAAGATATACAGTTAAGGAATGTTTTTTGTGACAAAACCTTAATCAAAACAGCATATTCCCAGAGAAAATTTGAGTTTTAACAGCTGTAAATAATTTAAAAGGAAATTAAAACCTTCTAGCAATTTTAATTGCATGTTATATGGTGGTTGCTTATATAACACAGATGGAGCATCCCCATGACCTTGCCTGTGGCTTCACTCAATAAAAATTGTACTCAAAAATATTTCTTTCCTGAATTTATATGCCCTAGAAAAATGCGAAGATTGCTTAGCTCACTGAGGAATCGAAGTCAACTTGAGCCAAACTTAGTCCATCATTTTTCATGTTGTGAGCCAATCACTAAGTGTCAGTAGAAACACTAATACACTTTGATTCCAGAAACCTAACTCATTTTCTCATGTACAAAGATTTAAATGCAAGAAAGAGAAGTTTGATGCTTGTACCCCGATTATGTATTTTAACTCTTAGATTGTCAGTGTTCTCTATAGATTTCAGTGTTTTACTGAATGTGAATACCTACAATTACTGTGCTGGCAAACGACAAATTGAAGCATTAAAATGTCTAATGGAAGTGGATTAAAACCTAACATAAAGTGTATTCCTATACTCAGTGTCCAGTTAATATCAATGTAATGGTATTAACACGTAATACCTGTTATTAATTCAATTTCAGTTTTATCCTACTGCTCTTCCCTGAAGAGGGACAGAGTGACTGCCCGTAGCAAAAAACAAGTAGAGAATCTGTTTGAACAGTTCAACTTCTGTCTTTTGATAACATCAACTTCAAATGGAGACAATAGTTCCAGGATTCATTTAACCATTACAAAATCTACATCCATGTTCAAAGGACATTGAAATTAATATTAGCGTTAAAACTGGTTTTGCTGTTAGTCAATAGGAAAATATTGAAAGGAATGTGAGTCCAAATGATGCCTAATATCTCATTGCCAGAAAGTCTCACGTTAAGGCTAAGACTGCACAACATGAATTCTTGTATTTCTAGACAAGATTTTTTGGTCACATGGCTGCTTAATCAGGTTCATGGTCATGGCTGTTATGTGAGCGAAAAATTTGTGTCTCATTCTTCCCTGCGAACCTAACTGCAGTAGTAGAATGTCCAGAAGACTGAGGGGAAGTTAATCAAAATTTCAAGACTCCTTTTTCATGCATGTTGTTTTGAAGTTAGAGGTATTTTGGCATAGATTGCGTCTAATTTAAAACAACATGAAGAAAAATAAATAAAGAATATAACATCACTGGGTGATCAATCTTAGGCAAACTAAAGTATCTTTCTATGTTTCTTGATTTACACTGTATGAAAATTTAATATGTCCATGTACCATCTAGGCAAATTCTCTGTATTTCACAGAAGGTCAAGAGTGGCTATGGAAACATAAGCAATTAGTTTTCTTCTACAGGAGTTAATTTACTTGCCCTTCAAACCTGTTCTATCAAAAGGCACAATGCCCCTCACAAATCTTAGAAGAATCTCTATGCTTCACAGTGAGGACATCCAGACAGCGAGTTGTGTATATGATTTGAATGAATTAGGATGATAGTGTCTTGTGCATGTCTCATGAAAGAGTGACCTTCATCTGCTGCTTGCTATGGATCTGTGGAGGGATCATACTCCTAGTGCTTCCTTTGATCTCCTGACTGTATGCTTCTGGGAATAGAACAACTGATCACTGCCTTGTGATATAATCTGTTCTATGTGCTAGCTTTTTCAAAGGCTTTTTATTGTCATATTGCTTGTAATGAAATGGCTATGAACATTTCAGAACATGAGTGAGAGGTAGAAAAAGGGGAGAGAAAGGAATATTAGGCTCTATACAATTTATAATTATAATCTTAAAGAGCAGTAGCTGTGATGTAAGTAAAAAAAAATACAACAAAAGCAAGTAAACAAAAAACTCCACTTGATCCTAGAAAGCACAAAAGCAGGCTGCTTCATTTGTAAGGCTATTTCACCTTATCATTTAGACAGCTTTCAGTTTAAGGTGACAAACAAAAAGCCGGAAGGAATTCTTTCCCTATTCTCAGGGAGAGACAAACCTTTTGGCAAAGATGCTTGACATGTTTGAGCTCTGCCCCATACTAAGCAGTTGTAGTTTTATACCTCACTGCTATTTTATGATACTTCCAAGGGATTAACTTGACAGGGTGAAAACCAGCAAGATGTATATTTGAATAGAGATTAAAAATACAACACAGTATTCCATTCTCCTGTCAACAACTTCAAGGTGAAAAGCCCAACAACATATCAAGTCAAACACTTTGCAGAGGTTAGCATAATGTAACTGAAAAAAAGAGAGAATGAGGAAGAATGAAACATCCTTGGTATACATTAGAGCACTTAGTTGTGGTCTGAAAATCTATACAGCAGAGTATTCTTTTCATTATATATTAATTCTGTGTGAGCAGAACACATGGTAACTACTGGGATCATGTAACTGTCACATATACATATTTTTCTACTCTGTCAAGATAAGTACAGTTAGAGTTTTACTTCCTCAATTTGCATACAGTTAAAGCTTTCAGGTCAATTTATAAACCTTTTTCATAGCAGCCTAGAAGAGAATAAAGAAAGGCTTGTTACATCTTTCTGTTGTCCAAGCAACCAGCTGAAGCACTTTCTAATGTACCCTGTGGGAGACTGATACTGAGGTGTTAGAGACATGTACGTAAAGAAGTTTCTGAGAACAATTGCATGAAGACAAACTTAGGAAGTTAAATGACCCTGGAAGTTCCATATTTTCATCTTGGTGTCAAGTTGCTGTCTTGTCTAGATATTTTTATAAAGACTTGAAGCTTCATTTAAAGACCTCAAAGGATGAGGTAAAATCTATCACATCTGCCCATAGTCACCAGCTCACTGAGGATGCTTGAAAACTCATTGGGATTTGTTGTCCTTTAGAATTGTGTTATGCTGCAAGCTCAAAGTGGATTAGAGCATGTTGCTGAATTTGTGTGCCTTTCTCCTTCCAAGAGGTGCCTTTTCTGCTTGTAAGTGAAGCTTTGTGCCTCCTATTTTTCACTATCAACAACAAAACCAAGATACATATTTTTAGTAGGAATGAGAAGCTTGACCTTTAAAAGAAAGGCATACATTTCATGCTTTAGCTCAGATATTCAGAAGTAGTTCAGTAATAATACACCAATAAAAATATTATCTGTGGGGTTATTGAAAGCCAACATTGCAGATATTATTTCTTTTTTTTTTCAAATTCTCTTAACAGCAGTTAACATTGCTATGCTGACCAAGATGATTCCTTCTGTAATTAAACTGTGCAGTTTCATATCACTAATTATGATTGTTTGAATTACATTTCAAGACCTTGTATACAGCTGCCTGCAGCACAGCTTCTGTTACAAAAGCTCTTAAATGGAAAGCTAAATCGTTATACTCTTTTGCGAGTACATACTAGGATGATTCTGTGTATGAAAAATGTTCATGGGCTTGACAGGTGCATTAAAGTAAAACTTGTTTGCTAAGGTCGCACATCAAAAAATAACATTATTGCTACTCACATCAGAACTACAAAACTAAGAATTCATCAACTAGTTTAGTAGATCACTTGCTGTACTGAAATTGGTTTAAAGCTATACTGTTTGTTGTATGGGTATTTTGAAACGATAATAAAACTAGTGACCAGAGAAGGAGAATTTCCACATAGCATTTTATGTTGAGCAAAAGACTGAGGGTGATGTTGCAGAAAGTATGGTGGTCTTCCTGTGCAACTGTTTAAGCCTATAATAAAGGTCCTAAATGTTTCTGTTGTAGCAGAATTAGGCTGATAACAAGTACAAGATGTAGACTAACGCAGAATGACCTCTTACATGGCATGCATTAATATGTTATTCCTTAATTTTTTCTAGGCTGTCACAAAGCTCTTCCATTCAAATGTGGGATAATGAAATATTACATTAGGTACTTAAGACTTCTACAGCACACACAGTCATAACTCTTTCATCTTGTTTTCCCTGTCTGTAAGACAGTCAAAGCCATCTTTTCGTGCTCAGTGGTGTAAGAACTAATTAATATCAAAGGGAAAATGCTACAGAAGAATCAACTTCATTTTTAATCTAGACTTTTAGTGTAGTTTCTATGCTAGCACTGTGATGGAGGTCTGGTGCTGTTTGCTTTAAGCATAACGTTTCAGATATCATCCTGCATGTAGTTCTTCCCCTTGCAAAAGAGAGATTCATTTGTGCTCCTTTACAGGAACAGTGACACCACCAACTGCTTAATGACAATGCTGATTTCAATTTTTTTTTCTTCTTTTGTAAACAGCTGAGAATTACAAGAATTACAATCAACATTTTTATTTTTGCTGTGGCTTCAAGAGTTTTTCAGAATAAAATGAACTGTTGCAGTTGGGGCCTTCTGTAGTGTGTGCGTAGATCTAAATGCCAATTTCTGTCTCAAATCTGGTGACTAAAATACAGCTTATCTAGAAAGACATTGAATATTGATTTAAAAAGTCTGTGCTGACGGTCTAGCCACTGTATATCTTGGAAAGCGGGAGAGCAACTCACTTAAACTGTGATCCCATTTCCAGTCAGGCATTTCTAGCTTGAAATTCTAGCCTGTAGATCTTGTTAAGATTGCAGATTAAGGGCTTGCACCTAAACATAGTGGAGTTTGGGGGAGTATTTCTATCGAGTCTGACAGCCATAAAATAAGACCTGTTCAGAACATGACAAACCACACTTGTAAATCTTTGTAGATCAGTATCCATCATTGCTTATCTCTTTCGAATGTCTTCACATTATTTCCATTGTCAAAGCTTGAAGTTTTTAAATTTCAACCCTCTTGGGTTGTGTCTTGATAAAACATATGTAAATTCATTAAATCAATGTCATCTTCTGATCTCAGATACTGAAAATAAAGATGGAGGGAAGCGAATGTTGTGCTACACAGTATGTAGTGTCAGGATGAAAGATCCCTGTAAACTCTTGGTTTTTGAACACTGTATTTTTATTTGCAAATAGAGTAAATTCTCAGTATCATAGATCTCAACACTTTATACTTGTGGGATAAAAGATGTGTGCATTATGAAGAATGATTTATCTTAAAGACCAAAAGCTGTACATGATCTGTAAGTACACTAATGCATTTGAAAGCCACTATTGTTCTGATTATATCCAAAGAAATTTTTTGTTACTCTCCAGTGATGTTACTTGTTTGAAGCTGTCATGTGGAAGTACACAAGTATACCAGGCAGACATAGGGCAGGTTCTGCTTGTTCGGTGCAAGTGAATGCAAGAAATTTCTAAATGGTAATGCAGCAGCTAAGAATTGCTACCATGATGGGCTAAGCACATACACATCTCAAACTAGGAATGCACAGCCCAAGGTGTTGTTCCCTCATGTTTGTGACTACTCAGACTGTGTAAAGCCAAAATTATTGTCTAAAATTAACAGCCCTCCTCTATTTTATGGACTAATATCCTCTTTTATCACCCCTCTTCACCTCTTTTGAAATCAGACCTGCTGTTTCACAACTAAATAATTTTCTACTCCCTCCCTATCTCTTGAAAGATAGCAGATCTAGCCTAGTAGCAATATGTGAGCAGAAGCCTGGCCTCCAGGAGGGCTCATTCTCATTTTGTCCCTCCTCAATTTCTTTAGATTTTTGGATGCTTCCTACCCAACTACTTTTGTAATCTCCAAAGTTCCCTGTTCTAACAGATCATGAAGTAAAACAATTTACTACAACAATTTAATAAAAATGATTAAATGCATGCTAATGCCACTGGTGGTTATGTGGCAAACTATGTTGTTGTTTTAGTCCTTGATAATTGCATTCCACTAATGGTACTTTCCAGTCAACCTGTATGAGCAAGAACAATGTTAAGTCTTCCAAGTCAAAACCAAAATGCATATCTGTCTTCTTGCTGCCTGATAGAGCTCATCTGTTGTACAGTTTTAATAAGTACTTCTTAATACTGTTGATGATCTTAACATTTGGATTTAGCCCCATAAAAATAGCAAGTGTGTTATTCACTGTAAATGGCCAAAAGTTCCTGCAGAGAAAACTCACACTGAGGTAAAATGCTTGCTGTGCTAGAGCGGCACTTAAACATTGTAGTAGGAGAGTATTGGCAACCTTCATACTGGCTACAAGTAGTTTGAATAGAATTATACATTGATTCCATGATGTTACCCAGTCATGTAAAAACTTTCTAAGAGAAGAAAAACAGTCACTTCTCTCACTTCCAAGATAATAAGAATGGAGCTGGTTAAAATCTTGTAGTTTTCTTTCTTTTGTGTGAAATATTTTAGACGATTTTCAGCCTGGCTTGGAGTTAAAGTAAATCCGTCTATTAATATGTGTCTTAAACAACTTACATGAAACACAGAGTGTTTGTGAAATGCTTTTACTGGTGTTATAGATTACTTCTTTAGGTTTTTTCCATCCGTCAATTCATTTCCATCCATTCAATATACATTCAATTAATACATTGAGAAGTGAAATAACTGAGACCCTCATGAACAGATGCAGCAATGAATACAAGAAGTAAAAAGGAGCATTCACTGCCAACTGCTTTTTGCGAATGTTCTTTAACAATTTTTTGTGTAAATTTTCTTAGTGATACTTTCAGAAAACACTGTAAATATGTGGGGTTTCTTCTTAAAATCAGGACACCCTTAACAATAGTGATGAAACTGGTAAGAGTTCAATCCTTGTTTGTCTCACAGTAGAAGACACCCAAGGTCTCGAATGCAAATAGCTAAGCTTACATAGCTACAACATTTCTGGCTAAATGAAGGGAAAAATTTAGTTTAGTCTAACAAAATGTCTTTCAAAAGATGAAGCACTGACAGGCCCAAACTGTAGCTAAGTGGCTGCTCGTAATTTGTGATGTATTAGAGGGATAAGCAGCTGTTGTATGGAATGTGTGCAGCCTGGCAGGCTCCAGGGTGACTTCCAATCCTTGTACTCATAAACATTGCCAGGGATTTGACTGCGGCTCTCCCGACGCACTGGAGTGCCAAAAAGACTAATCTATCAAACTTGCTGCTTAGTCTCTATAATAGTGTTGCTACAAGGGGGTTGCTATGTGGTACTGCTGTTGTTGGGTTATATTATCACTGGATCAAGCTTTGTTTCAGTTTCTGATGTTGCCATGGGCCAAACAGTAGATATCAAGTGTGAGAATTTAGGATGTGCAGAAAATCCTAAGACCTGTGCTGCTGTGGCTTGTTTCATTATTTATTACGCTAACTAATTTCTACGGATCTATTGTAGTGAGCTAAGCCAAATAGATTATTTGAAATCTTAACTCTTATCTTTATACTTTAGGTCACTTTTAAAAAGGCAAGCATAGAACTAATCACTCTTTCTTTAGCTGCATGTTAATAACCCTAGATACCTCTGTCTTAAGCTTAATTCCCTCATTTCAAATATACAACCCTACTTAACCTCAAGCTCTTTTCACCGTATATATGTCGGGTTTACAGCTGCTGTAAGTTGATATAGCTGTCCTACTGGTACTGTAGCCATGTTTATTTACAGCAGTGTTTCATTCTGTATCACAGCTCAGAGTTGAAACAGGAAAAATATCAGCTTTATTAGGCATCCTCTTTAATAACTATGTTAAGCAAATTTTTAAGAACTTGAAACATCTGAGGGAGAAGTGTGGAAGGCTCTTGGTTTTAAGAATAAATGCAAGAGGATGGAGTGGGTTTTGGTGGTTTATTTTGTGGGGGGACAAGGAAGGTAGCTACTTGAACTTTTGTTATTCAACACATAAAAATATGTCTAGCGCATAGTCTCTACCTCTTCAGAAATTCAAAACTAATTACATCTTAATTTGCATCTCAAAGCAAATTACAACCTAATGAAACATTTGCCTGCCAAACACTTCTTTATCTTAATGAACAGAAAAAGAATACCTATTATATCCTGATTAAAATGTCTTTGTACTTGTCCAACAGGTTACATTCTGTATATATAAAAATATTGTTTCACCCTCTTACTGGCAATGGGAACAAAATAGTTTCTAATTTACAGCATAACTTTTTATTGTTCGTATCCATAGATACATTAACCGATGGAGCAGGGGGAATGTTTTGGATTTGTGTTGGAAGCAGATGAGAGAAACAGTTTAATTCTGAACAGATATTAATCACACTATTTGGAATCCCTTATAATAAATGTCTAGAATCTGAGAAAATTTGCTCTCTTAGTTCATATATTACTGCATGCATGATTTTTTCCCCACCAAATTCAGTGAAACTTGAGAGAATATGACATAAAGCAACTAATAGTAAAAGCTAAGCCTTTAGAGAAAAATTTCTTTAACCTATGTTACAATGAAGTTTGTTAATACAGGAAAGTTACTATAACTTTGCCTATAAATACAGTTTTATTGTGTATTGGGGGAAATATGTTTTATTTACTTAAGAAGTCTACATACTATGACTGTTTTGGGTTATTCTCACTACTCTTTAGTAATTAACCAAAACCTAAATTTGCTGAACATGACTGTTCTTAATACAAATGTTAAATATTTTTCCCCAGTGTAATTGTACCTGAATGGATGCAACTGTAACATGAGCTATAAACGGAGATAAAGCAGCAACATAATGTACAATACCCCTCTGCATAATGGTAACTCTGAATAACACATGCTCCAGGAAGAAAAGTAATTTAAACTATATTACAACAAATGTCATATTTTAAAATGGAAACTATACATCATATGTTGAAAGAAAGTGTTGGTGAACTACAGTAAGTCTAAGAAATGTACTTAAAAATTCTTTTAGGAGTCCATTAAAAATAAATTGATCGACTTAATTCAGGACATTGTAATAAATTGTAAGTGACAGTTACATGGTGGGGAGGGGACATGCATGTGTAAAGTTAATAATCGCAAACTTAGTAGGCAGCAGTTGTACAGAATATCAAAAGTGGCAACTATTCTATACAGGGTAAAGCCTTCCTTTTAGGAAATGATTAGTGCCTTTATAAATCATGTTGGTAAAAATGCCTAATATTTAATTTAGATTTTCATTCCTGTGTGTGTTAGATTTATAGCTGCAAGATAATTTTTAAGAGTGAAAGCCAAAGTGTGGAAAGTGGTAGTAGGGAGCGTATATGTACCTCAGCTTTGTAGTGGTTTTCTAAAAATAGAAATCAGGAAGTACACTTATTAAATCCTTTTCCACTCATAGATAATTCAAAAATATGTATGCATGTTTTATGGCCTTAAGTGAAAACCTCCTGAAGAGTAGAAAAACCCTTTATTGTAGTGCTTATTCTATAATATCGTGAGATATCACAGAGGAAGTGTTGCTGGCATCCTGCTGACATGAACTTACTGATGCACATCACCAGAGAAGGCAAGTGTTTGAGATCTGCAGTGTGCACTGGGGGATATCTTGCTGTGGAAGCACTGAAACTCAAGGAAATAAAAGGTTTGTCCCCATCTAAATGTTGTTTCTCAACTGAGGAACTCAGTTGGCTCCTGTTAACATTGTGCTCCTACCATCACAGTTATGCTGTTTTTCTGGAAGGTATTTCCTATTTTGTCACGTTGCTTGAAATATTTTTAAAGAGGCCTTGATCTTAATACTGCTTAAGAAACATATTATTGATACAACCCACTGCAACATGAGTCCATTCAAATGCTTGGAAGAAAGAAGGCAAAAAATTGAGAACTGTTCTAGTAATGAAGTAGTTTTTTATGTCTAGAGCTTGCTAAATGAGTAAATAAATGTGTTGTGGTTTGGGTTTTTTTTTTTGGGTGGTGGTGATCAGCTTCTGCCTCTCCTAAGGTAGGATGCTGTCTTGTCAGCACAAAATAGACAAAGAGGCAGTGCCAAGGTTGGTTGAGGGCATAACACTAGAAGGCTTATGGTGATGACTGCTTCTAAGTAATAGATGAACAAGGGATGTTTGGAGTAGCTGATATTCGGGAAACTAAGAAATTATGGGATTCTGCTGAAGATGGGAGCCAGGGTTGGGGGGGGGGGGAAGGTAAAAGCTGTAGTAATTCCTGCTCTTGTGCTTTCATTAGCAAAGAGCATTTATGAAAGCAGCGTGGAGTGCCGCTGAACTGCATGTTTTGGTCTAGAGGAGAATATAGAGAGAAATTAACTGACTTTTAAACTGTCCACAATATTTTGACTGAAAGAAGGCAGGCTGTAATATTTCAGTGGGGTGTGGAATATTTCTGTATATCCTGTATCCTGGGAAAACAGGAAATTGAAGCCAACTGTCACCCAAATTTTGTGGCTTAAAAACAAAACTCCAGGGCCATACCTTATGCAAATGCAAATTTCTTGTTCTTGAAATTTGGAAGGCAATGGAAGAGGGGCTTTTTTTTCCTATGAGTTTTTACCTGTGCCACAAGGAATTTACTAAGCTTCCTGGAACTGCAGGTGACTTAGGTATTTTTCTTCAAAAAGATGGAGATTGTAGCTAAAACCTTCAGAGATACACACTCAACTCTATCCTGGGCTGAAACTTGCTGCATCCCTGCTGCGCCTAAGCTTTACCAAACAGTAAAGAAGCTTATTTGTTCAGATGGTTATTAGTAATGCTAATGAAATGCATCAATGTACTATGACTCAGTAGGAAAAACCTTGCATTTAAAACAAGGCTAAACAAAACCTGTGAAATGCAAGAGACAGGAAGAAACCACAGTTTAGATGAGATGATTTCAAGTGTATGGAATTTTGGTTTAGTTTCTTTTTCCTGAGGTAAGTTTTGAGTAAGGAATATTTTTTGTTTAGAATTGAATACTATGTCTTTGAGTATCCTATATTTTCTTGGCAGTTGACTGCCAGAGCCTCAAACTTTGTTCTTCAACTACTTGTGTGTAATACATAAGGAATAAAGATAAAATTGTCTCACATGAGAGTTAAACTATATGGCTCTAAAATGATTATTTTAAAATTCATATACTGTGTAGTCTTTTTATACTTAAACCTGTCAGTGTCTGTCAATTGCTTATAGAGTGTAGAAAAGCAATGGCAAGTGCAGTTTATATGTGTCCAATGTTATTGAAGAAATCAAAGTTTCAAGTTTCATCCTTTGTTCTTTAATGTGTTGACAGTTTGCATTGCTAGATGTGATTTAGCAATTATAACATTCACATACCTCACTTCACTAGCTTATTAATTAACATCTATTATCTGCCTCTCATGTTCTCCTGGAAAGTGTATGCAGACAGGAGTGCAGGTTTGCTATTATAATTATGGTGGTAAGCAGCATTAACGCAGTGTGAATGATTTAGGAGACATGTAACCAAGTGGGAGATAGGACTAGTTCTGTGAAGACAGTCTTAGTATCATTTGCCGGAGACAGTCTTAGTATCATTTGCCGGAGACAGTCTTAGTATCATTTGCCGGAGACTGAAGAGCTTTTTTAGAGAACAGTCTACTTTGAGCTTATTGGCTTGACAGCCTGAGTTTATTCAGACTGCTACTTCTGACAGAAGAAATGTTTCACACCGGAAACAGACTTCCTCTGTCAGTCTGAGCAGGCTGTGAAAATCTTTTTCCTTTTTATTTTCTTTTTTAAACAAAGCATCAGACTTACTTTTCAGCTGCAATGAAGTATTATGAGAATAAATTCTTAGAATGAGATGACTTCCAGATTCCACAGTGATTTAGCCTATGAGTAAAAGAATGATCTGAATAAAAACTAAATGACATTCATAATTTCAGGCATTGTTAAGAATGTATTATGAAACAGATGATCTGGTTGGAACTAACTTTAGAATATGACTTTTGTTTCCAGCATTGTTTCTTGCCCTACCTATACTGATACTTAAAATACGTTTTTCTAAATAAATTCAACCCTATTTATTGGAAAGTTTTGGGTTTTTCTTTTCTTCAGAGGACTAAAAGATAAAGAAACCTGATCCCAAATGTAGGGATGGAAGTTAAAATTACATATTAAAAATTCAGACCTTGAATTTTGGGAGACAAATGTAAATGTTCATCTTGGCAAATCAAAGGAAACAGGAATGAGAATATTTACATGAAAGACCACATAGTCCAGGAAGTTTGGTGCTCACATTTCCAATATGGTGGAAATCAGCATTTAATGCTTCATCAGGCAGTATTTTTTCAAGTGATAGGAAAAAAAGCAGAAGTCTTTGTACACAGAGCTCTGTAAATCTCTAAAAGCAGAGGTGTAGCATGTGGGTATGAACAAGAGCATTCACTCCCTACATCTGATATGAAGCTATCTTTGCAAAATATGACTCTATTGCTGTAATCTCTCTGCTTTGACAAGGTGGAGAACAATCATCTTCACTCTCTGCTCCTAAGGCTGAGCATCTTCTGGTGTTGATAGCTTTTCTCTATATTTGTCTTTCAATAAATCATAAACAGGAAGATTTACTTCCTTCTAAGTTTGGAAGATGATTGTTTCATGAAAAAGAAAGTGTGACTTTATTGAAGATAGGATGGTGTGATCTCCAGGGCACTTTTGTCATATTTTTGTATTTGAAGAAAAAGACTTCAGGAGCCTCATCACATTGTACAGATGCTTTTGTATTTGAAGAAAAAGATTTCATGAGCCTCATCACATAGTATAGATGAGTGCAAGATGAACTGTGGAGAATGAGAATTGGGGCAGATTTACATAACTGTTGAGGTGCTTTTAAAGGTAGTACTTTTAAACAAGCCCCATCAAATAAACCAATGTATCTGTCTTATATAAAAGTATTTGAAATACTCCAAATGTGACTATTTGAGTGTTTGCACAATTCATACTGGTATATTAATGGAATAGAGGAATATTTCATAGCACATAAGGGAAGAAGACTTCTTTGCCTCAGTCTTCATTGGCACGTGCTCTAGCCATGCCTCTCAAGCCTTGGAAAGTAGCTGCAGAGACTGTGAGCATGAAGACCTTAGGCCCACTGTAGGAGAGGACCAGGTTCAAGATCATCTTAGGAACCTGAACGTGCACAAGTCCATGATGTAATCCACAACCTGATGAAATCCATCTGCAGGTCCTGAAGGAGCTGGCAAATGAAGTTGCTAAGACACTGTCCATCATATTTGAAAAATTATGGGAATCAGGTAAAGATCCTGATGACTGGAAAAAAGGAAAGATAACTCCCATTTTCAAGAAGGGGAAAATGGAGGACCTGGGAAACTACAGGCCAGTCGGTCTCACCTCTGTGCCTGGCAGGATCATGGAGCAGATTCTCCTGGAAACTATGCTAAGGCAGCTGGTGACAGCCAACATGGCTTCACTAAGGGCAAATCCTGCCTGACCAATTTGGTGGCCTTCTATAATGGTGCTACAGAACTGATGGATAGGGGCAAAGCAGTTGATGTCATCTACCTGGACTTGAGCAAAGCATTTGACACTGTCCCGTGCAACATCCTTGTCTCTGAACTGGAAAGATGTAAATTTGATGGATGGACCACTCGGTGGATAAAGAACTGGCTCGATGGCCACACACAAAGAGTTGTGGTCAATGGTTCAACGTCCAGTTGGAAACCAGTAACGAGTGGTGTCCCTCTGGGTTCGGTGTTGGGACCGATCCTGTTCAACATCTTTGTTGGCGACATGGACAGTGGGATTGAGTGCACCCTCACCAAGTTTGCTGATGACACTAAGCTGTGTAGTTCTGTTGATATGTTGGAGGGAAGGGATGCCATCCAGAGGGACCTTGGCACGCTTGAGAGGTGATCAATGCCAACCTCATGAAGTTCAGCAATGCCAAGTGCAAGGTCCTACACCCGGGTCGGGGCAATCCCAGGCACAGCTACAGGTTGGGTGGAGAAGTGATTCAGAGCAACCCTGAGGAGAAGGACTTGGGCGTGTTGGTCGATGAGAAACTGAACATGAGCCGGCTTCAGTGTGTGCTCACAGCCCAGTAACCAACCGTACCTTGGGATGTGTGGAGACTTCACAAGAGCTTTCCAATACCTGAAGTGGGCCTACCAGGATGCTGGAGAGGGACTCTTCATCAGTGACTCTAGGGATAGAACAAGGGTTTAACTTTAAGCATAATTAGCTACCATAATAATTTCTTGACCTTTTAGATTTTTAGGCAATAAAATAGATTATTTCCCCTTACAAAGACTGGGTCATATATCTGACATTTTATTTCTTCTTTTTTAACCCCTTCTGACCTTTTTGTTCATCTGTGCAGGAAACCTTTTTGAATTTCAATATTTCCTATTCCAGGTGCAGTATATCTTAATTTTGCTAGGTGAAGTGAATACTGATATTATGCCTTTTTAACAGGTGGTCTTAAGGATACTTTAGTTTATTGAGTCTGCATGTTATTGGCACAGCTTCAAAGTGCTAAGCTTAAGAGTCTTCATATCTTTCTCGTGAGTTGCAAATTTCTTTGCTGAAGTGGGAGATCCAGGTCTACCTGTTAGTCTTCAGCATAATCGCGATCCTCTGAACCAGTTACTTTTAGCAAACTGAAGTAACTTCACTTCTGCAGTATTCCTGGGTAATGCTTTGTTGCTTTAACCTAGTATTTGTTTTACTTCAAGACCAGTGGATGAAATTTCATGGAACTACAAAGGAATAAATATACTTATTTTCACCATCAATGAAAATTAAAGCATCCTGGGTGGCTGCAAGTTGTACCTGCTAGAGGTCTACCTCTACCTACTGTGACAAGTGACTTGCTTTGGAGCCCTAGCTGTGTTGCGTTACTCAGTTTTCTAATACTTAGCGATGCTTACATAAGGTTGGGAAAAGCTGCTTCTGTTCCAAAATCAGGATACATCTACTGTTTCAAGTGTCAGCAGAAATGGCCTCAAGTACTCTGACTGATTAGGAAGGACTGAAAATCGGCACAAAGTGCTTTGTTTATCAGATGAGTCTTTTTCCGCTCATATTTACATGCACATAACTGTAAAATGTCATAATTCAAGTGGCAATTAAGGCAACGTGCAAATTGGGTGATTCTGCATGCAGCTGGCCAGTTGTGCATGCACAATTACCCAAATTACAAATGCAATCACAGTTATTCCATGCAAAAATAAGGCATATAAATGTGCCCCAGCAGTGTAAAAATTGACTCTATTTTGCATCACAGGATAGTTTCTGAATAAAGCTGTAATAAACGTGGGCTTGTGTATCTAGTAGTCATTGGGAAGTTACTTGGTTACAAGTGTCCCATTTAAAGTTGTAAAACTACTGGTTTGCCTTGTGGGTTTTTGAACTAGAAGAGTTATGTTTATAGATCAGAACTTTCCTTTTACAGGGCAGTGTATTTTACCTACTGTCTTCAGATGCAGAAATCCACTATTTAAATATTGATGGCGAAGGTGAGATATGTATTAAATGAGTGAGTTATCTACTGGGTTAATGTTTATCCTATTCCTTACTGATTCTCAAGTTAGGCATGTCGTTTTTGTTGCCTTCTGTTATTAATCTTGGAAGGGCCATACTCTAAATGTGAGCATCTTCTGTGTTTGAATTACTACTTCAAAGCATATGAGCATTAAGCTACAGATGAGGACTGAAGTTGAATAAGGCTCTGGAACAAGGCTTTTACAACAGCCACAATATTAAAGAAATTTATATATCTGATATTTTTCATATGTTTGAGACAAGACCGATTGTTGTAATCATTTCAACCACCATTTCATAAGTTAGTATAGCATTTTTGTTTTTCCATATCAGTCTCAACAGTAAAACATAAATGTATCCCCAAATGTTCCAAGTAAGTAACAAATGTCAGAAAGCTAGGAAAAGGTTTTTTGGAGCTGAGGTGCTTTCTATAGAAGTATGCAAAGAAATCGTATGAAAGAAGAGATTCTCTAAGGCAAAAAGGTAGCCAGTGGGAGCCTTATAGTATTAGTGTTTGTAGTAAGAAGTGTAACTTATAGCTAAACAACACTGTCAAAGTACTTACTATCGAAGCAGTTGCTTAGCTTGTTTTTGTAACAGAGAATAATTGAGTTGAGCTTTTAGAATTAGACGGTATGTTTCTTTATGGTAGTGAATTTGCCGCAATACAACAATATCCAGTTATGTAGATATGAGATTTGTATTCAACTTTAATGTTACAAACTCTTTCTATCCCTAGTTCTCTAGAGAAACAATGGAAAAGGACATAGAACAGTAACATATAAAATTCTGCCTGAATAACAACCATCTCTTTGTCTTCCAGCAAAACTCAATTTACCGATTGAAATGTTTCACATGGCTAAATAAAATGCAAAATAATGAATGAGTTTTTAAATTATCCTGTCTAAGCAGCCTGATCTTGAGCTAAAAAAATATCTTTGTTGACGCAGAATGGCTGCAAACATACGCTGTTGGTAGGATGGGAGTAGCAAGAGACTAACCATGAGGTAACTGTGGATCGAGGGATGAGTGACATGATACCTTAATACTCCAAGACTTTTACTAGTGCTAGTGGAGAGGAGGGGTGTGTGTGTGTGTGTACAAACTAATGGAGGTTTACTCTTTGGGGCAAGCCTTCTCAGAACAAATGAATCTCCTCAGGGGAAGCACAACACAACTCACAGATGCACAACTTGAGGAACTGTCAGCTTGAGCATCTCAGCTAAAATTAATTAGCTGAAATGATCACTGCTGTGTGCACTAACGTAGTCCCCTCTGACTATCTGAAGAGGATCACACTGCTAATGAAGAGAGAATGCCTTGCAGTTTGTAGTCAGTAGTGCATGCCTTCATGAGCTATGCTGGAGTGCTAAATGTAATTTTACAGATCTGGGATGGAGGCAAGATGTCCCTCAAGGATACAATGCCCACTTTGCCGGATACATGTGTATATAGGTCATCCTAACATTCGTGAAAAAGAAATCAAGCTGACTAAAGACTTATTGCTTCTTGCAGTTGTTATAATTGATTTGCATTTAGAAAAATTCTCATTTAGTTCTACCTGAGATGTCAGTCTTAATCCTCCTTCTGTGCCTGGGCACAGTTTAACACAGAGTTGCTACTTCAAAGCATTTGTAATCCAAATAGTCCTGATTGACTTGAATAGTAGATTTATGTTTAAAATAATGAATAAAATATTCTATGTGGGAGACTAAAGGGTAGGAAACAGATATCTTTGCCTTAGGCTATGTAAGTAACTGTAGAAACTTTGGCCATCAAGTCTCCCTCCTTTCATATTTCTCTTTAGCACTCCAGCTGCACACATCAGCCTTTTCCAATCATTCAACTCTTGGTTACCCAAAGACTCCTTTATATACTATTCTGACGCTTTAAAGAACTGTGGACAAAGCCAGGGTCACTAGCGTAAACAAAGTCACAATAACAAATAGCTTTTGGCGAAAAAATCCTCATGAGAAAGTCAGGAAGGTGGACCCTAATTACCTTTAAGTCCAAACAGTGGGGGGAAAAAAATGGAATGAACGTAGATAAATCTAATATCTGAAAAGATGAACTAGTTCATCAACAGGCTGATTTGAACCCACCAGCCTGATGTGCAGAGGAACATATCCTATCCCAGCCATAGGTATTTGAGCAAGACTTTGAGGGCACAGTAGAGTTAAATTGATTGCCTCTAAATGTTAGCTGCTGTTCTTAAAAGGGAAATTGCTCTTTCTCATTTTTGGCAGTAGATTTAACCTTGTTTCACCTAAAATATGGTTCCTTAATGCATGCCATTTTTAAGTAGTTTGGCTTAACTATAAACGTGTATCAGTGGTAAATGTGATTGTAAAAGGTTTCTTAATAGACTGCAAGTGACATTTTATGATGGCCCAAAAATTATTCCAGCTCAGGAATCAGGAGCAGGGACTGTGCGGCTCTTACTCCTGATACCATGCCCTGATTTGTAAGCCCCTCTTGTACCTCTGCTGTCTCTGACGGTTACAGAACCTGCCCATGCTTATTTCATCCACCCAGTTAATCACTCTCAGGCCTATTGAAATGATGGCAGTGCAGGCAGTGACCTGGATCCTAGTCAAACAGTTCACCTGGCTCTAGTCCTTCCACAACTGGAAATAGCTTGTATAAGAGAGGGATGAGTGTTGCTGATAAAGCAACCAGGCTTATACATACTGGTATGTCCATTGTAAACATTCTCAATTAATTTGTCAGGTTAAATAGCAAGAGATGTTTTCTCTTAATGGTTTATCACTCTAACACAGGTGGTGTTTCAACTGACAGAAGGTTCTTTTACGACAGCATATTGTTCTTTCTTCCTTAGAAGGTTATTCACTTTACAGCAATTTAAACATGATCTAAAAAGTAATATGACTTTGTTTCTTAAACTAGAACTTCTTCAGCAATTTTATTGAGCAGAGCAATTCTCAGTAGAATAGTAATTTTAAAAAGCCACTTGTAGCATAGTGGTACACAAAATTATCACACTTCTGGTAAAACATTTGCAGTTGGCCGATACAAACACTGGTTCACGCACATCATTTTTATACTGTTCCACATTAAATGTTAACAATTCCTATGTAGCTGTGAACTTGCCCATGCTCTGCCATGCCTCCAGTTCTATGCCATGGCTGATACCTCTGTCTGGGTGTGTGTCCCTGAACAGGTTGTTATGATGGTAAAATGTTAGCTTATTTACTCATATCTGGTTAATATTTTTATGTTAAAATGATGCTGGATGATCATCAGTGCCCTGAAACCCTCTCCAAAAGAGTCTAGTTGTAGAAAATATGAAAGGAATATTTGGTCTATGAAAATGATTAGGAAAAAAGAAAATCTTTACAAAAAAATAATTACGGAAGAAGGTTTGAGATTGGTTTTAAACTCTCTTCATGGAATCACTGCAGCACCAGCTGCAAGTCTCAGTTCTGTTCTGGTGAGATGTTTTCCCTGTTCTTGACAGTGAGCAATTGCACTGTGGAAGCCCTTTGCTAGGCTGATGCCCACTACACATGATGGGATGTATACATTCTTGAACGGGCTAAAACCGTAGCACTCAAATGGAGCGAGATGATCCTTTCTCAAAGCAGCTTTCAGTGTATAACTGTAAGTTAAGGAATGAAGAGATGGAAAATAGAAAGGAATTAAATTCACTGATTACAACAGGTAATAGTTCCAGTACACTAGTGATTTCTGCTTTTGTTCGTGTGTGTGTTGGTTTTCCTTCGTGTGTTTTAGCATCATGGCAGTGCCAGGGGGCTATAAAGAGAGAATTGAAGTTTAATGATGAGGCTTAGTTTTTAGCCCTGTTGGACTAAATACATTGATGTTTGAAAGCTAACCTGTGACTGGCCCATTTAATACTTGAAGGAGATGACTACCTGTTTACTGCAGAAGAAAGTCTGCAAGTACAAAATAAATGTCTGAACAAACTAAATGATGGTTCACCCTACACCCTACGGCACTTACAGTTGCCTGATGCTGCCCTGCTGCTGTGCTCCCAGAGGGGTGCCTGACTTCATTCTTCTCTGTTCTTCTCATTGTGTTTGGGATCCCCCACTATGGAAATCTGGGCATGCAAGTTAGCACATGAGTGGGATGGGAGCTGTTGTGCCCCCCAGAAGACTTGATAAGAACAAAGGAGGAGATAAAGACTGTGGAACACATCACAGTACATTCCTACTGTGTATTGTAGGTACACATGCCCCAGGCAACAAATTGGCCTCACATTTGTTGTTAATTCAACATAGCTATCATGGAAAAGCTACAATACAGACTTATGGGAGTTGTTTTCTAGTGTATGATGCAGCATGTTTAACAAGTATGGATGAGAACCTGATGCTCTGAATTAATCAGAGGCTAGCATCAATCATCTCCTGTGTGAGTGCAGAAAATAAAGGTTCTCTCTGTATGTCAAAAAATAAATGGTATTAGTGAAACTATGCTTCTGTAATTTTAAGTAACTTACAAACAAGATTTCAAAGATAATTTCAGATGGCTTATTGGATCTGCTTCTGAAACAAAGTGTGTCATTGCAAAAAGAAAACAAAAATCACAACATTATAGCTACTCTAATTGCCTGTTAATGTGTGGTGACACCAAAAGTAGAAACATTATGAGAATGAAACAGGTTCTTCTTAAATAGTATCCATTTTGTTTTTTTTTTTTTTTAATATAATGTTGTAATGTTCCTTTGAATTATTTGATTCTTAAATTCAGACTAAAATGTAACTGGTTGATATAATCTTGTTAGGTCTCAAGTGTCCTATCACAGTAAACCAAACCCATTTGTTTAGGGCATTTTTTTCCTCCCCTGATTTAGTTGGCTTCTGAAGTGACCTCTGGTTCACTTATGTTTGAAATTACCTTGCAGTCTAGAAATCGGAGTACTGCTACCTTGACAAATTGGAAATACTTTAGTATAAACGCCTATATAATATTAATAGTATTAATGGCATGCAAATGAGATTATGCAAAAAAGACACAGACAGATGGTTTCTTTTTACCTGTGTCATCAAGTTAGGAAATGTGATATGAAAGAATGATTAAAACGCCCTTTAGACTGCACCAGCTCTGAAAATAATGTAGGCAATATCTGAGCTGTCACAGGTGTTTGAACACTGACAGAGCAAATGACCAATATGGATCCACGAAAAAGTTGCAGATACAATATAGTCGTGTCCTGGTTTTGTTATTAGCTTATTTAAATTGCAGCTCTTTACCTTTTCTTTAATGTGAAAGTACTGAAGGCTTCTGAAGTTTTACAGACTTGCAAAGTCATGTGAGGAGCAGGATCACAATAGCTCTTGGTTGTGATCCTGTCATTATTCTGTCCCTTGTTTCTTTTGTCTCTCCAGACTTCAAACTCCTGAGGGCAGTGAGCATGTCTCTTTGATGTTTGTTCTGCTTAAAACAGAGGAGCACAGATGTCTATTGGTGGCACACAGGTCTTAATGCAAAGCTGATTTCCTTTCTTGGAGGAAGACTCTTGACTATCTATGAGTATTAATTTTTATGGTGTTTAATTAATCAGAGTGATAACAAAGGGCTTATGTTGTTTCTTATTCCAGATATAGCTTGAAAGGTATTCCAGTAACCCTTTTTAACATCTCATAATTTGATTAAGAGTGTAATTAGATTTTTATGTAGTTGAATCTCATTTTTTACTATTGACAATTATTGAAATATACCATGTGTATGTTTCATACTAAATATCAGGACCCTCTTTTATTTATGCATGTCTATATTGCTTTGATTTCTCTCACTGTTTTTGCAGTACAGCAACTAATAAGTAATTTTGCATCAAAGCTAATCCTTGAGATCACATAAAATTGCACATAGTGTGTGTCCTGTCCTGTTGGTTAGGAGTTTTTTTTTTCCTTATAGAAACCAATTAAGTTCTCCTAACAGCGATTTTGTGCTTTCAATCTGATCAAATCAATACTTACAGCTGTAGAATGATCTATGTGGCCTTATTTCAGAATCTAAGGAAAGGCTTTCACTTTATTTTTCATAACAACAGGAAAAAAACCTTAATTATTTTAGCTTTTTTAGCCTTTTATTAAAGAATTTAACAGCAGGAACTTTAGAAATCAATTGTAGCAACATGGGACAAGCTAATAAATAAAATTCCATCAAATCCTAGCTTTATGTTGCTCATTAAACAGCTCTTTCATGTGCCATGCTTCCCATCCAGTGAGAACTTGAAGAGACTTTTCACACTTCTCAGTTCTAGCTATGGATCTACAAGAAGATTCTATTTTCACCTATTTTTTCTCATTAGCTCTGTGCTATATGACATGGTTGACAGTCTTTTGCTTCCATTTTTGTACTGGGGATTTCTTTTGGTAGAAGGTGGTCTTTTTCTGAAGAGGAACAAAAGCTCTTGAGCTTTTAAAATAATTATTTAATTACACTGTGATTGTGTCTTAGTATTTCCTGAGACCCCATCATTCTAAATGTGATGCTGAGCAATGAGAACACCTCCTTAGAGTTTTCCAAGTTAATTGCTTATAGCCAGCTGTACTGGGAGTTTCCTCATGGGGTCCTTGCAGAGGCTGATGATAAGGATCTCCGCTGATTCTGTGGCTATGGTATGAATTGGAGGTATTTTGGAGCTGGTGTTCACTGTTCATATGTTAAAGGGCTCTCTTTGAATTTCTTTGAAAGGAAACATTACGTGCTTTTCCATAGATGTTTTCCTAATAAAAATGAAACACCTTCCCCCCAAAAAAACCCCCCTTTCTTCTATTCGCTAAAAGATAGAGCTATGCTGCAAGCTCTCTGTGGCAGAGACCCTCTCACACGTCTTTATTTTAGATTTGAGTTACAGTGAATGCAAATGTATAAATAACTTGGATAATTTATGTAAAAACATAAGTAATTGGATCCCTATGGAAGATGGAGCACTTAAGCAAAGTAATGAGAATGTCTTGATGAAAATATTCTCTTTTCCTTTGAAACCAGCCTGCAGCAATGAGGAATGGATTCAACTATTAATATTGAATGTTGGCTTTGTTGTCTCCTATTGCAACTTCAGCACATTTAAATTTGGTGGGGTAAAGTTTTCATTTACTATTTCTGAGTGCCAAAACACAAATCAAGTGGTTAGACAAGTCTGGAGTAAAGCGCATATAATTCTAGAGACAAATAAGGATGCTGTGTAGGTGCTTTGTTCTGCTGTCTTCTGACATCACTCCTGTGTTGCCACTTACATGGCAGGCTGTACCTTAAGGCAGGTAAAACAATTTGTTCATATGAAAGTAGCCTGGCTCAGTCCTTCAATGATGCTAACAGTGAAATGTTTGGTTTTCAATTAGGTGGAATTATGCCCAGTTAGAGAATTACTTGAAACTGTGGGTTTTTTTAATGAACTGTTTAGCAATCAGCAATGCAAGAGAAATATCCCCCGTTTCTTAAACTCTGGAGAAGCAGAAAGCCCCTTTTTCGCAAGCGGATTAGTTCTGTTTCTTCTAACATCTTTCCTTTGTCTATTATCTATTTGCATTTCTTCTTTTAAGCTGGGTGCTTGTGACAGGAAAAATCTTAGACAGCTGTGAGGCAGCTGTCTATAAATATTGTCCTGTTACCCCTGGGATTGAACCTCTCGCAGTCCTTTGGAATTCTCTTTTGCCTGCTACCTCTTCAACACCCTCTCATGCTTTGGCCTCTTCTCAACCCAGCGGGACCAAACTGAGGGAGCTGAGCCTCTGCTGCTAGTGGCTCTGCTGCCTGCTGCTGTGGCAGTAATGGGATAAATGCACAAAGATGTGCCCAGGGACAAAAGCATGTCATTTACCATTGTGTTAGTGCTGGCACCCTGCTGTGTGTGCTGAGCTGCTGCCCATTTCTGCCCTGAATGTACCTGTATCTGGAGCAGGGGAAAAAAATACTCTAGCTCTCCTCATCTGCTCTGCTACTTTTCTTGCCTTCTCCTCCCAGTTCAGATGTTCACTTTGGATTTGTCAGGGCTATTTTTTTCCCATGTTAAATGGAACATCCCCAAATCAAAACCTCTCAGTGAGATCTGAACCTGAACAGCAACAATTCATTTGTATACAGTGTGAAGGAATAAATAAAAATCTGTCTTGAGTCAAACTTTTACCAAGTTAGATCAATTCTTATATCAGATGACACTCACCAAGTGCAATTATAATTCTCTTTTTACATACATGACAGTTATTTCCATAGTTCCTGCTATTGTGTGGCATGAAGTTATTTCTCTTATCTTGACTTCAATGCATGGAATTTTGACCGGATAATCAGAGCAACAAAACTCTGTATACTTGAGGCACACGATTTGTGAACGATAATGTTTAAAGTCACAGGTCACAGTGTAACTGGGTACAGATCCCTATCATGAGTGCTTCCAGAGGAATGGTGGCTTTTAGCCTCTGAATATACTGCAAGCATGTACTGTTTATTTTAGGCAAGGCTCCATCTTTCTGAGATGAATCACTGGCATTTCTGCCAAGCCTTAGAACATTGGCAGAATTAGTTGCATTGTCTTTAATGGTAGGGGGAACATTTTCAGATTTTAAGCGATAAATGGTTATGTGCAGCAGTAATCAGTTGTTGCAAACATTATTCTAAATCAGACTGATTAATGATTACATTATGATGGCTTCTATTTGGACACAAAGCTGGATGTTATGGTTTTGGCAGCTGAACAAAGACCATGTGTTTTGACTGCTTGGTTTGGTTCAGAAATCAATGTTCTTATGATTAGTTCCTGTCAAGATCTGACTTTGCTTTTGAACTGCCTGTCATGAGTCAGAACCATGCATGTTTGTAAATCCAGCAGAAGGAAGTGTAGGTGTTCTGGGTCAATTGGGTTGATCTCTTTTATTTTTTTTAACTTTTTTGTGCTTCTCTGCTCCAGACCTAGTGTCATAGAAAAAAGCTAGGTTTTATGTATCTTCACGTATTGTTTTAATTAATCTTTTTTTTTCATTTTACTTTTTCAATTGTATTTTCTTTACTGCAGCTTGGTATCTTTAACTGCCAGGCGTGTGTCAAAATTTCAAGTTACTCTTTAGTATCTTTTTCCCTTTTATTGACCAGATGAATGACAACAGAGGAGCATCCAAATGAGAAACTACAGCTTATTGTTAGCATAGCAAAAAGAGATAAAATCAGACTAAGTGATCTTTCGAAGCCATAAAATCAATGACTTCTGCAGAGCCTTTCCAGTTGAGAGACTCCACTTCTATGTGTTAGAAATGCGAACACTTTTGTTACTTGAGCCTAGCACTCACCTGTATTGCCCTGAGGCATAGTGGTCCTTGTTACTGTTGTAATACCTCCTAGTTAGGCAAGCCTAAGCTTAGACAGCTGAGTAATATCTGTGAGACACACAATCTCTGAGCATTCAAGTTTGGTGGCGTTCACCTGTCCTCCTCCCCCCAACCTAGCTGTGTAACTTTGTGATCTCAGGAGATTCTGCAAAAGTAGATGTATGTAGTTCACCAAAACTAATTTGTGAACCACTGCATATTCCACACTGGTGTGGAATGACCCTTCTCTGTCACCAAGGGAAAAAAAGTGCTGCAGGTAATAAAAAAGAAAACTTTCCCCCTGCCTCTTGCATTGGCATTTGGGATTCCTTATCTTTTTCAAGCTCTGGGAGAGTAGAGAAGGGCCACTGGCACATGACTCGGGACAGCGGAACACCAGCTCTGCATGCATGTTTAAATTCCTGTAACAGTTACTGTCTTTGTGTGGTGAAAAACATATCCTTTATTTCACATTCAGGTCTAGATTTTGGCTAATAACCAAATGTCCCATTAAGTGTGGATTGACTTAAAAAGAAAAAAAGTTTTAATCTTTTGATTATAGATTTTTTGATTATAGACTGATTTGCTCTGCAATCTAAAGAATTTGGATTGATTCTGAGGAATGTGGGCTACTGTAAATTACCTCTTTCTTAACCAAAATGTAGACTTGCATCTCTCATGCACTTATGCACTAGTTATTAATGAACACTTTCATTCCATCAGCTTTCCAGCAGTGACTTTATCTCGACTATGTTGTTGTCAGAAATAAAGCATTTAAGAAACCAGCTGAGTTTCAGTATGACTGTTTTTTAGCAAATAAGGAAGGATAAAAATATTTATCTTTTAAAAGCAGTTGAAGATAGCTTTGTGGCTTTAATAGGAACTGAGGAATTGTATTTCTCTGCAATAAAAGAAGGTGTGTTTTTATTAATTACAGGAGCAGTTTGATCAGACTAAGTGTATTCGTGCATGTAGAAAGACAACCAGATTCTCAAAAAAGATCCTTTTTTTGGTGCTCCATTACAGTCATCTCATCTTGTTTTAGACTTTGTGTATGTCTGTGTTTGACTTAATTTTCCTGGCTATTTTAATAGTCAGTGAAAATGATCAGGTATTTTTTGGACTGTAGTTAAGCTTTACCTGAGGTATAGTTCTAAAATAGGTCTGAACATCTCTCTTCCTGTGGGTCAGAATTCTAACAATGGGTGACTGACATTCTTAAATGTGAGTTTGTGGGCAACTGGTGGATAATAAAGTATCATGGATACTTTGATGGGTAAACTGACAGATAATAAACTGCTTGACATCAGTTCAGTACTGAGCTTCAGCACACAGAAAGATTAAGTACTGGAAAACATGGTGCTTTACTGGAAATATCCACACCATTTTGTACTGAATCTCTGAAAAAAGAAAACAAAAATCATAAGTATGTCTGCTTCATTTGTTTCAACAGGTGACTGGCAACTATGATTATCTCATTACAGTTCTCTAATATATTTTATTCTTCTTCAGGCATATTGCAGTTAGGTTAAATTCTCTAATGAACTATTCAGCTGTGCATGAGAGCACAGAGCACAGCTGTTAATCCAGAACTTTTCAGTAATTAATCTGGACAATTTCTGTATACATAAATGTAACTGTAAGATATATCCAGCTAAATGAATCAAAGTGGCCTGGACAAACATACTTTTCAGCATTTGGAACTATGGGCAAATATATAAATATAACTTCCACTCACCTTGTACACACGGGTAATTTCACCTTCAAAAGCAATCTCTAAATGGGCTTTTAAACATTTCTCTCAGAAAATTAGATGGTATGTGTTTGAAACAATTTAGCCCTCAACATAAGTTATGCCTACCTGCATTAGCAAATGTATTTCTTTTTTTCCCCTCTCTTTTTTTAAAAACGTATACCATTATCTACTACACCAGGGAGTAAGAATAAGTTAAGTAAAAGAAAATCATGGTTAAAATCAGAACTTAACAATTAGCTTTCACTTTGGGGAGGGGTGGGGGGTGATGGAATTATTGAGCACAATGCAAAATACACTTTAGTGAACAAAATAATGAGAGACTTACCTATGAAAAATATAGTCATTTTAGAAAACCTTATATACAGTGAGTAATAATCAGTCCTCTGTAATATTAGCCAGAAGGAGCACTTAAATTTTTTGACATCCCTAATCATGGAGCCTGGGGAGCGCTACAGAACATTTGCATTAAATTACTCCTCATTTTCCCAGCCCTGTCTGCCCCTTCCATAGGTTTTGCTGCCAGTATTTGTGAATTGGCAGAAGCCTACAGATTTCATAGCTAATATTGTTGTCTCCTGCCTGGAATATCAGAGTAAGGTGCATTATATACTACATGACAATTAAGGGTTGAGGGAAATCATGCTGATTTTTCACATGTGGCCCCCAGGTGTCATCATTTGTATCAAGTTAGAAAAATGGTGTCAAAGATGTTACATAGGACAGCAAAAGTGATGAATATGAGTGGTTTTGCTGAGAGTTCAGGTGAACTCTTGTGAGAAGGAGGTGAGCCTACAGATTCCACAGTTGCAGTGGCAGGCAGAATGGAGAACTTCTGCTGTTGTAAGATGCTGTGTACAATTGCATGTGCGCTGTGCTGCTTTTCATTTGATTATGTGTGTGCTGCCACTTGCTGTTGTCACCTTGTATTAACTTTTCAAGTGCTATTGTTTTGGCTTCCACCTTCAGACTGATAAGTGGTCTTTTTCAGAACCATTCATTCTTGGCCTGATTCTGCTTTCATTTAGTGTGTTGCAGATACAACAAAAGTTGTGCCACTTTAGCTGTATCAGCAGAAGATCTCTCTCCTGGGGCTGATACAGCCCTGCGGGTTTGGACTATAGCTGTGCATGCCCCGTATTGCCTATTAAAAACAGGCTGATCTGCATCTAGGTTTTTTTAACCCAGGAACCACATTGAGTAGCAACCAATATAGTCCATGCTGAAAACCCTAGCTAATTTTTGGGAATAAGCTATAGTTGTATAAATGGGTTTAAATGATAGGAGTATTTATCAGCATACCTCATCTACAGTTGACTATAAAAGTCCCAGTGTCTTTGGAGGAATGGGGGACTGCTTTTGAAAATTGGCACTAAATATGACTGAGGACTATGTAGTGAACATGAAAAATAATTCAGATAGTACAGTACTTTAGAAAGTGTCTATGAGGCTTATAACTAAAGTTTATTTTGCTAGCCAGATTGCCACAAGCTGAGGAACCTTCCTCTGTGTATTAAATTAACAGAGGTAATGTGTTTCTTCTCGGGGTTACAATTAGAGATGACACCCCCAGGAGACAGTCAAGTTTAGAGCATCTAGGTTGGGATTTCTGAGATTGAGTGAAACAAAATTTCAATTAAGTGGATTGGATTAGCAGTGGCTGGAAAGTGGGGCTGCTATTCTGAGGTAAAGGAAAACATTTCAGGAAAAGAGTGTTCTGAATTTTTCCTAGTAAAAATTACTATGGAACTTACATGCTGAAACAAACCAATCCTCTGGAAAGATCTAAATGCTGTATTTTTCTCATTACTAAAACACTGTATTTTGATTTTAAATATTAAATACTTTGGCATTGTAGAAATCTATATTATACAGGTCAAAACATCATTAATTTCTTTTGACATTACTGAAATCAGGTTTGAACAGAAATATATGCCCTTGAAATTTTTTATTCTTCGTAAAACTGCTTTTTCGTTTAAAAAGCTATGTTGAAAACTAACTGGTCAGCTCTGTATTTTGGCAACGATCATCCCATTTGTGTATTACTAGCTTTCTTCCAAGTAGATTCTTCTACCAGACCCTTGATCTCTATTTTCTGATCTGCAGAGTGGGTAAAAGTTAGTTTTTGGTATGCATGTGTTCATGCATACTGTGTAAGAAGAAATAATAGTAAATATTATCCACTCTGGGCACTGTTTGTTGCTTCCTCTGTTGGTATAGTGATATCAGCAATTTAATGTGGGATAGCTTTATTGTTAAAATATGCTATGTGATAAAATTATCCTTTGGACCACTTTTCAGTTATTGCGGGCTTTGAAGCCACACACCATGGGAAACCCCTCTGGGCTAAGGCAGGTAATTCTCATCTTCCAGTGATCAGGAAGAAGGTGTTAAGTCCTTAAGTAGACTATTTCAATAAGAAAACATCTTCTCATCCTTGGCATGCAGATAAAGTCGTTGAACTAGAAAGAGGAATTACTGATGGAAAATATTTGTCATTTGTTATGTAGTAGTTTGGACCTGGATAATCACTGTGTTTCTTTTTGACTTTAAAAGTCCATGTCACCCTAAGAACTGAAGAAGATTTATAACTGCTTCTTTGGAAATATTCTCAGCGTTAGTATGGCTATAATACTAAAAGGGATCCAAAGTAGTCTTGGAAGCCACAAGCCTTATATGTCATGTAGGATTTCAGCCTATTGAAGAGGCCTCTAGGTAGCAATTTTGGGGGACGGAAATTAAAAATGCAGTCTGAAACTCGGGTTTTTGGCTGCAATACTCCAGTGATTTGCCACAGAGTTTACAAAACCACCAGCACTTCTAAGTATACCTTTTTGTGCAGTATCTTTCTCATTATCACAGCCTTTCAAAGAGTTCCTCTTTAGCGATACCCAATTGCTACCTAGCTATTATGTCTCCTTATTGCAATCATGAGTCCAAAGTACAGAAGAAGCACAGCCCAAAGCACAGAAGATGGAATTCTCTTTTGAAAGGGTGGGGAAGCTGCCTTAGGAGTAAAGTTACCAGTATGATAAATTTTTTCATCCATATGTCTTTCTGAAGACACAGGTAGTGCAATGGTATAACAGCAGTGTCCAATATGTGGGACTGAAATATCTGCTGGCAAAGTCAACCCTTCCTTTTGAAGGATGGCTTTTGTTTGACATGTAGGTAGATTTTGTATTGAAATGGGCTTCTGAAAGTGAGCTAGGAAAAGGAAACTCCCTTGCTGAATAGTGGGGTGGCAAGAGGAGAGTCACGCATTGGTAAATAAACCTGGCTAAAGTATCTGGGTAACAAGTCTAGTAGCATAAAAAGGGATGGATCTATTTGATTGCTGTTTAGTGCTCACTCCACTTATGTGCAGTAGATCATCATCTCTGGTAGTGGATACATGGATAGGTAAGTGAAAAAAAAAAGCTTTAGACAACTGGATATCTTCCTGATGTGATTGCTGTGTCTACCCTGGGAATATGTTTAAGGCAGTGAGGAAATGAAGGAGGTTATCATCAAATTACATTGATACAGAACATTTTCATAGTAGGGAGCATTGAAAGGAGTTAGAAGAAAGGTGGGATGGGTGAGAAGAAAATGCTTAGAGCTTAGGTCAAGAAGACATCTGTTGGGTTTTTTTTTTTAAGCCCTCTAAATGAAAAAGTCCCTTAACTTTGTTCTTTATAACAGTAAAAAATACTGCCTGAGGAGCAGCTGGGATTTCATTATTCAGTTGAGTACAGCACCTTGTTTCAAAGACTGTTCTTGCAAATGATTATTCTCTACTTCTAACAGCCTGTCCTTGCATTTAGGGGACCCTTAATGAGCATAGTCACTTAAAAGTCAAAACCCCAGTAACTGTTGTTTTTTAGTTTGTTTGTTTGGGGTTGTTTGTTTTTCTTTCTTTTTTTTTTTTTTGTTGTTTAAAAATACTGTATATAATAGTAAATACATCTCAGCATCATTGCTTTATTCCTTAAAAGTTATGGTGTCTTTTTTGTGTAGATTATTATCATGCTGCTAACACATGCAAATAAGCAGAGATTTTTTCTGAAATCCTGTTTTTAAGGCTATGAAAAGAAACTGAGAAGGCTGGGACGGAAGGCAGCTTAAGGGACTCTTAAGAAGGAAATTGTTGGATGTGAATGTGCTGACAATGGGAAGAATACCCAGGGTTCTCATCTGTTTCCTGGGAACTAATGATCTGATCCAAGGAGAGACTTCCACTAATGTTACCAGACCTTGTATGAAGTCAGATACATTTAGTGTTGCTTTAGCACAAATGCTCTGAAAAAGAAGGTAATTTCAAGGACTAGTATGGCCTGGATAATCAGTGTGCCTAAGCATCACCAGACTGCAAATATATTCTAGATGTAAAAAGATCAGTTAGGTCATCTACTTCTCATACTCTGCACCCGTCCTTTCTGTTGTAAAATTGTACCAACAATATTAAAACATGTTCCAAGATGAACTAGGCATTTTGAAGCACGTACTGTTGATTTAGGGAGTAGGTGAATAAAACATCAGAGAGGAAAAGGAAGGGCATAAACCAATGTCACTTTTTCAATGAAGTTTTCAAGGTCTCAGAGAAAGAACACAGTAATAGTTTTATTTGTTTTTTGCTGGGATGAAACATAAGATAGCAAGAAATATTTTTGATGGTAAATGAATCTTCGTATGAGTATAAAAAATTAATGGCTCTACTTAATAGTTTTTCCATCGTTTAACCTATGCCTCATTTTAAGATACTCTGCCTTTATTTGTTTATATTATTTTTCAATTGTCACATCCTACAATATTTTCTTCTCTTTCAATTTAATCTCTTTTTTCTCTCTGCGTAGAGGGTATCATGAAGCTCCTCACTTTGCTTGTGCATTGGTGTAAAAATCAAATAACCAATGTTATGTATGTACTGCTGTCCCCTGGCAAACACTATGACAGATGTTAGAACACTTATTACTCTCACTTCATGATCTTATAAATGTGATCTTTTTTTTACTATGAGGGAATATTTTGTTGTTTGTCTGATCCAAGAGCCATTGTAGTTTCTGGGCAGATTCCCATTGATTTACCTAAGTTTTGGAACAGTTCTTAAGATCTTTCAGTTCAAAAGCACCTTTTGCTGGTGTAGAAAAAAGACTATGAGGACCTTGGCAGCTTTCTCCCCATATTCCCTCAGTATGTCTCTCTCTTTCCAGAGTTAAGTCACAGCCACCTTTTCTGCTTCTGCCATCCAGAAGTGCTTTTCTATAACTCTCTGCCTCATTGATTCTCCATCTGTTTTAATCTGAACATCTTTCTGGTGACCTATGTTCACATCTGGTGTAAATATGCTACTATGCAAAGTTTTTACTCTGTCAGTTACCATTTCAGGGAATGATTTTTAACAGGAGTTGTGCACTCTGTGCTGTAGAGAAGTGAGAAAATCTAGACATGGCTTCAAGGATTTCTTCTGTCTTGCTTGACTGAGATTGAGAAGTATGAAGCTGTGTGCTGCCAAGAGACTTAACTGATAATCCGTCCCCTTAAATTACCGGGTAAACAAAGGAGATGTGGATCAGGCAGGCAGAGCAGGCAGCTGTTATCCACACTTCCTCGAAGTTATGAAGGACCTGAGCCAAACCTTACCAATGTCAGTCAGAAGTCTGCCAGCCTGAAAGACATTTGGTAACAAACACTGGAGACTTGACCCACTTTTCTGAGAGTACAGTGCCTTAATTACAAGGCAGTCCTCCTATCCTTCTGCAGTTAGAAAACCATATACTTCATAGAGATGGAGCAGCACGTTACCATATAATAACAATTTATAGTCAAAGCTTGTACAGATTTTTCTTATCAATGCTAGATTAACAAGGGAAGGAATTGCAAGAGAATTGATGTTTGAAAAAGAATTTAAATGTAGACCAGGTGATTAATTGGCTCACATAAGCATGTTTAACAAGGGAGGGTGCAGTCTGCAGTCAAGTCTCTGGAAGAACATCTCTATTACTATTTAACATCACTGCACACTTTTGCATTTTTGGCCATTTCCATTTGTGCTATAGTCTTTCTTTTTTTTTTTTTCCAAAACACTAGGCAAAAAAAATAGAAGTAGAAAATCTGAATGACTATGTATATCTATTATATGAACTAGTACTGAAGAAAAGGGATACATCATCGTGCTTTGATAACAAGCAAATCTGAAGCAATTGCTTTTTTTTCTTTTAGAGAAAAGGGGATCACCTACAGTACTTCAAAATAAGATGATTTTTTTTCCAATGGCCTAGAGAATAGTAATCATTTTGTGTGTAAGTTGAGACACTATCATTTCTTTCCATCTCGCTGAGCATGCACCATTTGTGGTGTATGAATGCACCTCTGCAGTTAGGAAATAGATTGCTGATGTTGAATTGGATAAGCTGTGGTGATGCCACTTCTTAAATATTGACTCCTGATCCAGTTGGATCAGTTTGTGATTTTTATAACACATCCTCTATTCTGAAGGAGAAAATTAATAGAATAGATTGTTTTGATAGATTGGCAACTTGGAAACACACTTGTGCAGTTGTTACATAGTGACTGCTCATATCTGAGTAATTGTATGTAGAATGAAGTTCTGGATCGTCACACTTTGTAACTGCATTACCCATATAGCAAGTGTTTTACTCACAATTGCTCTGGGCAAAGTACAATGTGCTTGGCATAGGTGGCAGACTTGCTCTGGGGCAGTGCTTATTCTCAGCCTATGTCTCAACCTATGTGAGTCCTAGACATGGAAAATAACTGAGCATCAGCAGCTTGCATTAACTTTAGAGAGAACTGCAAGTGCTTGGCAGTCCTGTGGAGCAGCTTATTAGTTACATTACCTATTATAAAGAAAGCTCTTTATTTCCTAGTAGAAGCTCATGGTTAAAAAAACACCCTAAAATCTAGATAAATACTGCTTATACATTGTAAATCACAGGTAGCGGGAACTAAACATGTTGCTATTGGATAATAAACAGCATGTCACAATGTAAATTTATATTAAGAAGAAAAGACAAATCTAAATCTCAATCTGGTAAAAGCATTTCTGCATATAGAGTTAAACACTCTTATTCTTTTACTATTCTTTCTGTATGGCTTTATTTGCATCTGTTTACCATTTTCCAATGAGAGAAAAACTTACATAGTTTCGTGGCAAGGCTTATTTCTGTAATACTTGTAGAAGCTGGATGCAAAAACCACATTATGTTGATTATAAACACTAATACATTATTAATGAAATAAACCCAGCTTCTTGGTTACCAAATGTTAATACATGCACCAGGAAAAGGTAGTGCCTGGTCATTAGTGGAAGTTTTGTGTGCATTTTCTTTCACTTTAGCCTTACTGCAACCCATCAGGCAAGAGATATGCCTGTGTATGTTGTTAGGCTGCTGCCAAAAATTAGTAAAGCCTCATTCCAGGGCTTTTCCTTGGTTGGCTGTAATATTCATACTGGGTTGGCTACTCTAGGTCCTTGTCTTTCTTAGTGTCCTGGTGTCCCACTGCAGAGGTATTCCTCCTTTATCTTCAGTCAGTGTAAGTATAGTTAATCTGTAATGCTGTGGTTTGAGGTTTGTGTCCTGGAAGTACAAACAGTCTGCAACTTTCTTGAAGTTCATTGATTGAATCAACCTTTTTTCATCTTTTAATATCTCAGGAGGAACTTAAGTTTACCACCTTATTCAGTACAGTTGCCCTCTTTCTGTTCCTATTACCACTGATATATAGAAGGATAGCATTACACTGGCTTCTACTATGCCTATCAGAATTACAGGAATGAACAAGGACGCTGTAAATGCTGAGTTAAGAGGAAGCTAATGATGGAAAAAATACTCATAATACCTGTCTTTTGGTGTCAGTCCTATAGCAGTTGTTGTCTGCAAGGCACAATAGAACATCTGGAAGCAAAAGCCCTTCTATTCGGGCAACTGAAATTGCATTAGCTGCTCTCACATAAAGAGCAGGATTAGAATGACAGACCTGCCCACTGAAATGCTTGCTTTTGAATAATCTTGTCAAATGCAACAAGGAGTGTCATGGCAAAACTTTCCTGCTTCCGCTGTGAGGAGAATTTCTGTTTATATTATGACAAGAGGGCTGTGTTTAATTGAGTTGCATTTTGGTGCCGTCTGCTGTAGGTAGATACAATGAAAGGGGACAAAGGGCAAGTTCAATTCATTGCTATTAAGCTTCTTTTTTTTTTTCTTCCAAAATAATTACTGCATCTTTAAAACAGGTGTGTTGTAGAAAGAATTCATTGGGGAAGCAAGAAACTGCTGCAATAGCTTCACATTAATTTATGCTTAAGATAGATTCACCATTCTTTATGGCACCATGGGGGACCTTAAATATAATGGGGAATATAAACTAAGGAGGATAATGGAGAAGGAAGGCATCCTGCAATACCCTTAGAGTTCATGTGTTATTCCTACTTGCCAGAACCCAGTTTGGTGAGCTTTCACTTAAGCATAATGAAAACGTAACTTACAATATATCTATGTAGAAACTAGGTCAGGTAAATTGGAGAAGCTATTGTAGCTTTCCTCACTCTTCATCTGTAGCTCTAAAGTTCAAATTAACAATTTTTAAAAGTGTAGCTTTCATTATCGGGCATTGCAAAACTATTCTGTGATTCAGAACGCTGAAACTCAAGAGGTGACAATTCTGATTCTAAAGATATATGTAGGCAGCTTGGCTGGTATTTGGACAATTAAAAATGTGGTCCTGATTTGGAAATGCCAGTCTTTACTCCTTAATGGTGTTGTCTTTTCTCTCAAAATTTATTCCTTTGTTTTAAATAATGCTCCAAGATAATACTTTAGCTGTCTCACAGCCTTGGCTGGGGGTTGGAAAATTGTCTCCACAGCTATGCAGTGCTTGACTGTCTGCCTTAGAAAGGTGTAGTTTATTCACTAGACAGAAATCTGTTACACTTGCGTGATTTTCCTTGTGGGCTAAAGTTTCATCCTCCTTCCTAACAGAATTGTTCAACCTATGTTGGGATGCCTTGCTGATGTCTCTTATTGCTGCTTGGGCCAGCTTGGAATGTCTATAGAACACTATGGTGAACTAATAAAGGTCTTAATTGCTGCTATAACAACAAATCAATGAACTAAAATGATTATAAACAATGATAAAAGTAACTGAGAACTAGTGGTTAGTAAACCATTAAAGTTGAGCCATACTGGCAACTCAAAACACTTTATCTGTAACTTCTTTCTGAAATTTTCTGAAGAATTTTACCTTTTTTCATCCTCAGTTTGGAAATAGGTAATGGGAATGATTTAGATTGTGTCATCTCTGGTTGATGCACTTCAGTTTTGAAAGATGAAGAAGCAGAAATTTTTTATTTTGTGCCAGTTTAATAGTGATTTGTGTTTCCTCGGTTAGCTGTGTGGCCACTAAGGCTACAGTTCAGGTGCCTCATTTGTGGACTCAATTCTCCTATATGTCTGAATGGCAAAAACATGTCCAGAGTTGTCATTCGGATGGAGACCCTACCAAACAGGACCATATAAGCAGAATTACTGGCTTCCAAATCATACAACGGCAATTGAAGTATAATGCTGAGATAAAGTGAATTAAATTGTACAGCCTGGCTCTTCAACCAAACCTGAAACGCTCTGACTTGGGAGTCTTTTAACTGCTCAGTTTGTTTAAAAAATGATAAACCAAAATGAAATACTCAGATATGCCACTGTGGCTTCCACATTGTCTCTGTTTGTGGCGGAAGCAGGGCATCACTGTGAGGTGTGAAGACAAAGTAAGAACAGAAATCTGCATTATTGTAAACTGACCTGAGACAGCCCTCTGGCTCTTCTGTAGTAATCCATAGAAAATTCCAATTCGCTGTATTCTTTCCCGTGGGGGTGGTGAGTCCTCCCTGAATTTCAATTATTTTTATAGAATATTTTATTTAAATTATACATAATAGATGACAACAAATGTCATTAATGTTAACAGATTTGGATAGTTTTATTTAATTTCCACTTTGTGAAGTCTTATTCATATCTGCGCTTGGCTCTGGGGGGAAAAAAACAGTTTAATACAATTTCTGGTACTAATTTAATCTTTGCTGGCGTCAGATAGTCTCCTGCCCTCTCATTGCAGTGCTTTGACAGTGACCTACCTTAAAGATACTGACTTTATTTTTTGTTCCCAAGGATTTTCACAGGCAGAAAGGTGGATATCAATTATTCAGTAGAAATTTTCTACCTGACAAAATTTTCCCTTGATATCTTAACAGAAAACAGACCTTTTAGCATTCTGATTTCCTGCTTCATTTATCCTTCAACTTAGATAATGGGTGCCTACTAGAGAGTTAACTAAGCTAATAAATTCTAGCCCTTCAAATCTTAATGTTACTGCATTAAGATTTAGGTTGGGTTAATACTGTTGTGGAGGTAAAGGTTATAAACTATAAACTATAGCAGTCTTGTTGTAGTCAGCTGTTGTACAATTTTCAGTGGAAACTTCAATATGGTTATATTTAAATATGGTTATGTATGTATTTGTATGAAATCTTCCCAAGCTGCTTAACTATAAGTTCACAGACCACCTGTGTTTTTAGAGCTGGCAACTGAACACTTCTTAGAGTGAAATGGATGCTCTTGTCTTTGTCATAGCTGTGAGGGGAATTCATGCATATGTGTCACTTTCAACTGCCCAATAATCCTGGCAGCCTCTGGGATGTAGGATAAGGGAGCAGGAATTAATGCCAAAAAAAAAAAGAGATACCAAATCTTAGGACATAGAAGCTAGCTAATGACAAGAAGCAATTTGCCAAATGAAAAGGCATAGAGTTTAAATAAAAATAACTGGAATGGGATTCTGGCTCTGGCACAGATGAGACTTCCATGAAGGGGTAGGATTTGCCCTTGTAGGTTGGCAGAATTCTCCATTGTCTGAGCTGACTAGAGCAAGCTATGAGAAAAGAGCAATTATTCCTTCTTCCTTTACAATCTTTTAACAGTTTCTGGTGAGCATGGAAACAATATGAACTATGTTAGTGAAACAAATTATGTGCCAAGAAACACTGATGTGTTTATATCGGATACAGAAGCATGTAGTCTACAACGTTGTCTGTGAGTGCTTTGGGGGAGCTGCATATAAAACCATCACACACAAAACACTACTAAAGCTCTAATGTAAGCTTTCAGAGTAAGCATGACATTTTTTGTTTTGTCCTGTCTGTGCTGTCCATGTCTGCCCCCCCTCACCATTTCTCCCTCAAGTTGTCTCCATTGTGATGCGCTTCCCCTTTGGGCTAATTGATTTTCACTGAGTTATTCCTCTAGTTCTTTACCAGTTGATTAGAAAAAAACCCTAAATCTGGCAAGTGTCTTCTTACCTCAGTACATGGGGAATAAATTGTAGCAACAACTTCTGGCTTTGTAGGAACTTTTCTACTAGTAGATATCCTGTGCCGAACCTACTGTACCTATTGTTTTTTTCCTGGATTTCAGTGGGGTTTTTTTTATAATAAAAGTAATAAAATGAATAGTTTCCCTGACATCTGATCAAGCACTTTCTCATTCTCCATCTGCTCCATACAATGTTTGGTCCTGTTGCTACTTGGCATTTATTTGTGGCCAATGGATACAATAAGGGATTGTAATGTTGTTGTTGGCAGAAGCTAATGTAGCTGTCTCATTTGCATTATGGCTTTGTTTTTCAAAATTTCTTGTCTCTTACAGTGTAGATCACTACTCTAAATTAGAATTTTAAAATTGTCCAGTGTGGGCTTGCAAGCTAGCATCACATCGAGCATAAACTTGTCACAAGAGTTTTATTCTTCAATTTTGTATATTGATATTGATTTAATGTTAGTTACTAATGAAGCCTTTGCTGTTGTCAAGGCACTAATGAGTGCAAAAGGGAAAAGGCAACAACGTAGAATACATGAACTTACTGATGAACTAATTGATGAGTTGCATTTCATCATGTATAAAAACCAATTCTTCTGGCAACTGTGTATAGCATGCTCAGTTTTCTTGTTTCTTCAGTAATAAATAACCTTCTCTCAATGCTTAAAATTACAGAACTAGAAGTTGGGTCTTGGTTATAATTTCAATGATGCCGAAAAGATTGTAATGCCTAGATATTTGTCTTGAATATCTCTATACAAATACAGCTATTTAGCCTGAATAGAAAACGAAATGTAATTTGGAGTTTCAAATTTTTAAATCCTGTGTTTTGTAGATATTTCTTCCATTCTATGAAGAAAACATCTTTCTTTAGGGGTAATGAATACCTAAAAGAGCAATATGTAAGGAAGCTCCTGGTGTATTATATATATAACAAATTTTTTAAATGAGAATTCATCTAAGCTATATCCATTTCATAACTGCTCAGGTAACAATCTGTGATTTAATGTGCTGTATAAAAAAGTAATTCCTCTGGACAGCAGTAATTCTACTGGCAAAGTTTACTGCTTATCAGAATCTATGTAAAATAACTTGGAAGCAGAAAGAACAGACGGTTGATACTTGTTTTCTTATAAGTCATTGCATTACAGACACTGCTACCAAGTAAATCTGTGGTCTTGCACTGTATTGTTGCGTATCTATACTAAATAGGGTAACTTAGAAATAATACATAATAATACATGAAATCCCTGACACTTCTTCCTGGTAGGTTCTAGTCTGTTGAGTCTCTCAGTATTTTCTCACTGCAGAGAAATACACTTCAAGCTGGAAAGCTCTAAACTGATCTTTGCAAAGGAGACTTGTTATGCAATTGGTGTCATTACTTTTGAATTGATGTGCAGAGAGAGGGTATAACAAAAAAATAAGAAGCTAAAACAGGTTTTGATTCATTTGACATGATCCTACTTCTTGTATGCTCAGAATGGTTACTGGTGGTGCCTCAAACAGGCAGTATTTGTCACCATTTGTACTGTACTTCTTACTCAAGATTTCAAATCTCTCAAACACTTGAGTAAATCACAGAGCCTCCCTGCTATGTGTGTTAATTGTATTATTTTCATTTACAGATGGAGGAACATAGGGAGGTTAAGTGGCTTGCCTATGGTGTGTGGTCTGAGTTTGTCTCTTGGATCAGAATTGTGGAAGAGAAATCCCCTTATCACAGGGACTGAACTCTGGGACTGACCAACAGATCTAGGATTGCAGCCTGGAGTTTGCTTACACCTTTTCTGCTAAAATGGAAACAAAAAATAAGTAAAATACAGGTGAAAACATTAAAAAATTAAATAAGGCAGCAGATGACCTAAATTGCTGTGCCTTCTAGTTTGCTTTTGGCTCGGTTCCTAATCTTATTTCTTGCAAGAGAAACTCCTACTGTGAATAACTGCTGCTTAATAATAGAATATTACTTTACTGATTAATATTTGTTGGACACTTAGTCTAATTACGGTTTCTCACAGCTTCTTTAATTGCTATAATATGAGGTTTTACTTAAGCAAAATATTTCAGATTAGTTTAGTAATGCTTTGCAACTTAATTCTGTACATGGAGCATAGCAGCTGACTATAGGGAGAGAGGAAAACACAGTTCTTCCTGAACCTGAGACACATGTTTCCGAATGATAAGATACATTAGTATTTTTGTTTCTGAATCAAAAGATGTAATACTGAGGATTTACACAAGCTAGGAACTCTGAAATCCCAGCCTAGGGAATAGCTGCAGTGAACATGATTAACTGGATAAAGGGGAGCTCGATGTAGTGCAATTGACTATGTCGGTGTTTACTTACTAATTGAAATTGGAGAGGCAGAATTAAAAGCCTATGATTAGTAAGGTGTGCCAATATCTTTAGAGGACTAGCTACTATCTTTTCAAATTAATGTGCAGAAGAACACTGGGTTGTTTATCTTGGTGAGAAATTATTCTATTACTTCTACGTCATTTGTGCGAAGAAGCAGGAGATGAAATATGAAGACTAGACATTTGAAGAAATTACTCACTAGTATTTTTTCTTTTCAGGTTGTCACATTTTAAAACAGAGGTTCAATTGCATTCATATTTGTTGAATATCTCAGTGGAAAGTACAAACACAGTTACAATTTTTGTACAGTTGGATCTTTTTTTCTGGTAAATGTAAGCATATCGGTAGAGTGTTAATGAAGGATACCAGGTAAGAATAAAGTGGAGGGATCATTAACAATGTAACTTGTCAGCTGTATTTCTCAGTTCTCTGTACATCTCCAGTGCTATTTTCAAATATCACACCTTAATTTTCTCTACATTCTTACAGAAATGCTTAAGAACTTTCACGCTTGCAATCTGATTCTTATTTATGAGATGAAAGATTATGTAAAATGTAAAATTCTTGTATAATTTCGAACTGTCTGATAATGTACTATAGCCCCCCCAGGATTCAGTCCCAAACATGAAGCATTTAAATAATTGAAAATTGTTCAATGCTGAGCATGATCAGAACCCCCATCATTTTCAAATGAAAGTACTTATAAAAAATTGAAGCAGTTGAATGATTTTAAATTGCTTTATACTGTGTAAGCACAGAACCCCAATCACTTCCAGGCTGAATCACTTATTAAAAAAAACCAAAACCTTTTAGATTTCTTTTTCTTTCTGTAAGACTCAAAGAGTTTTATTTTGTCAAAATAAACAAAAAAAATCTGATTATATAAACTTGCAAAATATTAAATTAACCCCTGTAACAAATGGTAATGATAGGACTTTCTACAATCAGATGCATATATCCTGGTGTAGGAATTCTTAGTGCTGTCATTATTATGTGTAGCTCAGACAAAATAAAATAGAACCCTACAAAGAAAATAGCTTGAGCACTAGAATTCTTCTTTAGCCTGTGTCTCTGATTAAAAAAAGAAAGACATTTTCAGATCCCTCAGATCTGAATTATGTTAGGCCTTATTACCTGGACAGTCTAGACAGATGCAAAACCATGTCCTTGCATGATTTCTGTCCAGAAATTTTAAACCTCTCTCAAGTACTTTAGTGATGATATTAATGTTTAGAAGTAGATATAGGTTGCAAAAGAAAGATGCAAGACAGATTCAGATTATTCACAACCTTTCATACATTTATATTTATTACTTCTATCTGTTGCCTGTTGAATCTCACGTGGAACAGATTATAGACTTGGTAAATACAGATAATTGTAGAACTAATAAGTGTACTGAAAGTGTTGTCTACCATGTTAGGGAAGCTACAATAACATATTGTTTCCTAACCATCACAGAAACCTAACTTGATTTAAAATATGGATTTCAAAAGCAAATGTCAGTTTATTATGGAGGTTTCACAATGGAGTTTGTAGCATACAACCATACGTATATCCTTATGGCTCGGGACTGACAGCTGTCCCTTCATGTAAGAAAAATAAGTCATGTTCACATGGGTACAGATGACTTTGTGATGATTGTTTCCACAACTAACCAAAAATATTTAACAACTAACTTGCACTATATTTCCCAGCATCATCACTCCTTGATGGCTGAAAGAAATAAATGAGCAGTAGGTATTCAATAGGGTGTTACTAAGGTATTCTCAGTACTGATGAGATCTCATTCGCAATATGTCCTGACTTTCTTTAACTTCCTAATACATATGGGTCAATAGCTGTACCTTTTGCATAAAAATTTCATTCAGCTTTTAAATAGCAAGCAATTGTGAGAAGAAAGGGCTATAGACCAAGGTCTTGCTTTCATTGTATTTATGTTCTAATTAATATAGCAAACTGATTTCCATGCCCCCTGCCTTCCCCACTTCGGCTACTAAGTGTTGCTCTTAAATAGTTATCATGTTCCTAGCATTAATGGGTTTTATTTCCTTGGAAAGGTCATTCTTGTAGTAATGTCAGTGTTACCACACAGGAGCCTATAAGCTTTAGAAATTTTGCCTTATTGTGATATGCTCAAAAATGTACAACTACATGCTGTTTTTACCCTGGGGCATGCTTTCTCTAAACTTGGAAGAGTTAGTACAAGTTCTTAAATTTTTGTCTGTGTTCTTGCAATTCACTGGAAATACTCCTCAAATAGCAGCTGACACTGCTGGAAAGATCTGGGTCTTTTTTTTTTTTTTTTTTTTAATCCTTTTCTATTTATTTTTGATTGACTGTAGGAGCTTGAAAATTACCGCCTGTTGTAAGTAAACGCACAAGCCTTTGGTAAAATGAGCAGTGATACAACTTGGGTCATACCAGTTAAATGAATTAAAAATATGTATGGTAACTAGCTTGCTAATAATAAGGTACAGTTAACGCTTTTTAGTAAAAGGAAATAAAATCACTTGAAAACCAGCATTGAACAAGAAAACACAAAAGTGCAAATTTTAATAATAATAATTTCACCCTGCAGAGAAGGACTTAGGAGTGTTGGCAGATGAGAAGCTTAACATGAGCCAGCAGTGTGTGCTTGCAACCCAGAAAGCCAACCGTATCCTGGGCTGCATCAAAAGAAGCGTGACCAGCAGGTCAAAGGAGGTGATCCTGCCCCTCTACTCTGCTCTCGTGAGACCTCACTTGGAGTATTGTGTACAGTTCTGGTGTCCTCAAGATGAAAAGGACATGGAGCTGTTGGAGTAAGTCCAGAGGAGGACCAAGAGGATGATAAGAGGGCTGACGTCACCTCCCGGATGAAGACAGGCTGAGAAAGTTGGGGCTGTTCAGCCTGGAGAAGAGAAGGCTACATGGAGACCTCATAGCAACCCTCCAGTATCTGAAGGGGGCCTATAAGGATGCTGGGGAGGGACTCTCCCTTAGGGACTGTAGTGGTAGGACAAGGGGTAATGGGTTCAAACTTAAACAGGGGAAGTTTAGATTAGATATAAGGAAGAAGTTCTTTACAGTCAGGGTGGTGAGGCACTGGAATGGGTTGCCCAAGGAGGTTGTGAATGCTCCATCCCTGGTGGTGTTCAAGGCCAGGTTGGACAGAGCCTTGAACCACGTGGTTTAGGGCAACGTGTCCCTGCCCATGGCAGGGGGGTTGGAACTAGATGATCCTCCTAAGGTCCTTTCCAACCCAAACCATTCTATGATTCTATGATTCTATGATAATAATTGCCTTTGGAGTCGAATTCTAGGCTGAAATAATATTAAATTATACTATAAATCCTCTGCATCTATCAAACAATCATTGTTAAACAGTTTAAAGATACGCATATATTTAAATATGTATGTGCAATATGGGAATACGTGTATATATTGCATATATCTTCATTTCATTCAAGTATCTTTCTTCCTCTGTTGTAGTTATTTCCAAGTTGATCAGTTATGGTCTTTCTATTCTATTGAAACTTTGACAACTTCTTGCAGTAGTTGATCAGCCATCAAGGTTAACTGGGAATAGTAGCACTTTATTTTGACAAGCATAAATGGGGAGGGGTGGGGAGGAGCATAAAAGGATTTCAATGAGATTATAGGGTCATTGTATAGCTCAGTGTAACGTTTATCTATAGAAGCGTGTCCCTTAAGTAGGCTGAACAGGCAGGTGACAGCTGATTATTTCCAGATTCCTTCCTGGAATTTGCGTTGTGTGGGTTGTAAGGAAAAGGTAAAATAAGTAATATGTCTAAATGTGGTGTATTTGACCACAGAGGATAACTGACTGCAGTGCCAATGACTTCAGTCTGTACATCTAATAAAGGCTTCAATTGTAGACTATTTATTCACTATGTTTTAAGGCTTTACTCTATCCTGAAGGAAGAATTTAACATATAGGTGAGCAGTTTCTAGTTTGTATTATTTCATACTTTGCTGGTTTCTGAGCTCAGTTACCTCTCCTATAGGCATATATTCTGTGCATGATGCAACAATTTTTTGTCCTCTTAGCTAAAAAGAGATTTCTTTTACATTTAGTTTACATCTGAAATGATTTATGGCCCTAAACTTTACCAACTAGAACAAAAACTGGCATACACGTCTTTGTTTCCTGGAACTAGTAAGTACAACAAGCAGAAGTAGTACCGTATACAACCAAGAAACACTTACATGGTTTTTGTTCTGGTTTTCTGAGACTGTGTGAGCCTTATCTCTTATTGTTTAACCATGTCTTTCATAATTCCCTCTTGCAACACCTGAAACCACTGGGCAATTTCAGTTATAGTTGTTAGGCTGAGCTGTAAGTGATAAGTTCATCAACATTTCATGAAAATTGGAAGTTGATCAAAAGATAATGTGTTGAGATACTTACTGGAAGAAAGATCGAGCTAATTAATGGGCCCTGTCCTTACTGAAAGAGAATCCACCTATAAGTTTGTTTTTTTTAAACAAAAATCAATAGGAAGCTGGTCTTCAGAATTTAGTTTAACACTATCATGTTACTATTGCTCGATATGATTTGTAGTAAAGAAAACATAACCATGTGATGGGCAGGTAACTTTGTGCAAAAAATAGTCTATAGCTTGTCCTCTTCCTTTTGAAGTCAAATAAAACTGGTAGACATGTTTGCATTGAGCTTCTTGCCTTGTAGCAATTTCCCAATTTTTATTAAGAGTCTTTGGATGTTAGGACTGCGTTTCTCCCAACACCCTCACTGAAACTGAGGGACTTACTTGAAAGCATTCATTTTGGCAAAAAAAAAAATCTTGCATTTATGACAGAGTAGGAGAAAGTCAAAAAATGTTCAACAAATGTTTTGAAGTTGAAAACCAGACATTTTCAATTATCCTTTTATTTTTGAGTACTGGGAGTTGGTTCCTGTTTCTGTAATGTTTCAAGGTGATAGCACTCTGCATGTGTTTAATACTCAAACTCATGCTATTCTGTGAAAAATTGTTTTCAGCAAGCTCATTTTCAGTTTTAGCTTACCAGCACAGAAGATAGATGTTCAGTGTTACACTAAGTTCAGTTCTGTGGTGCAGTAATAATTGCTTTGTACTATAACTTTGTGAGATATAAAAAAAAGCTAGGTGGAAGGTTTCACTTTCTTTGATAATGATCACACTGTTGGGAAATTAAACATGTATTCTATTCCTTACAGTTTCCAGCCAACCTATCAGAAGACCACTATCTGTTGTAAGAAATATGATTTTAATTTTTTTCTCTAATGTCTTTTGCCACATCAGTGTTTTCCTATGTTAAATAATGACTCTGCCCCATGCAACTGCATGTGAAGGGTTATAAATATGTTTAAACAATTCTTAACATTTTCCTTTTTTAAAAAGAGAGATCCATACTTTCATTCACTTAAATGCTTCATGAAGTCATTACAACTGGAAAATAGGATCAACCTGTTTACTTCATTAGGTAATAAATAACTAAAATGTTTGGTATAAGCAGATCTTTGAAGAGGTTATTGTTGTAATGCAGCTTAGGTTTCAGTAATTCCATACATTGCAGTATAACCAGATCAGAACTTTGACTTCCAATGTTATGCCCCTTTCACCAGTACAGGAGTGCTATTGAATGGCTCATTTGCATTACTCTGTGCCCTGTAAAATGAATTTGTTATGCAGCTTCTCTAAATAGGCTAACCAGTTGTAATCTCATTCCAGTGGTGAATGGGTTTCAGCAAAATTCGATGACTTTTTTTCATAACACCTAAAATAAACAAAAAACAACCTTGAAGCCCAATCTGTTCTTCTGTCTGAGAAGTCTGATTTGTTAAATGGGTTACTAATGACAACTGGTAGGTATTTACTTGTTAACTAATTGAGTAATTTAAAACATTACTTTGAGCACAAGTAACACATTTTTGTTATTACCTATATGATTTGGTTATTATTATTTCTGTTATTAATCATTTAAATACTTAATGAACCAGGATGATAGTTATTGCCTGGATTACAAAAATCTGAACAGTATTCAGATATGTCTATTTAGATGAAGCAGTAACTTGCTCCTGCACTCTAAGCCATATGGGTACAAGCCATCTTAAGGCTGGAAGCTGTCATCTATCAGTATACCTAGCCCCAGCTAATAAACTCTACTGAGAGGGAAGTTTAAACTTGGGGTCCATGCTGGAAGATGTCTGCCATTTGTGTGCAGGATCGGTGCCCATCTGGTCAGAAAGGGCATAGATTTGGCAATGCATGAAGGTTTGCATCTGTGTTTGTATTTCATAAAGATTAATCCTGACACTGTTTGCTAAAGCTGCTTAACATTGTTGTAGCTAAATGGAAGTAATATCTCCATTGACGTAAAATTTTTCAGCTCATTGTCTGTTAGTGAATTTTGGAATGGTTGTGATCCATCAGTATGCGAAGACTTTAAAAAGGAAAAGTGGATTTTTAGGAAGCATGAGGAAACATATTTTGGGCTTAAGGAAACATTATTATCACTTACCAGACCCTGGAGAATGTTTATCTGGAATTTTTCTCTGCATTTTGCGCATGTGCAAACTTAAGCAGGCACAATGAAAGGTTACTGAGATGATCAAAGGAATGTATCCTTACCGAAGGAAATTGAAAGAGCTCAGTTTGTCTAGCCTAATAAGTTGAAGATTTAGAGAGGAGAAAGGTTAATTAAGTTATGAGACAAGACTTGTACTAGAATAAATGGCTGTAAATTGACCATGAGCAAATTTATTCTTGAAGTTACAAAATGACCATCAGATTAAGGATCCAGAATTGTGGAATGCAGGAAGAATTATTCATGATCAAGATCAAATGATCCAGCCAGGAGACACTAGGGTGTGCCTGCTTGTGACATCAAGGGTGGGGTTTTTTTTCAGATCTGTATAAGGCTTTTGTGGGTTCCCAAGTCAAGAACTCTAAGCTAGCTCAAGTTTGAATGGGTGGAAGACGTATCAGTAAGAGTTTATTAATAAACTTAATTTTAGGGTAACCAGATTGCAGTGCAGACTGTGGTGGTCTCACACCCAACCATGCTTTTCCAACTACACTATTCTGTGGGCACCAGCTTTCACAGGGCTACCTGGCAACTTGGTTCAGGGAGCAAATGTGGCTGGAAGACGAGGAAAATTGATTGGTTTCCAGGCAGGTGAGTGCCTCGAGAGAGGTGAATCTTCACAACTCTGGCTTCAAACAGAAGTGACACAGAAGTGTTCCCATATTTCCAGTACAATTATCATATTATCCTTCATCCTCAGCAGTGGGGCTCCGAACAGACCCTCAGGTCAGATCTTAGCAATGTGATAGTGCCTGTTCCAGAGATCTTGAATTTCAGAAGGAAAGTAGCTGCCTGTTCAGACACTAGTACTGGCAAATTGCTTCTTGAATAACTTAACAAGATTTCCAGTGTCATGAAAAAGGCACGCTTTTTACTGAATATGTGAAAAAATTCTTACAGTAAACATACATTCACAAGGAAAGTGCTCATAATAAGAAAGCTCCTGTTCAAGTGTCACAAAAGAGTTTATCATATTTTGTTTCCACTTAATGGATGCCTACCACAGTCACACCACTTAGTCATAGGAGAACTGAATTCATTTGAGCCAATAAAGTTATTCTAATTTGCATTTTCATAGCCCACTCTTCAGTACTCCAAGTGTGACTTTCACTTCTAGGACAGAGCTATGCAGTAAATGGATATCTGGGCACTGTAGAAGAATATTTATAATCCTTGAAGAATCTTTGTGCCAAATCTTAATAACATTTCTTACAAAAATGAGTGGAATTCACTATCAGATGTAGAGGCAGAGCTGTAGATATTGTGAATACTCTTTTTCTGAACCTCTTTCCTCACAAAAAGGAGAGAGGTTAAAGCCTAAAACAGTTAAAACTTTCCATCCAAAAGGAAAATAATTGAATAAAAAATCCTCAAATTGTAATGCCCTGGAAATCAAATTAATGCAAAAACATTGTGTGTTTTATTTAATTTAGTCGCTTTGAGAGATAAATTATTCAACACACCTTTATGCAACGTTAAAATACCTTAGGTAATTATGACAATCAGAGGATAAGTTATTCAGGTGTTTGAGGGCTTTTTGTGTTCCGATTGATGTTAAAGAATACAGAAGACAAGGAGAACTTCAAGTCCAGTCTGTATGTGATTTGATGAAACAATTGCCTTAGGACCTGCTGGCACTCTAATTGGAGTCTGCATAATACAGAATCAGAACCCTACTTAAAGCAGTGCTCTTTTTATTCTATTAAGAGTTCCTTTGTTAATTTCATTTAAATAACTCATTTAAGTCTTTAGTAAAAACCTAAAATCAGTGAATAGCTCTCACCGACTTCACTGAAAGTAAGATTTCATTACCTTTCTGCAAATACTTATGGTGGTGTGCTGCTTCTTGTTTTGCTTCTCTGGTGGCTTCCTCCCTATGTGTTTTTGTGGGTCTAAAGTTGCAACACCTGAAGATAGAAAGAGGTTTTAAGATTCAAAGATCTCGATCTGCATGATAAAAATATTTTGTCACGTGCAATTAAATTCAGTGTTGGCAGTTCTCATTATTCTGATTACTTTTTTTTCCTCTGAGTTCTCAGTGTTCAGGATCACCGTATTTTATATGAAAAGATGAAATTTTCATATGCAAAAATCAAATTCCTAGTTCTCACGTTTCCAGATAAAAGCTCGGAAGCATAAATTTTCAATACTCACTTCCAAGTAAATGAGTCAAACAAATAAAAAAGCAAGCCCAAAACCATACTTCCCCCCCAAAAAAAAACCTCCACAAAACCCACCCCATCAAAAACTCTGAACAGAAAAAAACAAAAATCAAATAAACCCTTAATTTCCCAGGAAGTGACTCCTAAATTTTGAACTTTTGAGATTATTGCTGTTACTAAAAATGAGTTTGATTTTTATTTTGACTCTTCTTTTGTGGGGTTTTATGTTGGCTTGTTTACATTTTAAATTGCTCTCCTGAAGTCAGAGGTAGAATGTGGTCCTACAGAATATTGCCCTATGGAATGAGATCTGTTTGCAATTCATGTCTGGGTAGATGGATTTCACAGTTGTCTTCACCATTTACACCTCTAATTAAATAAAACCTTGCACAAGGACAAATTTCACACTTAACATTAATTGTGAAATGCAATTAATATCCTGAAGCTTGCATTTTTGTGGCAGTTGATCTCATACAGGTAGGGCTAATGAAGATGTGAGAGGTTTTTACAGTAAAAGGTGAGGAAATTCATTTCCAGGGTGAGGATGGGGCCAACCAAACAACCTGAACGCAGTTGCTTCATGTGCTGAGACTAGGTGAGTCAAAAAGGACATCAAGATTTTGGAATTCTTTCGAAAGTAATTTCAGAGACTAACTTTCAGTCACTAGCAGAGGAAGTAGAAGAATCCTGGATTTTGAGATGTGGTAATACTCGAAGGTAGTTTAACATCAGGGGATTTATGAATTTCCTCTGCAGTATGGTATAAAATTGCCATCGTCGTTTGCTTTCCAATCCATGTTCTACGTAAGCAGCTTTCAGTACAAATGTTGAGGTCAGCCAGGGTCACCAGCATGTGTGTGCTGTTTTATTAGCTGAAAAAACCCAGTGGTGTTCCATAGGCTTGATAATTCATCAGCAGCATAGTTCTAGCCCAGTGATCAAACTTACAGAGGAGTTAACTGAACTAGTGACTTCCTTATAGTGACAGGTAATAAATTCAGAAAGACAAATGGTCAGGATATTAAAAATGAGTCTTTGCTCTGTACATTTCTGAAAATCAGTAGGTTATGCAAGATTTGATTCTGCTTGTCAGTGAATGTAGGATCTATAGGTCTGGGTAGTGAGGACACCCTGCTTTGCTTTTCAGACTTCCACTCCTTTAGATGAGTGAATTGATGATTGCTGCACAATTGTCATTCTTTCAAGAATGTTTTTTTTAGTAGTGGGTGAAGGATCCTTTTGTATTACTTGCCCAATACTTACTTGACATGTGAAAAATATTTATATATTCTGGATTCTACATACATGATGTTTAAACATTATTTTCAGTGTGTGTAGCTGGTGTCTTTCCTTAGAAAGCTATTGGTCCATAAACCTTTTTCTAATAGCCAAAAATATGAAATCTACATAGTGCTTAAATTCTGAATGTATTCTGCTTTGAACAATATTCTCTTTGCTTTCAATATGTATCTGCTTGGCTTTTTTCCAAGGTATTTTTAAAGACCTTTTTTTTTCCCAAATTGAGAAAGTGAAACAAATTATTTTAATGAGACACATTTACTTCAACAGAAGTAGTTTCTTCATGAGAAAAATAAATTAAAAGAATAATTGTGCTTTTAAAAGATAATTAATTAAAAACTCTGTGTGATGACAAATTTAACATCTTGTCTGACACATTGAGAAAAAGAAAATGCCTGGAATTACACAAGTAGAATAAAATGTTCCATTTCACAGCAAGGCCAAGCCTGAGTCTTGTAATTATTTCAAAGGGAGTAAAGGTCATTTTCTATTTGCTACATCTGTATTATGCAAGGCTTCTGTACAGGCTTACAGAAGCTAACTCATGACCTATTTAGATTGCCCAGATTTCAAAGTCAACTTGTACTGTCACAAATCTGATAAAGTAGATATATTCCCTCTTAAAGTACTGACATACATGATGTCCAAAGCAGGCTTTTTATTTATAGCTCCATAAGACAAGAGTTTCAACTTAAAGATGCCAGTAGCTGGGAGATCAGAGCATGATTTGTCTCTTACTGCTGTGTTAATCCTTTAGGGGAAGAGTTGTTTGTAATTAGATTTCAGCATCTATTTCTTGGGCTATTTTTCTGGTGTGGGTTTGTTATATAACTTTGCAGCAGTTGTTGCTTACATTTTGAGATTGGAAGAATTTTCCTTCTGCTGTGATTGCATTTTAATGCATATTCATTTGGTAATACCATGAGTCAGACAGTACCTTAAAAATGCACCTGTGCACAAAAAGTGTGTGCAGAAAATGCATGTGTAGCTATCTTGCTGTACATGTGACCATTTAAATGAATATGTCCATATATTTTTTTTATGATCAGTAATCAAGCTTTATGCACAATTTTGAGGTTGCGCTCTGAATATTCACTTTCGTGGAGGGTTTGTACTGGAAGACCAAAGGGGACATGTCCATTTCTCATCCCCTATAGAGCCCAGAACTTCCAATAAAATCAATAATTCTAATAAATAATAATTCCAATAAAGTCAATAATTGAATGAGTGATTAGGCATTGTGCTTTTAAGACGTTGTAAGAAAATCAGCAGTTATGTGACTATTTCAAAGTGAATACTAGTAGAGTGTGTTGTAATAACTTTGCTTGATGTATTACTTCAAGTCTTTCTCTTCTTTCTTGCTAATCCTTCAAGGGAACAAGCACAGAGCAGGTCAGGATGGAAGGCAGAGGTGTCGGTATGTTGCATTTGGCTACCACCAGCTTAATGGACATGAAATACTCTGCCTGTTTCTCACAGTTTACTAGCACTTCTAGGCAAGCTTTTATAGCAAATGACATTGACATGAAACAAATGATCCAGCAGTTGGTTTCAATAAGAACAGCTAATGCAGATCAGGTGGGGTATTGCGGTTTTGTTCTTCATAAATGGGATCACATAAGACTTGTAGTGAGCATGAAGTGCATGAAGGGACAGAGCAGTTAATGAATTGCTCTGATTTAGCAAATGAACTGTGAGTGGTGGTTAAGAGGGAAACATGCAGATGTTAAAATTTTGCAGGATGTCCCTGTAGGATCAGGATCAGCATACCTAAAACATAATGTGGTGGAGATAGAAGTGAGATATGTGTGAGATGCTGCTATTGGGCTAGGAGAAGTGAGAGTGTGGTTTGTGAGCCGGAAAATGAGAAAGGAGCCTTCAGCATTCACCTGTGTGGTATAGAGAAGTTGTCCTCACCTTAGTGCTGGAGAGCTTTATTTGCAAAATTGTGATTGTGTTGAGGATGTCTTGGGTTAACAGATCAATCTGTGCAGGGCCACTTGAATTTTAGAGCAAAAGTCATTTGGAACCCATGTGTTTGACTATTTTCTTCTTGGTTGTTATGTGTGCTCTCTCTACTTGATTTTTCTTCAGCTGTCCCACAAGCAAGGGTTGGCCATAATGACTTTGAAATCTGAGTGCTCTGTACACCACCTGAATGTCAGGGTTTGGAAAATATCTTTGGAGGTTCTGAAGCAGAAAGTACTTTTGAAAATGTGGTTACACATATATAGGTTGAAAAATACAGATTTAGCTTTTACTGCTCTTGAACTTGCATCCTTATGCCTCTCTCTTTAACCTTTTAAACTTAGTGATTTTTTTTCTTGCTGCTTCTTTCTTGGATGTTCTTACCCCCATGTTCTCATTTAAAAGCTGCCAAGTGAAAAAAGCCTTTCAGGTTGTTGTCTCTATTCAGGGACAGAGCACAAACTTTCAGAGACCGAGATCAGCATTGTACCTGTTTCCAACCAATTTTATTTTCCTTTAAATCTTCCTCCTTTGCTACAGTGTTCCTGTGGTGATAGGGAACTTTGATCATGTACTAACATTAACACAAACTGCATTCAACTTTAACCTTCAGATCCACCTCCACTATGATTTTTTTCCCCCACACATCTCATTTTCAGTCTTCCCTGAGTGTAAACAAGCTTCTGACTACAGGTAAAATAGACAAAATGTGGTTTAAATAGTTGCAAACAACAGTTTACATTTGTTAGCAAAAAAGTTCTTTTATAAAGGAAACTACTGTGATGTGAAACTTCACACTTGAATGAATAATTCCTTCCCTAATCTGGTGATCAACTTTCTGAAACTAGGTTTGCCCATTCTTATCTATTTAAACTCAAAAGCGCTTAATTTAAGCAACATTGCATCCTATGTTTTTGCTAAGATAAGTAATACCCTTTATTGATAATCTGAGCTAAACCTTAAAAGATACTGTTTAGTAATTTCCATGCCAGCCCACTTACATAAAAGCAAAAACCTTATGTAAAAAAATTGGTAAGTAAGATTTGAAGGGGAAATATGTTTTATAAGGATGGAGCCCAATGTTTTCTTTTATAAGCATGAAGCCTAAACCCAGCATCATTTCCAGAAGCCAACATGATGGATGAATGGGTGGATGTTTAACTCCATTTCCTTTTTCTTTTTTCCTCAGGTTCTGCTGCTTGCTTGTGCAGATTTAGAATGTGTCCCTGGATTCCAGCAAAAGGCTTTTTATATTGAAGAACCATTTCAATTCGCAGAGGACCAGCCAGTTCTGAAACGTACGTTATTTTCATGTTATTATTGTGCAAAAATAATAATTTCTTATTTATTAATATCACTCCTGCCATTATTCAGAAGGCTGGTTTTGTACATAAGATTTCGAATATTGCCAGGATTCTTTTAGGTTTCCCCTGCGCTAATCCTATACCTCTACAGACTTTATTCCATGTATTAGGAGTGGCAAAATACTATATATAATGCACTAGGACAATATGAATATTGTAAGAACTTAGGATCGCCCTCTTAAAGTAAATTTACACTGAAATTTTTTATAGTCATTCTTTTAATCTGGAAATCAGAGCTTTACTATCAACATTTTGTTATGAATTAATCTCTGAAACTCAGATTTAGAAGCTTATATCTTAAAAGTTTAACTCAAAGCTGGTGTAAATCCAAGTCTTTACATAAAGTTCAAAGGCTGGATTAAGCTTGTAATCATCAGTGATAGCAAATTGTTACTAAATGTGTTGTACAACTGGCATATTCAGTAATATTTCCAATGACCAGGTGTCACATTACAAAATCCAATCTGTTGCTGTATATTTGAAACATTAAACTGAAGGAGGTTTAACACCAGGACTTTTCTTTCAGTCCTGGTGTTAGCTCATTTGAATACTCTAGTTCTGTTACTGAATACTCTGTTCTTTCAGTTCTGTTGTGTTGGGACTTGAAGACTGTCACAATAAGCTAGAATCTTATCCAGTGGTCAATGATTTTGAAGACTTAAAGATATTAAGTACTCTCATTTTCATAATTTTCAAGCACACCAGTATTTTTACATGTGATACCTACTACTAATAGTTTCTTTGTTATGCTTGGTAGCTTGGTGTTGATGCAGGAATTCTTCTAGGTATGCAGCATGACACAGTAATGTCTGGCTACATACAATTTATATACAATATTTAGATCCTATCAATCATATGGTATCATAGGAATATCACTCAAATGCACACATTTCTAATTTCAGTTCCCTTTAGGTATTACTGATATATATTGATATATTCTCACTGTTACGTATATTTGGATGAAGGTATAATCTGTGCATACTTGTTTAAAAAAAGACCGGTAACTGATGAAAATGTCAGAATTAGTTGCTAGAGTCTATTGAAATGACTCTGTTAAAGTTGCTCAGGTGCTAAAATAAACCTTCAGGATAACATTTTTAGTCTAAGCATTTTGGTAAATTACTTGGTCTGAGTTGCATTTTCAGAGGAAATTTAGATCACAAGTAGTAAGTCCATTCACAGAGATACAAGATTTGTTGTTCAGTTTAGAAGAGAGATTTCAAACTTCTGATTTCTTTAAGCAATTTTGCTTACTTTGAAATGCTTATTTTAAAGAGTTGATGAATACATTTTGGCTGCTTTGGAACTCTGAGGCTGTAGTGTGGCCAGATCTACTGATTTGTGATTGTTCTCCCAAGCACCTAAAGGATGAGCTGGTTAAGCCAAAGTTGACTGGGCTGTTCTGTGGTGATCCAGCAAACGACACTGACATGAAAGTAGCACAATAATTAAAATGCCACCATTAATGTGAGGAGGAGGGAAGAGCAGGAGATTTAGAAATGCCTGGAAACAATCTTCAGAATTAAATCGTTTTAATAAGCAGACACTACATCGGGCTAATATGTGGTGTTTGACAAAGGCAGGTTGTTGATGCATGATTCTGGTTAATTCAATCACTTGTAAACAGTATGTCCTTCATGCAGCAGCATTAAACCTCTGTACAGTTTCTTCATTTTATCTGCCAACAGAATTGATATTTTTAATTGTCTGTTTGAATACACTTTTCATACTCTTGCATCTTTTTATACCCATTACCCAAGACTGATGTAATTTAGCAGTTGCATTGCTATGTGAGACTTACCAGGGCTATGTAAATTAGTAGAGTGAACATGCAGAGCAGGCCTATAGCAGGGATTACTTTTGTAGTCCTCGATAAGCCAAGGAGCTCCTTAATTCTTTTTTGAAGTGCAAAAAATGGTCTTCTTTTATTTTTCAATTCAAAGTGGGACCTACTGTACATTTAATTGCTAGTATCTCCCTTGTAATTAAATATAGGTTGTGACTTGTTCTTATGTATTTATTACTTCTACACATGGCAATGTTAATTATATTTTACATTTACTGATGGGAAGAAGAAAAGCCCAAACCAAGGTTACAGAATATTATTCATCAGAAGAAGATTGTATCTGTTCTTATCAAAACCTACTTCTAAGTTTATCATTATAATTACCTCAGTACCCAGACTATTTTATTTTCCTAATTTTTTCATTTAGTTTTCCTAAATTTGACTTTTTTTTTCCCCAGCAGACTCTTTTATCTCCTTATAACTTGTGTTTTCTATGACCGCAAACAAAATCAGGCATTGTTTTCCTACTTCTGGTCTGGCCATGTCTTTTCCTTCAGCGAAATTTTTTAAACCAGATGTTCCCTTGATGTAGTGGGAGACAATTCAGAGAGTCATTTTCTGAAAATGCTAGAGGATTTGTGCACATAGTGATAGTTTCAACAGTGAATTGTGTTACTGGATTTTTCTTCCTTATAACATTTTTAGTTTAGAATTACTACCATCTTTACAATTAACTAGAAAGGATCATAAAGATTGCTACATTTTTGATAAAATGGCAGTTGACAGCATTTAATTTCAGCTTTTACACCTTCCTGAAACATTTGTGGCCATGAAATGTTTTCCCGTCAGAAATCTTGTCGTTGGCAAGGCTGACAGCTCACTGGTAGTGACAATGCTCTGTCATGCCAGGCTGACAGAAAGTTCCTAATCAGACTCATCAAATGTGGAAATGTAATTGTGTTACATTAATCATGTTTATACTTAACATACATGAGTCTTGCCTTTTGGGGGTATTTTTAATTGACAATGAATCAAATAGTGCACTTGAAAAACTGAGGCAATTAACATAAAGGCGTTAGGCGATGCATTGTGCATACTAAACTGGGGAATACATTGCTAGTGATTTAAATGTCAAAACAAAGGAAGTTTTGACCCTTACTCAAAGCTTTAATTTGGATGTTAATTAATGGCTGACCTCTTCTGTCTCTTATGTGATAGATTGCATGTTTCAGAGCTCGGGCTGCTTCAAGATCAGGGCTTTGTCTGTCTGCATTTGGATACTTTTTTGTTCTGTGAATTTTAACAAAGACTTTTCTATTCAACCATGTTGAAAATCTTTTTTTACCCATATGATGGGAAATATATTAGTCTGATTATCATTAATGCTTAAAAGTAGTTCTACTGTTGTCTAGCCAAGCTGTAGCCTCAAACAAGCTTTTCTTTGTTCAAACCGAACAAAGCCCGTGGAAAGATCAAAGAAGACCATTCCTACTATTGCAATATCATGTGTGCACATGGATCACAATGCAAATCATGCTTACATCAAAACATTTCCTATTGATTCCCAGATGATCTTATGGTAGATTTGGGATTTATCACATCCATACTTCTCACTGATTACCATGCTATTGACTGCGTTGACAGCCTCTTTCTGTGACTGTTTCATGCTATCAATATTATTGCTGTTACTCTCCTGCTTATTCTGATCCATACACTTGAGTTACACACTTGTGATCTCACACACTTGATATATCTGCCCTTCTTCACTACTTCTTCATCTTGTGTAAAGCCAGTGTGGCACCATACTATAATATGCAAAACCCTCTACAGAGTTTTAACATGAGGTCTATCTGCGAGTCTTAACCCTTGGTGCTGAAGATTGAAGGTTTAGGGTAGTTGGAACTATGGGTGGTAGTTGTAGCTTGCAAAAGAACATGTTCAAGTGAGGTAAGGTTTTTGACTTAGTGATTTCTTGCAGGGAAAACTGTCTAGACCTTTGGATAATAGCTAGATAACTCTGACTTTTCATTTATTCAGGTGTACATAACTATAGTTCATCCCTGTTGAAACATAGTTATAGCTTTTCAAAATAGTCTTTAATGCATATTCAATCCCACAAACATCTTAAAATTATTTTCATTTCACATAAATCACTACGTTAAGAAATGTTCTTCTTTAGGAAATGTTGAAAAATGACTTGGTTCCTGCATTTGGCATGTGGTAGCAGGTTCTACAGAAATGTCTCAACTTCTCTACCCAGATAGCAGAATGCTTTTTATACTCTGTATCTTAATGTGCATATACGCATGTAGAGAACTTGGAATAGCAGAGCTTCAGTTCTGACACTTGTACACATGATTAAGACTAGGCATCTGGGACTCTTATGGCACGTGGACAGAAATATTGGTCAGGATTTGAAGCCAGATATTAAGGTTATCTCTTAATCACATTATTCTCATTTAAATGGCTGTAGGAAGCCAAACTTGTGCTACTAAAATTCCAGGAAATACCTGGAACATACAAAATGGTTATAAAATTTTGGAAGTAAATTTTACAAGTGGCAGATTGGGAACTTTGCAACATGTTCATGGAGGCAGAGTGAGAAGGATCTTCAAAAGGAAGATCCTTCTGCATGTAAGTACTTGAGGCATTGCTTCTTAGTTGAAGCTTGATGTCTAACTCTTACATAGAGGGAGGAAGTTGCCTGCATATGTATTGCAAACGTGTTGTGACTAAGTAATATGGAACATCTCAGATGTGCCTCTGAATAGATACATGCAGGTGGATGTTGCAACATAACAGAATATTATATCATCTGTTAAACTGCTTTCACACATGATTAAAGGAAAACAAAACTGGCAAAAAATGTGGCTGAGTGCCAGGTGGTCAGACAGTTGCTTTCCAAACAGTGTATGTCAGCTATTAACAGGACCTAAGGGAAAATGAGTTAAAGATAGATTGTTTGATTTTTATGCATATGCATTTAATTAAACTGGTTTTGGAAAAGGTGTGATGTTATACTGAACAATTTGAAAGAATAGTTTAGTCTCTGAAAACATCTCCGGCTCTAAGTCAAAATCTCTCAGGGATGTAGTCAGCTCTTGTAGAGTAATGGAGGGAAACACATACGTGTTGGTGAAACCTCCTCTTGACACTATAATTCCAAAGTGGAAAAAGCGAAGATCTAAACCAAAAAAGTGCATTGTCTGTGTTGTTGAGAAAAGCCATGTAACACTGGTTTATAAACAAAATGTGGGTGAGGTTCTTTGCAGTGACAGTGAATGTTGTGTTAAGCGATTGGTCTGGATTTAGTAAAATAAAAGTAGCAGATTACATGGTTTGAGATTTGATGTTTTTGGAGACTTTCCAAGAGCCATAATGTTTTGCAGATAATACTTTTTTGAAATATGTATAGGCTTTGTTTGTCTGAAGCACGCCAGCTGTTCTTCTAATAGTCTAAATCAATGACCAACTGCTCAGTATTAGCAGGATGGGTCTCTTGCTCAGTGCAGTGCAAACCTTGTATTAATAATGTCCCCAGGTGCTTCAGTGGAAAATTTCTCTGTTTCCAGCTGGCAATTCCAAAACAAAAAGTCAGATTAAGCTATTACTCCTTAACTGATGAACAATGCAGGCCAAGAAGCAGTCTCTCTGCAGGTGTATGGATATGTTGGAAGGCCATAAGAAAATGTATGTTGTTTAGCTTTGTCAAACTCATCAAGCAAATAGTCTGACACTTACTGCTTATGGTTGGCAAAATTTAATAGGGTCATCTTTCTGAGGAAGCGAGGAGTAGGGACTATGACTTCTGGTTATAGTTTAGTGCTGGGGTCGTGCTGAAGAAGCTTCAGCATCAGCCCAGCCTTGTCAGGAGGAAGCTGTTGTTCATATCTGACAAAGAGATGCAACACAGATTACTACATGCTGAGATGTTACTGCATTTCTGTAGTACATATCTTTGTATTTTCACAGACTGCTTTTCTGACAGAACTTTTAATTTGAGGATCTTACTAAAGCACCATTCAAAAGAATCATGGCTAGCTAACCTTTTCCATTACCTTTCAAAGTGCAGTGTGGACATTTAGCATGAATTAATGGGAGTGTGTGAGGTTAAATCTTCTTTTAAACATAGAATCTCATTTAAGTTAATGATATCTTAAAGCATATGAGTATTCTTAAAAATAAATGTACAGGTAGTTCACAATTAATTCCTAGCTTTTAGGTTTTTTCTCTGCTAATCCAAATCAAATTATAACTTTTCTAATGTAATTATGCTCGTGCTTCAACTTGCAGTTTTTCTTTCCCTTTGCTTATTTAAAACAGTCTTTCCTGGGCAGAGCAATCTGTATGCATCAACTATGGTCTGCTTTAATGGACACATTTCCTTTTTACATAGCTTTCTTGTGGCATGTGATCTCTCAGTTTTGCTTTGGGAATAAGTAATGCTAGCAGTAAACTCATGAAGTCATTCAGAAATTTATTAGATTGAGCGCTTTCTTTTTTCTAGCTGGAGGCTAGTGTTCCTGGTTTTGTCTTATGTCTCTGTTCAGCTTATCCACCCAAACTCTTTCCTCTAGCAAAGCTAAAGAAGTAACTTTTAATGGATTGATTCTGAAAAGCCTGGTTATTTCAGAATGACTGTGCATATTAGTATGCCTTGTACCTCCTGCTTCTTCTTGGTTAGACAAGTGTAACAGTAGATAGTGGAGGAAGTGCATGTCCATGTTCTGTGATATGAATACTAACTAAAATGTTTGTGTTGTTTTCTTAACACCTGAAAAAATACCAACCCTGGTGAGTGGTAGGATTTGCTGAAATAAGAAATTGTCTAAAGAAAGCCTGCCCGAAAGGGATTATCTTTAACACAAACCTGAAATTCCTGTACTAAGTAGTTCTTTTTAAACATCATGAAAAAAAAATTGGGAGCCCTCTAAAGGCCTAAACCATGCTTTCTATGGCAATTTGGGATGTTGCTTTTTAGACAGGAACTCCGCTTTCAATACTAGCTTTGATTTGTTTCCTTTCTTTAAAGAAAAAGTTAAAAATGAAAATCAGTGCAACCTTTTCTCTCTTGGCTGTGGAGAGAACTGAAGCAGAACTGAAGGGCCTTTAAAGAAGGCAGCAAAGCAGAAGCAACACTGGCGCAGCTTACAGGTAGCTGATAGCAAAAGAGAAATTCAACGCTGAAGCTGTAGCCAGCATCTGAATATCTTTGACACTTTTGAAACACTTGCTAGCAATTACCAGAACTTAAATGCAGGTTAGACTGAAGGGCAAAACTGCAGATCTCTTATATTCCTTACCAGCCATGGTGTGAATGCTTTGGCTAGACCTACGTTTATCTATGAACTGAATTGTTCTGTCTCGGAATTTCTACCAAAATACTGAAAAGCAGACTGTAGAAAATGGGTGCATTTTTAATTTTAACTTTACCTATGCTATATTCTATAACTAGAATATGTTTGTATACTCTACTAGCCATACTGATGAGAATCATTGTGCAAAATGTGTTCAGGCTTGTGGGTTTTGTTTACCACCTTTTGTATACCAGTGAACTAACGGCAACAGAAACTGCTCTGGTTTGCTAGAAAACCAAATTGCCTGGTTACAAATAGGATTCCTGCAGACTTTATTTTAGCTGAAATTTTAATTACAGCGCCAGCTCTCAACTCCTATAATAAAACAGTAGGGAGACCAATATAATTTGACCTTTATAAAACATTAACACCAACCTATACAAAAATATAACTTCAGCTTTAAAGAGTAAATACAGTGGGAGGCAGAATTCAAGGAATTATGGAAATAGTGTGTGTAATATTTTTACTTGTGGAAAAAACATAGAAATAACGTGGACACCAAAGTGACGGTGTGTTTGGCTCCCTGTAAGCATCTTCTGCTCCTCATACAAAAATGCTACACAGTTCGCAGAAGAGTCTTTTCATGGTTTTATCATGCCTTGGGGGAAAGCAGTCCTACTGTGAGGCTTAGAATAAAGGATGCTATACAAACCATATGGGAAATGTTGATTTACAAAAAAATAAATGAGCTTTTATCTTTCCCTAGAAGAGCTAATTCAGGAAACTTCAGGTGTCCGCTTGTTCCCTCTCAATCTCTTCTTGTCTCTCTTCTGTCTCTTCTTCCTTGCTACATTCCTTGGAGGGTGAAGTATTCATGGCCGCCAGCTGTTGAGAATTGCACCCTGAGCCAAGTGCTCCTTTCTCTAGAGAGTCATATAGGAAGATGAGGCTGAAGAGGAGGAATGATGTAGGACAGTTGTATGCTTGAGTTACACAGCAGTGTCGTTGCAACAGCGCTATTGAAACATGAGATACTTCATGTTTCAATATTCATGGTACCAGCTCCCAGCTGTATTCATGACTGTAAGCGGTCATGAATATGAACACATTTTGGGTTAACTCTAGCTAAAATTGTCCTCAAGTCGTGGTGTGGCAGCTCACAGTATTTTGTAGTTCTGTTATAGAAAGGTGTTGAAGAGTGTGCTCCAGGTCTCCATTGTCTTTTAATATTATTCAAAGCACAGTTTAATAAACTTTACCTTTTTTTTTGTGAAACTGAACTGAAACTGTAAACATAAGGATACTTTAAATGAATTGGGTTTTTATGTCCCATAATAAAATTCAAATTTGAAGACATTTGAATTCCAAGGTTATTAGTTGCTTTTGTGTGACCTATAACCACTTTTCATTGCCTGTCATCTTTATTTTGCTGTTTGTCTGACAGGTGAAGCATTAACTGCCCAAATCTATCATTCTCTAATTGTAATCTTGATGTCATGTTTCACAACACATTTTATTATAGATAGCTGCTGTTAGTAAGAGGTACTTATTTCTGTGATGCATATTGCTAAATATCAGGTATACTGGGGAAGAGAAAGAGTAAGAATGTATATCAATTTCTGGGAATGGAACATGTCAAGACTCAAACTTTCACCAACCTTATGGTTCTCAGGCCCATTTAAGGTTGAAAGTTGTCCTGGTGAACTCTGGAGTGGTATGCTTGTATTGCTGTTGGGAACAACACAAATCTAATAATTGTGCTGTTTGCATTCGAGAGGCTTTGTCTGCTGTCTTGGGGATTGAGGAAGGAGAGGATGAAATATCTGTCACAGAATGGCTCTTGTTTTTTGGTGTGCGATGCTCAGCCTCATCCCTGTTGACCAAAATATTTACTTAGATCTGAAGGACAGAGAGAAGCATAAGGGAGTTTCTTGAATTCTTCTATATGAGTTTGCGTTCAAACATGATGCTGGATGCAAACAAATGATACAGAGGATATAAAGGCAGCTATTAAGTATCATAGTCAGGGAACTTTCTAGGGCTTCATTGTGGCTGAAACAAACCATGAATTCAGTTGGTTAGGAATCCTAAAAACCTGTGTTTGGTTGTCCAGTTACTCTTGCTTTGGGGTTTTTTGGTAGTTTTCTTTGGGGTTGTGTGTTTTTGGTTTCTGGTTGGTGTTTGATTTTTTGGTTGGTTGGTTGGTTGGTTTGGATTGGTTTGCTTATTTGTTTGTTTTGTTAGTTTAGTTGGTTTTTTTTTAATCTTGGCTCTTCTAGGCAAAAGTGGTATCCAGCTTGTCTTGTATTTGTAAAGAAACAACTCGTGACATAAAAGAAAATGGGAAATAGTGATTTTGCAGTATTTTCCTAGAGAAATGAAAGCAAAATTGGGGGAGTTGTATACTCTATTTTGCAGCCAAAGAGCTCCTTTAATTTAAATTTTTATAAGTTAGATTTGTGACACAGGAACTGGTCTAAAATGATCTTTAATAATGGGGCCAATCAGGTCACTCTTCTGATCAATGAGAAAATGCAATGCTCCAAATGTTCTCTAAGATTGGTTGTTTCTTCTGAGAAATGTCAGATCTTACGCAGGTAGGCGGAAGGTTTTGGAATAATAGAATAACAGCTTCTATCAATTGTAAATCAAAATAAAAAACTTTATTAAAAATGACATTGTTACTTCTGGCACTTTATTTTTATTCTTTGAGACACTGTCTTTAATAGCTTCTCCAATAAAGTTAGAAGAGACTGAAGGATAGAAGCTTTAACACTTAAATAATAAATATATTAATCTTAATGCTTTTGGAAATATTAGGCATTGACAACTTACTACTGTTTTTATAAGTCAGCATAATTTCCCAGAACTGTATGTTACTAACTACAGTTAGCGCTGATAATTGATATGAAATTACCTGTTCAATGAACGAGTGCTGGCCATGTTTGACTCAATTCTTTCTGGCACCATAGCTAGGCATTAGATCCTGACTTAGTAAGGTATTTAAGCAGCACCTTCATTTAAGTTCACTCCACACTCTGTACGTAAATTCGACTCTACTTCAGTGTACTATAGACCTAAATTCTACTAGTTTCAGCATAAGCTTTTCTGTATACAAAATGTTTGCCTTTTGGGAAAAATCAGGCAATGGCAGAACTGTAAGGTTACTGTTACCTATGCAGAAAGAAAAGGCTTACAAGTTTCCTAGCACATGTGTTCTCTGTGCTGAAACAAAATGTGGAGTGATTATGCTCAGAACCATAAATACAGTAAGAAGTTCCAATTTCCACAGATGAGTGTGATTTCTGTTGAAGTTTGTTTTTACTGCATAAATCTGTGCCAAAACTCTCATTCTTCCTAGTTGTAACTGCTACTGGATTTTAGGTAACTGAGCAAACAAATCTAGTCTAGCCTTTTTCATGTTTTCTTAATGACCTCTTAAATATGATGGAGCTCTGGATAGGAATGAGCACTGAAAAAAGGTGGAGGAGGCTCGTGCTGTGCTCCTGCTGCCTGCAACGATGCAGGTGAGAGCCTCAGGAAATCAGGCTGCTGGCAGGGCTCCTGCTGAGGCAGGCCGGGGTGAACAGCCCTTGCTAGAACAGCTGGCACTGCCTCCAAGAGAACTGACAGATTTAAAAGTTTAATAAGGATATGAATATTTGTTGAGTAAGATTAAAGGCCAAGCTTCATGTGACCAGATTGGAAATGATAGGTTACAGGTAAAGGTTGTAAATTTGTTCTCTGTCTAGCTTTACTACTTATACTGGTCTCTAATGCCAGGTCTATAACACAGCCTTCCTGCTAGAGCTGGGGGTTTAGAAAACCCAGGAGCAGTCCCTGCTTTCAGCTCATCCTCTGTGAAAGTATCTGCATGAGTTTAATAGAGCATTGTCAGTTGGGAGGAAGCCAGTTTCACTCGACATGAAACCTCGAGTGCTAATTTCCATCAAGACAATAGAAATTGATAGTGCCCACAAAGATCAGTTAAGAGCTTACTTAGACCAAAAGAACTTTATTAGGTATCCAAGCACTTCACACTTTGCATGGCCTGCACACAGCATCAGTTGGGTAGGTGTGAGGTGCAGTGGGTGTGATGGCACACACTAAGCCAGCTGCAGATGGGACTCGACTGGGTAGTTGGGTTGAGCTGTGCAGAGTGAGAATGGCATCTCCTGCATCCCTGGGTTGTAAAAAACCCCAAAACCAACCAACCAACCAAAAAACCCACAAAATCCCCCAAAACCACAAACCCCACCCAAAACCCCAATCAAAACGCACCAAAAAAACCCAAACAAAAAAACCAACCAAAAATCAACCAACCCCCCACCAAAACAAACAAACAAAAAACCCAACAAATACTGAATAGAACCCTCAAAGCAAAATTCAGGCAAATACAGCATAGTAGACAGCAAATCTCTGCTCTCCCTGTCCTCTCACCTCTCTGTGATGGTCTTTGGGATTTTCTCATCCAGGCTTTACTGAAGAGCACAGCCTTTACACGTGCCATATAGCCAGGAGGGTGAAATCTTCTAACTGTGCGCATATACGGTTTCTTCTGAAACTGTTACGCTTTAAATTTCATTACACGTGGATTAAATGAGTGACTCTATAGCCTGGTAGTTTGCCCACTTCCACATGAGTGATGGTTGTTTTGGTCCCTGCTCATCTGAGTACTTATACTTCTTTAATGTTTAAAAAATAACTAAATAAATTTAAACTGAGATGCATTAGTGATTTTAAATCAGTCTTTTTACAGGTATTTTAAAAAGTATTCAGAGATCTGAAATTGAAACCTGGATTTTCAAGCCATGTGCTAAAGTATCATTCCTGTGATTTGCTTTTTTGTTTTTTTCCTGTAGTGATTAATTGAATACTACTGAAATGGCTTCAACAAAAGGGGCTGACACAGTTTGCTGGTTAGGAGGGTTTTCTAGACTGTATGGGTATAGTACAGGCTCTACGAGCTTTAAACAAGCAGAGCAGCTAAAATGGAGCCTTCCAGATCCTGGTGGAATACTGGAGCTACTGGGTACATGAAGAACTCATGGCTCTTCCTCCTCCACCGTATAGCTTCGTAATCCTGGAACCTTACTTATTTTTGGTCCTCTTGCTAGAAATCCAACCTTTGTGAAGAGGAATACATTGCATTGAACTTTTTTCTTTATTTTATTTTGGCAAGAAAATGTTTTTTCTTTTGGAGTTGATTCTGGTGGAATCCTTTCCCTCAACACCTTTGCTTGGCAGCTGAACCAAAAATAAATTATTTGCACAGCTCTAATGGTGTCAGTAAATTGATTTCTGTGGAACACAAGACTGCGTTTCCTCTCTGGAATGCCCTAACGTGATTGTTATTAATGATAAATGACAATAGAAATTTTGTAGCGAAATTAATAACTTAGATGTTGCTATGAAATGAGAAAGGCAACATGGGTGCCCTTAAAGGATCCTGAACATCTCTTCCTTTGTGCATCATCTGCTCCTTGTTCATGAATAGATTATAGGAAAGCCATTGTCTGATTTATTTGCTATCTATATCTGGCTTACTCTATTGAGAACAGTGTTATCAAAAGCAAATGAGGTTATGTAGCTGTATTATATGGGCCTGCTGTCTTGCATGCCAGCAGGAGACATGGATGGTTAGGATTTCACTGGGTTTTTTTTGGAAAAGAACCTAAGACCTCAACTCAAAGTGATAATGGTTGATTTCCATGAGATCAGTGGATTCAGCAAGCACATACTTCCTCGGCTTGCTTATTTCAGAGACTTCAGATGCAAAAACAACAGAGTAATCTTCCCTTGATTGAAAGAAGTAAATGACACAGGGATGAACAAATTATCTTTAAAGAAGAATTTTTGAATAGCAATATATCATTTGCTTCTAATAATTTGACCTGATCTTAAAGCCCCTTTTCTGCAATGCTAAAACTAGCGGTGGCGTTTGCCAGTTCTGCAGTCAAAACTGAACTCTGCAAAGTCTGATATTCAGTAATGAATGCAAACAATGTTGTGGGTACTTAACTTCCACTTTTGTGCTTAAAAAAAAATCTAATTAGAAGGATTACAGGAATTGAAATAAAACAGAGGAAGTACACATTAATTTTTTTTCAGCTGAAGAAAGATAGAAATATAATCTGTTATTTTGATCTGAAGCTTCAAGGGTTTATTAGAAAACTCTTGTGCTATATCAGGAAATCTTACAGGAATTATAAGAAGTGCTAAACACTGATCAATGAATGCAATTTGTAGCTCACTCCATGCAGTTCTCCTGTTTTACCTTTTGGAAAATAAAATCAATTTCAGATTAATTTTAACAAGGAAGTGTTGAAATGTGAGTCAGCATTTACCCGTATTTCTGCCATCCTGCTGGGAAGACAAAGAATTGTGATAGATATTATCAATAGCAATGCTAGACTCAAAGTAAAATTGGCAAACTAGGTTAAACGCTTCCTTGCCTTGTCCTGGCAGACTTACTGAAAAACTAAATTCTAAGTTATCAGTGTACATAACCAAAATTTATCATAAGATTTAAGAGCTTTTCCTTCTACTTGTCCCCCTGTTTCAAAAAGAAAAGTAAGATGTTATTGCTTTTTCTGTGTTAGCAGTTCCATTTTGAAATCTGGAACAAGTTTTTTTATAGTTTGAAACTGTGTTTGCTGTAAGTCAGTAGAGCATGATTAAAACAATGAGGGATTTCATTCTTATCCACAATCTTTGAAATATATTTAATAATTCTTTATAATAATTTTTCTGCATTGCTAAATTATATGTTGATTCTTTCATACAGTATCTTCATTGCAGAATTTCAGAAGGAAAATAGGCTTTTAGATGTCAACCCAAAAGTGTTTATTATTTTGAATACAGTATTACATATAACTCTATGAAGACCTAGTCATACATTGTTTGATTTCAATGAAACAACTCTCACTGACTTTACAGAGAGCTGGCTGAGGCTCAGATTGAACTATTGCCATGTTATTGAAAGTATAACAAGCATTTTGATTCAATTTGCAATCTCTTTCATGGTCTTATATTTTAGCTCAGCAATACATGCGGTCCTGCTCCACCTAGTAATATGTAGGGTACTGCAATCCCAGACTGGAGCTTTCAGGGAGACACTTTAGAGTTGATTTTAAAAGTAAAAAGTAGTTAATTTTTTTTTTAATTGTAAATTTTGTTGATGGAGCTATTGCAGATGTGCATTATATAGAGGAGGAGTCTGGAAGATGAGTTTATGGCTCTGGTTGCTCACACTCCTATGGCCAAAGTTCCAGAGGTTAACAGCTCTGCTGCATGCAGAAGTCTCCGATCATTGATTTTTAGTGGCTGCTGTTACAGAAAGTAAGAATGGCATTTAAGAGTGACAAAGCACCTTATTAAAGTTAATGCCTTTGATTTGCTTCAAATCATCTGTAGTCCATGTGGACCTGTCATAATTTATACCTTGCTTGGTCACAGCAATAAGTCTGAAAACTGTTATGTAATTTGCATCAATGGTTGTGCACAAGAGAAATTAGACATATTGCTTTCTAAAGTTTGTATTGTGGTATTTATCTCCCTTTGCTCAGAAGGTTGCCTTCAGCTTAATTGGTGTGTCTTATTATTTATTTTGCTAGGAAAAAAAGGATTAAATACGGGAGAGAAAGATAACAGAGGTTTTGCTTCATAAGATAAATAAAAATCAATTTCTGTTTGTTTCTGAACATGACAAATGTGGCTAGGTTTTTCAGTCTTCCCTGACTCACCCCCCAAAGTCTTGAGCCTCCTGAGGATAATCTTAATAGGATAAAGTGGCCTTTGAAAGGCAATTAACAAGATTCCTATGAACTGGTCCATGCACGTGCCATGCTGAAACCCCTCCTGACTAATGCTCATCTTAATTCCAGTTCTTGGGATTTATTTACTCATTTCACATATAATGTGTTTAGTTCCTTTAACTGTGCTCTGTGATTTGAAAGCATATTGCTGCATTTCAGCTTCACACATAGCTGTGCTTCTGCGTGTTGCTCTTGGGAGCAGATTGCAGTCTGGGTGCATGCTGGTCACTCACGCACCTCTGGTGACCTGCAGCCAGTGAGTCCCAACAGTCCAGGACTAGTTTTCACTAACATGGACTAACTAATGAGTTTGATTGCTTCAGGTTCAGGGTAGTTTGGAGTAGGTTTCTTAGGCAGACATAAAATGTTTTCCAACATAGGGGCAAGAGAGTTATATGGCATTCTGACTCGATATATGTGTCTGAAGGTACTTTGAACTGGGATCCCTAGTAATCAAAACACCAAAATTACTATTTGTATTAGATTTTTCATAAGAATTTGATGCAGCAGCCACATATGGGCTATATAACAATAGAAAGGGAGCTTAGATCACACTCAATACAAAGTTCGATCAATACCAATAATTAATATTGTAACAATGCTTATGAAAAATGGGATCATTGAGGAAGACACTGGGTTTTTTAGGATGAAATTTAGCTTCTTTAGCAGCCTTGTGTTGGCTCTCTTGATTTCATTCTAGAGGAACCATGTTTCCTGGGAGGCGTACAACTCCCACTGTAACAAAGCTCCATGGGAGGCTGCTCTTTCTTAATATGTGCCTTGTGTGCTACACTAAATAAAATAAATTTTTTTTTTTTAAATCTTTCCTATGAAGTTCCAGCATTTTTCACTCCTTATCCAGTCTCTATCCATGTCCACCATTTGAGAATTCCAGGAAAAGCCAGAATCCTTTTAAGTGTCTTCCAGCAGATACTATTAAGATATATTTAACTAATAATGGTCCATTAGTGTACTGCAGCTTCTCTGCTCAGGAAGACTCTACCTCCAGGAGGCTTCTGAACTCATTTCATGTGCTTGAAAACACCTTTTGTGAGCTGCGCTTCTTTGTTTTATGTTTATTTTGGTCTTCAGATATTAGTGCAGTGGGATAAGAGAAGTCCCTACCACCCACCAGCTTTCTTGAGCTCAAATGCTTCAAGCACCAGCCCACCTACAAACCAGAAAAAAGCAAACAAACAGATCTGACCAGAAGGTTTCATCAAGCAGCATGTCTCCTTTGTTCTAAAATTAAATGAGATACAGAATCTATCTTAAAACAGCCTGTTTGGGGGGAATAGAGAGGGGAAGTCCATTACTGAAATTACATTCCATTTACACCACACACAAGAAGCATCCTGTAGCTAGTAAATAATTCTAACTGCTAGAAGTAATATGACCTCTGAGGCAGGGAATATCTTCCTACTTCTGTTTACAGTTAGTGAGAACCTTAGTAGATCACTTCTGGAAATAAATGGAGATTTGTACATTTTCCAGGCTTTACAGTACTTTACAAAATGTTAAAAACATTAAAATAATTCAATATGTTCTTGAAAAATAAACATGAATAGGGCACTTGGGGCTTGGGATTTTTGAGCTGGGATGTTTCCCAGGGTTGTTTGGGGCATTTTGTCCTGTGCACTGGCTGTTTCTGCCAAGCTGGGAATCTAATGCTGAAAGGACCTTTACACCCAGATGATTACTTTAAGCCCATTATACTAAAATAGGTATGGGTCACATCTGAACTGGATGGAGTTGCTGTCAGCATCTGCTGTTTTACTCCTTTATGGGCTCTTTCAAGATCTTTGCAGTGTTTTCTACCTGCACTTGCTTTTATTTAGGTGGTTTCTCTATGTATTGGTCTTCAGCAATATGCTTTTGTAACCGTGTCCTGGGCTGCATCAACATCAGCATGACCAGCAGGTTGAGGAAAGGGATTCTACTCCAGTCTATACCTCTCTACTGCCAGAGGGGTGCTCAATGGCACTAGGGCCTGTTGGCACTGAACTGCCTGTATCCATACCATTAAACATTTACTCTCAAAACCAGGGTGGCTGCATGCAAGCTAAGTCTGTGATCATTGCCCCATGAATGCTCTCAAACTAGTTTTGAGAATATATGCAATTAGGCTGCAACAGGGAAGCACAAACAGAAAATAAAAGGAGCTTACTAAATGGCATTATGGGTTTGGGTGTAACATTTACCAGATGTAGTATTTCTCCATTGAGGACAAAACAGTGAGGGAAAAATTTAAGAGCAGTAAGAGCTGGAAAAATTCATAAGATTACTGGAAATGTATATGATTTGATGAAATTAAGACCTTATAAAAATCACTGCTTTTCCTTGGCCCTGCTTATTGCACAATGTGCATAAGTGCTCCCAGTTAAGTCACTAGCCTGCCAGCAAACTTCATCATGCACTCATGAGGAAAGCATATGCTTATGTGGAATGCTGACTGGAAGTTTAGCTAATGATCTATTCAGCCCTGGGTGCCATACACTGATCATGAAACATCTACTTTCAATAATTAACTGTTTTGTAGTTTTGGAGGTTTTATTTTTTTGTTTCTTTTTGGGTTTTTTTAATCCTACTCAGGCATATTGACAAACATGGCTTTTTGCTCTACTCTTACAGAAAGTTGCAGCTGCAAAGTTTCCTTGAGTTATGCCAATCATTTGCAGATGTTCTTCTGAAAACAAAAATTAAATAGGCTTTTTTGATTCCAATAAATTACAGAAAAATGTTAGATACACTCTTATCTCTAAAAAAAGTGTACTGTGGTCACAATGCATCAAATACTGCTAATATAATGATGACCTTTTAAAAGAAAACACATTATGCTGTAGCTGTCTTCATATTATAACTGTGGAATGCTGGCATACAAAAGTCAAGCTATTAAACAGTGAAAGAAATGGAGTGAAAATAATGTGTTTTGCTTTTGCCTGATATTGCTGTTCTGATAGGTACATTCTTCTATTTTTTCCCAATTTAAGGCATGTTTTCCTTGAAATTATTAAACATAGAGATAGATCCAATACAAGGTAACATTTTGGAAAGTCAAATCCTACTGAGTTTTGATGACTTGGATCAAAATCCTAATGAACAAAAGCTACTGTTCAATAGCAAAGATGAACAGAACTGCTGGGGAAGAAAATCAGGGTCTTTGGCCAAGTTCTTCATGGTCAGAGCATTAGGAAATGATGAACAAATATCAGTCTAGAGGCCCAGGCACTTGCTCAGAACCAAGAAAACTTCTGTTTACTTCCCAGTAGCCATAGATTTCCTGTGGGAAAGTTATATTGGCCAAGATCCTCAAAAGGTGTTAAAGTACTTATTGATGATCTGCAAGTAAGTAATCATCATGTCCATCACACAAATGTGGAATCGGAACTTTCTTTGCAAGTGTATTAAGTGATTGTTTAAACTCACATTTCCAAGTGTTTTGGGTGCTATGATTGGAAGACTGAAGAAGAATGTTAAATGTTTGCAGGTGTTTAGTAGATTTCAGTCATGTTGCAGGTATTTGCTGGAGAAGTAGTACTTACTTTTTAAGGCCATTGTTCTGGTGCCTTTTCTACCAGCTTATTCACTTGGAAAATATTTTTCTTTTTTCTTTTAATTTTTTCTTTCTCATTTCTCTTTATTGTCAGCAGAATAACAGAAGAAACCTTTTTCTATATGTCTACCTATGACCTATTAGAATGGGTGCAAAGAAACGGACCTAGTCTAAAACATTTGTGAGCTTTAGAAAGCTATATTTGAGAGAAGGTGGCTATGCCACATGGCATGGTGATGACATAAATATGTACTATTTTAATTATTTTCATTGGGGATGGTGGGGAGAATACATTAGGTGCTTGATGTCACTGCTTCCCCAAACATTAATTTCGAGGTTTGATCCCAGTGAACCTCAGCACCAGCCTGTGTGGTGATTACAGTAAGGAGCAGATGCATATGATTTTGCACTTGTGAAGGCTGACAGTAATTTCCCATGCCTTGGTGTGTGTCTGATGGACTGCTCTGTGCAGAGCCAGCAAGAAGGCAGCATTGTTAACTGTGAGCAGCATGTCTTCTGTTGTCACACCATTTGCGAGGTGGCTCTGAGGCAGTGCAGGTAATGCAAGATTGTGTTGTGTTTGAGTTAAATAATCATCTCATACTGTTATAATTTTCCCAGTTTTCCCACTGTATAAATAACTTTTGGGTAGCTTGTTAATCAGCTCCTACTTTGGTATTGCTAATTACATAAAGAATAATTAAAAACTGACCAAAAAAAGAAGTTTCAAGGCTGATATCAGATAAGTGGAAAGGTTCTAAAATATTGTGTTTATCTCCTTGCAAGATAAAGCTTTTTCAGAGGCCTTTCAGCCTGGAGGATCAAAGGGGGCATTTTGTTTGTAATGTGTACCCATCACTGCATATTTGGTTTCACTTTTAATTGCCGTTCTTGTTGGCTGTCTATTAACAAAACCCACCAGACTCTGCAGGTAACATTAATTTATGCTTAATGGACAATGTTTTGTGAAATATATTGCTGAATATAACTCATTCAGTGTTTGAAGACTCAAACCAAAGTCATGCTTAGAATATTATTTGTTCCTTTCTCCCAACACAGACTAATTAACAGCAGTGTGGCGCTACAGTGCCACTGGAGTCAGTAGGAGATGTTGAATTGTCTCCTTTGAGAACAGGGCCCTTTTCTGTTGCTGCTTCCTTACAAAGGCTCCCGATATCTCATCCAGTTTTGTCTGTCTGGAGGAGACCTAATTTGAAATGAATCTGTTCTCCAGAGTCGCTTTCAAATTAACAGCCCTCAAGCCTCTTAAGTCTCCTGAGTGAACTCTTAATTTTAAGACATAAATGAAGCATCTCAGCATCATTTAGATCTTGTTGCCCTAGTAGTTCTATGGACTCTATGGTAGCTGGTAGAGAGACCAGATTTACCACTTTTATTAGCAACATTGTACACCAAAGCTATTGTTTGTGTGCCTGGCAGTTGATATGAGCACATATGGCAATGCCAGCACATCTCAGGCATGTCTGGCAGGTTTCTGCTTGTGTTTTCAGCAGTCAGAACTACTACATGTAAAAGGCAGTTGATCTCTGCCTGTTGAGAATACTTTGCATGAGAGTAGCCTACTGATGAACTTGTTAACTTGCCTGGACTACAGAGCATGCATGACAGGTCCTTACCTGTATAATGACTAAGTTGAAATGCTCATAGTATTGTTTTTAAACTGATCTGTATTTGTAATGTTAAGGCTAGTTAATTGGAATTAGCTACAATATAGAACCAATGTAATGAACACATTAAACACTGTAATTCTTGGTCTATCAATAAGCTGAATATGTTGACAAAACCCTACTTGTTTAATAATTACAAATGGACAGAGTTTAAGTGTCCTTTCCCCTTTCATGGGTCTGTTCTCAAATTCTTGAAAGTCAGCCTTTTCCTGGAGAATTCTCTATCCTTCCAATGAATAAATTTGGCAGGATTAGTCTCCAAACCAGTGTTTAATTTGTAATCCTTGTAAACAAAACTCATCTTCTGTGGATGACTTCATTGTTTGTATTTTTTCCTTCTTTGTTAATTCATGGTTTATAATTGTCTTCCAAACAATTTACATTTAGAAATCTTACTACAAGATAAACTGCAATTGCTGTTTTGACTTTTTGATCAAAAAACCTGTTTGTAACACATCTGCAAATTGACTAGTGAGGTGTTCAGATTGGTTTTTTTTTTTTAAACCTCTAGTTGAAGTTTAGAAGAAGTTTCAGAATGTCCATTTGTTTTATAACTTCTGCTAGATGTTTGCCATCTGTGTTAGTGGTGAGCATCTCCAAGTGTGAAGGTACAGACTCAAGGTATGCAAAACTGAAGATGAAGATTTTGTAAGACTTTTCTCTCTAAATTGGCATTTAGTTTCAAGATATGTAGGGAAGAACTGTTGACACTATTAGAAGTCATGGAACATGTTATAAAATTTCAAAGTCTCCAAGAATGTTTTTATCCATTTTTCTTTTATTTTGAAGAAAGAGTTGTTGTCTGTCAGGCCAAAGTTGAGTTCTGCTCTAAAGCCTAATGTTGGGAGTGCTGGCCATTTTGAGGGAGAAAAATTAGACTAAACAGAAGCTCATAAATGTGATTTTAGTCCAGAGTTGTGGGTTTTTTTCTATCAATATTGTCTCTTCTGTGCATCTACTTAATTATTTAATCATTTATCTTCATTCGAAATACCCAGCTGATTAGAGAAGTTATTACTGTATATTAGGAAATTTTATTTTTATGTATATTGTAAACCTTTCAAGAATTGATTTTCTCTCTAGAAAAGTAAATTAATTTCTTCTGTCTTCCTCATGTACTGGGATGTTGATCACACATTTGAAGATTCTGAATTGTACATTTATAAATTTCATCTCACCATACCTGCCACCCTCCCCTCTGAGTTTGTGAATAGTAGAGTAAATAGTAGTGGTTTAGAAAAACCCCAACCAAATAACAAATTAACACCTTTCCCCCCTGCTCCCAAGCCCCAAACCAAATATCAACATTTACAGTTTTGTTAGGAAACAATTCTATGAAGTATTCCTAAACTATTTATGATTATAGCTTGCAATTATTAGCATACCTTAATAGATTTAGTATAAAGGGAAAAATAAGTGTAGGTACAGTTAAGGTGGCCTAAGCATTTGTGTTCAACTTAATAGTTTTTTTAACTTCTCACTTCTGAGGCATTTTTCCTCTGTTGTCTGTATTTTTCTTGAGTTTACATTTTATTTTATCTTAAAAAAACAAAGCCCAAACCAAAAGGAGCAAAACACTCTTCAACTTAAAAAGGAAAACAGGCATTTTTATATGCAGCAGGAATAAAAATGCCCATTTTCTTTCTGTAGAAACTAATCTTCTGTAGCGTACAGTTCAATGAGTGTAGGAGGACAGCTGAATTTCAGTAATGCAGTATTACTCAAGAAATGTTTTTATTTGGGTGAAAGCTGCTTTTTATTTGGCGGGGATAGAGAACTCTGTTTAAATAAATAAAAATGTATAGAGTGTATTTGTGGCTTGCTTTATTAAGCAGCAAGTTCTTCCAACAAAGCTGCAAAATGCCAAAGGTAAATTTTCATGAAAACTCAGCTTTTATACCCTGTAAAATGTTCTGTGATTATATAGCTGCATCCTATTTGGCAGTGGAACTTTCTCAGTTATGTTTTCTTTTAAGACCTCAGCGAAATTAGTGTCCATGAAATTAATTTATATCTTAGATGCCTTTTAGGTTGTAGGAAAAATGTTGCCTTCATGTTGCTGTGAAATCACTCTAAATAATTGTGCTAAATTGTATTGAAAAGCTCCAGGAGAGAGAAGGCCTAGCATAAGGATAAAGGTCATATGTAATTTCTCCTTTGCAATTCAAGTGAGGCAATTTGACATTGCACAGTCAAATGAAAGGCATCTTTTGTAACGGAATAGTTGGAAGGTGAAAAACTTTGTTTTGACTGCTTATTCCAAGTCATACTTTGAATGGTGGTTTGTCTAGAGAGTCTGTGCCTCCTCCTACTGATTCACGTGGGGGGCAGAGTGGAAGCTAATAAAAGGAAACACAGCAATATGTACTAATTGAGAAGTGTAGTATATCTATAAAATTGCTTTTAAAAGAGGTGCTGAATGACCCGCTCCTGACTGGACTGGTAAGACATCTACTGCTCTCATACAGGTTTCTTGGTACGCCATTTGTCTATTTGTAGTTTTTCCAGCATATGCTGAAATTTGTTGTGATGTATGCTTTGGAGTTTCACTTGAGAAAGAAGGTGTATACATACCAGTGGAGCAACCTGCATGGGACTTCAGAAGGAAAACAGACAATGCAAGGCTATGAAAGCACAGAGAAATCAGGCCAAAATACAGTATCTCTGAGTAATTTTCTTGATAAAACATTCCGTTGTCAGAAACATGGAGCCTTCTGCCTGAGCAGCATGTCAAGCATAGTGGCAGAAATCAGTCCAGCTCAACCCACTGCCAAGAAGGGACGAGTTGAACAACAAATAAAGCAACAAGTAGAAGCAAACCAAACAAGCCATGTGCTGGCAGGTATCTTTGAAGTTATTGGATTTCAAGACTACTGACAAACTGCAAAAGCAGTGGAACTACTGCTAGATCATGCACTCATCTAGACCTAGAAAAAAAAGGAAGGTGGTGCAAAGAGCATGTTCTTTCCCTTTGTCTCTGAAGGGAAAGGAGGAGTCAAACAATATTGCCTACTTGCAATATTGGAATACCTCCAATCAATAGAATAGCTAACAGTCTGGGATACTGTCTCAGCAATTTGGGGAACAGATAAAAACAGTGATGGTTAATTATTACAGAGGAACTCTGTAGAAGCAAGCTAAAGTGTGTGACAGACAAGTGTGAGAGACATGAGAAGCCAATCATCATGGCATAGGAGAAATTGAAATGACCAGTTCTGGGTGAACTTGCTAGGGGTCAGGGTCCTATTTTGCCATAGAAGGAAGAAAAGCAGCTGTAACATGTGGTGATTGAAGGACAGTTCTGGTGGAGGATGCTGATAAATGCTTTGTCACATCCCAAACATTCAAATGACTGTGTATCTATTTCAAAAGGATGCCAAATTTTCAGCTGTCCTATCTGCAACAAGGCCACTGGTTCAAACACCAAACTGCTGCCAGCTGGCCTCTGAACTGTAATTGCACAGAGCCCGCAGCACTTGTATGCAGAAATATCAGGCTGGAGAAACATGATCTCTTAGGAATGCATGGCAAAATCATTCCAAGGACAGCGTATAGATAAAACATAGTTATTAAAAAACCCCTAGTGATTCTCCAGGCTAAGCAAAGTTGGAAAACTTCTGAGACTTAAATGGGAAATGTCCTATATTTCAGAGTAACAGAGGGGAGTAGTCAGCTTTCTGGAGGAAAGAGTTCAGCCTTCAATGATACATAAAGAATATGAAGGTTCATTAAACAGTGTGCGATGCATACAGACCTTTACAAGAGAAGTATTTATAAAATATTGAAGGGGGAGCAACAGAACAGATCTGGAGAAATAGTAAAAATGAGAACCAAGCTCGTAAGTTTCAGATTGGTGTATCTTTGTTTTAACAGTGATTCTTACCTTGGTTTTTTAAACTTAATTGCTGTTTCCAGTGTATACTTAAGACGATTGTATTCACAGATTTTTATTTGTGAAAAAGCTTTAAATATACGCTGTGCATATTAAACAGTCACCACAGCCAGTTTTTGTCAAAACAGATGATTATGAACATAGTACAACATGTTTTTCAGCTCACTTGTGTTGGATTAGGAGCTTACTATCTTTTCTTTTTATGTTTATTTTAAGATTCATTCTTTAATCCCATTTTCATGGAGTTAAAAGATTTTCTTTCTTGCAGCTTTTTCTGGTTTCTTTGGCTGTCACCTTTGCTGGATATCTGAGCCACACTTTTAATATTTCTGCTTAGACTGACTCTCAATAGTTCAAAGCAGAGGTACTTATTTTAAATTGATCAAGGTTGCTGAAGCAATTATAATAACAGCTTTTGGAAGACACAGTTGCAGTTTTCATTTTGATACTGTATGAAAGTGTAAGTTTCTTCAAAGCTGCAAATGTAAGCTAGTAAAAGGCAGCTGGTAATTATTCTCTAATAAACATAGTAGGGAGTACATGAAAAACCTTAGGGCACATATATATTGCCTGCAGAGTGATTAATAAAATCTCAGAACACTTAAAATTCAGGCTGAAAAAAATTGAGTCCACTGCAAATTAACAGGTCTGTTGTGATCAAATTTGCTTTTCGTTTACTAACTCTCACTTGCTTGTTATCTTTCAACAGGCTATTGGACTGCAGGGGGAAATTGTTATTATTTACGAAGTCTTTATTTCCTATAAAATCTTTTAAGCTTCAAATATCTGGTTGTTCTCAATCCCAAATAATTAAAGTTTTGATATCCTAATTCTCTCTTTTAATTTGTTTTGCTGGTAAACATTTGAGCATAGGTAAAACGTAATGAATCTCCATGTAATAGCCAAACCACTCACAAACACTTGGCAAAACCCCTATCCTTGTGAGCGATTTGTACAGCATTACGGCTCTCTTTTTTTCTGCTGTATTAGTATCTTTTCTGAATGCCTCTTGCTAAATCGAAGGTGTTTATTGAAAAACGCGAGCAGAAGAGATAAAAGCATGACAGCTGGAATCCTTGAGAAAAGAACAGAGGAACTCTTTATTGTAGAAGAGCTATATCCATGGTTGCTACAAGCGGTTTGCTTTTTCAAGGCTGAGGCCGGGTTCAAAAAGGAATGTTAAACTAAAACTGGACCCTGAGGAGGGGAGAAAGCGAAAAGGAATTTACGTGAGCTAAGTAGTTTTGTTCAGGGATGGTAAAAAACCTGACAAGCATGCAAGGTTACAATGTCAAAGAAACTTGTACACTGTGTTCAGCAGTCTTGTAAGCCAGAGATGGAGGTAATTGGATTAGGAGAAATGCATTCCAAATGCCAGAAAACACTGAGTGAAAGGAAAAAAGAAAAAAAAAAAAATCAAACCAACAACCAAACCTTAAACTTCTGTAAGTTTTAGGTTTCTCTGTGGATGGAAGAATAACAATTTTGCTTTGAAGTATTTATTTCTGCGACATTCACAAACAGAGGCTGTCATGACTTTCTGAACAGAGAATTGTTAAAATTCCTCAAATCTTGCTACTACTGTCCAAGTACCAAACTGTGGAGTGCTTGCTTAAAAGAGGTAAAAGACTTTAAAATTGAAGCTTACCTTCAGCCTCTGATGAAATTGAAAGTTGTATTTTGAGATTTGAAACAGTATCATTGTGGATTTGTCATCTAAATCCAACTTCTTCTTGCAGCTTGTCATAGTTTCATATGAACGCTCTTTTATGACCAGCTCCATCGTTTGCGGTAGGCTACCTTGCCAGTGACCCTCCATGTTGTACCCATTTGTAAGATATTACATCACAAACACTAAAATTGTGATAAATCGTGAGAGGTGGTGTTTTGGTTTTTTTTTTTTTGAAGGCTTCTAAATGTCTTCCAGTTGAGACATAAGCATTTCAGGTGCTGCTGGTTCTCTCTTCTTAATTTCTGCACCTGAAAGCATGGGTAGACTTTAGCCATTGCTACTGAAATAAAAGTGGATAAAACACGTGTACAAATGCATAGATTCATCCCACCTTTCTCCAACACTTGAGATACCAAAGTGAGTTGTACCAGGACTCTAGAAAGTGATTGTGTTATCAATGGAGATAAAACAAATACCATCAGAGAGTGGTTTTAACCTTCTTGAGATCCATTAAGTTGTCATCTCTGGAGGTGACACATCCATTCCCTGATTGTGGAGTAACCATAAGCTGTCTCAGCCCCTGTTGGACGTGTTTTATTAGCCTGAATTAAGTGGAAAAAGTCTACATTTTGGTACATTTTCATTGGTTGTTTTTCTGACTCTCGTTAGGAGAGTGCATTTTCCCAGTGTTTCAAGCTGGATTGCATTGGTTTCTTATAAGTATGAACACTGACTGCACCATTGGCTTGTGGGTGTTTTCTTCCTGGGAAAAGAAACAGTTAAGGCTGTTAAGCACAGCTGATAGAGCTAGGTATAAACTGGTATTTGGTCATGTACTGTGAATCATACTGCCCCCAAGCCAGTAAAAATTGCACACCATGGCCTGCACCCAGCAAGAGCCTGTTGTTTTCCCTTTTTAATGCAAACCATCCCATTATGAAAAACATTGTAGTTTATCATGTACTGATGCTCTTGCCCCGTGCCAAGTGTGCCGGCATGAAAATCTGCAACAGGCACACCACCACCTTTCATACTCTGGTTTCTGTAGTTGCTCTGTGAGCTAGATAACCAGTTGAAAATTGCTGCACACTCTGTTTAGTTTTTGTGATTTTATTTTATTTTTACAAATAACTAGCATTTTAAAATAAACTGATAAAAAGCCTGCTCCCTGCTGATATGGTAGTCATATTTGTTATTGCATTGTGTCTTAGGTGGAGGAGAGAGTTCTGTTGCTAATGGTTTCAGTCATGACTAATGCTATGTGCCAACAACAGAGATACAGATTCAAATTTAAATAAACTACCCAGGCAGTGTTTTACAGGATGTGTTTCTTGTTGGCAATTTGTTGTTCCTGACAGCATAGGTTCCTCAGGCTGTTGTTACACCAGCCATTGGGATTAGAACACACACAGGCTGAGCTCATAAATGTTTCAAAACTGCTACAATGGAACAGCAGAATTTTAAAATATGGGATTTTTTAGTGTAATCAGATATTCTTTCAGAAGTGATTAATGAGAAATAAGCCAGATTTGGTGGGGTTTGATTTTATTTTTAATGCAGCATTGATGTTAGTACCTCTGTATACAAAATTCTAATGATAGATGATGGGACGAAGTGAGCCTTGGTGTAATGAGGCAACATTATGTTACCAAGACAGATTTCTGTGTTAGATCTGAAACATTTTATTAGCCCAAGCAAATAAACCTGGGGAACATTCTTAAAGCACTGAGCACTTTTGACCACTTTCTGGTCACAAAAGCTGTGACTCTGTTGCTGGTTCAAATAGTTCTGAAAGGCACGTGCGTAATTAAGCCAGATCTTACAGAAATAGTTGCTTTTACATACAAATGTTCTAATGTAATCAGAGTCCTGCTTCAGTTGAGTCATATTGTCTACATATCTTTCAGAAGTCTTATGACAAATATTATTTTATAGCCATGGTGCTCTTGGACTATTAGTAGGATGAAATTTTCAGGTGGAAGCATATTATAATTGATATAATTAGAAAAAACAGATGAACTTTGGGCTTCACAAGCTAGTCTTCAGCTCTGAATCAGAGGGAGCAAGATTCCTGCTCAAGTAGATCTAAGAACTGTTGTTTTCAGTTCAGTTTAGATTTGTTACCTTTGTAAAATGCTGACTAATCAGGAAAGTTTATCCGTCTTGTACCATTTGTATTTATTACACCCTAGTGACCTAGATTATGATTTGATGTGGTATGTGATAATATACAGAAATAGGCTAAAGCTTCTGTGTGCTGGATGCAACGTAAAAATAAATATAAATGCAGCTTCTGATTTAACTGTTTATAGCTGCCAGATGATGTGTTGTTTTTCTTATGCTTCTCCGTACACTCTATCAACTTTTCTTGTCACTAGAAATGAGAAAGCTAAGGCAAACCTGGAAAGCTACAGAACGAAAAGCTTTTGATGCTGCAGGTCCATAAATCAGTAGCTTTTGTGGGATTGATCTCTTTGAGGCAGACATGCTTAAAATGCTGCTTCACAGCATTGTTCAATTATTGAGGGCTTTTTTCTTCTATACACTACAGAAACATTCAGGATTTCTTACTGTATCTAATGACAAGGAAGCATGTTTTTAAATTTAGAATTCTGGGGTTTATCAGTCTAACATTTTTAACTGGTGTAATTCTTCATAACAAGATTAAGCATATGGAATGTGGCTGTTTGAGATGTACGCTGCTGGGGCCTTCACCTTTATCACACCAGTGCTTCACGAGCTCCCCTAACAGCTTCTCACAAACTCTTGTAAAGTATACCCTATTTCCTTATCTTTCACTGGTAACTCTTTGCAAGTGTCTATCCACAGACATTCAATTCCAGATCTCCAAATTAAAAACCATTCTAAGGAATGTACATGATAGACTGGTGTTTTTTTGTCTCTTGTATCAACTCATGAAGTGAGATTAGGTAAAATCTGGGTTTTTATACAAAATGAGGTCTTCATTTTTTATCTCTGCATTTATCTAAAATGTCAGACTTTAATTTATCAGACATTAATGCTTTGTGGTAGCATAACATACAGTTTATCAATCTGGTTATGATTTCATTAAATCCTGTGACACTCCTGATGAGTCTGCTTACTTTAATACCAGGTATTATTGGTAAAAGATTTTTTCATTTGTGAGTCAAATTTATGTTAAATCTGGTGTTTTGGAATAATAAAATGGCATATATTTGTTTCATGATTATAGCTTTTGTTTACCCATGGTTTTTTAAACCATATAATTTGGGAATTAAGTTAATAGTCCAGTGTCTCACGGAACTAATACATTGTTAATGTGACTATTGTAAAATACCAAAAGCTTGTGATATTTACCACCCTGTTCCATTCCTGTTTTTATAGAGAAGCTGTATACTCCAGTTGGCAAAAAAATCCCACCCTGATCTTGTTCAGATGGTATAAGTGAAACATATTGCTCTGGGATGCAAACTTTATCAGTAATTATGAAGTTATATTCTGATGTTAATTTGCCTTTTTGTAATTATTGAAAATGTTTTTTTCTCACTGCTCCAGAATTACTCTTTTGCAGGTATCTGTCTCAAAAGAATCTGGATTAGAATGCTTTCTTAAAATATTTTTTGCTTTTTATTCAGTATTTTCACTTCTGCTCATACAAAGGTTCAGGACAGAATTAGTCACTGCTTTAATTATTGTTTCCTTTTTATAGTGATGAGAACTTCTTTCATAACACACACACACACACACCCCCCCCCCAATTCTGAGTCCCTACGAAAGCATTTTTTGTAAGGTACATCCCTAGCAGTTATAAAGTGGTGGCATTACACTGACAACTGGGCTGCTTGTCCTCTCATTTTAGAGGTCTTGGATAATTCTTACACTGGCTTTCAATAGTAATTGTGTTTGTAAGACTCTAATCCTGTTCTCCTGGGAAAGAAATGGCAAAAGTCCGGTTAAATTCCATAAAGTCAAGAATAAGGTGACAGCTCAGAATTAGGTAACAAGAATCTCCTTCTTTGTGTGGCAATTCCCTTAATGTCATGTCTTGGACAAAGTTGTCTCTGAAAAGACACACTAAAAAAGGTTCAAATTCTTGCTTTCATAGTTACTCAAATTTGACTTGTCCCAGGACTTGTTTGGAAGATCACTAAATGAAAAGGGATTACCTGTTTCTGTCAGCATTAGGCTTTGGTAAAAGTTTCTTACTGTACTTTGGCTGCCAGCCTGCCCGCACTGACCAGAGCCACCTCTTGCATGACTCCGTGTCTGAGCAGCCCCTGTGAAGCCAGAGGGGACAGCTGGCCTTTTGGAGAGAGCATTTCAATACGTGCTGAGTTCAGAATTAACGGCCAATAAACCCAGCTTGGGAGGGATCTATTCTTAGCCTTGGTTGAGTGTGAAAGGTTTAGTTCTTCCTAAGCCAGAAATAACCACTAAAAATCTCTATTATGGGGTAAAGCATGTGTTTTTAAATGAAGGCTTGAACAAAAAACAAATTCCACAGTTATGTGGAAACATATACCCCAGTTATGTGCAATTCCTATGTGCAAAGCCTTTGGTTTTCTCACCCCCTGGAAATTTGGATGTAACTATCTGTGGTGCTGCAATTGTGATGAAGGGTTAGACTTAGGGAGAAATTAATCACCTAGCCATGATTTAATTCATTACAATCATTAAAGTAGAGGATAATATACTTATGAGGTCTCGCAGATGAAGTGACAGTCCACACCTTTTTTCTCAAAATAGTAAGAGTGGTGAGCCTCTTAAAGTATTACTCTTGATCTTACGATACAGTATCAAACTCCTGCTGCTGCAGAAGATATCTTTCTGTGTAGCTTTTGGTGGTGAATGGCAGATTGCTGTACAACATACTGACCAGTGTTTTTTTCACACACTGTTTTGAAAGTCTCATGCTTTCCTGAATTGTGTTTTGTCTGGAAACAAGGTGTTAATCACTCAGTTATATGGCCAAACAATACTAATGTAAGACAAAGACGAAGTTAATTTAGCTTCCACATGGAGCTACCTGAAATGCTTATTTTCTTTCCGTCTCAGTGCAGACTATGTTTTTGTGCACACTGAGCCCTAGCTGGAATAGCCACATTAATTAATTGCTCGTAACACAGAAGGATATTAGTCAAGAAACATCTTCTGTGTAATTAAACCATAAAATGAAGTTGAGGGACTTAATAATCCCTAGATACAGGAATATTTGTGACAATATTGCAAATCATTGTTTTCTTTCCTACTGGATGATTACAAAAAGGGACATTCTGTCTACTGCAAGGTAAAGACAATAGGGGGAAAAGCTCATTATCTCTTACTCTGGAGCACTTGACTCTTGCTCAGTTGTTCCACTGCTAACAATTAGGTTGGTGTCAAAAGGTCTTTATGCTTAAGAAAAGAAAAAAATTCCCTTCTGATCCCCCCTGCAGAATCCCCAAAGTTTCTAACATCTAGAAAGGGTAATAGAAAAGTTCTCTGAATTTCTCAAACATGTTTTCTTAATGCTCTTGGGTTAGTTCTCAAAACTATAGGACAAAAGTAAGGCTATTTACTTGTAGACTTCTGAGTTGGTTTCTTTGAGGCATTTAAACACATCCAGAAGACAGAACGCTGAGAAAAATCTTTCACGAAAGCTTTTTTCCATACTTTTCAAACTGCTTGTGTTAAAAGGTCTACTATAATACCTACATTTAATGGATATTCAGGAAGAAGGTATAATCTTTCAGAGATTACAAGGAAAACTCCAACAAAGCCACATAACAGCACTACTGTAATTTATTTTTCTGCAGGTAGTACCTTACTGTTTAGGTGTGTGTCTGAGAAAATTTATGAATCCATTTAAGGAAAAAAATGTATTTTCCCCATCATTAGGCTCTCCTCTAAGAATGCCTTATTATAACTTTGGCAACACAGCAGGATTTATAATATTTAATACATTGTGTCAACTCTCTTGTTTGCAGGAGGATAAAGTTCCATTATTCAGAGCTTTGCTTCAAATCCTTCCATTGTCATACAATTAAATACAGACCTTTTTTAGTACTAAAACTCATACTTCAAGAAAATAAGCTTTCAAGATGAAGTGTATGGGGTTTATATATTACAGGTAATATACGAACTCATACTATGAAACACACCAAGCTGATGAGAACAGCACATGGCTGAGGAGTCAAGGCTGGCCACAATTTCTTTTCATTTGGGCCCTTTGTTCTTTGCCTTGGCTGAAGATCATGTTCAGGTTGCAGAAAGCATGTTGACTGTCTGGATTGGAAGGGTTGGGTTTTTCCATTTTTTCTGTATTTAATCATCACACTGAAAACAATGGGAGCCAGATTTTATGATGTAAAGAAGTGTTAGTGAGGTGAATTATTATTGCAGTATACCTGAGCTGTTTACTTGACCCTTGTGGAAATATACATCTAATTTTGAGGGGATACAGAAGACTTACAGGTCTTAATGTTTGCAATTTTTCTCTTTTAATTATTGAGGGCACAAATAAACATGATATACGCCTGTAGTCATGTGTCCCAGGAGGCATGCAAGGCTTTGGGCAGTGTGTGAAGGAGATATGGGATTATTGATTGTATTCTTTTAAACTGGGATTAGTCACCTCAAAGTAAAATCTGTACATTCACTGATGTTTCTTCTGTGGTCTGATTTCTCTTTTTTTCATCAGTAGATTAAGCAAGAGGATAAATCTTAAACAGGAATAGTCCATGTCTCACCCAGAGCTGGAACATGTGTTTTTCCTTGCTCTCAGACACTTAAACTCAAGCCAAAATAAAAACTCACAGTTCTGTTTTGATCTATTTGAAAATTATTCTCTTTGGACAATGGGCAGTCTACATAGTTGATGTATTCTTGTCCATGTGGAATTTGCAATCTTAATACTTATGGCTTGGTCATGTGACATTCAGAGCACCAAATTTCCGGAAAACTCAAGGAATTTATGTTTTTGTAAATATTTTTTTAAGTACTTTATTTTCCCCCTGAGCTCCAGGAGCTCTTTGATCATACTTTATTTCTTCTTATGATTTGAAAATAAACAAGTTCTAAAATATTTCAGAAACCAGAAAAAATTTTCCATCTGAGAAGTTCTTTGCCTAACGTAGGCCCCAGAACTCAGGCCTAAAGCCCATCTGTCACCATATATAGTTAAAAATAAGCTTGGAAATAAGTGGATATTCACAGCACCATAATGAAGTATTGGAGTGCAGTAGGAAAACGAGTCTTCTGCATTGTGATTCTAGTGACATTTATTGTATAAGCATTGCTCATATTCAATTCATATAAACTTTTGCTTTTGTAGTAGTTGCAAATATATAACTTAGAGATTGTATCAAGTGATATGAATGAACACTGGAAAATTTATTTCATGCTATTTAATACTGCCATGATTTAACAACTTATATTGCTCTCATAGTTTAGACATACGAAAAATCATGCTGGTTTTCTTGAAGAATGCTATTTGGTGAACTTCTTTTGTTATTACTTTTCTTCCACTAATGTTCTTGCTGCAAGGGAATTTGCACAATTGGAGGGCTTACACATTGCTAGTACAGTAATAAAACAGATGTTCCTATAGATTTCAAAAAGTCTCCAGATCAGATTTTCTCCATACTAGATCCCTAATGTGTTGGAGTTTGCAATTACATACAGCCAAAACTCCATTGCAGTTATGCGCTTTCAGCCTAAAGCTTTCTAACAAGTGAAGTGTTGTTAACTAGCTTAGTGCATTATTTATAACCAGAACATCAGTTAAGATAACAACTCTACTATGCTGTGCCCTGCCTAGAAGAGTTTTCAGCCTAATTACAAAGTCAAGTGTTTTTTGCAAACAAGGAGAAAGCCACAGGGCAGGTCTGTGCATGGCCCAGTTTGTTCCAAGTCAGTTATTTGTTAGCTACTGCTGTTTTCCCCTGCATTCTCTGTGCACAAACTTCTGCTAATCAAAGTGTAGATTTGTTTTTGAAAGAAATGAGGGTGCCCCTGCCCCTTTTTTCTCATTACTGCTGCTGATTCTTCTGTGAAAGACCCTAAACAATTCCTTTCTCTTTGTGAAACTGCCCTTTTCATGTTTTTGTACAGATTTATCTGATCCTACCTTTTGTTTTCTCTTAGCCAAGCTTGGTATGTTTGGTGCTCTCAGTCATTACCTGAGATCGATATTTCTAGCCCCTTGATTATTTGTATTTCACTTCAGTGACTTGTCAATATTTTTGTGCAGGGGAGTGCAATATACCAGCTGCTATCCATTGGAGCTACAAAAAGCAGGACTGCTGTCTTCCCTGTGCCAGGAGTGTGATACCACTGTGTAACTATTGCTTTAGCATGTGAAGTCTCCCTTTGCCATGATGTGTTTTTCCCTATGTTGATTGAAATCAGGTCACTATTCCGTGGCCCCCAAAGACACTGAGCAGCTGAATTATTTTACGTGTATTTATGGTTCATCATTACAAGTGATGTCTAAACAAGATACTTCGGAAAACAAAGCGAAGACCTAGCTTAAACTCTACTTGGAGTAATGAAAGAAATTCCCTGCCACTTCAGAGGTTTTACAGTCAGGACCTTACTGTAAGATTTCAGATACCACTGTCAAGTAATTCTTTTGTAAATTGTTGTTTTTCTCTTGGTAGCAATTGCTCTTTCATCTTGGATTAAGATTCATATTTTGAGTCTTGTTAAAATTTCAAAACCGATATATACAGAAGTTACGTCTATTTTTGACTTTTGTCTTATTGAATATAATATAATCAGAAAAATAAATTTATGCTTTATCCTTGGGGAAAAAGTATTTCTAGAAAAAACAAATCATTATGTCAGAGCTCTTCAAAGATCAAAGGCAGGGAGAACTTTGAGAAATAGTGAAGGCATTTTTTTTTTTTTAATCAAAGAGTAGATTTTATTTTGAAAGACAGGAGAGAGAAAAAGAATTTCTATAAGGTGATATTAGGATATATCATTAAGGGAAAGTTCATTAGTGACCTCCAGACACAAAGTTGGTATTATTCTGACTGTGTCAAAGGTTCATTTGATATAGCATCTACCTTTTTTTTTTTTTGTTAAAGCCTTTCTTGAAGTAATTTGGTAACCAATTGTAGTGATCCTAAAGAATGCTGGATTTTAATTACAGCAGTATATAATATATCTATAATGATGACCTAGTTAAAATTGTTTATTATTGTGATGAAATCCAATAGAAAATTGCAAAGTAAGTACAGTTTATAATGGAATAATTAAAATGGAGTAATACCTCCAATGTGGAATCATCATGTGCCAGAAGTATTATTTTTTAAATAAGAGAAAACATAATATTGTTCAGAAAGTCAACAAATTATGATCGTATGCACAAGAAGCAAAACTGAGCATAAATTTACCTTTCTTTTCACAAATTTGTATCTGTAAAAGATTGGGAATATAAAATTGGAAAGCTGGATACTTGGCCTGGAATGAGTGCTTAATCCATTGTTTAATTTACCAAAATAACCGAGCTAACGACTAGTTTTTTTTTAGATTCTATGAGAACCCATGCATTTAATGTTAAATATATGCTCAAGTGTCTCACTTGACATTAAATATTAAATGCATGGATAGATCTTTTGACTTCAGAAGGATTACTGGTGTACTTATACAATGGATGGTTTTGAGCATTCTATTAATTTGGGCAAATAATGCTTGATAGCCTCTTAGGATCAGGTCCAAATCTAGCACTTCACTTGCTAAATGTAATTTTTTCAATGAGCCTAAGTCACATCCCTCATTGCTTTCTGGACAGGTTTATATTCTGGCAAGTTTTCAGTTGCAGCAGTAGAGCTAGCTCACTTTATGCTGGAGGATGATTTAGCTAAAATGGTTTATAATAATTTTTCTTGGCTCTATTTATGAGGAATTTTCTAATGAAAAAGGTTTTTTTTTTGTTTTCTAATTTATTTAAATGAATATTTTATGATTACACTTGTTACATACACAGAAATAAGGTGCAATAGTTTAGTTTTCACTTGCAGGATATTGAGTAAATTGGCTATTATGAAGTGAGCATGCTCTGCTAAAGGAAATCACCTTTTACTTTAGGGTGAGATGTTTCTCGTTTGGTTTTATCTGTTTCGCGGGCTTTCATTTGGTTTTTTTTTGCTTTGTTTGTTTGGTGGTGTGGGGTTTTTTTTGTTTGGTTGGTTTTGCTTGTGTTCGTTTGTTTGTTGTAGGGGTTTTCTGATTGCTTAGGTTTTTTTGTTTGTCTTTTAAATGATGTAGAACTGATGGCAGGTTTCAAATTGCATAGCCTTTTCCTAAGGAAAGGGTACTATCATTTATGGCTTTTTCCTCTGTCTCCTCATTAACAGCATCTCCAAACCATGCAGTTTTCAGTCCTTTTGCTCGGCTCTGGAGTTAAGTTTTGTTATACAACAGCACAGAAAGAATGAGAGGAGACTTCTAGTTACCAGCATCATTTCTATATCACCCTAGTGGGAAGAACACTTCCGGATATGATACGTTTTTGATGCTATAATTGTTGTTGTCAATATATGAAATAATTTTAGAGTGAGTGAGGAGGCATGTTGTGCATCAAATACATGAGGAATGTGCAGGGGATAATTATCTCAATTTGTGTTATCCTTTATTTAGCTAGATGAATGGCAAGGGATCATGGTTTCAGTGGATGGGTTCAAGAACAGCATCATCATTTTCACTTAACTGTGTATACACTTGTGTATCTGGGGCCTCTGTTCAAACAATCAATACTTATTATTTACGTGGCAATAATGTTGAGATACTGAAGCAAAAACCACACTTCATTTATGTTCGAGATGATAGAAGTAGAAGCAGATTTGATCCTTTCCCAGATTAATTTAAAGTCCAAGTCCCCACTCACCAATTGCTGGGACTTTATGTCAATATGATTTAAATTATGCATGTGGCTAAATATTCTGTTAGTCTAGATGCTGGATACAGCACAGTCATGGTAATAGACTGACAAAATCAAACAAAATAAGAAAACCGTGAATCTTGTTAATTGCTTTTTTCCTTTTGATTTTTACCACTTTCTGTGGTTCAGAAGCTCAGAAAACCTGTTATCTCAGTAATGATCTGAATCATCTCTTTGAATCAGAGTATAAAAGAAGCAGATATGCTGCCACTGAATAATTTAAATATAACATTATATTGAGTAGTTATTTTTAATTAAAATCTACTTTTGTATCTAAGATATGAGATTATGTTGTGCTGATAACCTGTTCAAGTGCGAAATTTAACATTAAAATAAGAAACAGAGATGTGAAATCTCCCAATGCTGAATCAATAATCAATCAGTAACTCTCTCTAATTAAGCGCCAATCAGCTCTAATCATTGTATAATGTACTGTTTAGCCTAGAAAAGACTCTGCTATCTCTTTCAAACTGTGACTTGTAATATCAAAAAAAAAAAGATACTGGGATAGTTGAGTGTTTTTCCTGGAGAAGAACATTAATCTTAATATTTTCTAATGCAATTAATTTTCTATTTTCTCTGTATCTTAGCTTTAATATACAGAATATGCTGATTTCAAGTGAATTATACAAACCTTTACTAAGAGTGTTGGTATGATTTGGAAAAGATCACCATGGCTTTTTTTACCCTGGTTGAAATGAAGTTTTTCTGCCACTGCCTTCATGATGAAGCAAACATGAGCCCTTGGCAAGAAGCTTACCCTGTACCATCTCTTAGAACTGACCTGAATATTCTGTTAAACTATGAAATCACAACATTCACTAAGTAGTTCAGTATCAGATAGTTAATTCCAGTGAGCCATGTATTCACTGTAGCAGTAAACTTACAACTGGTCTTGTGCTTCATCTTTTGTCTTTGGAGATGCCCTGAACCTCCGCTAGTTGCTGAAGAGGAGTGTCTATTGTTGTCCCCCTGCAATGTAATAAAAGACAGCTATTGCTGAAGGTCGTCAAAAACAAGCGAGCTTGACTACTAGAACATGCAAGGAATTAGATTCTTGATTAGAGATTAAAGGTTTTGTTCTGATCAGTGTAGCAAAGTCTTTTTCCCTTCAAAGCAGAAACCACTCATTTTTCAAGACCATGGTATGTATTCAGTTTATCAAACCCTGCTAAGAATGAATGTTCATTCTTCTTGCACTGAGGTGGTAGCGATTTATGGAAAGTGTATACATCCAGCAGAGAATAAGAAATGTTGGCTATTATAATTAAGATTTTGGTGAAGACTTGGTGAAATATTGTTAGAGGGGTGGAGCAGAGGGTTGCAATGAGATGTGGAATGTAATACTGGGAAATTTTGGTGAAAGTTCTTAAAGGGTCTTTTCACATGAGAGATTTCTTACCAAAATTCTATCAAATGGACCAACATTACTGTTACAGTTCTTGATGAACCATTTATTTCCTGGTTTACATTTTGTTTGGGGAGGGTGCATTCTTTTGTTATATTGACGTACTCCTTGGAAAATAGGATAAAGTTATGTTAAAGTGGCAATGCAGGCTTGGGTTAATCTTAAACTTTATGTTTTCTTCTCAGTTGTTTTAAAAGAAGATATTTTAAAATACTGATAATATCACTTTTGTTTTAAATAAGTGTTAAGTTGGAGGAAAGAGCTTGCTGTATTGAATTCTGCTTACCTCTCCTGTTTTAATGAAATTAGTATTTCTATTTCATAATTAGAAGTTCATGTCTTTCGTTACATTGTGATTTCAACAAGTGTTTCTGGTTTTACTAATTAACATTTTACTCTGGAGGAAACTCAAAAATCATACATCTGTAGAGGACCCCATGATCATTTCACTGGACTTCCCACTATTCATGGATCAATCTCCTAAACTGATTCTTGTTTGACCCTGAATATTTCTTGTTAGGATTAAAAAATAACTAAAACATTCGACAGTATTGGAGAAGGGAGAAGTAATTCAGTTTCAACCTTTGCACATAGCATCTTACTCTATTTTGTATTTTAAAGCAAAGTGGAGTGTCCATCCTACTCTCTGTATTGTTTGCTTCTAGGTAGCGATCAAGAGAAGCTTTAAATATTTCACTGGGAAACTCTCTAAGCTAAACTGATTGCTCTTGTTGAGTCTGCCACTAAAAGACACACCTTGCAATCCTTTAGTCATTCTTTTGCTCCTCATTGACTACCTCATTTCATTAATATCTTTCTGGAAGTTAAAAGGTTCATACAAGCATAAAGCTAAAGTGGACTCTGTGTGGGACAGAATGAACTGAACATAATGGGAAAATATCTGTTGCAGGATTTAACTATACTGCATGACACAGATGACACAGTCACATCCTTGAATGTTTACCATTTCCATTATTTTCCTTTAATGTACATATTTTTTTGCATTGAGATTAAACAAAGCACTTAAGTAACATGCATATATTCTCATAATAAATATGTTTCTTATGAAAGGAGATATAAATTAAGCTTCATTTATTCTGCTTCAGTTAAATTTTGTTAGAGGTACCTGAGTCATAATTTGTTTAATCACTGTATTAGCAGCTGATAAAGTTGGAAAATAGGAAACTGAATATATGTTCCCCTACTATTCTGATCAGACTTGTAAAATCACATCAGATAAAATCAGCATGTAAGCAAGCAACCACAGTGACAGCTTTATGTAAAGTTTTCTGAAAATGCAACTTTAATTTGTTGCTAATTTAACTTAGAATCCAAGTTGTTTACAGCAGTGGCTCACCTACTGACATTGGAAAAATGCAATCTCAGAATTTGTTTCTGTTCTATGTCACACTTCTGCAGCACGTATGAATGGCTTCCATCAGCTTTTAAAAGCCATATTTGCAGCCGAAGAAAATCAGGGTATGTCTATTATAATCAGTGTTGTTCTGATTTACATTAGCTGACCCTAAATATAGCAGGCATGATCTAGTATTTTATTTTGAAGCAGAACTCCTCTATTGAATTAAATGGAGACTTCTGCTAAAAAAGTCAATGGCACAGCAGACCTTGCTGACATTGTTTTAAAAGACAAATGATTTTTAGTTCCAAATCTGTATACCAAAATAGATTCTTTGCATTTTTCCCCACTTACTCATAGCACTAGTAGTGTCGTATTTACATAAATGTGTTGGAGTGCATTCCCAGCTCAAGTTGCAGGAGTTAAACTTGAAGTTTTGCAGCATGTTTTTGTTGCTTCTTGATTGCTTAATAACAGGATGTGTAAAAACACAGGATAGACTCATCAAAGGTTTTTTTCAGATGTGCTGCACTATATCATGTATATTCAAATACAGGTTTAGGCTCTGATCTTTCCAGTTATACTTAGCAAAGAGTAGAATAGTTCTGTATCTACACATGCTGCACTTATTCTGAAAATTTGAAGTCCATGTATGTGTGATGTAGTCTGTATAGGACAGAAGATTATTTCTCCTGTGCAAAATTGTTTTATTTAAAACAAAGGTGTATGCTAAGATACAAATTTTTTTCTGTTAATTGGCCCTAAATATGGCATTCAGTGGAGCAACCATAAAATCCCAGCTTTTTAGAGGTGGTCATTGTGTCGCTCTTAAGAAAAACATTTTAGAAAATGATTATTGATGTAGTCCTTTGCATGTGGAACTGCTTTCAGTCCATTGAATTTACAGCTAAGAACCTGCTCCAGGTATGGAATTTATGACCAAGATGAAATAAGGCAGCTAGTGATGTTTTTCTTTCTCATGGATTGGTTTGATTCAGTCTAAACCAAACAGAATCAACTAATGTATGTTGTTTTTTAGGAACAAACAAGATGATAGATAGAATTTCATTTTTCAAGAACAGCTCTGAAATCCTGTATAAAGTTTATATGTTGGGTGAACTAATTTAAATTCATACTGATTTAATCAAACTGCGTATTCTAAAGGATCTTCCACACTTCTCATTGTGAGTTTCTTGTACTTAAAACAATGCAGAAATTCTCTTGTGTTCTGATAATTTACTTCTTTTGAATTGAGAAGCAATTATATTAAATAACAGAAAAAGAGCCAGAGATTTCTGTAAATTGTAGGCAAGTTGGAAAACTTTTAAACAGATAATTCAGTGCATGAACCAGTCTTTTCCCTACTTAAAACTGAGACCTACAATAGTTTAAAGCACAAAATAGGTATTAAAAAAAAACTCAACCAACCCACAACCCACATTTATTTTTGCTAGAATTCTACCATAAAAGCCAGTGAGAGAAAAACACTTAAAATAGGCAGAACTCGTACACAATTTTAAGGCTAATGTAATTTCCACGCCCTGTGAAAAAGTGTATTTCCAGTATCATAACAAAATCAGGGAAAAAAAATATGTCCGTAAACTTATTTTAGTTTCTAAAATACCTGAAATTACTTTTATACAATGATAATATTTCATTGACTTATGTATGTTAAAATCCATGTTCATGTACTTATTTTTTTGCTAATATTGTATTAGTTGAAGAAGACGGTACTGCACTATCTATTAACTATATCTCATGTATACGTATTTCAATGCAAATGCAAAATTACAAATTAAGTAAGTACCACTTACCTGATGCATTGTCTGTATCCTGGAACATATTCTAAAATTAAGTGGTACAAGGGAAACTCAGGACAATAGAAATTTAATTTAAAGCTGTTCAATGATGAATGAATTTTAAGCGTGTTATTTGGCAGGAAAGAAAACTTTAAAAGGATCTAAGAAGAGAAAATTGTTTAAAGAGATTTGATGTGGGGAGGAAGAGCACCTAATGCAAGAAAGGAAAAGTGGTACAGGATGACAGTAGCTCCAACTGTGGGGAAATGAGCTTTTGGAATACACAATCTCGGAAGAGATCAGAGAGATATAACAAGATACGGTCAAGAGAAAGCTAGAAAAGAACAAGGGCAATGTCAATGGGATGAGATTTATATCCATAACAATACGGAGAGACACAAGAAAAATCTGCATGAATCCTGAATTTGATGAGTCAAGAATACCATCGCATTATAGCCAAAGGTACTTATGGAGCTTAAAGACTACTGTGATGTTTCACCTTTTCCTGGCTATTCTGTCATCTAGATAGTCTTTGCTAGAGGACAAGAACCAACTAAGAAAATTGGATCAACCAGAACAAATGATAAATTAAGGTGTGATTTCCTCTTTACTTTTTTTTAGTATTATTATTATTTTCCCCACTGCAAAATAAACCAGAACAATACATTTTGCTAAATAAGATAAAGGTTATGTTTTCCCTCTGTACAGAATATTCCATTATTATGCTTCTGTTAATAGTTACGGGAGATATAGCAAAAAAAGAATAACTCAAAATTTGAGCAAGAAAAGCCAGCAGTTTTGTGAGGCTTTCAATATCTGAGGTACATTTTAACATCTGCCAAACAGGAGACAATGATTGAAAACATCTTGTAAGCTGATGTTTGCTTTGCTGCTTATTGATTCCCAGAATCACAAAATTAACAGTTCCTAGAAGAGGGACCTCTCTTGAGAAATTCAGCTGGGACAATGGATGGAAAAGAAACAAGTGTTGGCTGAAGCTCCATTTACTAGAGATGAATACCAGTAGATGAATATCTGTCTGCTTTACTTTTAGAAAACAGTATTTATTCCAGTCTCAGGACAAGGCTGTTCTGAGACGTTTCCTTTAAGCCTCATATGAAATAGTTTGGGTGATTCAAAACCTTATGTTTGTATTGCACAACTGCCCAGTGTTAAAAAGCAGCTCACTAGCTGGCTGTTCTGGCTTCGAAAAAATATAGCATTAACAGAGCTGACATCTACATTGTATTCAGCACCCTCCTGTGTGTCTTTGGCTGTATATGTATTTTCATTCTGCTTTAATCATGGAGCCTTAGAGAGGAATTGTTAGTCTAATCAGCTCTCTATACTTGTATAGTCTGATTAATGCCCACCAGGGCAGGTTGTTGTGTTATAGCAAAAAAAGATCTCCGTGCTCTGGTCTCAGTTGTGCTTTTTATAGCGTTCCCTGGCTAGCGATAAAAGGGCCAACTGCTTAACAGCTGCATTAACCGTTGTTACTCATTAATGTTGCTTCAGCTTACTGGGATGGAGTTGTGACAAGCTGCTGTTGTGTCTGGGGCTTTCTTTAGGGTTGCGGGAAGGTCTGTAAGTTGTGGTGGGTGCTCAGCTATGAGAGGTGATGTTAGACATGGGTTGAGGGTGCTGAAGATACAACATTACTATAGGCAACAGTTTTGCTAATACTGTAAACTGAAATCTGCTCCTTGGTGAACATTCCTCGATGAAAGCTTAGCCCGGATATTATTCCGTAGTTACCTTGGTAGCTATATCTAATGTATAACTCTTTTTATAGGAAGGTACAGGTAAAGGCTATGGTAGCAGCAAAAGGTTTTGAAAGTCTGACCAGAAAACTAGCAAAGCCTTTGAAGCTTTTGTATTGCTTTTGCTTTCTTTGTTTCAAACCTGTACGGTTAAATGGTACAGATACTGTGTGAAAGTTATGGGAAAAGTATAATGACAGGCATCACCAAATCCATGCTAATAGACTGCTTCTTAAGAAAATTGCTGCAACTGCAATATTTGCATCATTGTGTATCTATCTCAGGTGTTATTCAGGCTTGAAGCAAGGGGTGAGAATGTTTCCTGATGTGTAACATATATTTTGTCATTTGATTCCTAAATTTTCTGTGGATGTAAAATCATTTCTTCACTGAAAAAGCTATTAGTCTAGGCTGTTCCATATTATGTCCATTATTTAGGACCTTACAGGGTGAGCAGGGCAAAGAACATGCTTAATGGACCTTCCTGTGAATCATTTTGTCATCTTCTTGGAGCATAGGTCTGTACAGAAATTCTTGTACCTATATTTTGCCTTCAGTTTTAAAAAATCCTTAATTATCTAGCAAATGTATAAGCAATTGCCAGGATTTCAAAGATTAACTGCCCTGATACGTTGTCTTTTAGAAGAAATACTTTGCCTCAGCAAGTGTTGTAGTTCAGGCAATTAATTTAATTTAAATATCTCTAAAACACTGAGCTAGCCGTATTTTGTCTAATACAAATGTAGGAGGCTTTAAAGACTGGCCACTGGAGCAATCTCATTTTAATAGAATACCTTCAATTTTCTTTCTGCTTAGCACTGCCTGTTTTAGGATTGCAGCCCTGGGAACTGTACTTAGCAAACTACTGAATGGGGTAATGGCTGCATTCAAGTAATACAAGACCCATTCCAGCAATCTTAATGTGTGTGGGTTTTTTTAAGCTACAGAGTAGGATTTGTTTGCTGTTCTCAAGCATTTCAAGTAATTTCTGTGTTAGCTTTGGAGATTTTCTCCTGATCTGTGGACTAGGTTGCAGATTTGATACAGTATCTCAATGTAGTTGTGCTGCATTTATCATGGAATCTAGTCCTGCACTTCTATACCCCGGTTATTGGATTTCTTTCTTCAGAAGCCTACAGGTACTAGAGCAATGCCCAACTGCAGCTGAAGTGAACTTCTGTATGAAAGAGGAAGAGTGAAATCAGTCATTTTTGTTTAAATTACTTACATTTTTTCTTTTAATTTGGCTCTACTCTATAGAGATTTTATAGATCTGAATGGCATGTGCTTGCACTTTCTGTGCCAGAATCTAAGGGGTTTTAATGAGTTTGTTTGGAATAGTTGTTCTAGAATCCAAAATGAGAGATGATTCAAGTTTGAGAAGTCAAAACTTTGGTCTTGGCACTATCTAGTAACCAAGACTAGAAGACCATCACAAGACTATGTGCAACTCCTTAAACACTAATTGTTTTGCTCCTTAACACCAAGATTTACTGTAAATGGTGCTTTTTTCCCTTCTGGATGCTCATATGTTTATAAATCTGCTTTCTAAGTTATTCATATTAAAGTTCTTGAAATTAAAAAAAAAAAAAACAACACAAAAAACAACACAAACCCCAATGTATTTAAGTATTTTGAAAGGAAATCTAGGTTGAAATTAAATTGAATTGTTTTCATTAACTTAAAGTTTTCTCAAGAAGTAGAAGTAGAGGAAATATGCCCTCGTAAGCAGATATACGCTTGTATCAGCTCTTTAGACTGAGCTGGAGAAATAAGATTTTTTGTTACTGTAAGCCTTGTGTTACAGACCAGCCTTTTTATTGCTACAGATTTTCTTGCACTGTTTTTATTTTGAGATGTAGAATAATTTCAAGGCTTAAAAAAAATCTGGGCAGATAGGGTCAATTTTGCTTGATAAAATGAAGCATTTATGGAGAAAAATATTGATGGGAATCATATGGTTTTTTTGATTTTGTATTTAATCTCACATAGGCATAAAGACCTTAAAGACCTTAAGTTAATGGAAAATGCCAGTAGGAAGCTGGGGAAAGTACAGCTTCTCAGATTGTTCTCTTGCTACTGCACCTCTGTCTATGGGCTGAGTCAACATCACCACCGGTATCCTTCTTTTCAGTCCTTTACTTTATATGTTCCAACAGTGTTGTCCCATAGATTAAACAAACAAGCCCCTCCTCTCTTCTATATCAAGTTACTTCATCGATTTACTGTGAATGAGGAGGGCTTTGATAGAAGGCAGTAGAACTACAGGCTAATATATGTGACAGAGGGTGGGAGGAAGCTTTTAGAAGTGTGTCTTTATGCCTGCTCACAAAAGAAGCATGTCAAATACTGTGTGATAGTGACTAACGGGGTCAAAGCTGACAACTGAATTTCAGCCAGAAGACAATGACTTGTGCTTTTAGCCTCATGTTACAGTACCTTCAAGATACACAGTCAGAGTCTGCCTCACGTTCTTCGGTTCCGGTCTAGGGGAATACTGACTCTTGTAAAACTTACAGTGGACTAGCCCAAGTACAAGATACTTGTTCATATGTTAGTGTAAGGCTAGATAAAAAGCTACTGAATGAAAATTCATTTGGTCAGGCATATCTAGCAGACAAAAGGGCTGGATGGTGAGAAGTCTTTGATTTGCAGGTACAGGTACAACTGGGTAGTTGTGTGCAGAAGTGAATACACAGGGAACTGGCAAATGAGAAATTGATTAAATTTTGTAATGCTACAGTTGATTAAAATTTTGATTCTTCCTGCATGCATAAGCTGTTGACTGTACTAAAGGGATATGCTTTTGCCAGTGAACCAATGTGGAGCCTGATAACAAAGGTAATGGGAAGAGGTCAACTGATAAAATGACACAGAAACAGGCCATTATACGTTTATAGTTCCTTTCAAAGGTGAGTTAGTCACCAAGGCAACTGTTTTCTAAAACTATAAAGCAGCTTTCCCCTACTGAAAAATGCACAAAACAGTACATTTATGATCTTCCTGACTACCTCCCCCCTTCGTTTGGCAACATCTCCTAGTCAGTACACTTTAAACTTAAATATCTACAGCAAAAATAATAATGCTAATAAAGGGACTGGTTAGTAGTTACATGCTCATTTATAGATGTTTTTGTACTACTTTTTTGCAGAACAACATTGACATTTTATGCTTTTCTGTAGCAATATATTTTATGGAATAATAGCTTGGGGCAGAATGAAATTAACTGTTCAAATATTTGCTTTTATTTTCTTGCTCTATTTTTTAATGTACAGCTTTGTATTCTTTCCCATCATGAATTCCTAAAGGACAAAATTGTTTTTCCTCCAAGATTATAAAAGTGAGATGCAGGGATTCATTTTTCTAGTGGTATCATTTTGCAGGCCAGAGGAAGAGAGGACCTGAGAATCTCAACTCTCAAGCCCTTGATGTTAAGAGAAGGATTTGTCTTACAAAGAGCAGGAACATTTGACCCTAACATTATTTCTCAAAGCGTAAAAGTTTATTTTGTTTCCCATTTCTCCTAATAGCTGCTGTTTCTTCAAAACTAACATGCTATTTTGTAGTCTATAAAAAAAGAACAAAAAGGCCCGTATTCTGCAAATTGTGTACATTGACGCTAGCAGGGAAATAGAAGTTCCTGAAGGTAGTGAGCCATCCAAATACATGCAAACAAGAAGCAGAGGCAACCCCTCGATATGTGGGGAGAACCACTGCTGCACTTTGTAAAGCAGGGTTTAAATATTTTTTCCGCTACTTTTGCAAAGTGGCTGAGTTAATAAAACAATGGGATGATATAGGGTGTTGTGACAGCTAAAGATACCCTCCTGTTTTCTTGTCTGGTCAGCTCCTCTCTTTGTGGATGTGGTGCAGTGCTATGCCTGTATCCTCTGAGATTTCTGTCCCTTGCTAGAGCTGTCCAAGCCTAAGGGAGAAGCTCACAGCTCCAAAGTTGAAAGTGGAGAAACAGGAGTATGGTCTGAATATGCATTCAGACTTAAGGGAATCAAACCTTGAGAGACCATGCCAAAATTGTTTAGGGCCCATAGCTGGCTCTTGGTACTGAGGAGGGTTTTGTATGTGCTCAAGCCTGACATTATGATTCATTTTGAGCTTCTGGTCTTATTCCTTTGACTTAGTTTCTGCTTTTGTAATCCTTAAGTTTCTCTCTCATCCTTCTGATTTGCATAAGTTTACTCTCAAAGTTCTGTTCTGCTCTCCTGTTTCTTTAAACTGTTATTCACAGTGTATAAGGAACAGAAGGAAAGTTGTAATGTCTTCTGAGACATATTTGAAAACTGCACTGAATATTTATTGAATCAGTTGATAATACTTCAAGGGAAAAGTGGCCTTGGTGTTACTCAGGAATTTTCATGTACATGTGACCTTGATAGCAGCAGAATCAGTGAAATGATGCTAGAACATTTATAATGTGTTCTTAACACATAAAAGGTGTTTCTGAACTTGTATCTTTATTCTTTGTTTGTGATGAACTCAGGATGTAGTATACAATACTGTGTAAAATCTTGTGTGCCCTGTGCCTCACTGGTAAAGAAATAGAAAGAAATATACCTCAAAAGTCTCCTTTGTTTTGCATTCTTTGGTATTTGCCAAGACATCTCTCCTTTTTACACAGAATTTTCCCTCAGAATAAAAACAAGCATGGTAGATAGCAGTTGCCAAGTCAGCCTTCAGTAGCCCTCCTTTCATGTCTCAGAGAGCTGGAGGAGTGGAAAGGTCTGTGAATTCACTTTCAACAATTCCTTGAAGGATGGTCAGTGATAAAGCTTCCTGAGCAGGCTGATCCATTTTTGTGTGTACTGAAGTGTTGCTGTCTCAGTCTCCTTGGAGGTATTTGGATGAGAGCTTTCTTTTTCGCTCCTTCTTTGCAAGCATTGCCTCTTTCTGGAAGAATGATGCTGTGAATGGGTGACTTGCTGCCTACATGGAACATTAGAAGTATTTTGGTAAATGCTCCATGACAAATAAATCTCTTACAGTTTTCAGAACAGTTATTGAGATACTTTGTTCTATTCCATGTGTAGCAAGCCGATTTTGAATTCTGCTGAAATAATTCACACTTCTGCTGCTAATACCTAAATAATTTTGCTTTTGGGGAGTATTTCTACAGCCACCAATCGTGAGTCTTCGGTCAGCTTACTAGGTATCAGAAACACTTGAAAAAGCAAGTATTAGCTGATAAAGTGTAAGCTATCAGTGAAGAACAGTCAGCAAGGAAGGAAACGTGCTAAGCAAAGATGGACTATAATGTGCTGCTCACAATAATCAAGGAAGAAGACTATATTAAACTCAAGTTCAAGTTAACAATGCTGTGTCAAAAGCAGCGGTTTAGTTTAAAGAAAATAGAGTCATGAAGCTATCATTTACACCTTCCTAATGCACAACTTACAGAAAAGCTTACAATGGAAGAGCATGATAACTAATGGACAGCTTAGAGGTTGGGATTTCTTGTTTTTCTTCAGTTTTGCAGAATCTGTTAAATTCATAAATGTTTGGCTTTTCTTTCGTGATCTGAGATAGGAATTAATAAAAGATATTTTGTTCCTTTGGTTATTTATTGGATGGATTTATATGAATCTTTTTACCTGGTCCTTAACATCTGAATTGGGTCTGTTTCCTAGGTTTTAATGACATCAGATCAATTGTTGAGTGTTACACAAATGTAGCAAGCTGGTGTGTTTTTAACTCCCCAAATTAACACTTACAGCAGAAAACAAGTATTTTTCAGTCTTGACTGAAGTCCTAGTATACAACACTGCCATTAAACTAGGGAAGAGCAAAGAAGGTCTATTTTTGTTAAAAACAAAAACCGAAAAGGGCCTGGTTTTCAGAATTTCATATGCTCCTAAGTGCATGCAATTCTCAAAAGTACACAAGTAATTATGGCAAGTAAATACACAATGAACTGTTAGGTACGCAAATATACATCTGTACCTGCGACTGAGGGAGTGCACACCAAACTGCTTCAGTATTTAAATATATTAGGACTTTACACAAGATGTTATCAGGTGGCTCAAGTTTTTTCTAGTGTGTGCCAGAGGAACTGTGGAGAGCATGTGTATTTTGTAAAAGAGTTCAGGCTGGGGAAAGAGAGCTATCACTTTTTGCAGTTGGTGATGAGAACGCATAACATGACTCATATTTATGCATTCAGGCAGTGGTCACTGGGTTAGAGTCATGGAAAAACAGGACAAGCAAGATGTGGCTTTGACCACAGGTTCATGGCAACATCAAAAACTCTACACTCAAAATTCACTAAATATTTAATAAGCATAGGGAAATTTTCAAGTGGAGCCTACATTGTTAATATTAATTATAAACGAGATATTTGTACATTTTACATCATCTCTATTGAATAATTTTTTTTTCTGCAAAATTATATGAGAGCACATAAGTGTTTAGAGTCAGAACGTGGAATAACTGGTGTAAGTTAGCCTAAAAAATTATACATCTGAATGTTTATGCAAAAGAGATTTCAAGTGAACCAAATACAAGAATACAGAAAAATGTTTCACAAACTTCTTGTAATTATAGGTATTCATATTTGGTTGAATCATTTACATGTTATTTTAGAAGCGTGCTTAGTGTTCCACCAGTGGGATTTGCACCTACAATTTCCAAAAAACTTGAATTTAGTTTTGAAAAAATCTTTGTCCAATTGAAAGTTGCACATTTTTTAAAAACACAAGAAAACCCCAAAACATCAACAAACTAATTATGTTTAAATCCAAACAAAAAATTTAAAGCTGTGAAATAATAATGGAAAAATGCTGAATTAAAAACATTATTGTTAACATAGCAAAACACTTAACAGTTCTAATGACAAAACACATTTTTTGCATATTTACCAGATTCTGAAAAATATCACCATTGGGTAAGTTTATGAAAGCTGCATCTAAGACCCCAAAGATCTTGTAGAAATGAATTGGAGTGACAAGGAGATTGAAATGAAGCTGTGCAATCAAAAAAGAGGGAAACAAACCACTCTTTCATTCTGAATTTTCAAAAGAAATATAACATAATCTTGTGAAATGTCTGTAGTTTGATATTAAAAGAAAACAATTTATTAAATTTTGGTTCAGTTGTGGGTTTTTTGGTGGGATTATTATTATTATTATAAGAATATTACAGTTGGTTTATAGAAACATTTTCCTTTACCCTGAGAAGTCCAAATGTAAGATCTAAACATGTTGATGCAGAAAAAACCAATTCGCTTCTTAGTAAAAAAAAAAAAAAAAGAGGTATTATTTTCTATTTCCTTACTAGATTCTTTATTTCTGATGGAAATAATTTGTTTTCTCCAGTAAGTGTCAGGAGTCATGAGCGAATTTGGAATGGGACCCATTCTAGGACTGAAATGAACGGTGCTCTCAAATGACAGTTCAGAGGTGTAAGAAAAACAAATAATTTTAACGCTGTTGAGAATAGGGCCTGACTAATCAGTGTGTTGTTTGTGGCTCCTTGTTATTTGGAGGACTGAGTAGTATAATTTAATGAAATATTTGCACTACAATGCCTGCGAATTTGGGGAAAGGGAATTTGGATTAAGCCAGGATTATTTTTGATCTTATCCCTCTCTGCTTGTTTTTTATTTTTTTTGGTTAATGTGAGCAGTGCTGATGTATGTGCATAAAGAAAATGGTTCCTTTTCTCTGAAGTGTCAATAACATTGTCAAACATTTATCTAAGTAAACACACAGCAAAACGATTAAGTCAGGGTGAAGCTGAACGCATGAGATGATAGAAATTAATTTCAGTGTTGTTTATAATCTGTATGCTACACAAAATACAGAATGCTTGGCACAGGGGAAAAGTACTGAGCTATGTAAAAAATGTCAAAATGAGATATGAGAAATTAGTTGTTATGTAATGAGTTTTGGAAAGAAGCCCTGGTTTGATTCAGTAAAATCATTAGCAAAGACATTTCCTTACACTGGGATGATGTAGTCATCAAGTTTGAGGAATGGCATTTCCAGTGCTTCACAAAGCAATGAAGAATCTGTATGATGTTGTGGCCAAGGGTAAGATGTCATCTGCTAGAAGTGAGTCTTTTACATGGCACTGGAAAACTCTCTATCTTCTCCAGCACCTCTGGGCACTACCAATACTTACTTGAGAAAATGAAGAAAGGTGAGAAGGAAAAGTATTTGTGAAAACTGGTATGTTGGTATAGTTACATAATAATTCAGCAGAATATTTTCTAATTACAACCTAATCAAAACCTTCCAAATGCATAAACCCCTTTGACATTAGAGATCTGAGCTCAAGTCTATTATTCAGTTCTGCCAGAGGGTATGAAAAACCTTAGAGCAGGCAAGAATTAGTATCCTCTTCATGTGGGGAAGAAAAAGCAGAAATGTTTCAATTAACAGAGATAAAGCCATGTAAAGAACCATATGTCCTGAATCTCCCCTCTGAAGCAGACTCATAAACAAACAAGCCAGGCTGTGTTTGTGACAGCAAAGAAGGAAGTTCCTGGAAAGGACATGAAGAAGCCTCTAAACTTCAGACTCGACTTAAAAGACCTCTATTAATGTAATCTGATTAATTACACAATAATTTCCTGGTTTACTAAATAACTAATTAATGTTTGAAACTTCAGCACGTGTTGTATGGCTAATATAGGAGTCCTTTTTTTATGTAAGATAGTTACACCTGTTTTGATGCCGCTCATCGTTTTAAAAAAAAATCCATCCATACAATGTGGGATCTATTTTTAGTTTTATGATTACACCATTTATTTAAAAAAACACAGCAAAAACAATTTACAAAAACAGAGAGGAAAGTTAAATTACTTCTTCAAGGAGGCATCACCCTGTATTTATAGTTTGGTAAACATAACATTAATCAGCTGGAAAACGTTCAGGAAAATATAAAACCGTTATGGGCTCTAGTTCAGAGAAATATATGTAGCAAAATATATCTAGCTCTCTACTTCAAAAGGCAGTGCAAAGCTGCAGAACCTGTGGGAAAACCAATTTTCTCTGGCATCAGTGGCTTGAACAAAATTTTGCAGTGCACCATCTAGATTTTTTTTTTTTTTTAATTTAGCTGATTTACTTCTGCTCCTCTATCTAGTATCCAGGCTGCAAAAACGTTCAGGTCGATCCTTCAAGTACTGTTGAAATACTTGGTTGAAAATAAAAAATAAAAGCTGAGAGAAGTTTCATGAAACACATGTTTCTTCCTCTATTTTACCTTCAAATGTTGCAGCTTAAGCCTGCCTTCCACTAAAAATCAGGACGCAGTGATTTGAGAATCTCTGTCAGCTCCGAATGGCCCTAGTAAGATGGCTCACTGGGCAACTCTGAGGGACATAGCATGTTACTCTGTGTGTTTTTGAAGAGAGGTGACTAATTCGCCACCAGGCATACTATTCTTTGTATCAAAAGGTAGTTATCAGACAGCTGCAATTTGATCAAATCTTCACTGAAGGCTATAGACAGAACCTGCCCACACACATTTGCTCTGCTGAGAGCAGTGGTGAAATGTCTCCCCAGCACCATTTTTAAGGGTCCCTGTTCTGTGGCAGGATGATCTTTTATGAATCATCCCTAGAGAATAAGCATGCCCTATTCCCTTCTTTGAAGTGTTGTCCAGGGACTTCAAAGAAAAACTTACACAAAATACATTCTCTTAAAAAATGCTTTGTTTATAAATCCCAGTTACCATTACTAAAGTAATTTTAGGTTGGCTTTTTAGATTACAATAGATGTAATTTTAGATTATATTACTATTTCTTTGACTGTCTTTTGTCTGAAACTTTATAAAGGTGCTTTCCTTATGTGAGCTTCGCTCCTGAAATAAGCAGTCTGGATATAGTACATAATCCTTCTGTATTTCATGTGACAATACTTTCTTATTTGTATCTTTTCAATTGAGTGCCTTCCCCATCACTGCTGGAGCTTGCTGTTTCAACGGAAGAGGAATGTATTACAGTATGGCGTTACTGGTTTGCAAACATTGTTCAATCTTGTGAAGCAAGATCAGGCTCTCTAATGTAAAATTCATTGCTGCTAACACTTGGAGATTCAATTATAATCTTTCTCTTCCAAGACATATCTTTTGAAAAGTGATGTGGAAAAGTAAACTGACAGAAGTTTGAAAGAATGGTGAATTATCATTTTACAACTTTCAATATTTTCTGTAGCTCTGTTTTCTGCTTGTCTCTCCTCCTGATTTGTGTTTAACGGCATGATAGTCAGGTCATTTGACTGTCGACATGTGCATGAGATACACTGGATATAAAACAATGTTTCAATTATAAAGGTGAAAATTTAGATTCACGGGTAGCTTTAGAGATTTTGAGATGAAAATGTGATGATCAGTAGTGCTAACACTGAGGCGAAAAACTTCTTACATTCAACCTTCTGCTTGAGTTTGAAGCAGGTGCAGTGAAGTACTTGGGATAAACCCCAGAAACAAAACACAATAAGAAAACTGAAGAACAAGAACCCTTAGGTCTCACCTTACATTAGAGTAACACTGGTTTTGATCTGGTAGTAAACTGTCTCTGTGTCCTTAAGTCTCACCACCCCTTTTTTGGCAGAGACTTGCAGGGGCAGGAGTGAAGGATTCCTGCTGTACACATGCATGAGCTCCAGGTGCTGGAGAAGAACAGGGACTTCTGGCTGTGGGTGGCCTGGTTGGATGCCAGGATGCTTTATCTAAAGTGATTAACAGCTCCGTATGGCAGAGAAATCCCTCCTGGGTGGAGGGAATCAACTGATGAGCCAAGGTCTGAACCTGCTACTGGTCTTGTCTGGTCTGTTACTTACCATTCCCTTGCCTCTCTTTTGGACTCTTGGGATATGATCTGCTGTTACTCCCTTAAGCACTGGGTACATGGTTTAAGGGCAGTTTGAGCAGCAACCAACTGGGATTGTTAGCAAGAGCCCTACTGATGCAGGTATGAGCTGCACTTTAAGGAATAGTAGAAAACACAGACGCAGTTAATGTAAAAAACCCTTCTTCTGTCTGTCTTATGTATTTTGGTAATGGCTTTGGCACTGAAAATAACCGAAATAATACCACTGAAACGTCCATTGACACAAGATAGAGCTGTGTCTACACTTGAGGTTTTGTCAGTATGGAAATGTCAGAAAACATTATATTCAGAGCACAAATTGCAAGCATAGAACTGACAAAGTAAATTTTGAACTGTGTAGTCAAGTGTAATGCTTGAAACATATTCCAAATTGGCAAGTTGCAACCAATCATAGAACAGACACAGTGCTCCAAAAAACTGACAGAGCCAATGTTGAAATCTGAATAATTGCAACTACATTTTCATAGTAATTTAAATGGAAGAAGCATTGGCAGAAATTCATGAATAATTTACATGTAAGAATTTAGCAATCTGCTGTGAATAGAAAAATAAATGGCAAATCCAATAAATAAATGATTGTTCTGAATTATTTGCTCTGCTCTGACGTTTGCTAAGAAGTGTCTTTTTTGGGCTTTCTTAAAATGCTGGATTTGAACTCCTCTGTCTCCGGTAAATGCTGTCTTAAAAGAGTAGCAGAAATGCACATATCTGCAGGGGGGAAAACCCCAAACAACACAAATTTGTAACATTGACTATTTTATGAGGGGTGCATTTTAAAAAGACATTATTCACCATGCAGCATCTGCAACTGCAAAATCTATAGCCTTAATAAGAAATGTTAGCTCATATATATAACGAGTTATACACTGCAAGAGGTTGTAATTAATTATGTATAAAGTTTTAAGATATATGGAGGAGGTAACACCTGAAAAGAGAATTCCCTAATTCCCTTCTGTGTCTGTGGGAATGTGATATTATTTTACTAAGTGAGAAATTAATTTGCACAGCACCAGTATTTGTTTCCACACAGAAAGGATAGTGGGTCCATGTAAAAAAAAAGTAATAGAAAAGTTGTTTATCTGGTTTGCCTCACACAGTACTTCAAACAAGATAAAGAACACAACATAGTTTTACTAGTTGGAAGATGATGGGATTTTAATGGAGCATGGGTGGTTTTGTACTTTTTTGTAAATCTCTGTTTATTTAAAAATACTGAAATTTTGTTTCTGATGTAACTCTCAAGTAGTATTAGTTCAGTACACATTAGTTTATTTGGGTTACACCTCACAATGCACCTTATGGACCTGTGAAAGCAATTTTTATTTTTGTCTCTTTTTTTCTTTTTGTTTGAAAATCTGGGGTTTCTTTTATTGTGTATTGTTGTTGTTTTTTGTTGTTGGTTTTTGGGTTTTTTTTGGTTGTTTGGTTGGTTTTGTTTTCCCTTGCTTAAATTAAAAATAAAAATCTTCTTAATATAATGATATTATTTTGTTTGACGTACAGTGAAAAGTCATGTTTGGAAGAACTGGTGGAGGCAGAATTAAAAAGAAAGAAAATAATCAAGGGTTGTCTTTACCAAAATATTGTTCTGGTGTTACTTTCCCCTGGGAGCTCAGCAACAGAAGCACTCATTTTGGATGAGGTTTTTCTATAGCTTAAAATCAAGTATTCTCCATTAATAAAATCTCCATCTGTCCTATGGCCAAGGTATTAAAGAATTCACTTGAATGACTGGCAACACTTTTCCTTTGAATATGTGAAATCATATTCAAATGAATCCAACGTGATTAGATTCACATTATGGAATCTAATCTCTAGTTCTTCATTTTTCTGCTGATGTTATTCTATGTTGTACCATTTGTATGAGCTGGTGAAGAGCTGGTGTCTGCCTGTTAAGAAGCTGGTCCATGTTATACAAATAATGTCTAGCTGGGAATGGGAATAGTGCTATGGTATTTGAAGCTTCTTTGGTGCATTTTATTTCATTCCTAATAAAAAAATAGATGTCCTAGGTCAAGTTTCCAAATATTAGCATCTAGTTACTGTCCATACTCAACATTTGGATGCTCATGTTGGTACTACTGAATTTTAAATAAACTTATTTTATCCTAAACACTAATCTGAACATCCCTGTCTAACATTTTCAACACTTTATATACGGGTTTGACCTTGAGATGAACGTTCTCAGGTATTTTCTGTAGCTGTGCCTAATTTCTGTAGACCATAGTATGCATTTTGAACAAATGAATTTTCAATATTACTAGCCAAAACCCATTTCAGTGCAAATAAAAAACCTAATGGCTCCTGTACAAGGAGAAAATGAAGTAAATTTAAGATGCCTCTGCCTATGAAAAGCTTTGCTGTTTCTGAGAATGTATGTCTTTGTACCACTGCCTATTGTCAAACAGTGCTTTCAGGTGGTAGTTACCTTTCTCAGCTTATTCTGAGTGCCGATCAACTATCCTTGTAGTTCCAGATTTCTTCCTAAGCAAGCATTGATGTTTGTGTCAAAATGCTTGCTGTTCTTCTGGGGTGCTTGCAACTTCACGTGGTGTGTTGGTTCAACCCATTATATACGAGCAGTGCCCTACAGACCTGTGGCCAGTTGGCTGGTCGCTGCAGTGGAGAGAGCTATCTGAGTTCTTGCTCAAATAAGCAATTTACAGTTGCAGAAGCTGGAACTCCTCACATGTTAAGTTTGGGTAAAAGTTGGTTTATTTTCCACAACTACAAATGAAGGAATTCTAGATACTTAAAAAGAGAGAGAAATATAGAATTTCCTCCTGGAACAGCAAGTGAATGTCACAGTAAAATAATGTTTAATCCTTTGGTGGTTTAGGAAGCTGGAGGAGGAATGTGGAACTGGTAAACTCTGGAAAGGTAACCAAGTTCAGCAGTATAATTTATTGTCAGTTGTTGTATAGATGCCATCTGTGAAAAGGTAGTATCAGTAGAAGAGCTGATGGAAGGCAGACCTGCAGGTTGTAAATTGTGGTATGAGAAACACTTTCGTAAAGAACGGAGTGCATTCATCCTTGTGCTTGTTCAGTCACATGCTCTCAAGATGTGAGCCATGAGGAGTAGCCTAGTGACAGTATACAAACAGTATAAAGGTTTGGTCTGCAAAGACAGGCAGAGATGTGGGTGAAAGTAGAGAATCTATGTTTTATTTCTTGGTTGCTTGTCATGATTGGGCAGGTAACAAAATTTCACTAAGCCAGGGCTCCTGGGATCTGATTCCTTCTGCAAGGAAGTGCTCTCCTATGGAAGGCGTCCCTGCCCATGTCAGAGGGACTTGGAATTAGACGATCTTTAAGGTCCCTTCTAGCCCAAACCATTCTAATTCTATGAACAATTCTAAATGTAGAAAATGGATACCAGGGCTGTGTTGTTTGCCAGTTCAGGATCCAGCACTCTCTGTAATTTAGTTTTCTGTGAAAACTTCCATGGTGAAGAATGTACTCATTCTATACTTGTCTCTGGCAGAACTTTAAAACATTAATGAACATCTACCAGCACTGGAATGAAATCTGGTTTTGTTTAGCTTTCAGCTTTGCAACCTCTTTTAATAAAGAGGTTTGCGAAATAGGTTTGGAGGTGATGATTAAGAATTTGCTTTACCAGAATAATATAAGATGAGCAACTTTAAAGCATGATGGTAACATTGCACCTATATCACTCTGTTTTGAAATACTAATAGCAGGCATTGCCTATACAATAAATATATATCACCAGTTTCAAGACAGTGGGAGTTTATAATAATAGAGTATTTATGCAAAGCAGTGAGGGGAGAGAGACAACAGGAAGGAGAGAATGAAAGTTGTCTAGCAGGCTGAATACACAAAGCCTTTGGTACTTGAAAGCTAATTTTATTTTTAGTTAATATTCGTTGATGCAAGTTCTAGCCTATTGTTAGATGATTCTAGTGAATAATTACATCAATCACTTTGAAATGTTTTAGAAAAGTGTGGGATTGTAAAACCAATCTTTTGTAATGGAATCATCACCAAAGTTGTGTTGTGGAAACCATGTTGACACTAGTTTGATCATATTTCTCGAAGTCTGTGGGGCTCTCGGAATGTTCTTGAAACTGTTTCCTTGTGTTGTATTTACATGCATTATGTAACCAGTCTCATTTTCTTGGTAGCCGTAAGAAAGTGTGTGGCATTTCTGTATTCTCATTTCCTCAGAATCTGTCAGCTTTTGAATGTGACCCATCTGTTGATGAGTGAATGGCAACTGTTTATTCCAGAATAAAGCATGTGCTCAAATGCAAACATACAGCCTACAGAAGCACTGAGCTAAGTTTAATTAGCTGTAGAGTTCATTTAAACTTCAAACTACCAAGTTAACTCACTAGTCAGTGGAGTTTATAATGTATTTCTTGCTAGATACGTGCTAGACAGAGGAGCTGATGATATTATATTTGTTGCTAGGTCATGAATTCTGATAACCTTTCTGTTCCTAAAACTTTAAATGCCCCATATGCACTCTCTGATATAGCATAATTCTTTATTTACATCTTAATTCTTGGATAGAACTACTACAAAGTTGCTAAGCAGCCATGTGTATAAATATATAGCACTGTGTAACTTGAAAACTTCTGGCAAATTACATTTACACATTTACCAACTGAATTCTCATTTTGTCATGATTGTAGCTGTTAACAAAGTGCAAAACGAGGTATATCAGTGTTCAGAATGATGGTGCTTTATTTGTCACAAGAGACTAACGTTTTGGAAGGGATCATGACGTGGAAATATGTACAGATTTAGTGGTTTGGCTTTTTTTTTAATGGTCTTATAACCAGAAGAAAAGTAAAGATTGACTGATTATTATCTTACCTCCTTAAACTTCGTATGCATTGTACTCATTACAGCTACTCTAATGTGAAAGAAAAGAGACAGTTGTTCAAACAGATATGCAAAGGTTTCTGCATTCTAATGCTGCGAAGTCAGGTGATGTAGGAAATCCATATCCCTAATCCTCAGTAACAGTCCTTAAAGCATCTGCAATTAATGATACTTACGTCAAATCAAAGGAAAGAGAAGGGAAGATAAGGGGTCATGTTTTTTGTCATCTATTCGACTTGGAAAAAATGAAAGTAAATATTTGATTTTAAAGAATAAATGATGTGAGTAGATGTAGAACTGCCACTGAATGACTGGCAAATTTTGTGTTGGGAGCTATGATGGTATATGGAATTCATGTAGTTTTAGAGATAAGTAGTTTATTAAACCTAAGAGAGTACTTGGTAATAAAATTTTAGTTATACATTGATTACCAAGTCAGTATTGTAACTACTGTGTGGTAAGGCAGCTTCTTGTCTGATCTGTCTCCAATGTGATCACCATATAAAAAGAAATATGACACTAATAAGAAATAATATAAAACTATATTACTTTAAAGAAATATTATTCACTAGGGATATTCTGGTGTCCTTAATCTCCACACTAGAACTGTTCTGTTTACATTTTTTGTGTAATTTTTTTTTCTACAAACAGCTCCCATTGAGGATGTTCATATCTGGGTTGCTGGCTCAGATAGATAGCTTTTCATTGCACACTTTTGCAAGCTATGGGGTTGAATATAAGGAAAAATTCTATTCATTAGTCACAGTTTTCCACAGAAACTGCCAGTTATTGGCCTGATCCATATTCCTGAAACTGACAAAAATGTTTGAAATCCGTAACACTGCATTGATGTCAACCTTGGCTTGTGCTTGTATTGATGTAAACTATCAGCTGGTAGCATTATGTACCCAATGCTAAATGAAAGAGGATGTCCACCTCTGGAAAGGTGGAAGAAGCCAAGTGGCACTACCAAGTGCAGTGTGTATTTGAAATGTAGATTGTGTTAAGTAATTGATGCAACTTTTCGTAGTCATTTGCTTCATATGCCATGATATTGTTTAAATATGAGCATGTATAGCAATGCCACCTGTTTAAGTAGCAAATGTGAATAGTGGTGTCACCTGGCTGGTCAAATAATCACTAGAAGGCTGTACATGTTAGTTGGGTTTTGTTTTTTTCATTGTTTCTTAATTATTAAAAAGATGCAGCCACTTCAGTAGCTTGGTGCTCTTTCCTTGGTTTATCTATGTAAACAAAGTTTAGGTTGCTTACAAATAATACTGACTGACAGAATATGCTTTCCCTCAGGTCAGCTCTTTTGTGGAAGACACCAAAGCCCGTCTTTCTTTAAAGTATAAAAGCCTGTGTTTGACGTGAATAGAAACTGTTTGGGGAATGACTGTGCAGAGCAAGATTACATGGTGCAATTTTAATTACATTGTTCTCAGCAGTGCTACTTGTCTGATCTTAGTGCGAGAGTCAAATTTCAAACCAAGGTTATTTGGTTCTGTAACTGTTTGTCAACCACTGATATTGTTTGAAAGAGGCAATAAGTTTAGCAAGTTTAAAATCCAGCAGAGTTTTGAGAGGTGGCTTTCCTCATTAATCTCAGATGTTTTGTATTTTAGCGGGCTGTAATTAAGTGGCTGATTTTTTTTCATGTTTTATAGAATAATCTGTGTGTTGGAATTGGCTTGATACTTGAGCAAAACAACAGCTTAACTACGAACTAATTTTTTAAATTTAAAGACAATTTAAGTTTTAGAAGGCATTTGGAAAAGCTATTCATAAACTGTGTCCAAGGGCTTTATTTTAATAACCCAGTTTTTAGACTGAGGACTGAAAATGAGTGTAGGTCCGTTGTTTGTGCATTTATCAGATATGCCTGGAAAAATCAACTTTCTGCTGGTGACTCTTAAAAAAAGTTGAGGGAACTCACTTGAGAACACTTGGTAAACAGCACTAAGAGAAATTGTTATTTCTCTGTCGGGTTCGTTGACGAAGAAGATAAGAAGGCAAAAGATTTCCTCCAGAAACAAGAGGAACTTTGTTGCAGTTTTTCACTTGAAAGTTGAACAATCCACTAAATAAAGGGTTTAAGCAGATTTTTCAGGTGTGGTGTTACTCATTCAATGACTGGGAAAATAGTCTGACAACCTACAGTATCCATTTTGAAAGGACAACATTACATTTATTACTCACTCTCATTTCCTTTTATGTATTGTAAATGATGTCATTCTCTATTTCTGAAACAAACTCCTACCACTGAATGCTATTTGGAAATTAGTTGCACATGGCATAGGCTGAAAACTTTATTCCTGGGGATGCCTTTTAAGAAAACATTATTGTACATTAGGAAATAGTTTTATAATTATTATTATTCCAGAAGAAGGGCAGCTGTATATAGATGTCCACATATTTGGTTGGTTGGTTGTGGCTTTTTCACATTCCCTAGCATGTAGTGGTAGGAAAAAGGGTAACAGTTTTAAGCTGAAAGAGAGTAAATTTAGATTAGCTATTAGGAAGAAATTCTTCACTATGAGGGTGGTATGACATTGGCACAGGTTGCCCAGAGAAGTTGTGGCTGCCCCATCCCTGGCAGTGTTTAAGGCCAGGTTGAACAGGGCTTGGAACAGCCTGGTCCAGTGGAAGGTGTCCCTGTCCATGGCAGGGGGTTGGAACTAGATTTTTAAGTTCCCTTCCAACCCAAACTATTATATGATTCCTTGTGCTAACCAGTAGTTTAGCTTCTTATCAGAGTGTTGAGGTTAGGAAGCAGTCTATGCAGCACTCTGTTGAATTACAGATTAGTTGTAATTTCACACAGAAGGTGATGCCAAGACTCAAGATTGAGGCGGGGGAGGCAATATTGCCTCTGCACACTATCTTGGGTAATGTGTAAAAAGCACTTTGTATTGATAGCTTACTTAATGAAAAGCTCCTGCACTTTGACTTCTTGTCTCAATGCACTGCTAGTCTAAGAGAGAGAGATCAAGCAATATGCTTTTCTCCCATCTCTGAAACAAGTGAGTGTAAAAGTGTGCGAGAGGCTGACAGATTTCATAGAGGACAAAAGGTATATTTTTAGAACTGTAATCTATTTTACCATCCCCAAATCACTGAGTTATTTGTACTTCCCACTGAAGAAGCGGACAAAGCAGCTGTTCCTCCAGTGAGGCCCAAAAATTTCATTTTTGTCATTTGGTAAACTTTCTTACTAATGTCCCAAACTTCAGACAAACATAACTGTGTGCATAATTTGTGAATCTTCTGTTCATATAATAATGTATCATGATTTCAATTAACTTAAGACTCAAAACAAAAATGGTCTTAGTTGAGTGTTGAAGGAAGCTTGTGCCACTTAAAAAAAAAAAGGAAACAAGGAGTTATGACAGATCACATTAAGAAATGACAGATCATTTTAATTATAACAAACTGACCTTGAAAACATAGTTTTAATTGTGAACTTGAGGGAAAAAAATCCTCATAACCTGTGGCTAATTGTCTAGTTAAATGAAAACCCTTATTAAATAAATTTGTGGCTTTGGAGGCATTTTAAACACATACTGGTGTAAATAAGGTACTTTCTGTGCTGGATGCACTGTAGTTATTTCCTGTGAGTGATTGCTTGTTGTTACTTTTTGACATGTGCTGGCAGCAATTTATTTACATAGTTAAATCTCCTGGGACACAGTTTCTTCACCTGAATGCAACCTTAAATGATTAGTTTTCAATAAATTACTTATATCAAGATATTTTGTTTTGGTAGGACTTAGGGTGGCTGCTCCAGCATCTAACGTGTGCTTGTGCAGAAGCCAAGAAAATTCATAGTCAGTTCTGTTCTGCCTCTTCCTGCTTTATTCAAAGGAAATTATCCAATATATTCCACTGGGAATTCTTGTACAAGCTCAGACTTCTGTCCCATCTTCTACACTAAAGAATACAATTAATTTCATATCGACAAACTTCTCGGCAATTTGCAGAGCCACAACATATTGAATACACTTGGATATCTTTGATTCTGTCTGCTTATGCCTCATACTCAGCCGGTGAAGATTTTGTGAGAATCTGAAGTTAATTTCATCTCATGTTCTCCTGGGGTTCTTAGCAAAATGTTATGTAAAACTGCTAAAATGGAATCATATCCATCATTTGCATTGCAGTGAGAAAGCTTTTCACTGAGACTAACAAAGTTAAAGAGAGTCTTTTCTACATATTGTTTCTGGGCTTGGGGTCATTTGGACTGTTCAGAATCAACACATTGTTGATAATGAAATGTCAAACTCCTCTGCAGATGCGGCAGTTCCTTTGAGACTATGGCTCCACAAAAGTAGTATCAGTTTAAGTGTCCTCCGCAGTTACAAAGGGACAACAAGCTCGATTTAAACTGAAATATATGTTGTGCTCAGAAGATCAATGACCATGATAGAACATCTAAAGTTTTGATTTTTATATTTTTTCTTCAGACACACTGACATTGTATTTTTTTTTTTTAACAGTAATTTTTCTCTAGGGTTTAGAGCAGAAGATATGGTATTATCATGCCTTGTAATGCTGCCACTGACCCAGGAGATCAGTCAATAACATGTCTACATTGTAATGAATAAGTCAAGATAACTTCCAGCTGAGAACAACTCATTACAACTCCTTCCACTTGATTAGATTTTTGCCCTAAGTGAGACAACGGGCAGTAAAATGATGTGTGAAGGTATCATGTAATGTGATCTGGTGAAATCTGCTGTGGGGAAGAAGGAATGCCTTCAGTTTTGTTTGTAGTGTTTATGTTGTCCTGCAATTTCGAGCAGCTAGAGAATGCTGATGGAGCCCTGTTGTAGAAAAATTTGCTGAAGAACATGAGATGCCACCGAGGGATCTTCCTTTCTAGGGGAAAGGAAAGAGGGAGTATGGTGGAAAAGGCAAGAGGTGACACATCTGTGCTGAAAAGGCAGGAATCCTAGAGATTGGTGCTGGCAGAGCTATTTTGCTCACATAGTATTCTGTGCTCTGTGAAAGTACTTGCTGGAATCCTAAACTCCACTGCTGCTGGGCTAATACACTTTGCTTCAGACCTGGGCTGATACAAGTTGTAATGCTTCTGATCTTAGGGCAGGGTTGCTCAGCTTTAGCTCAGGATATTTATGCCATACTCGTATCTAGCGAAGTGGTGGTATGGTGTGCTATAAGAAGAGAGCCAGAGCTTGGCATGATGTGAAAAAGTGCCAGAATACAGTATTGGATATAGCAGGAGGTGAGGAGAGAGACTAAGCAGAGCATCACTAATATGGGTCTTCAGTGGGGATGGAGTCACTTGTTCTGGAATCCCACATCCTACTCATTCCACAATGGGAGCAACCTTTAGTCTGGCATCACTCAGGTGAACCATTCACCTTTCAAGTAGTTAGCAGTTTTTACAGCTCTGCTAGGGCAGTCAGTGATAGCCAGATAATGCAGAAGAGGGACTGGTAAGATTCTCCCAGTGAAAATACCATATCTTTTACTGGCTGCAGCTGGTTTCTGGGTGAAATCCCTTATCTTTCTTGATCTATGGGAAGCTTATCTCCCATCTGTGATAAATTCCTGTCATGCATTTTGACAGCATTGAAAAAGCCTGTGACTATTAATAGGTATTATTTGTACTGTGGAAAGGATATTCTCTGAAGAGCAGATATGTAAGCCCTAGTGCCCGCCGGATGAACTGTTGGCCTAATTCCTGCATTTTATTGAGGCTATGCACACATCTGGTCATCACACACAAGTTGCAAGGGGAGGTTTGCCAGTTTAGCTAATCATGTTGGTTTTGTAGACATTAGAAGTATATGCAAAGATAAAGTCTGCTGTTTAGTACTTGTTCTTCCAAAGAAGTCTAATATAACTGTGTATTTGTATTAAGCAACCCTCGTTATAGTTCGATGAACATTGTACTGTTGCTCATGTTTCCTTAGTTTTTGATTATCTGGATGCTAAATATGTCATTATAATTTTTTTCAGGGGCACATGAAGAATTCACATAGATACAAGGGAATCATAAACATGCAGTGGGAGATAATAAACTACTATTGTTTACTGTATTTTTTTTCTTAAATAATTCTGTAGACATTCTGCTGGAGAGCTGGAGCTTAGTATTAAGCTATCTAAAAACCTTCAAAAAGGATTTTAATAAAATTAATTTTTTAATTTTCTTAAATGTTCAATAAGGTTTGTGTGTGTGTATGTGTAAACCAATATTTTAGTCATGTTTATAGCTTTTCAAAATCACAAATCCATTATTTCTAGAGCACTTTTAGTAATGCAAAAATTATAATCTTGTATCATAAGGGACAACTTGTCTGATTTAACTGTTGACAGTGTCTTGTCTAGATTTTAGTCTGCCTCCAAAAGTGTCATGGAGGACGTAATTCCTCTTTTGAAGACTCGACACTTTGCATTTCTATTAGCTTGCGTTGGGCTGATGTGTGACACCCTGTACCAGTGTCAGGCATTCAACAGTGTGATGAATGCTGTCATGTGGTGGCCTGTTACTATCCTCTTTGCTACTTGCCTGCTGTTTTCAGTCAGCTTCAATGTTTATGGCTAACGAGCTTTGCTAGGTCAATGGTACTTATGAGTTTTTATATACAACAGCACTCAGAAGCACTTATGTTTGCTTCAACCATCATTTTTATCTCTTTGTAGTTAATGAAGCTCAGCTTTGCCAGATTCTAACTTACCTATAGTGGTAATATCATTGAGCAGGGAGGACTTTTTAGCAGAGCTGAGGGATCCCTGCTGGGCTGGAAAGTTAAGTTGCCTTTGTGCAGCTGTAATGTGCTTTTACATCTCTAGACCTCTCACAGCTATAGCTTCTGACTTGTGGTTTCAATATGATCTAAAGACATTTGTTAAAAAAGATAAGAAAAAATACACAGGATAATATTTGCTTGCTGCAGTAATTCCTGCTGATTTGAACAAGGCTAAGTTGTATTTACAAGGAGTATGCTAACCTTCATTGATAGAGAAATTAAGTCTCCATGTGTGTGTTTTCAAATGTGGCATTTCCTCACTGAGGATCCATTTTGTTGCTAGCTATCATAAAAATACAAATACCTGTACATAGAAACATACAGTGTAAGAGGTTCTTTTTTGTGCTTATAGGTAAATATGTATATTTAACAATTCAGAATGCCTCTGTAGAGATTTCACCAGAGAGAAAATTATAGATTCTGTATTTCTGTTCAAAACAAATTAAACTTCTGAGAATTAAACTTGGGGAAAATATTACTTTAGAAGAGAAATATATCAACTTAATACATGCTTTTGAATCTAAGAAATCTATTTCAGGTTGTTTTCTTTTATATGGTTTACAAGAAATCCAACTGTTAGCCTTTTGATGTTTTAAAATAGTTTTCTTTAAAACATCTGTGGTTCATTATCATAAATATCACAGTAGAAACCTCACATATGTGGTACATTGTAATAGTGAGAATGGAATGCACTAAAATGATGAATCCCAGGAACTAGAGATTTCTTGCTGAGATCTGTAGGGGGTAATATTTCCAACTGCAACTTCAGTTTTCCTTCATTACAGTAATGGATTCTTGGGATCTTACACAAGAATCTTTTTTCCAACAGGTCCTTTGATAATAAGCTTGAAGTCAGTGATTAAAGCCTTGAGATTCCTAATGCTGAATATTGCTTGGTGCACAAAAATATTCTGTTCAATTCACATGCGAATAAGCTTTCTTACAGAAAGAAGGAAATGTCTAACACAGGAGGCTGAGAAATGAACAGAGGGTGATGAGTGACATGCACGTTGTTTTTCACTGGGAGATGCTTGGCAGTATTTTCATTTTGCTTGCATGGAGTTTTGGAGCCTGTCTCATACCATGTGGCATATTAGGCACAATAAAGATGTTCATCTGGCAGCTGGAACATGACTAGGAACATCAAAGGAGTAATATATGCAGCAATAAATGAAGAACTCTACCTTCATGTAAATAAATATTACATCGTTTCAATTGCCCATTGAGTTCTTGACAATGAGACACAATCACCAGTCCTGTCTGGTGTAGCATTATGAAAACTTTAGGACTATAGCTGAACAGTTACTATTATTAACCTTTTGCACTTCTGTAGCACCTTGAGCACCAAACATGAATCAGAGTCAGAGTGAGCAAGTGGTCTTTGCTCTGAAGAGCTTACAGTCAAGTTAAACTCCGTAAGCTCTAACACAAAGAGAATGTGCAGGAGGATATAGGAGGTTTTAGTGTCCACTCTCATCAGGCTGCCATTTGTCCAGTCTGTTATAATGCTGCTGGGTAGTATGAGTAACGTCAGTTATTCAACCCATGGCTTCCTCACACGTCATCTCTGTGACAAATGCATGAACATCGTGAACATTATTGTACATCACGAGGATCATATGCCATTATGGTTGCCAAGCAGCGAAGTGTTATATATCAGGAGACTACTTTTTTGTTTTAGGCAGACCGCCAGATGGTTTGGTCTCTTCTCTCCATGAACCTTGGCTGACTCCTTAGAGCACATGTTATCCATCTGACATAGATTTTAGTAACTACCTTTACTTCTTTGGTGTCTGGAGATTCTTTAAATACTAATCTGAAAGGATTTGATTGAAAGAATTCTTTGTAATGGCATGTTTTATTTCTGAAAACAGACATCCATGCCTTCTTCTTGAAACCTGTCCCTTTTGATCATTTAGATAGCTTCTTAGTGCAACATTCTGAGCTGGGTTTTTTTTGCGTGTGCTTGTTCCACTTGTACTCAGAAGTTCCAAGTCTCATGCTCAAATTTCCTTCAGCCTTGGGAGAGATTTCAGTGTCAGGACTCCACCAGATGAATAAGCTGTGTAGTAACACACATTGGTAAGTTCATTGCGTTTTTGTAGTTTTAATTTTCTTGAATGAACCCCACATATATAGGCCTAATGTAGACCTGAAAGGACAGGGGATTAATTTAATCTAGAATTTCCATCTGTGGAAAAGACTTTAAGGTACCACTTAGTCCATCCTCTTGGTTTGTAGCAGGATCAGTTACTGAGATTGGGCTTGAGTGATTTTGGATTAAACTGGTATTTGATTAAGCTCGTGTTAAAACCCTGCAATGCTAGGTATTCAGCATGACTTCACCACCCTCTTTTAATGGTTAGCTGGAAGGCTTTCTTCAATATCTGTTTGAGATTTCCTTCTTTTGAGATCCACAAAACCCTGTTTAGTTTCTTGTTATACTGGTTAGTACTTGGAGGACACAAGAGTTGATTGATTAATCACTCTTTATAGTTCTAACATAGAGATTTGTACACAGGCTTTGTGTACAAAGCAAGTTTTCTTCACCAGAGAATAAGAACTAAAAATCCTGTTTACCCATATTTAACAGGTTATGCTTTTTTTGAGCATCAGCAATGTGTACCTTTGTTTAAGGGATAGCTGTAGTGACACAGGTGAAAAATCTGAGTAAACTGATGAAGTTGAAACTCCTAAGATCTCTCCTGAGTGCCTGTCAGGGCAGGAAAGCATTATCAGTGCCAGGGCTGGCTCCTTAGGATATGTAGCTTCTACTGGGGCCTGGTACAGGCAGCTCAAGTGATATAAACTTTGGGTATCTGTATTGGCTTTTCCCCAGAAGCTACATGAATTTAAGGAAGCAAATCGTTCCAAGTGAGTGGCATCGTGAAAATGACTGGGAATGTAATGCAGTCTCCTGAGGTGTTCCCTGGTCATTCTAGTCCAGGAGACGTCATTATTGTGATTTCACACCTGCCCCTAACTTCAGACTAGGGATTTTATCTAAGCCTACAGTTTTCTTCAACTCTCTTAACAATTTGCTTCAGTTTCACATCTGGCCCTTGGTCGGAATAATCTTCAAAGTTCTCTATCCTTATGATCACTTCATCTTTAAACCAGTTCTAATTTCTCCCCTACATATCAGTAGATCCCAGAGCCTTTTCATTTCCTTTCCCTCTCCTTGCTCTTAACCTGGCCAAATACTCTTGTTTCTGTGGTAGAATTGGGAATTGAAAGCATCAGTGCTTTTGGATGAGATATATGGTAAGAAAACAGTTTCTTGTTTTCAAACAACTCTGCTTTTGCTTTTGTTGGAGAAAGTTGCAGGGTTTCTTAAAGCAAGGTCAACAGATGAGCAAAATATAAAAGGTCTACAAGAGTCAAATTCACAACTCCAATGGAATATAGAATATAGATCCAGGTACTTCTGATTCCATGTGTCAAATCTGCATGTGGTCTTTGATTTTCTGCAGTGTGTGCAGATGGCAGCAATGCGGGAATCTTGAGGTTTGTGAATGCTGGGCAGCAAGGTGAGAGAAGTATACTCCCAGCCAGTTTCTCCCCGCCTTCTAAAGCATGATACACTGTAGCCTCTTTTTGAAAGTGACCTGTAGTATTTGGCTGGGTGATGCCATAGCTCTGAAACATGACATTTGTTTTTAGGTGATTACTTTATCATAGTTTTATTAGGCTTTACTTTTTATTTTCAAATTTTCCTCTTGGCATAATTAATTTCTCAGAGAGCGATGCCAAATTTTTCCAATTCTAAGTTATTAATAGACAGCAGATCATCATTAGCTTTTGAGAAGCATATATTTATTCATTATGACAAGGTACCTACCAGAAAGCCTCTTTCATTGTTTTGTTTTGTTACAGGGAGGAAATGAATAAGCTAAAAGAGAATCTACTCCTAATTCATCAACGCTGCAAACTATACAGTGATTAGCATAGAGAATTTCGACTTCCCACGTTTGTGGTGACAGGAAAGTTTTGTCTTTTTAGTGGGTTGATAGCTTTAGGAGATTGCGGTAAATCTGTTAAAATGCCTGTCATATCAACAACATAAATTGTGATGGGCTGTTTTGCACCAGGGAGGCCTTGCTAACAGAGAACCTTCCATCAAAATCCTACCATGAGCACAAGACTCTTTTGGCAAGTGGTTCCCAGCCTTGAAGAGCGGCATGGACACCAGCATAGCCTGGACACTGTGAAGTTGATCTAAACTGCTGCTACTCCCACTTTCTGTGTCTCCCCCCCTGCTTCTACTGCAGTGTAAGACTTTGCAAGCAGGGGTTTGCGACATGACAGACTGAGATAGATTTGTCTGGAGGGATTGGAGTATCTAAGGGAAAAGAGCTTTTGTGTCTTTTTTATTTATAATCTTTCTTGCTTTCAGCAAAATTCAATGAAATGGCAAATGAGCTGATGAAATGCTGGTAGGTTATCCCACTGTGAATCCAAGGACAGCTCTTTTGCCCTGGAGTAAAGCAGACTAAACAGGAGCCCCTTTTAGTTAAAAGATGTAAGCAAGGCTGAAACTTGATCCTTCAGGTGCAGGAGTAATTTTTATGTCGTGATTATAGATTTTGGACTCTTTGGGATAGCCACAAATAGCCACAAATTAATGGGATCATAACTTTGTTTCTTACAATCCCACCTCAGGCTCCAGAGCTGTTGTCATTGCTTGGTGTGCGGTTGCTGGGTGACACCCACGGGGCCTCTGTGAGGGCACAACGCTGGTTCTGGCGTTGCCCCAGCAAAGGGCACTGCTGAGCCTGTCAGTGAGGCTGGTGCTGCCTCTGGGGAAGGGGCAAAATGCTGCCGGTGTGAGGGGAGAAAGGGTGTGAGAGTGTGTGAGCCCCAGGGGAGGAAGAGGAAGGGGAAGAATTAGAAGGGCTGCATGTGCTGGAGCGGGGGCTCCTCAGAGGACCCCACACTGAAGCAGGTGGATGTGTCCTGAAGGAAGCTGCAGCCCATGGAGGTGGGTGGACTCACGCTGGAGCAGAGGAAAAGTGTGAGGAGGAGGAAGGAGCTGCAGAGAGGAGCCACTGATTCCTCTCTGTAACCCCATGTTCTCCATCCTCCTGTGCTGCTCTGAAAGAGAAGGCAGAGGAATTGGGAATGAAGGAGTCAAGCTTCCCTGGGGAAAAGCAGGTGGGAGAGAACGTGTGAGGTTGTATTCACATCCTGGAGCCAGCAACAGTTCTTTTTCACTGTGGTGGTTCTACTTTGGGATTCAATCCCAGTGAATGCGCAGAGTGGAAGGATTTCCATGAGATCCCCTGGCAGCTGTGTTCTCGAGTTGGTATATCTGGAAATAGATGCAAAATTTAATGAACAGGATTTTTGTGTAAGTTCCCAGGAGCGGTGTGTGGTCATCCACTATGAGATTCTATATGTGCACTGAAACTGGTTATAGAGATTACACAGTCAAGAAAATCTGGGGTATTGGGCAGGCTGCGAGAAAATCTGGGATTATGTTTTTCCTTTAAAGGCAATGAGCCAATTAAAAAAGTCTATACTGTGAATTGAAACAATTATGCAAAGTGCTTTATTTTCAGTAAAACTCCATTGTGTTTGATCTTCTGTAGTCTGTATCCCTGTCTGTATTAGCTTCTGAAATTGTAATGCGGTTATTAAAGATCCAGTAGAAATAAAATGTAAAATCAAAATAGCAAGAGCATACAGATAAATGAAAAATCTACAACAGCAGTAACTCCAGGAGCAGGTAGGGAATACAGACCAGAATGCCTGCAAAAAGACCCTTCACAGGCAAATATATTGTTCAGATATTTCAAAACCTGAGAAATTTACTTAGCAATTACAAGTCTGTGGTGAAGACCTTAACGATATAGCTGGTAGTTACATCAGTAATGTTTTTTCCAGTGTTTTGTGCAAAATGAATCTACCTGGTTCAGAGAAGGAACTTGAGGCAGTCTCAAACCTCTGTACTGTAGAGACATATTTCTCTTTATGCTAGCTTTCCAAAATATTTAAGATTTTTCATGCAAAATGAAACAAAATTATTGAGAACTAATGTTTGATTAAAAGTTCTCATAATCATTAGCTATGCTGATAGTGCAGCTCATGCACTCTATCACTATCCTGGTACATAGTAAGAAATGTTAACAGGTTGAGTTTTCTGTTACACAACACATTTACAGTAGTCTGAGGTTGAGTATTTTGTAAATAACCAGTTTAAAGTTTTACTGGATATCTGAAACCGCTTTGCCAAGAGAAAAGCCTGGAGATCCCGGGTTACAATGAGTGTGACAACAAGGTTTCTACTGTTGCTGCCCAATTTTTAGAAGTAGGTGTGCATTTGATGCGTTTTTTGGAGTGATTGCAAAATGTTCATGTGCAAAGTGTTTTATCTCTTATCTACCTCCCCAGTTAGCATGGCCAAAATATCTTCATCCTTCTGAAAATGAATATTCTTAAAATTTCTCTGTGAATTATAGTCACACAAATACACAGCTTCTTTGAAAGTTTTTCCTGGTAGATTGAGACACATTTCTTCCAGAGATGTGTAGACAAGCCAATAACAAAAGACGTTTGAAGACTGTGTTCCAAAGCGGATACTTATAATAGTTTGTTTATTTTTTCTTCTTCCCCCAGTGAAATTTGATGACTGCAAGGGGAATAACAAATTGACCTTCGAAGTTTCTAACCCAAATTTTAAGGTGGAACGCGATGGGACTTTAGTTGCACTAAAGAATATGTCAGAAGCTGGCAGAGCCTTGTTTGTCCACGCACAGTCTGAGCATGCTGAGGATATGGCAGAAATTTTGATTGTAGAAGAAAATGAAAACCGCGGTGCATTAAAGGTAAGATATATACAAAAGATTAGAAAGAAGTGCCAGGAGATGCTGCTAGGTATTGACATGTGCTACTAGGACTCTAGGCAGTTTTAATCTGTTAGTAGATATCAAAATCAGTCTTCAACCCAGATATTGCTGTAGTGTTTTATTATTTAGTTTAATTTAAAATACAGATATTCCAGGTTTTGAAAAATGTATTACATCTTCAGGGGTAAATGCTAAACGTTCATAAAGAAATGATTCAAAGGAAAGAACCCAAAATTGTCTGGTTCTTCTGGTGTACATTAAGCCATATAACCATAATTTGGCCATAACTGAAAAAGAAAATCATAGTCTAAATGTGTAATTTAGAATTTACGGAACCTTTACATTCACTCCAAGTTTTAAGTACATGGAAAAGAATTCTGTGCTGTGAAATTTAAATTTTTGTATAGGCCTGCTTACCTGGCATTGCCTTGTGTTAAAATACATTAACATCTGTCCACAAAGAGCAGCACATGACTTACACCCTGTCTCTATGCACTAGTGACATTTTTTCCATTCTGTCTACTGAATGACGTGTCATTTCTTTTCCATTTCTGAGTTTCAGTGCAGTACTAACCTCAGACTACAGGGAAAAGTATTTCACAAACTGAGTGTTTGCTTCACACCCATGAAAGTAACAAACGGAAATGTGAAATAGCCACTGCATCTGTGTCATTTAGGAGATGACATTTAGGAGATAGGCAGGCAAGACAGTGGCTTACTGGACAATTAAGCCTGGTACCTTTACAAACGTACAATTTCAAGGAATTATAAAGAAGCTGTAATAAAAATGACTGATCTATTGTCTTATTTTGGTATTTAAACTTCTAGCTACCAGCATTGTCATTATATGTCCATCAGTAGCTCAGTATAACTTTAATCTTCCATTAAAAAAAAAAGAAAAGTTATCTTTAGGGGAAAGGTTGAACAACCTTCTGAAAGTCCATGGCTGTGGAAAGGTTTTGATCTGCACTTTAAGCAGCACATGATGTGAATATAGATTGCCAGCAGGAGAGAAGGTACCAGAATGCATAACTGAAGAGAGCTGACCAGAACACTTAAATGGAATTTAATTGTTTTTAAATATGCTGTTTCTTCACAAAATTAAATTTTAACAGGGTCATACTTGAGTGAGTGTCTTACATGGTGGAGCTGCAGATTTAGGACCATCCACTGCCAAATTCAGGGTAGGGAAGCTACACTTGCAGGAGCTGGACACTTGTCGGTCTTGTGTCTCAAACTGGCAAGGCATGTTCCTTCTGGTGCATTCACAAGAACATTCAAATGATTTTGTTTTCACTCCAGGTTTTGAAATCTTAGAAGCACTATCAAAATGGAGATTCTCACTCCCCAGTTAGAAGTTAGTTACCACAGAGGAGTTTGAGACATTTCTGACAGTAAGTCTGAAGTTAAACTTCAGGAAATCACTTTATGTGTGAAGATCTGACTCCCTGAGAAGCATATTCTGAAGTTTTATTTTGGTTTTCTTAGAGAAGCAACCCTTCAGTGTCTTTGAGAGGAGACATTCTATGAAAGTTACAATCTAGGGGAATTACAAGGTGTGTATTTACACAGACTATGACATAGCTTTGTCAGTGACCTTTTCTCTTTATGTCCTATTTGGGTTTCGGTAGTCTCCCCTCAAAACGTCCCAGCAATATTAATTAATGCCTAGTGTTGAAATCTATCACTAGACTACATTCAAAAGCCAAGTCTAATTTGGTCCCACTCCCAGATTCTGTTCCAACCGTTTTGTGTTGCTTCAGAGAAAACCAGTCTAAATCTGACATATTCTGCCACTTGCCAATCTTTCCTTATAGGTGACTCCATAAAGCAACATCACAGCATCATCTCTACCTGCATTCACCACTTCTTTGTGGATTTTGATACTCAGCTCATGACTAGAAGGTTACCTTTTTTAGTGTGGTGATCCTTGGTGCCTGCAGTGCCGTTGGGAGTTACATGATGTATTAATGTGTCCTGGGAAATCCTTCTAGTGAGGATTATCCCCTTCTTCAAGGGAATATAAAGATCTTTGTGGCTGGCTGTCCTACTCCGGCCTCAGGCAGCACTCTATTGCTGTTAAATCAATATTTTTTTACCAGACATTTCAGCTATTGTTTGCCTATTTTAAACACAACAGACAGTCTTGTCTTTCTTTGTCACACTTGAGAAGGATATAAAAACTACGGAGTCCAATCTAAAGTGATTTTATGATAAATTTGAGCTTAATCCTGTACTTTTGCAATCAAAATGTGCCATCATGGAAACAGCAAAACTGCTCCATCTGTTTATGCAAGTAGTCTTGGCTAAGAAATGCTCAGATGGAGCCTTTGTAATTCAGGAGCTTTAGTAATTCAGCATAATTCTGTAGGGTTAAGATGAGCACATGCTAGAACACTGCTTAGCATTCAGCACTTAGAGTACAGTACCTTGTTTAATTAGGGGATAAGAAGTTCTTAAGTATTTCCCCACTGTCAGGAAGTGCCATTCCTTTTCTGAAAGCATGTAACCTACATCTGTGAAATCCCATTGTTAATGTTTCTAATTTCAGATTCCCAACATGTTTGGAAATGACTTTCAACAATGATCTCTAATGTGCTGACTGGCAGTCTGAGCCTAGGAAGAGATAGCATAATTCTTAAAATTTACTGATTGCTACCAACCATACTTTAGATGAATATGGAAAATATTTAGAGGTCCAGTCTGTAGCATGCAGAAAAGCTTTTGGTATTCTAGTGATGGAGGGGTGTGGTTCTTTCCTGCTGAAGATGAGCAGGCCTCACTGATCAGTCCCACATGACTAACTTCTTGGCCATAGCATAGTCAAGGGCTGTTTAGAATACCGCTTACTGTTTTAACGCTACTTATTGAGTCTGAAGAGCATGTTATCTTTCTCTTCTGCCAGAAACGTATTAGATCTGCAGAGCCTGCAGCTTTCTATTAAAGGGTGGCCATGACTACAATATGGGAGGATAGATGGTTCCTCAACGTCATCAGCCAACTTGACTGTTGCTCTCTGGTCGCAGAATATTTTGCAGGGTCGAATGACAGAAGAGCAGATTCAGCATTGCTGCTTTTCCAGAAGTCTGGACATTTCTGCAAAATACCCTAAACTCCATGAATATCTGTACCTACATATACGCATACATGCTATTGAAAGCAAAAACCCATACATCAGGTTACAGTTAGATTGCTTTCTACAGACTGTTTTTAATGCTGTTTTCCTCCTATGATTTTGGCTAGATATATTGCTTCCTGTCCATCTTGACAGAGGGGAGTCTTCATATAAAAGCTGCTGTGATTTTTGAGAGGCATGTAGAATATGAGTGCACAGAAGATTTGCCATGGGCCTGTGGAAGGTGTAGCACTACAGTTTTATCTTTGTAATAGCTGTGTGCGTATATGCTTGTACCCTCAGGCAATCAGAGTGCTCAATAAAGGAAATGAAGTTCAATTCCATTCACCGTGAGGTAGCGCTGGTGAGACACTCACATCTGCGCTCGGGCTCTGCTTTGCCTAGTCTTTGCTTAATACCCTTTCACACAGTCAGGACTTGAATGTTTAGTGATACTAAAAATAGACATGGAAATATTTTGATTCACCCATGATTCCTAAAATGAACTTTGGGTTCATTTGGAATAATTCATAGAATTGCTAAGGTTCAGATCGCTAATGGAAAGATGAATCACTTACAAACCCTAGTTGGGAACAAGCTGAGCTGATGAGTGACAGTCATTTTTTTTTTTAATCTTATGTCTTATCCAATGCTTGATCTCTGCTTTGTCTTATGGAAATTGTAGGACAACCAAAAGCTGGAAATTTCATCTAATCTGATCATTTGACCAGACATGAGTGGATTTATTTCAGATGTCTGGTTTTGTGGAAGACAAAGTATAGCTTATTTTTTGTAGAGTCTCATAACAGATTGTGAGTTACAAAAAGCAGCAAGCTGGGAATCTAACTGTGTCTTCCAAGGCTAAATAAAGTGGCTGTCCACTAGTTCTCCTCCCCCTCTGTAATCTAATGCTGGTTTTAATGAATATACCCTTAGTACACTGGGAGCTGAAAGAAAACCTTGGGAAACAATCTTTCTCTATCTTTTTTTTGTGTGTTGGCAAAATGCAGCTTCCCCTCTTCTCGTTGAAGGGAGCTATTTAGAGTTTTTGTTTGTTACAGCACCACAGACACTTTGTGAGGGGTAGGGGATGGGGCATGAGATATCAAGAGACTGGACCCAAAGCAGGTAAGAGGGCATGAAGATACTCAGAAATTCCAGTCTGGTAGTAGCTTCACTGTATGGTGCTCAGCAGTCTTCCATACAGAAGGATGAAATGATTAAACAGAACCTGTCAAACCCTCAGGACACTTTTCAGTCACTAAATGGAAAAGGAACAGGAGAAAGAAAAGGAGTTAAGAGAGAGGAACACATCCAGAGACACCAGGTTGTAGACAAAGTTTAAAGCCCTCTCCAACAGTAGCTCAGATTGAAGGAAATGAAGGTGGTCTAGTCCTTTTACTCTGTCCAGTCCACTTTGTAATGGCTAGGGGCTAGTGAGATATGCAATTTCTACTTTTCCCTTTGTCAAACCATTGCTCTTCCCAACATCAGTACCCTGCTATGTTTATTATACTGGGGACCTGAGAGGCAGCCTGGCTGAAAACTTCCCCAGATGTCTTGCTGACCTGAATTTTGTTTCCCACTGAGTCACTGCCTGGATGTGTGTGCTTGTGCAAGTTGCTTTATGCCTGTGCCTCTTTCTTAAAGTATCAAACAGAAATAATGAAAGTAAGCTCCTTGGATTTAAACGTTAGCATTTCTTGTTTGTATCTTACTTGCTGCTTTATCCCTGCATGATATAGATTGCAAATTTTATTGACACGAGATAAAAAGTGCCTAGAGCCTTAAATCTTACATGTATGGTTTTCTGCTTTAGAACAGATGATAAAGGATCAATAATCTTATTATGAATCAGGATTCTCTCGCAGAAAAATATTCATGCAAGGAGTGAATAGTTGAGTTTAGTCATCTGGCAGTTCAATAATTTACTTGGAAAATAAGATCAAGAATCAGCCTCTCTGATATAGCAAGCAATCGTTCCCATTAATGTATATTAGCATTTTTTCAGTTTAGAATAGAGCTCCAAATAGGCTGAAAATGACTCTGCAAAAGTCATTTTGCAGAAGACAGACTCTCATAGGAGATATTGACAAACAGGCTCAAAGAGTTCCATGTTATTAGATTTTGCATATAGCAGTTGCTGCAAAAAGTGATGCGCTGCATAAATAAAACACCATGTTTTGCATTTAATTTTAAGGCACAAAATAGAGTAAGTCACAGGGGTGCATCAATATCTATGATATATTTATGAGTCATTATACTGATCAAAACAGTATCTAGAACACCATTTCAGAAAAGCTGTGGAGATATTTTGTCTTAAGATATGAAGGTGTCCTTCAGACGTATAAAGATGGTTTTTCTTAAAGAACAATCAAAAGAAAATTCATTTTCTCACTTTTGCATTCCATTTAGAAGGAAGCTTAACGTGTTCTACTAGCCATTAAAAGATTAAATTGTTATTACTTTATTTTTGTTCTTTTTCACATTATAAATGTCCACTGACTTGGAATTGATGCATAAAATTCTGATGTAGAAGTAATTTTAGAATTTAATACCTATGTGTTGATGGTATTGTGGTAAATGACATTTTCCTGCTGTAATCGCCAGTGAAAGGTTGAAATTTTTAATTTTCTTTTTAAAGTCTGCAATGCTACATTGCAGGTTTCACAGAATACATCTTAATTAATGTCAATGAAAGCAAGAGCTTGTTCTCATCAATGGGTCGTTCTGTATAGTATCATTTAGCTGCCTGTTTGGCTATATTTTTATGACAATCCTCTGTGCAGACCACTTGCTGTTGAGGAAACAACAAAGAGCTCCTTTTATATAAGAAATCTCCTGAACCTCTGAAATAATCTATTTTCATAGAAATTCCAGTCACCTACTTTCCCTTTTTATCCTTCAGCCTGATCCAGAACCTGCTGAAATAATCAGATTCCAGCAGACTTTGGATCAAACCATCGAGACAGGAGTTTTGTCTGACAGTGCTTTACAGATGTGATTCTTGTACCTCTTTCTGGGCTGTTTCTGAGTGACCACGTGAGTCTTATGGCAGGGCCCAGCGCTTGTGATTTTTCATATATAGCCCTTTCCTGCCTTCCACTCAGCTCTGCAGCAAAGCTTCACCTCTATTGACAGGCTTGTGCTTTCCCTTAGGTCCAGGATGAATTTTTCTTCCAGCTTAACAGATTCCCACCACCAAAGAAATGCAGGTTTCGTATACACTGGCTTTGGAGTTTGCTCTGACAAAGATCCATTTGTCTGAGAATTATTATGGTGCCAAGACATGTGGCAGTTTCCATAGCAACAATTACATAATTGTATTAAATACCAGAGTAAATACTATAAAGAACACGGGCCACTGGTAGTTTTCATTAATTTAATGTTCCTTTTTTGAGGCAAAGTGTGCCTTGTAAGTTTATTCACTGCAAGTATAAATGCCCAGATCAAACGTGTGGGCTAGCTTTCCTTCTATTTCCCGCAGTATGCAACTTCAGCATGTAAATGAGAAGTACTTGGTTATTTAAGGAGAGAAAAATGGTCTTATAGACTGGAAACATGAATAATTGACTGTGAAACAAGAAGGTGTTAGCTTCTGTGAATGTTCAGTGCTTTTCTCTATGAGTAACCTACATTCAGATTTCATGTGAACTAGGGAAGTATTTATCCACAAAAAGGGACTTTGTGCTTTTCAGTAGCAAGCAGAACTAGGACAATTGTAAAATATGTTTGACAGTGATTCAAAGTAAAATGAGATGATTTTTTGAAACAAATGAAAACTTGTTAATTATTTCAAATTATTAACAGACTAATGAAAGATGTCAGGCAAAAATATTCTAAATAAATTCATTTTATTAAAAAAGTCTAAACCTATAATCTCTTTCAGCCCTAAGCTGCATTTAGACTTCTCAGTTAGTTTCACTGTTGCTTCATGGGCTTCTTGTATAAACGTAAAGATTTTGTGGAAGCTCAGAACCAAATGCAGATCTGGAATGCAACCAATTTTACTATATTTTCTTTTATATCACACTTAACTTTCATCCGTAAGACTTAATGGCAAAGCTTCCATAAATTTCAGTGAGACATATTATTCAGAGATTGCTGAAGTCTTTTATCTGAACTAAAATTCACCCTGGAGAGTGTGCCAAGAAAACACCAATTTACCTTTCAGCATTAAAACATTTTTATGAGAGTTTGAATGGTAGAAAAGTTGTGTGAAGACATTTTGAATTGAATTAGATTCTTTTTATGAACTAAGGATGTTAACTCTCCTTTATCTATAAAAAAAAAATCTAAATTTTGTGGGTGAGTGATGGATTGACATATAACTTTTTTTCAAGTTGTTATTGTTTTGTGTCCAGCATGAAAATCTTCTGGTATAGACAAAACTATGCCAATCCTATGTGTTAATCTCCACAGACTGCTGGAGTTCTGTGGAAATTTGTGCCAGAGTTGTGGGGAACATTTAAAAGAACCATTTGAAAAAGGTTTAAATTTAAAATTCATTGTAGTAAATGAGGATATAAGTGGGAAAGCAACAGACTAAGCATGATTTAGTAGAACATTAAGCAAGATCATAAAGGATAAGTAGATGTCTCTTAGGATATGTAATATCTTTCATTTATAAAGCAGCTTTCATCCTGTAACATCCTGAAAGTTTAACTATTATGTACACAGAGAAAGAATATGTGTGTGTTCGTGTCTACATACGTACATCTGTAAGAAAGTGTATTTGCATAGATACCTTTATTGTTGATACATGTTTCATAATACTTTTTCACATCAGGATAGCAACAGAGTAATTTTTAAATAAGGAGTTTGGGAAAACGATGTGGTGATTTCTGCAAGACACTAAAATTACCATGACATCCTTAATGTCCTTAAATCCATAATGAACAAGAGGTGTCACAGAAACCAGAAGAACCTGTGAGACTTCTGTCCATTTCTTCCATTGTTGTTCTCTCATCTGGTATGCATGAATGATGCAGTCAACATATGACAACTACCCCAGTTTCACCAGCAATACCTCAGATTTATTAAGGAACTGAGACATTTCCAAGAGGAGATCAAACTATGTTGTGTTCAAAACTAAACTCAAGGTTCTTTTTTGCATCAGAGACACAAAATATTGCTAGTGTTTTCTCCACTATAATCTTTTCCATCAGTTTCCAGATACAGGGTGGATTTGAGAGAGCGCCGTAATAGGAGAAATTATTCACATGAAAAGATGATTCCCTGAGTAAGAGTTTAGTCATTTCTCTCCACCAGAGACATCAATAATCATCTCTAATGATTGCCCCAATAGTTCCATGCTGGTTTTCACAAACCTGAAGGAACATTTATTATGGTTATTATAGTAACACTTATCTCAGCACACACCTTAAGCATTTAATGGAGCATCACAGGGTAAAAATCTACATTTGTCCTCCCCCAGGAATTGATTCTGCTACTGCAAGGACAGATGGCTCCTTCTGGACCTAAAATTCCTTATTTGTTGATCATCACAATTCTGTTGCTTTCAAGAGTATTCCTTTACAACTTTTGCATACCTTAGAGATAACTTTTCTTAAATATCTAGAATAACTTGACAAGTTAAAGCTTAATATAATTTGGTACCTCCATAACAAACAACTCTGCTAACATTTACAGTCATATTGGTGTTATTAATCATCCAGTTCCTCACTTCTCATTTCACCACCAAATCAAACTGAATAACCTTTGCGTTAAGCAGTTAATCCATCTTATAAAAAATAGTGTTACTCGTTGTTTATATACTTCCATCTCTCACTGAGAGGGCACCTAGGGATCGTGATTATGCAGGAAAAGAATGGAGGGTCATCAGGTCAATTTGAACTGGCAAGTATTCCTGCGATGTACAGTAATTGGCTGCTGCTAATATTTTTGGTACCACTAAAATTCCCCAGTGTCCTTCATTACTATGGAAAAGATAGATTCCTGTTTAAGGCAACTGTACTAGTAAGAAAGAAGAGACTGAATTTGGCCTCTAGTTTCTTAACAAACTCACTATGACTGTTTGGTGCACAGCAGTTTCCTGATGAGTAAGAATAGATTTGTTGAAATCTTTTTAGAAAGTGTTCTAGTAACTTGTTTGATTTAAGTTGTAGCAGCACAAAGTCATTTAGTCAGCAACTGTTCAAACTACCCTGAAAGGGATACACTTTTATTTACCTGCAAGTCAGCAAACACCCTTGTGGTTGGTGATGTTCAATACTTGTTGGACCATTTAGCGTGTGTTTGAACTTAGCAGGAAATTATCTTGAAATCATTTTGTCTTTTGTTTCCTTTCTATCTCTAGAATTATCTTGTGGCTTTGTGATAATGAATCACGGGTCTAGTATATGCAGCTTTTTAAGATAAGGAATAGATTATAATTCTTTCAAAATGAGCTGGATCTAGCTCTTGGTATACTGGCCTTCTTGTGTCTAAGTTGTGTGATCTTAGTACAAGCTTGTAGCTTCTACTTTTTAAGACAGTCCTTTTTTATATCATCAATCAGAAATGGGCTAAATATTTAACTTTATTTTAAGTACATTTATCTGTATAGTAGTACTAATCACACTGGAGAACTAGTGAATATTTTATGTAGCCAAGTACCTGTTGTATGGCTAATGTCAAGGCAGTGTGGATGAACTGTTGGTTTTGTTTGTTTTTTTTTGTTTTCATTTTGTGGGGGTTTTTTTGGTTGATTGTTTTTTTGTGCTTTGGGGTGGGTTTTTTGTTTGTTTGGGGGTTTTTTTGGTTTTTTGTTTTTTTTTTCTCCTGTGTGTGAGGTTTCTTTTTTTTAATTTTTTAAACTTTTTAAAGGGTCCCTGTCAAACATGTTGTGACATGACCCGTGTATTCACTAATGCAAATTTAGAGCTTTTGTGTGTGTGTGAACTTTGTCTTCAGATTACTTGTATCTTGTATAAGTATGCATGTCAATATATTCTGGGGCTTTAAGGACTTCGCTAATAAGCAATATCACAGTTAAGCATTTTCACATCATCCTGACACCCAATGGCTTTTCAGAGTTACTAGAACAAGCAGGCATGATACATTCATCAGTTGAAGATTTACACATTTTGCAGACTTGATAATTTAGAAGTTATTAAAAATTAAAATAATATTTAAAAAAATTCTCCTAGATCCCATTTATGCTACATGTTAACATGTTGAGTGTTTATGGGGGATTCTTGCTTTTTGGCTTTTTATACAGTATTGAACACTGCTGGGTTCAGTAAAGATTTATCCCCTAATGACCTGGAGGACAGGTCAAGTACAAGTTTTTTGGCGATCTGAAAGGCTGAACCAAATGTTAATTCTCAGATATTGTCATAGAAATTTTGTGTATCGGAATTTCAAGGGTATGATTCCGTGAAGTACTGGACTCTCCTAAGAGATGCTGAAGACTTTATACATGCATTGACATTAACACACATTAGTAACACTCAACTTTTTTGACCTCTCCAAAAAAGAAATGCTAGCAAGAAATCTGCACTACTAATAGTTACTAAATGGTTAGCAGTACTGAAGTGTCTCTTGCAAGATATCCCACACTATACTAAAGTAATAAATCCCATGCTACTAAAGTACTGAAAGTAGTGCTTTAATTAGTTAATAAAAGGCTGTGTCAAAATGCAAAGAGTTTTCTTCAAGCGCAGTGGTGTGGTGTTAAAATAACATGTCGGCCCCTGTGAAATGGGACACTGGAGGGCTCTTGTGGGGTGTAGTATTTTGATTTGGATATTGTCGAACTCGCTAACAAAAATGCCAGTAAACTCAATATTCCTGGTTGTCTGACAATTACTACACTTTGTAGTTTCTTCTCTGCTCAGGAAAAATATTCTCATACCTGTGACTTTTTTTCTTTTCCCTGAAGATGAAATAAAAAGTCAGACACTTACCTTTGATAGGAAATTCTTGACTGCTGAAAGACTGTATGGGTAGACAAAACCCTAGGTGGGTCCAGGTGGGCTCAGTCATTGTGCTCCAGTGTGGTAGCACCTGGCAACAAAGAACATTCAGACTAGACCTTCTGTTCTTATTGCTGTTCTTACTGCAAACTATAAACACATTCCTTAAATTAAAATTATTATTACACTAGTATTCTGTATTTTTTGTACCAGCCTTTGCAGCAGAATTGTCTGCTAGAAATAAAAAAACTTAGAGTGAATTCCTGATTTAAGAAATAGGCATTTCATTATTTGTTTTCATACCACCTCAGTCAATATACATCAGTTATAAATTCATTCATTTACTGTTATTAGTTATAAAAAAATTTGAACCTCCATACTGAGAGGTCCGGTTCGAACTGTTCACATGTATTTAATCTCCAGCTATGTCTGTAGAAATATTACTAATATATTATAGTGTGGGATATCTTGCAGGAGAGACTTTAAAACATGTTCTTTTCAATGCTTACATTGTAGGTTTGTGTTGAGAAATATAAGAATATGTATAGATTGGGTTATTTTACTAATAGGAAAAATGTGACTTTTTTTCAACAAAGTCCCATTCCTACTCTTTAATTAAAATCATAATCTTAACATTGATAAAACTGTTTGCTCTATCCACTCTGTTTCAATAATACCTGCAGTTTGATACTGAGCAATTTATGTTTGTTTGCCCCTCCTTTTGGTTTTCAACAGAGATGAGTTGTTTCGGCAGCAGGTTAAAGGAAAAAATTGTCAACTTCTCTGTGCAACCAACTTAATATGATGCAAAATTCTACCCATTTCCTGACATTGGATGTTCTATTGCCATGTGAATCATACAATCATAGAATCATAGAATAGTATGGGTTAGAAAGGATCTTAAGACCATCTATTTCCAAACCCCCTGCCATGGGTAGGAACACCACACACTAAACTATGTCACCCAAGACTCTGTCCAGCTTGGCCTTGAACACTGCCAGGGATGGAGCATTTACCACTTCTTTGGGCAACCTCTTCCAGTGCCTCACTACCCTCACAGGGAAGAATTTCTTCCTTATATGTAACCTGAACTTCCCCTCTTTTAGTTTGAACCCATCACCCCTTGTCCTACTGTTACAGACCCTGATGAAAATTCCCTCTCCAGCATCCTTGTGGGCCCCCTTCAGATACTGGAAGGCTGCTCTGAGGTGTCCACACAGCTTCTCTTCTCCAGGCTGAACTTTCTCAGCCTGCCTCCATGCGGGAGGTGCTCCAGCCCCCTCCTCTGGACTTGCTGCAACAGCTCCATATCCTTGTTATATTGAGAATTTCTCCCATCTATGTCAAAAAGCTATGGCTCCTTATTGCTTATGTAGCTGTGTATGGCAGGTTAAGTAACTTTCTGACTTTCTCTGCAGACAACTTTATTTCCTCTGTGCCACCATATTCTGTTGTCCTTATGTGGTTCGTGCTCTACCCCCCACTCCCCAAAACCATCCTTTTGAATCTGATGTGGTCATTAAAGCCAGAGAAGTCTGCTGTGCTTCATATTGACCCTCAAATCAGGAATTAAGGTGGAGGTAAGGAGAGGGAATGTTAAAACTTCAGTTTAAAGATTAAAAGTAAAACTCAGGGAAGATTTGTCTCTGAATGGTTCACATCTACTCATTATTAACAAAGTTGTATGTATATGTGATGTAAGGCTTGAAGCTTACAACTTACAGGGTTGATCTTAGGCAGGATTATTCACAAAACCATGTAATTAATCTGTCATAGGAAAACATAGTACACCAAGTGCAATCTCCATTAAGTCAACAGGAGTCATTCCACCGACTTTAATGAGCTTTGGCTCTAGTCATAAATCTGCTATGAGGAGTGTCCAAATAAAAGTTTATTTGAGGGTGACCTTGATGTTAATTGTTAGTGCTTCCATGTTTTTTAATTGCCAGGAAAATGGAATGTATTAGTGGGACTATCATATCGTATAGCCCTTTCCATTGGATACTATTAGCATCAAGTTGATATATATACATAAAATAATAATTGTGTATAATGTTAGTGGACAGTCACAGTATGCTAGTTATATTTTGTGTCTATGAAACATGAAAAAAATATTCCTTTAGTTATTTTTAATGTTGTTTGTGCCTTCAGCTGAATCCCTGCAAAATTAATGTGGGGTGGGTTTTTTTGATGAAGTAGCTCTTTAGAGGATCTCAGAAGTTTCACACTTATTCAGTAGCTTTTAATCCCAGATTTTGTGTGTTGACTATAATTACTTTAAAATTATATCTCAGATTTGTAAATACCATAAGGCAGATTCTGTTCAGTCCTGTGATGTTTAATAAACTTAACATCTGCCAGAAAAGTTGACTCATCTGTATTCAATTAGAGGAAAAGTATGGTAAATATGTTAGAAGTATAAAGGGAAAGGTTTCCTTTAATATTTTTCTATTAAACAGAAAAATATCTGGTTTATTTGAAGGACATAATTACTATATCTTCTAGTGGTATGAAAATATGGGACAGAGAGTTGTGAGAGAGAAATTATTTTGGTTTAGTTTAATGGCTTTACCAGTTCCTTGTCACTGCTGGTAATTATTGTGTCCTTTTAGTTGGCATTCAGTGCATTAGGCTGTATTTAGGATCATTTTATTAATTGAAAATGTGTTTCAGAAAAATTGTGAATTAGATAAGTGACTTGATTAAGACTTAGTCTTTAAAATTATAAAATGAGAAAATAAGGTGATGGAAATTAATCTTGACTCTAGACAATCAAAAGATAAGACTCTAGTTTCCATTGTAACAGTACATGTTTAGAAGAATTAAGGGAGAGTGCAAAACCATTCTGCATTTGTATTATTTCTCTGTCATTTTACTGTTGTAGTACAGAACCACTGTTAAGGATGGTGACTTTTTCTTGCTCACACATAGTGAGTAAGAAACTCACACACTATCATAGTAGTGAAAGATAGCATCTGCCCAAAGAACTTTCAGACAAAACAGAGGCTGGGCAAAAGGAAAGAGTTATTATACCAAGTCTTTACTTCTATACATTTCTGCCCCAGATTTCTGCCTGTAAAATGGAGATACTCAATAAGTATATTAAAGATAAGTTATTCAGATACGGGATAATAGGGACCTTTTATCTTTCGCTGGTGGAGACCTAGCAATTTTGAAATTAAGGCTATTACACTTGGTTGGTTGATTTAACTCTGCTCCAAGCCATTTGCTTGATGGTGTATCTCTGAGCTCAACTTCAGGGACGCATGGAGTGGCATCTTGGAGGTCTTTTTGTGGCCTGCAGTTTGCCAGGTAGAGTTTTCTGACTTTGGTTCTCTCTAGAAAGGTAATAAGAAATTCAGCACATATCAGAATATACAAATAGATCTTTGCCTTTACCTTATGCTTATCTCCAACAGATTTCCTCTGGCCTTTGACACCCTGTTATTATCATTTCACATGCTCAATTTGTAGTCCCTTCTGATAATAGTGTGATTTACATGAGTGAAATATATTTTCCAAGAATATGTCTGTGAACTTGTAGTGTTATACTGGGATATGTGGAAGTCCTTTTAGCAGATGTCTCTCTCCCACTAGAGATCTACAGATGTGCTACACAGCTTTTATGCCAACTAAAGAGCATGAATTACACATTCTTGAATGCTTTTCCTGATGATTAAGCTTAATGCAATTTTAAAAATTACCTGAAAATAAAAATAGGGTTTAGAAGATTTTCTTTAACTTTTAACATGCTGTGACTTTTATTGTGGGATGACAACTACCTTAATTCACTGTAGCAATTCTTTTATTTAAAAAATGGCACACTAAGCATGTTTTTTCACTAAAAAGTTTCTTTTTAATTTTCAATATTTCATATCTGACACTGTGCTAAATGAGAACATGACTTAACAGCTGATATTGATTTGCACGTCATTTTTTCATTTCACTTTCCTATTCAAAAGGAATCAATGCTGACAAGTTAATGAACTCCAACTCCAACTACATAGATAAACCAAGAGGTAGGTTTAGTAGCTGCCTTGTTCTAACTATGAAAGGCTTTCCTTAGGCGACTGTTTCAGGTTCATGACAGGGAAACTGGAATGTTCTGTTCTTATAGTAACTGTCAACAAAGCCGACTATACGAAGAAATGAAATCATGCGGGGCTATTTATAGAAACCTTTTAGCAAGTCTAAATTAATTTATCCCAGTATATTTAAGTCTTTAATATTTACACGTGGAATACAATTACTTAAAATGAAAGTACGCTGAGCCCTAGGGCTCTACATTTATTTAGTAAGGGTTCATAAAACTATGCTGTATTATATCTTCTGGTTTTAAATTAACTTCTTGTATAAATTAGTAGCTTTGGTCAGTACTAGTGGAGATCAGGACTGCAGAACCACCTCTCAGCATATTTTTCACTAAACTTTTTAATCTTTTTGCCCCTTAAATAATGTCAGTGAATATATTTGGTATCTAAGAAGTTTTTCCTTTGTGTTTTATGTGGTTTTTTGTATATAGTATTCCAATTTCTGTTTTGCTGGCTTTTAACCAGCAATTTAGTGAATCTGATGCAATCAACCTTTTGGCTGGTGTCTTCTGCTGCTGGAAGTAATGATCTGGTCCAACACGGATCAGCATCAAAAAAAGCTGAAAATCTTATGGTCTGTTGCTTAGTCTTATGGGTAGGTTTTTTTATTTTTTTATTTTTTTTTCTCAAGAAAACGTGAAAGTTTCAGAAAGGAAACAGAAAGGAAGAACTGTAAAACAGGGTGAAATTGAGCTTTACATTAACTTTATGATGCCAATCTATAGTTTGTGCAATCTTGAAGTATTTCTTGTGTTTGTAAAGGATGAACAGACCATGGTTCTCTTCTGTGGTTTAGATTTACCTGAAAATAATTCCCAGTAGGGAATTTTCTCTGGGCACTTTCTGCATTACCAGCTGTGATAAAGATAGCTAATCTGATCACAGAATTTTGCCACCAAAGTCACTTGTAGACCTTTGGCATTAAAGACTTGTTTTCCAAATATCTGCATTGGGTTGCAAGACCATGCGGAAATGGAATGATGGAAGAAAGAGAAGCTGTAGATATTAGTTAGCCTGTGAAGTAAATTTCTGGGGTGACCTTAAAAGGCATGGAACAGTATGTTCCACTTCCCATCATAATTTCTCTTTTCAGAACAGGGTGGAGATGATTGTGGCGTGCTGCCTGAATTCCATATGCATGTCTTGCCAGGCGTTGCTCTGGCAATGGGAATAAACTGTTGCCTCTGAGGAATACACCAATGGTATTGACCAACCAGACAAAGTTCTGCCTGCACAGTACTGGAAGCCTGTTCTGCCTGTTCTGCCTCCCTGTCATGCTGCTGATGCTGACAGGCAAAGTCAAGGTGCACTGATTTATTGACTTTAGAGGGAGCTCTGGTTTTTCAGGAGGCAGCTAGTTGTGTAGCAGCAACATTTCTCCCTCATTTTTCTCCCTCTTACTTCCAAACAAACAGAACTCAAAACCAACTAAGATGCAGCAGCAATATTATTTATCAAGGACATCAAGATGAGAGGTTGAAAAGGATGTTTTGTCATTTTTTTCCCCAAAATCTGTATACTAGTCTTGCAAGTGGATATGCATGGGGACAAGTCTGACACAGGCTTCAGTTTTTTGTCACTTTAGTACTGTTCATATTTTCCTAACATGAGAAAAAGGTGAAATAACGAAAAGATTGATCTTTATTTCAAGATTAAAGTTTCAAAGGCTTAAGATTTGAACTTTACTTAAACCTTTTGAAGAAGTTTGAAAAGCTATTATGTAATCATATCTTTCGTTTCAGCTATAGTTAGAAACAACACTATCAACATAGCATAAAAATACTGGTTTTATCATGTTTCTATTTATATTGCAAGAGTAAATATCTCTCAGGACTTCTATCCAAAACTTGCAGGCTCAGGAAGTGTGATTATTCAAGATTAGTTTCAGACAAGCCTTGAAAAACCCTGTTGTTAGTTTTGTGCAAATGTAGATCTCTTCATATTTTTGAGGTGTAGACATATGTGACATGAGAAATAGGTTCACTTAAAAGTCTCTGCGTTTTTTTAAAGTTAATGCTCATTTCAGTGTATTTCTTGTATTTTCTTAGAAAGTTTAAACGCAACAGTTTTATTGCACTTTGTGGTATAAGAACACAAATTTAGCAAAACAGAACTAATCTACATGCTTTCATTATTTAATACAAAAGTTGAAGTGCTTGTGATACAGAGAAAAAGAAAAAGGGATGTGAAGGGGAAGACCTATCTAAGAGTGGTCTGGTTGTAATCCTTGCATCTGTGTAGCAAACAAAATAGTTTGAAACTGAAGATTTCAACTGAAGTTTCATGCAGATGTGGTGCCTGAAGAGGGACATAGCTCCCTGACACCTCAGTGAGATGTCACCAGAGGCCTGGTCCTGCTTCATTACCTAAATGTTCAGATCAGCATCTTTAATCTGAGCTCTTTCTTGTGCTTAACTGCTGTAAAGATTCTTAATAATGTTGACAAACTGTGTTTTCATACTGTCCTCTGAACATTTTGCTTTAGAAATAAAAGCCGAAGTTTTGAGGTCTACCTTAGTGGCTCTTCGCACTGGGTTTGCAGTCAGCTACAATGGGGTGGCTTTGAATAATCTCCCTGCCAAGGAATGCCTATCAACTCAAGGAGGTGGAAATAATTGGAAAAAATATTGTTAGAATTCAAAAAAGAATAATGGGAAGGAATATTTTTGTGCAAATTTTCTAGGAGAGAAACTGGGAAGACAGGTCAGGGACAGAGAGGAGCAGAGGTGGAGAGTCATAGTTAGGTAGAAGTTTTGGCAGGCAGAAGGGGTCATACAGAGCACTAAAACCGTAAAGAAAAATGGGGGAAGGGAAATGGGAACTCAGAAAAAAAAAAAGGAAAATAATGTAAGAAAAAAGAGCTATATCTATTCTTTCAGGTTTCCTCAAACTGTTCATGCCCCCTCTCTCTGTTTTACTTTCACTTTGTAGCCTGTAGCATGTGTCTCATAAAACTTTGCTAAGATTATAATGCAATACCTCAGCACCAATCTCTCTTGTTTATGTATCCATTAGTTCAAAGCCACAGACAGGCAATTTATTTGGTATGAAAAATGTCACTTATGGCACCCTCATTTGCATCTGAAAATTGATTTTTGTCACACTGGGATTTTAGGACAACCTTTTTTGGCAGCCAACATTGCCACAAAGCATAATAAAAATAATTATGTGACCACAAAAGCAGGTAAGGTTCACTGTAAGTTTTAAGTCTCTACAGAATTATAGCTGGCAAGGCATTATTGATGAGATTGTGAGATTACCTGGGGTAATCCTTCTTGATGGTTTGATATTGACACCTAAACTTCAAACATAGCTTGTGATTGCTAGCAAAGTGTATAACAACATAACGGTATTTGATTATGTTTAGTCAAATATTCCACCATGACAGCAGAATATTAAAATGTCGGTTGGACAGTGGATGAACTAGTAATTAAGACTTTTAAGGTGATAATTAACTGAGTGATGGGATGTTTTTTAAGAAAGTGCCGTAAACCACCTTTTGATGATCAGTTAAAATATGTCACCTACTTAGCATTTTTGCAAGTGCTGTTAATTCATTTTCCCTTTTCTGATGTATTTGCCACTTGGAGTCTGCCAAGTTTTTGTCTCTTCACTGGTGAAATGCTTAATGAACACAGGAAGATGCCATTGTCCATTGTGATACTGAAAAATCCTATTAATTATCAGTGTTAAGTTGCTCAAACACTTTCATTAGTTATTTTGGCAAAACAATTCCCCGGGGTGAGATATATTTATATAACAAATTCCTCTAAAGCCGAATCAACCGTAAATGGATTATGCAAACTTGTTTCCTTTCTTGTAGATAAATTGTTTTACAGCAGTGTTCATTATGAGAAAGTTCCTTGTCCACTGTAGTACTTTATCAGCACAGAATAATCTACAGCTCCAGTTTCAATGGTAAAAAGACACCATTCTTTAATATGAATGTAGCTTTTAATCTTAGTTCAGGATGTTGATTCTTTTCTTTCTTTCCTTTTTTTTTTCTTTTTTTTTTTTTTTTCTTTTTCCCTGCCTTCTTAAAAAGGCAGGCAAAGGGTAGCAATTTATAAGCTTGTATTCCTTAAACCAAATTTCTGTATACAGCTATGAAGGGAGCAATGTGTTATTAAAAATGGATGAGCATGATCTGACTGAGGTGCATGTTTGAGAAAGGAGGGAGGAAAAAAGTAATTTTTTGGTGTTTAAGAAATTCTTAAGTCTTTATGCAAACACTGAAAGTCTGCAATGGAGAACTTTGGTTTTATTGAAGACCAGTTTTGCTAAAACAAAAATTTATAACTTTGTTTACTAATCAAATTCATATTCACTGTTTGAATATTTCATTAATTACGCTTTGGCATTTGACTGAATATTGAGAGAAGTGTTTGGAATGTGACACCAGTTCTGGCTGGTTTTGTGGAATGCCTTTACTAGGATTTATAAGATTGGCCATTAAACAGTAAGCAAGGACTGTGCATACATAGTTCACATCACTCAATGTTGTTTCTGCTAGCAGAAGGATTTGGTCTTAATCATGGGTTAGTCATAGTTCACCCAGAACTATGCTTGTTTTAAACACTGGTGACACAAATATTTTGCAGTGATGGCAGTCTTCAGCTGCTAGTCACACTTGCTGTCACTTGGCAATCTCACTGGCACTAGTTTCTAACACTGCTGCTGGCTTGCAAGGGAGTACCACGGTAGTTAGTCAGAGACTTTACTTAATTAGTAGTGGGATGAGATGTAACTCTGCTGGCTGTAACAAGTGTCACTAAAAATCAAACTCAGTAACTTTATCTTCCAATGTCACATAATGATTCAGCAGAAAACTCAGATATACTTTCTTCTTTGGGAATGATTTTATTGTCCATCAGCCCTTGCAGTCTGGGTTTAAATATTTATGGGGGGTTGGGGGCAAAATGTTACTGTAGTTTTCTTAGTTTCCCTTCATTGTTTTAGCACTGTTTCTTTCTTCAGGGTTTGTTTGGTTTGTTTTTCATTACTTTGGCTATGTTTTGTATATAGGCTTTATAGTTTGTAGAAGTAGCCTGGATCTCGGTCTGAGAGTATGCTCAGTAACATAGTTTTACCATATATGGTTCTCTTCTACTGAAAGAAGCATCCTCTGCTCATAAAATTCTATATTTAGTTTTGAACCAGTGATTTTGCTTTTATAAACTGTTGCATACAATAGAAAAATCATTCCTCTCAGTGGAGAAACAGGCAAATACAAGTGCTTCCTTTACAGAAGCAAAAAGGTGTGAATTTCAATGTTTTTCATACTGATAGTAGCAGCAGAAATAACATTCTACTGTATTTCTATATAGTCTGCTATGAAATACTAGTGAATACTTTTTTCAACCTTGTGGAGTAAGACCTAGCTGTTATTATCAATACGAACAAGACTACTTGCTTCTCTTTCTTTTCTTGCTTAAATCTCTGAAAAAGGCAAATAATAATTTACTTGACTCTCCATGATTTTTTTTCTGATTTAACTACCTGTTCTTTAATCTACGAAAGTACTAATTCCTGGAAAGTACTAATCGGCAGAAGAGAAACCCATTTTTTCTATGTAGATAACTAGTAAAATAATTTATTACAGGTTCCATTTCATGCCATAGCAAGACTATCCAAGCCTCCATCTTGTTCTTTATTGTCTTCATGTTTCTGTGAATGATCTTTTCAGCCAAACAAGCTCCCTAGGCCATGCTCTCCACTGATTCCATGCAATTCCTTTTTTAAAATTTTGTTTGTTTGTTTGTTTGTTGTTTTTGCAATTTATGCCACTAGTTCTCCAAGTGGCACAAGCATTGCTTCCCCTGTCAAGTCATTCAGATTAGAGATAACCTTTTTGTTTTCATCTTGTGCTGTAAATGTAATAAATCAAATCCTTGCCAAAAGCAAGTTTTGATTTTTCTATCATGAAATTTGCATTTCATGCTCTGTTGCTTATTCATAGAAGCCATCCAATCTGAAAAGAAAAATAAATCCACATGACTTGTGTAACTAATACAGACAAATGTTTCTAAGCAACTGCCTGAGCAATCTGAAGATCAAAAATTACTCATCTGAGAAACTTGCGTATAATGGTAGATAATGTATTTGTTCTCAGATTTCGGGGTCTGTTAATGGAGAGTCTGTAAACTGAAACAGGACCAAAATGTATCAAATTATGAATGCTTCAATTTATTAACCTGTCTCTATTAGATAAGTTCAGCAAAATAAAGCTATTTTACTATGCTTCACTGTGAAATGGTCAGACAATAGCAACCAGAACCTTAAGTGCCATGCTAATAGTTTGTACTGTTATGTTCAGATACCAAAGGGAGTGGTGCAAAGAAAGTTGAATAACACAGAGAAAAATTAATTTTCTTACATTCCTTGGAAATTCTGTACTTCATAGAAGCAACATGCTGTGCACAATCTGATATACACAATGGGTCTTTGGTCACATTTTGAGGCAGAACATTTGTACTTGGCATGTGTGACAAGAACTGACAAATTCGTCTTACAAATTCATAAAGCCATTTAAATACAGTCCAGTCTGGGGCTAGCTGCATGATAGATAATTATAAAGAGAAGAGAGAGTTTGCTGATTTAGCTCAAGCTGTGAGAACTCAGGTTTTTGATTCTCGAATTGTCCTATTTAAATTCCGATATGTCAGAAAAGGCAGCAGACATCACAGGTCTGACTTTAATGACTTCAGTGACTTCGGGAGCAAGGCAATGCGTATAGATAAAAATAAAACATATCTGACAGAACTGAAAAAATATGAAATATGAACAAAAAAGTGAAGTGGAAATTAAGGGGTTGATATATTCTGTTTTGGTCAAAGCCCTGGTTTTTGGATGCATTTGAATGTATCACTTCATTCTGAAAAAGACACTGGATTAAAAATCAAGATACGTGAGCAAAATTTTTAAATCTGTGGGGTGTAAGTAAGTGCTAAAATAATATGATTCATTGGAAGGTCTCTGGAAACAATTAATAGAACAATACTGAATCTGTCTTCTCTGCCCCTTGTGAATGCTTTGACCGCTGACCTATTCAGTCACTCCTTTGTAGTCAATAAGGAGCTATGAAGTGCTCCAACACCGCCCTGACAGTTTTGAATGATTACTTCTTTTTAATAAACTTGGATGCTGCTTCCCAATGACTGGAAACCCAGAATAGGAAGTCCATGGCCAATGCTACAAAGACAAAGCAGTAAAAGTAGCAGTGGTGTGACCAAACAGGTGGCATGCAGGCTGGGAGTAAGGCTGGATCTCTTTTCTCTTGGTCAGGAATCTTCAATAAAACCTGTTTACTTGTGTGTAGGTGGTGACTATTCTCATCCCATGAGGACACTCAGTTAAAAGTCAACAGGTGTGAAGTAGGGAATATAAATAATTCTATCCTACTATATCTGCATGTTTTTAGGGTAAAATGCTCAGATCCAAATGTGAATTTTAAGGATACATGGTACTGAACTATCAGTGTCACATTTCATGTATTGTACTCCAGTTTCAGCAGTTATAATCCAGAAAAAAACCTTAAAACCATTGTAAACTGTACCTCCTGCCATTGTAGGCTCTTTTTCCTGAAGTATGTGGCAATTAATATTGTTAGCAGCTTGATGTTACAGCTCATGAATCATTGATCTGTTCCAGTATAGCAATTAATTTGTTCCGGATTCCTGACAGGTACATTCTTTGAATTTCCTGGATTAGACTTCATTGTCAGCATGTGATTAAGGAGAAATGTGAGAATCCATTGAGATCTCCAAGCCTATGTCTGAGTCTCCATCTTGCATGTTTCACTTTGCTTTTGGAAATGTTCTGCAAAAAAGCCGATCTTTGATTTCTCACCCTAAAATAGATACGGGAAAAGTCAAAACAATGTTGCTATTTCTAACTAGCATATTTTACAAGTTCTGCAGAAGTAAAATTTGAGTGAATGACTGGGGGTTTTTGAGTGTCTTGGTAGTTACACTTTTAAAAATTTGGTTTACTGCATGTAAATTTTTAGATACCTCTCATCTAAGTTAGAACTTCACCTGCATACTCTCTTCTCCAGTAATGGTATGTGGGTCATTGAGACTGTCCAGACTAAGGAAAGGTTTAGAATTTAGTTGGGTCGCTCTAATGGGGAATGAATAACACAGGGTATGTTCAAATCTTGTATTTTCATCTTTGACAAATACAGTTGGAGTCCACTACAACTCCTATACCACCCAGATAGATAGTAATTAGAAGCTGTCCACAAGACACTGCAACACTGTTTCTTTATTTTTATCACAGAATAGAATTAGGCTTCAGGTATCAGACAGTTACTCCCTGTTAATTTGTTTGTATTGAAGAGTAAAAATACAGCCCAAGTTGTGAAGTGGATTAATACACTACAATTTCAGCTCTGTGGACTCAGTTAATGCCTGTTAATTGATTTGTTCTGAGTAGCTGGACAAAGTGGTGAAGTGGATTAATGCACTAACATTTCAGCTCTTTCGACTAACTTACTTACAAATCTAGCTTGGTGAATGAGCAGTTTTGCTGTAGCCTGGATGTAAGCAGGCATTTTGTCTTCATCACTGACTACCATTTCATTTATCAGTCTGGCAGCTCCCGTATAGGAAAGCACAAGAAACCAGCTCTGTAGAGTACCACACATGCATAGTCAAGTCTAAGAGAATATATCCAGACTGTTGTACAGATCTATAATCTAAATATAATGCATTCCTGCTTTGCAGTCATATATAACTTATTATTTTTGCTAGGAGTTAATACGGCCCTAATCTAATAGGAAGGAGGAAGGATGTGGTGCAGGCACATAAGTGCCACGTTACATTCCATTCATGCAAGAGGGTACCAATACTAATGGAAAGAAAAGTATTGAAACTCCCTCCCAGTTACTCTGTACTTGATTACTGCAACAAGAAACACACTTCTCAGACTCTTAATAAAAGGGGTCTTCTTTTTCAGCATGAGGTAACTGGCAAATTTAGTGCTGGTTTTTGTTTGTTTTTTTTTTACAATACCCATGCCCAGGTCTCCTATATGTAATCTCTGCTGTGCAAAGAATATAATTCATCTGGGTATGTCCAACTGACTTCACATACACAGTGCAGGTTGCCAAAATGCATGGGGTAGGGTTGTAGGACACACAGTCCATGTCTGCGTAGTGATCCTCTCCACAGCCTCCCCTGGGTTTTGTGAAATCTCAGGCCAAAGGCTAAATTCCTCATTCCCACATGAGAATTTTATAGCATGGGAAAATAAGAGGTCTTTCTGGACAGTCAAGGTTAGTGATGTATTGTGAGAGAAAGAAGAGATAATGTTTAATGTGCGTATCAGTCCAACATGACAAGAATTAATTCTCATTTTAAATAAAGATCTGTTCTTATTTAAAGTGAGAAGCAATGACCTGGAAGTTTTGGAACCCATGGGTCTGCTGGTAGCTTAAGGGTCTTCTCTTTCTGCTGTCCTGCTTCTTGAATTGGTGCTTTCACCAATGCCACTGCTGTGATTTGGCAGAATTTATACATTCCTTGAATTGCCTTGGCTGGCTGCACATTGAGAAGATGGCTGGGAAGGGCAGAACAGGGTCCTGGGTATGTTCTGGTGGGATTTCGCCAGCTGTAGACCGATCTAAGGCATGTACAAATCTATCATCTGGGCTGTGGTATTTTGTGCATCTCATGTCAGCTTCCAATGAGAAAATCAGAGTTCAAAATATGATATTACAAGGAATTGCTGTTACTTTTCTTGTCTTGAATAAGTTGAAGGAGCTGCACCAAAAGTGTTCCGAAAGGTACTAGGATTTCAGAAATTTTGACACTGGCTTTGCTTTTGGTAGGGGAATGGAACTGGTTATCTGTTAAAGATGGGTGAAATAGGGAAGCTTTGGGGTGGTAATGCCAAGACAGATTTTGCTAAAAAAAAAAAAAAAAGAAAAAGGATGGGAGGGGCATAAGAATGTATAAAAAGTAGGTATTTCTGGAAACAAAAATGCAAATTTGAGATTACTTCAGTTTAGGTAAAATTGTATCAATCACCAGCATTCAAGAGATCAAATTCAAAATGAATGTAATGAATGTTAAGGAATAAATGTTTTCTGAAAAAAAAAGAAGTCTGGTAGAATTACACTGAGACCTGGATTAAGAGAAAGAGATGTTACTTTTTAATGCAAGAGGTGCATGGGAGGAACAGCAGGATCACGCAGTGTTTAGAGAAGAATGGCAAGGTAAATAATGTTTGGAATTAGAATTTACAAGGGTGTGTAGTGACACGACAAGGGGAATGATTTTAAATTGAAATCAAGTAGATTTAGATAAAATGTTAGGAAGTTGTTCTTCACTGTGAGTGAGACACTGGCACAGGGTGCCCAGAGAAGCTGTGGCTGCCCGATCCCTGGCAGTGTTCAAGGCCAGGTTGGATGGGGCTTGGAGGAACCTGGTCTAGTGGAAGGTGTCCCTGACTATGGCGGGGAGGTGGAACTGGATGACCTTAAGGTCCCTTCCAACTCAAACCATTCTCTGATTCTATAAGATGAGGGCTTGTTTTGTTGAAGAAATGGACATGATGAAGAAACTGAGGCATAACATGGAATACGTGGCAATAGAGCTTCAAAAAATTGTTGAGGAGCTGGACTGAGAAGGTTTTAATTGTTATCACAGCTGTGGACCTTACAAGGGGTAGGAAGAAGCATGTTTTATTCATCCATTCAGAGACGGGATGAGGACTGCAGCTACTAGTTCTATTAAAGGGTACACATGACTTTATTACTTCAGGGTATCATGAAATTTCTCTTGTGCAGCACTGATACAGTGCAATGAATTCCATAGAACTTCAGCAATCCAGAACACAGACCTAAACCATGTTCGTTTTCTGTATACTCATAGCTGGCTGCTCTGCAGCAAGGCATAGAAAGTTTTTTTTTCCAAAGTAGGGCAACTTCTGCTATGAACACGATTTATTTTACATACGAATTTTTTTTTTTACTAGAAATTGTCCTTGTATCCCAGCAGTGAAACATGGAACACCTTGTTCATGGCTGCTTGTGTTTTCCACATTTGGAGTTGTCAATTGTCTGCTACTGATCCATACATATTGTTATATACATATGTTACATACATTGTTGCATACATTGTTACATACATTGTTACATACATACATACATATGGTCCATACACACTGGTTACTACCCCCCAAAAGGGTTCATCTTTGATTCATTTATTATGCCTTAACATTGACATATGTGTTGTATGTGTTCTTCCCCCTTCTCACTCAGGAAATCAGGGTGTTTTCTACATGTGTGAAGCTTGCTGGGGGTTAAAGGGAAGCTCTCACATTTTGAGTTCCTCCAATATAAATGAAGAAAGGAATCCACTCAGTGGACTCAGTAGGAATATTAAGAGTAAGAAGCTAAGGCTTTGTGTCCATGCTGTGCAATGAATTTTCCATGTAGCTTTGGTTAAGCCTCAAAGGGATAAGATTTGTGAAAGGTTTTGCTTCAGAACTCCGCTATGCGTCTGGTACTATTTTCAATAGCAGCCTGGTATCTGACCCAATGGAACACGTTGTTGTTTAAAGGAAAAAGGAAAAAAACAAAAACCACCAACTGTTTCCAAGGTAATTTTTCGTTACAGGACACTTTTCTAAGTCTGTCTGCCTTGGCAATTGCATCAGCAAGTACTTTCCTTATTTATGCTACATTTACCTAAGGTGCTGAAAGTCTGGGGACATCTTTAAGAATTTTGATTTTTTTCTGGCGCGCTGTAAAAGCAGTCTTTTGTTTGCAAAGGCCATTTTTGTTTGCTTTGCAACCAGTGTAAGCACAGTAGAGATGGGGAGAATGATATTTTTAATGGTAATAAATGATGTGTTGTTAGCGCATCCTGGTGAAGACAGAGACATAAGGTCAGCCACTGTCTTTAAGCCCGTATTTGCAATGCTGTTTGACAGATGCAGTCAGTCAGAGCATTTTTGGTTGTGTATAAGGGATACATCATTATATTTAATGAGCAGTGTGGAACCAATATGAGACTTCCTGAAAGAGGGGATGATTCACATATGGTTCAAATGAAAATAACACTCACTAAATGATGACAAGAAAAGTCTGAAACGTTAATTTGAAAAAAGAATAGGCTTTTGGTTGTCATTTCTATATTATTCTCAGAACAGGTAACTCCCGTGGTTAATGTGTATGGAAGGAAAGTTAATGGCATTTAGTCCATTATCATCTTAGAAAAACCTTTCCCTGACACAGAATAAGTCAGGTGTGAAGATTAATGAAACTTAGAATAGAAAGAGGACTTTTCCATCACAAAAGATACTGCAGAAGTTCAGGGCAATAACGGAATGTATCATTTCTGAAAGCAAAAGTTCAGATTTGTCTCCATGATAGCTGACATTTTGTCATATATGCATTACAAAAATACTTTAAAATAAATTAGCATTAAAATAGTCATGATTTGCACATGACCAAATAATTTTAAAAATAATAATTCTTTTTTTCCTAATATGTTCTTGACTCCCCTAAAGATAAAGGCAACCTCCATCCTATATACCTATAGCACAGCTAGATGAACTGCATAGAAGCAAAGCTGTAGTCTGAGATGACCAAGTGTATATGAAGTTAATGGGTGTATTGGTTAGGCAGTGTACGTATCTGTCTCTTTATTTATGTAACAATTATAGTAGTAGAAACACCCAGCCTAATTAAATCAAGTTCCAGCAACATTTTCCATTACCCAGATGTTATATCTGACTATGCTTCATAAGCCTAGAAGCTTATGTTCTCTGAAATACCTTATTCCCCTCAGCATGCTGGATTTTAGCTGTATTTGTTGTTCTAAAGTATACTTTAGGGTGACATTTACAGCATTGAGGACAGCCTACTTTTGAGCAGATGTTTGTGAATATGCCATTGACCTTTATAATTCTTAATTTTATTCACTGAGTTAATTATTTGTTTAAACAGTTTTTCTCTAACTTACAAGTAAAGTTCCAGTACATTTCTTAGATTTTCATAGTATTAACAACATGAGAAGGTATTTTCCTCTTTTGACACATTTTAGAAAAAATTTGCTATTAATACTTCTGATGATAACAGTATTCTGATGATAGAAACAACACAGACAAAACAACTAAGTATTGCAGCACAATTGTGAAATTTCAGCTGAGAATTATATAAAAATTATTTCTTCTTAAATTGATCTGCATGAAGTCTTAGTTTTTCAGTTTTATGTAGTGATGTTATATTGTAGGAAGACCAACATACTGCTGAATATCATGTCCCATTTGCTATTTCAGAGGAATTTTGCTTGCAACAAACGTCCAATTAATTTAGTTTATTTTTTGATTTTGGGTCTGACACCGGTTTATACCATCAAGCTTAGTGTATAAAAACAAGTAAATAGTGTGAAACTCAACCAGTTCTCTGGCCACCATAGTGGATTGTAGATTGCCACTCCAGTGAGGTTTCAAGCACTTATCGTGACAAATCAATACCAATATTCAGCCACCTTATTCCCATGACAAGTCCTAATGAAATTTTCTTTGCTAAGAGTAATGGTGCCTGCTACTGGGTAGTGACTAGGCCATTCATTCAAATAATCAAGTACTGCAAAGTTCCCAAGAACCCCTCGTAAAAAATAAGAAAAAAACCAAAACAGGGTGGAGAGTTCTCAAGGGATCTGGGGAAACTGCAACTTGCATAGCATCATAGTTTGGGCAAACTGGCATCTTTCAATAGCAGCCTAACTTAGATGCTCAGAAAAACGAAGAGGCTGTGTTTGTTGCTTGCGTAGTGTGAATAGAGAATTAAGCTTTATTGACAGTGAATCAGCATATTGGGTGCTGAACTGTTGCTGTACTGATTCCACATCTAGAAAGGGAATTTAATGAAGTCAAAGATAAGGTGCAAAAACTGTTTACAAAATGGCGGACAATGAAATGATAGTTGGATTCTGATCAGCTAACGCACTGCCTATGAAAATAGCAGCTGAAAGATAGCGATCACAGAGGTGATATTGCAGCTAAATAGCAAAGATAAAGAAATGGTAGGATTTCTCTCCTAGCCTTTTGTCTTATTAAAAAAAAAAAAAATCAGAAATCTAGAATTTTTATTTTTGGTGCACTTTTCTTAAGAAAGCATATATTCATTACAATATATATACATTTTAGATTTTAAATTTTGCCTGTGGTTGATGTTTCTGAACATGAGGTTACTCTGTTATACAAAGCAGCAGGCATGAGCCAAGCAAATGGTAATCACAGCCATAAGCTCCCTGGGTGCTGGTTCAATACCACCCATCTGGGACATGCCATTCTAAGCTTTCCAGACTCCTGGGGCATAAATACTTGTCTGGAGTTGTGGCTGCTACAAAGACACAGTAAGTACTGTAGCCTTTGATCAGCTAATTCCAGCAAAGGTGACTGAAAACCCCTTTGTGGGTTGCTTCTTCAAGAAATTAAATAAGTGTATTCAATAAGGATTATTATATATGCAATATATCCACCATAAATGAGAATCTTTTCAGTGTTTTAACTGTTGAATCGCGTGCTAAGCTTACATAGAAGTATGGATTCCTTGACTTCTGTCTTATATACTGGTTGAAGATTAAACAGTCAGTTGCAGGTGCTTGAAATCAAGCAAAATGTTCTTTCTTTTTCCCTGTTCTTTAGAAAAGGGGAAATCATTATGGTAACCATAACAGCAGTGAATTATTAAATGTGTTGGTGAAGTACTCTTGACCTTGTCTTTCTTTCTCTTTACCTGCATTCCACAGTGATGTTTTTGGCTGCTCATTTAATCAGTTGCATTGCTGTTAGACACCAGGGGATGAGGAGAAAGTGAGAAATCATAATGAAGAAATCATTATTTAAATAACAGTAGTAAGATTTGAAGAATAAACACTGTGAAACATACTCAGAGAAGTGCTTACGTTTCTGTTCCCAGTCTGCAGAAACTTTCCTCTCCATGCAACAAATTGAGCTTTAGAAACAAACCCAAACAAATAATACTATTTTGACTTTTTTTTTCATTCCAAAGTCCTTCTCAGAAACATGGACCTGAATGCTTTAAGTGTTACCACCCTGCTTTTGTTTAGAATTTCACTTCTTTGTATTAATGACTGCAGTGTTGACCACTGAATATAATTTGGTTTTTACTTCCATTTGTGGATCTTCGGAGAAAGTGTGAGGATAACCTGTCATAAGAAAGTGATGAATTAATTGCTTATGGGTCTATGACTACCAAAATCTGGAGAGCTAGGTATTGAGCAATCTGAAAATTCCTTTTACTCCTCAAATTAGTAAGGAAAGAAAAATGGAACATTGAAGGTCAGGTTGGATGGGGCTCTGAAGCACCTGATCTAGTTGAAAATGTCCCTGCTCATTCCAGGGGCATTGGACTAGGTGAACTCTAAAGGTCCATTCCAATCCAGACCACAGGGAGACATAAATCTGAAGTCTTGCCCATTTCCAAAGAGCCTGCATCTGGGAGTTCTTTGCATTTTCACGAGCTGAAGGGCAACCATGAAGGTAGGAGTTAGCACAAGTGAAAACTGCAATGAGTTGAGCACTGCTGCTGCTGAGCTAGAGAACTGATTGACAGATCCTTTTAGACACACTGGTAGTCACTTTTACTCTCCTTACAAATGTCATAGACACATGCCAACTACACTGTCTGCTGTGTTTACAGTGAAAGTGATTTTGAAAGCTTACTGCTGGGTGCATTTGCCTTTGGAAAGAATTCAGCTCTTTCCTTTTTATTTGACACTTCAAATGTTTTTATCTTGAACTTTCTCATGAATTTTTATTAAGGAAAATTCCTTTGGGAGAGGAATTGAAAGACAAAAATAGGGACCCAAGTGGCCTGCAGACTGAAAGATTAGAGAGAAGTGGCAAAGCCTTTGGGAGAGATGGGAACTCTGTTATCAGGATGAGCCTCAAGAAGTTATGAAAATTGGCAAAATAGTGAGAAGGGATTCTCTGCATGGTTCCCACTGCTCTTTGACTTTACCACGACTAAAGCTAACTGCTGAAAATCTGAGTTTCCCTTGCTACTGTTTGTTGTCAACTTTGAAGAGGGATGCTAAAGCTAGTAGAGCAGTGTTCTGGTGATGATAGGCTCATTACGTGGGAGACACTCATCTTGATAGCAGCAGGGGCAGCCTGTGGATTTCTTGACTGATGGATATCCAGATCATGCCACCAAGAAAGCTCATTCAACTTTGCAATTTTATAAAAATACAGCCAAGGGATGGAGCTCTCCTTTTGTAATAAAGTAGCAGCTGTTAAAAGAGCAACATGGATTCCAGAACTGACTGAGAAGCTTAGGTTTTCAGAGCTTCTGAATTAAGAGCGCAGAGAAAAGTGTTATCTATAGGATGTAACTACCTTATTGGAATTAGGCATTTAATTTAACTTATAATTTCTTTTGTAAAACTGTCACAACAACCTGAATGAATAGCAGTGATTTAAATCTTTTAGTTTCATAATTCCCAGCACATTACAGATTTGTGCCTTGTGTTTGTTGTAGTGGTAAAATTTTTTGTTTATTTGGTTTTGTTTTGTTTTCCAAAAACGGGCCTGGATCAAGGGAATTGCTCTGGGAGTAATGGAGAGGTTGTTCTGACCTTGGTAGTAACTGTGCTTGGAGAAGAGAGTTGTAAGCAAAGGAAGAGGGTGGTCTCTGGGAAAATGCAGCTCATGCAGAGAGAGCACTGAGAGGATCAGAGAGCAGAAGGGAAGAGAATGCAAAGGTGTGATGGGCAGAGTTTTCTAGGGGTCAGAGGCCAATGTGAAGAGCTTGCTGTAGCTCATAAAGTGCTGAATTGCCTGAAGCTCAGTTAGAACTAAATACTCCAGAAAATGGAGCAGAAAAAGGAAAGCTTGTGTTTAAACCATTTTTACTTTTGTTGTTTCTGATACAATAGCATGAAGTTTTGTTTAAGGAAAAAAAAACAACCAAGCATACCAAAACAAAACAAAAAAACCCGCCACCCCGAAATCAAAACACCCAACTCAAAAAAAGCCTACTAGTTGATATTCTAACCTACACCTTGGTTTTGGTGTCTATTTTTATTTTTACATTACAAGTTTTTGGTGTTTATAGAGAGTTCATTAACTGGGGACAGTCTCAGCAAATTCACCTGTAAATTCTGTGGGATTAAAAGCCTGGACTGAGAAGCAACCAAGGGTAGATGCAACTTGAGATGTGAAAGACTTTTGAAGTGTGGCTTTTTACAGATGTCATACAGGTATTCGAGGTAAGCGACACCTTGTTTAAGATTTATGATTTAAGCAGTTGTCAGGTTAGGGTGGTAGCCACGCTTGCTTAGGTTTAAAAGTAGCCTACAGGAACACAAAATGAACATGGTCTGTTGACTGTCACTGTAGTAAGAGCAGTAACCTGACAGATTTAAATAAATAGTTTGATATGTTATCACTAGTTTCTGGAAAACATATAATACAAAACTTGGAATCTGGCAGTTCATGTTAATTTTGCTTAAAGATGCAGGGAATGGAAATAAAAACTGAATATTTGAAAATTTTTGTAATTGTTCGTTTTCGTTTTTAGGAAATCCTCAAGATAGAAAGCAACCTTGGATTTCCAAGACAAAAAAGGGCTATTTTGGCTTCTCCAGTATTAGTTCCTGAAAATCAAAGAGGACCATTCCCTAAATCTGTTGGCAAGGTAAGTCAGCAAAGAACAGGTTTGAAGTTTGATATCAATTAATTGATATATTTGTCTTAAAATTTTGCAATGCCTATCATGTTGGCAGTAATATCCCATAAAACAATAAGAAACATGAAAGTGAACAGAGAAGACTGTTTTTCTGTCTCTATTATGTAGACAGCTAAAAATGGCTTTGTGTTCATGGCAAACATTAAAAGCATACATTGTGGTAAAAAGCATTAATCAGAGATATATGTTTTCATTCAGCTGCTTTCTTCAGTAGGGGTTGCTACCTACCTGCGTATCTGTGTGTTAGACTGGGCTGAAGTCTAGGCCAGGAATGTTATGAAGAATATCCTACTGCATAGTGTGAATTATCTTGTTTCTATTCTCAAGACCTAGAAAAAATTCATAAGGTATTATGTGTAAAAACATCTTTATTTAATTCCTTCGTTAATTTCTAGTGTCCAAAGACAAAATAAGTCTTTGTAGATGTTTTCAGTTTTATTTTTTGTTGTTTGCAAAGGTCTGACATAGAAGTGGGAAGTTTTTTCTTGTGTTTGCAGGCAACCAAATAAATGACAGTCCTATCAGCCACTTTTCCAGAACTTCAGATAAACAGCTCGTATATACAAGATAATTAAAACTATAATACCAGTAGTTGTTCGAATGGCCATTTAGGCATCAAAAATTATAAGTACATTAATATATTTTTCATGATGGAGGTTTTAAAGCAGAGGCTCTTACGCATTGCTCTGACTTCAGTAGGTGTATTAATGACGTGACAGCTATACAGCTGTGGAGTCTGTTCCTGATTCCCACCTGTATGATCACTGGAGTTAAATGCACAGCTTGAGAGCAGAATTTTAGTCTACAGTAAACGTGTAACTTCTCCAGCTGACACCTAAGCAGTTACTTTAATAATTGGGAAAGTTTTTTTTCCTGTCAGTAAAAAAAAAAAAAAAAAAAAAAAAGTAAAGATTTCATTTTCTCCCCTTTACCCATCAAAAATTTATACCAATCTGATAAATTTCAGTAAGTTTTTCTATCTTTCTGAAGTAATTTTTTAATGTGTCCTAAACTTTCTAAAGCTATTTCTGAACTTTTCACTTCATGTTTCAGTGTTTGAGAATTAACAATCAATAACTAAACTTTTGGCTAATACATTAATAAGTTAACATAAATAGTTAACTTTTAAGACTTCTGTTTTGCAGTGTTATCTCAGTGAGAAGATTAAATAGCAAATTATAGTCTTTCTTCTTTTTGTTATGGATTTATTTATCCCTACCCCCTTCCACTACATTTATTTCCTTTTCCACATGAATTTCCTTTCAACTTGCTGTCTCTGGTCTGTTGTAATCACTGTAAAGGTACATTGCAGAAGTATTTAATAACGGTGGTGTCTATAGTGTTTTGGGGAAGAGAGAAAACACAGAGAGAATGGATAATTCGCATGTTGTGATAGAATTTAAAAAATGAGAAGGAAGAACAAAGGAAAGCAGATTATGGATCAAAGTTTTGTCATGTAACTTCCAACAGCTGGGGTGGAGGACTCATGTCAGTTTGTTGTGATGGCATCAGTAGAATTTAGTTCATACTGCAGGGGCTTGCAAGGACTCACAAGGTGGGGAGCAAGAGGGGAACAACCACACATCTTCCTGTGAGAAAAATAATTCCAACTTTTGTATTCCTTTCATCTTTTTTACTGCAATGTTTCATTTTTTGCTTATCAGGAATGTGAAGTTTTCCTAACTGAGTCAAATGTAGGATAGTGATAATTTCAGATGTGACTTGTTCTGTTTGATACCATCATGTGGTTTGGTTTGGATGTCCATATAAAAGTTAAGTTTCCAGTTGCACTGTGAGTGTGTTATTTTCCCTTTCTTTAGTAGATTACCAATGTAGTTTATTCATCTGTCCTGACGTGCCTCTAGTTTTCCAACCCATGCTACATTGCCTGGAAATGCACAAGGTTGGTTGGAAGTGATTGCAGCAGCCATCAACAGTTGAACTGCTTATTAGTACTTAAATGGGAGCAGGGCATATGCAAAAATAGGAGAGCAGGGGAGAAGAAATAATACAGCTTCATTTCACAATTAGAAAACAATAGCATAAACAAAAATACATGGGGATTTTGGAGGACTTCATTAAGGTTTGGTAATATAAAGCAGGAAGCAGCTATTGCACTGGACAAATGAAAAAATTGGTTTGCTTTAATTAATTACAAAACTTCAAATTAGTATTTAGCCTAGCAAGGAAATACATGTGTAGAGGTTGCTCTTTGTGCTGTTGCTGGCTTTCTGGCACACCCACTTAGGAATTAGTTTATTGCCCTGCCACTTCCACACCCTTTATTAGGGAATCTCTTAATTAAATAACTATCATAGACATGCTGTGATTGTAGACAGAGAAATCTCACCTTTTAGCAGAACTTAAGCTTTTGCATTTTTTCCTTCATTCCTGAGGCAAACCAGTGAGATTAAAATACTTTAATAAAATATTGGTAATATGGGCCTTTGACCAGATGGCCCAGGCTACAGCTGTTGATTGTTATTGATGTGTTTTGTTTAGCTCTTGCTGATACAGCACAGGGATATGATATTCAATTTTTAGTCTCCCTCCATCTTACTTTTCTGGTTTACTTATCCACATCAAGTAAAATTAAATACAAAACAGTGGGATGCAGGTTTATCTTGTAATTATGGTGACAGGTTATTTCGTGCTATGCTACAGAAATATTTTCTAAGGCTATCTTGAGAATGGTAGTTCTATGCATCTATTTGATGACAATCTCCAGACACAGTTTAACTGTGGTGATAAACTGCATGATGGTACTTTTTGAAGTTTAATCCTTTCACTAATGCAGAGCTAAAAGTGCAAGAAGGTAACTGCAGAGATGGCCAACAAGTTCCAGCTCTTCTTCCAGTTATTAGGAGAGAAGGAAATATACAAAGTGGGAGTGTTTTAATATAGATTGAAAGGTTGGATTTTATTGATGGACATATGATGAATCCAAGATTTTATTATTTATTTTAAAGGAGTTGTCCGTTATAAGAAAAAGTATTTTAATTGTTGGCAAAGAAGATCTGGAAGCCATGAGTGGCCTGGTAAAAATTAGCAGGACTTTTTATGCTCAGTGAAGGCCAGAAGAGATTTTTTTCTTTGTTACTTGGCTCCTATGTTCTTTTGGAAGGAAGGGGTGTTTGTTCAGATGTTTTTCATCACATAGTGTATGTGTATTCTCTGCCCCTGCTCTAGGCTCATAGACAGATAGCTGCCAAATGACAGTTAGATGGTAGGACTGACCCAACAAAAGCTCAAGAGTAAAAGTGGTGTGGTCTAGCAAACAAGCTAGAAATCTTGAAGATCAGCGGAGAGGTGGGGTTTTTTTCCTCAAGCAGTGAATTTAAGGCAAAGAGAAAACACAGCTTCTGTTACTGTAGCAATAGAAAAAACCTGAGGAGAGGGTAACTGAAGATAACTGGATGTAAAAACTGCTGGAAGCTTATTATTTTTGAGTGGCTATCTGATTGAGGTTATCTATATATGATAACATATATGCTTCACAGAAGAGAACTGTTAAGTACTGAAGATGCAACTGGAAAAAATACCAAACTTCAGGAAAATGTTTGAAAAAAAGGTGATAGAAGTATTGAGATGATCATGATCCACCAATGTGTGACAAAAACCTAGAGAGAAGGATTGTACATAATAGGAGGACATGTAAATGACAACAGAGGAACAAATCCAACAGTGAAATATAAGCTGAATTAACAAGTGTATTTGTCCTAGCGGAGAATTAGGCAGAAAACGAGGGAACGGAGAAAACAAGAAGTAGAGGAGGGAAAGGACAGCTTATGGCTAGGATGGGTTTTCAAGTCTGGAAGATAATGGTGTGCGCTAACAGAGAACAGAATGATGTGCAGACCAGAGGAGCTATACCTAAAAGCCTTTCCAACACTAAGAGATCTGTGTGTCTGCTTAACCAGCTTCTCAGTCGACAAAAGTCTGAATCTCAAGTCTTGGCCTGAATCTTCATATCAGTTACTAAAAGTGATGCAGAAGCAAGAGAGTGTATTTCTTACTATGGAACTAGAAGCGAGTCTGAGGTCTAGAGGAAAAATCCACTGGATTTTTAAAATTATTTTTTTAATATTCATTTAGTTGTTTTTAAATTGTTACTACATCAAATGTAATAAGACATTTTTAATAAATAAATCTCTTTCTAATCCAGCAAGAAAAAAGATTGTGATTAGAGAAAAATCAAGTTAAGGTATTAGTACAGTAAAATTGGGCAGAAATATATATGAGCTCAATTTATTCAGCCTAGTACAGTGTTTTCTGTAATTTCAGAGTGAGTGTAATGATTTAAGTGAAAGGAATACACTGGAGTAATAACTAATGGATATAAATTTTGGCATAAGATTAGAAGAAAAGTTTCTAGTCCCCAGAGAAGAGGAATTCATTTCCAACAGAAGTACTGAGGAGGGAATACAAAGTTTGATAAATATATGATCACAGTTGCATAACACAGTTGCATCTGATCCTGAAAGAACAGACACCTAGAGGTTTCTTGCTATTCTAGTGTTCTTGAAAATGTGTAATACCCTGCTGAGTCAGACCTGAACAGACCATTGGAGATGTCAGAGTTTAACATCTGATCAAATCCATGGCTTGCATGAAGGACCTGCACACTTCTGACCTTCATGGAAAAATACCAGCCTACCTCAACAATGAATGTGATGAAATGAACAGCACTCCATTAAATTACAGGGCTTTCAATGCAAGAACATGAATTATTAAACTACAGCATATTAATTTTCATTAAAGGATATGTATTTGATGTCCTAACAAACCGTTAAGTGAAAATAGCACTTCAAATTTATCTCTTTTTCTGAAAGGTTTCTCTTCAAGCTTTTTTTTTTTTTTTTTGTTTAAAATATTGGTAGTCACATAAACAATTCCAACAGAATACATTTGTTCTCTTTAAGCTAACAGAATTTTAATTGAAAACCTTGTTAAAATACTCTTGTTTACTTAAGATCTTTCAGAAGAGGCACTTGAGCAGCAGATGCCTTGGAAAACTGTCAAATAATAAGAATTTACCGTTATTTTTTAGTGTTTTGAGTTGTTAATAAGATTAAAAGAATTTTTAAACATTTGAGGAATAGTTTCTAATCTAGTTACTATGGTTACAAGTTTGCTGGAGATAAAGCAGTTCTATGGCAACGATGGAATTAAATCTTCTGCCCATATTGAAATATCCAGTACCTAATTTCCTGCTTCATAGTAAATCATGCTAATGACCTTAAGGAGAGCACCAAACAGAAGAGATCTTACCCTCTGAAGCTGTTCAGCAAAGCATACTACAGTTTAACTGTCACACTGTTTATGTTAACTTTGATCTCAGAAGTTGGTATCTTAAACTGTATTACAGACAAAGGTAGAGGGGTAATCAGTCTGTCCCTGTCAGTAAATTACTTATATAAAATTACTAACATGAAATAAACCCCTGGCAACTTGTTTTTCATTGACATAGTAATTGAATTTCAGACTCAAGTTTAAGGAAAATGTTTGGTTTAATTTGCTGTTTCACCTTTTCGTAATGTGTGTGGTTTGTGTTTTGTAGTTTCATTTCTTTTTTTAAGTATTTTTCACTTTTTCCTTAACTGGTTATAGTCTTCTTTGCAAAAACTAACCTAAAGAATCTCCCCAAAACTCCAGGTGTGTTCCAGCTTCCTCATCCTAAATAAAACCCCAGGCTCATGTTTTAAGAATCAAATGTAGGTTGTGACTTTTACCTAGTCTAATTGATCATACTATGAATGGAGGGTGTCATCAAAAGCAGCAGTCAGAGAGCCCCTTCTAGGAATGCAGAATAATAGTTACTAAATTGCCATTCTCTGCCTTCATTCTCTGTGGTTTTCATGAAACTATACTGATTTATTGTTAACTTCCATTTTTACAGTCTTCCAAGATGATTCTATATCCTGAGCTGATTAATGGAAAGTTTTTTGTTATCATTGTTATCGTAGAATCATAGAGCCATAGAATAGTTAGGGTTGGAAAGGACCTTCATATCATCCAGTTCCAAACCCCCTGCTATGGTCAGGGATGCCTCGTACTAAACCATGTCACCCAAGACTCCATCTAACCTGGCCTTGAACACTGCTGGGGATGGAGCAAAGATCCATATTGAAATAAATTTTTAATTACAGAAATCTCCAATTTCCTTTTGTTCTTGAAAAGAACATGTTAGTTTGATCACTCTACTTTCTTTAAAATCACTCAAAAAGAAAAATATCCCTTTCTGCCTTTGAAATGTATCTTAAGTAAAGCCAAATGAAAATTCAGACAACTGTTTTTGGATTAACTTGCTTTCCAATGTTCTGTAATTACATTAGCAAGAGTGTTGATTCTTGGTTTGGCCATCATATTATTTAAATTTTCTCTGTCTGTTTATGAAGTCATGCTAACTATTGGAAATTGTAGATTTGGAATTTAAATATAGGAATCATGCCTTCTATACTGCATTTATATACACATACATACTCAGAGATGCTTAACAATCATGTATTGTAAACAACACATGAGAACAGACTTGTACACACCTTCCAGACTTTCATGTACTCTTTTCTTGGTCGATGCTATTGACTTTGTATGTGCTTTTTCTCTCCTTTTGATCTATAAGATGCTGCTGTGAGTACATATTGCTGCTATTGGAAAGTCTCCCAATTTCATCTCCTCTTATGTCAGTAAGAATCAGTTGCATTGTTATTCTCCCATATCTTATTTTCCTGCCATGCTGCTATCTGTCTCATATTATTAAACAACAGGTGAATAACATGGAATAAATATTTATACACATTCTCTCTAAGAATTGAAATTATTGTTCAAATATTTGCACAAACTTGTTACCACATTATTTTAGTAATTTTATTTAGCTTGAGTTGCAGTTTAGGCTGAGGTGTAATAATCCTCTTCCTTTTTTCTGGGGCGTCAAATTTGATTAAAACTGGCCAATAGGCTTGAAATGGATCAGACAGCATGATCATTAAAATGCTGTATATTTTTTTTAGGAAGCCAGACTAAAGAAGCAGGTGTTTAGCATAACAGCCTTTCCTCAACAGATTCTTTTCTACCTGACAAAAAAATCCCTTAAACGTTACTGAAGAAGCTATGTTCCTTGTAGCATTGGAATAATGGTTAAATCAGGCAAATTCAAAGAGCAATGTCTGCAACGGGGAACTTGCAAAGTATGTAAAAGAAAAATTATAAGGATCTGTAAGAATTTTATCTCTGATAAAAATTAATGAACAATACAGAGCATGCTGAAATTGTGTAAATAGGAAAACATAATAAATCAACTTTATCCATTATTACTGTGCTGTTGGGCTTTCTAATCTGAATTTGCTAAGGGTCACCGGAACATGAAAATTAATTTGAATTAATAGAATCTATTATACATGGCTTAATTTTTTAAAATAATCATATAGTGCCATTACTGAAATTTATTAGTTTATTTTCTTGTGAGAATCTTAATTATTATTTAACAAATTATCTCCTTTAAAAAGAAAAATGAACACAACCATAATACAGTCAATAATGCTTTGGAAAAAAAATTGTGATTATCTGTTAATGGGAAATCTTAGAAACCAGGATTATTTTTTCCTTTAGGGGGTCACTGATGAAGGGATGTTCTTTGTAAGTAGTAGAAAATTGACTGTATTCCTGTTCTGTCCTCCCAGATTCTACAAGAATTGGTGATTTCAAACTCTTCAGATAAGCAGATACAGGTGTAGTTCACAGTCAGCTGCTATGAGCTCTGAACATGCTAGCTGCTGAATGCATTTGGCCGTTCTTTTTCTTGTTTAAAAGAAAATAAGCTTTGACCACATTTTATTATGTTGAAAACTTTTCCGTCCTGAACAGCCTTTTAATTCTGGGAAAAAATTAAGCACATGTTCACTGGTCATAAACTATATGTGTACATATATGTATATATTTTATAGCAGATGAAGACAGGTACGATGATACATTCTAACGCAACAGAGCAGAGGGAAGAACAAAAGGTAATTTTTTCTTCACATGCTTTTAGAAAGAACAATTTTCTAAAATTCTGATTACACTAAGTTAATTATCAGCATTTTAAATCAAGGACTAGAGGCAAAATACAACTAGGTTGCCAGTTTTGTGTCCTTCATTCTCTCAAGGAGGGACTCCCTGCTGTTTGTGTAATGAACCATGTGGACCCTTATGCAGTAGCTTTCAAAATAAGATATTATTGTGTTGAAGAGCTAGGGAAATTGTCTCATTGCAAATAATTAAGTTGCAGGATCTGCCATTTGTTTCAGTCATGAATATACTATCAGAAGATTTTGGTTTTCATAAATCTGTGTGACAAGCAAATAGCTGACAGTCAACATAAACCATTTTTACTTCCACTGAAGGTTCAGAAAGACTGTAAGAAGGTTCTTCCAAGTTCCCAGCCTCCCTTAGAAAGTGAAATTCCCTTCAAAATATAAACTGCTAATAAAAGTTTTTCAAGTATTTTGGAAACTAGCATGTTTCCTGCAATGGTGGTTGTGTCACACTACAGATCGTTTTCCGTGAAGGAAGGGGATAGGCATCTGAAGAAGCAACTCAAACTGAAGTATCAAAACAAATGGGTGCAGAGCAAACCAGAAAAATTAATAATATGAAGTAGCAGAGACCAAATATGAAGAGAGCTCAAATAGGAGATCGCTGAACTCTTAACTGTGGCATGTAACTATTCACAAGCCTTGGCTTCACTTGCACTGGAATGTGGGGTGTCATGTACTTTTTAAAAGGGACTTGAGGAAGCCTTGACATGCATTAGAAACTACAACCCACTGAGTTCCACTCCCACACGAGGTTCCAGTTCTGGAACCATTGTGGACTGGTCTCTGAAAAAGTCAGTTCAATCCTTAGCAGTTATTGGTTGTCAAATAGTTGAATTTTGTGTTCTTGTCATGACATCTTTAGAAGGATGCAGTAGACTTAGAGAAGCTTCAGAGAGGGTCAGTGTAGAAAATGAGAAGTAAGGAATCAAGAATTTAAACAGAATAGGGCTTGTTGTGTTAGAAAAGAAATAGAACTAAGGAGGGACATGATAGTGCTCTAAAAAACTGTTGATCACATGCAGGAAACATATGGAAGAATTATCTATTTCTTTTCCTATTGAAGAACTAAGGAGCTTCCACTGACTAACAGGTGGTGGATTTAAAGAAAAAAATATTATTTTTGTCAAGAATTGTGATACTTTACACATTGTCACAAGTTGTAGAGGCCGAAAATAAAGGGTATATGTCTTGCCACTGTACCTGATGGTCTGGGCTCTGAGGCTGGTAGCAAATGGTATCGGTCATCATTACAGGCAATAGAAGGGCAAATATATTCTAGGACTGACCCACCACCATCCTTGTGTAATTTGCTGGCATGGGTCATTTTTGAATTGCATGTTATTTTTACTGCTTCTTGCAAAGATGACAAGCTGCAAAAAGATTTTAGGGTGGCTGCACAAATACTTCCTTTGCAGATCTGTATTCCCACAAACAATCCCAAGTTAAAGCTTTTGTTCTCCTAATGCAATTTATATTGTGCAAATGTATCTGGAAAGCAGAAAGAGGGTGAGGAATGTCTGAATCGTTATTTGTATTCAAATATTGCTTTATTATTTACAGAGTCATTCTGCATTTCAAAAGCATGTAGGCAATGTTAGAAATAAAAAGCTTTTTCTGAAAGCAGTGAGATTCAAGTTACCAAGGCTCACATCTTCAAGGGAATCTAGGTGCCTCATTTCCTTCAGCATGATGGTTTGTAATCCACTATTAGAAAGTGGAGTTAAAGAAAGTGGAGTTTTTTGAGATTTTTGAGCATTTAGGTACCTCCAGCGCTCCTGTAGTGTACAAGGAGGAGGGCCATGAGGATGATAAGGGGGCTGGAGCACCTTTATACAAGACAGCCTGAAAAAGTTGGGGCTGTTCAGCCGGGAGAAGAGAAGGCTGTATGGAGACCTCATAGAAGCCTTCCAGTATCTGAAAGGGACCTACAGGGATGCTATGGAGGGACTCTTCATTAGGGGCTGTAGTGATATGACAAGAGGTTCAAACTTAAACAGGGGAAGTTCAGATTAGATATAAAGAAGTTTTCCCTGTGAGAGTGGTGAGGCAATGGAGTGGGTTGCCCAAAGAAGTGGTAAATGCCCCATCCCTGGCAGTGTTCAGGGCCAAGTTGGATGGAGTCTTGGGTGACATAGTTTAGTATGAGGTGTCCCTGCTCATGGCAGGGGGGCTGGAACTAAACGATCTGAAGGTCTTTTCCAACCCAAACCATTCTATGGGTCTATGATTATAATGTCTGATTATGGAAATAGGTAGAAAAATAAAGTGGTCAGTAAGAGCCCCTCTGCCTTGCACTGAGTACAGCTCCCTGAGCAGGCCCCCAAAAGTCTCTGAAGAAGTTCTGGATGCTCCTGAGTATTATGTAGTTCCTAGAGTTTTTTAGAAAGAAGTTCCTTGTCTTTAGGGTGACTTCTTTTGGAGAAAAGCGCTGTTTTTCGGTTGGTTTTTGTTGGTGTTCGCTTTTTTTTTAAAATGTACTGTTATTTAATTTAGTTCCTTACTGATATTCACACATGAGGTGCTGGGCTGACATACACTGCTTTGTGGTAAAATTGCCCTATATGTGTTAACCAGCAGAAATTGTCCATGAAGGCGAGGGTGATTTTAATTGGGTGATTTAAGGTTTCCATTCTGCTACTTCCTCTGCAAGTCACTGGAGAAGGGATAAATTTGGCAACTAAATTTTCTGATATTTATTTTCTAGATATGTGTATTTCCTATTACTCAAGAAGTGAGAGACAAGGAGATGCTGTGTGTTATGAGTGAGAAAACTGTAATATCTAGTTTTCAGTGAAAGGTAGTGCTGTGATATGTAACAGAATTTAAGGGTACAGAATATGCCTGACATCCATGAAATAACATTGTTTTTGTTAGTGTGTAGTAGACAGACATGTTGTGCTATAAGATGTTTATGGTTCCTTCGTTTCGGAGTGAAATATCCAAGCTGTAAACAGACAATGGTGCAATCAAATGACATATCACTCCTTAGACCTGTGGTTGCAATGGAGATATATCCCCTTAACTGGATAAATTGAGAGTTTTGTAGGTTTAAATTTTTGAACTCAGTATCATGTTTAAATTGCCGTAAAGCTCTGTAAATGTAGTTTAAAACTGATACACTCTGTTGTCAAGTGAAACTTCTAAGATATGCCAAAGTGATGTAGAGAAGTGATGTAGACCTAATTGTCAAAGAAAGAGATCTGTTTTCTTGCCTATTGATTTCTTTGGCTGAAATTGAAAAGAGCAATATGTAATTGAGAAGACTTGACTGCTCTTTCTAAATATCAATTTCAGAATCGTCTCTGCTGTTAATATTAGTTGGTAATACTGGGACTGTTTTAAGACCTTTCTGTAGTCTAGGCACAAGTGTAGCCATAGAAACATACATATTAGGTTGATTTTCATTATTAATAAAATTAGTAGACCTTGTTAAATTATTTTTGTAACTCCACAACACATTGTTGACTAATTTCCAAAAAATAGTTACTAATAGAGTTATAATTTTTTTTTTATTTTTATTTGAGAATTGTAGTCATATGCCTGCAGCCTCAACTTTCAGTAAAAATTAAATAACCAAGTCTGACTCTGGGGAAACCAACTTGCTTCATTAACCTAAAGGTTTGTTTTACCTCATGAATTATCCCTGCACTTTCAGGCTTGCATTTCCCTTAAACTGGAAGAGAAAAAAATCTGTGTATTTTGTGTATGTCGCTGAATTCTTTGTGTGGATGGGTGAGCTCTTGTGCTTTTATCATTATATCTGTCAGCATATTATTCAGAGGATCTCCAAATATTTTGATTCTACTTTCATGAGACTCATAAAAATTCTAGTTGAGCCCAGACCTTTTTTCCTGAAAGTGCAATATGAATGTTTCTATATCGATATATATGGTTAGATTAAAATAGGTTCGGTTTTATAAGTAACTTGCTTTATATTTTTTATCAGTAGATGTTATAGTCATTCTATAGCTGCAGTTAGAGGGAGACAGCAGTTAATTACATATGTAGTAGTGGTTAACTTTTAGTTCTAAGTCATGTTATAAGCAATAATCTGAACCTATGTAAGGTAATGAAGTATGGATTGGTTTACTTAATAAAACTAAGTTGGAGAAATGTCTACGAAAATTAAGTGCATTTTGTACACCTATGTAATTGAAATCAAATACGGCCATAGGATTGTAGATTATGATGTAATAATGTCAGTTAGTATCAGTAAGAAGTGGTTAGTACAAAATGGAAATAGCCGGGAAATTAAATGAAGTTTTCCTTTTTAGGTGTGTGTTCTCTTTTCTCTGTATTAGCTGTAAGCCAGTGCCTTGTTATGTCCTGGCTGTAAATTCAGGGCTTCAGCCTTGTCTCTGTTATGAAGGCATAAAACCAAGGCCCAGAATAGTTGTTTCTACTTACAGTAATTGCACAGTACAGGTGGAGCAGGTACTAGTTGGATATTTATGTTTTGCCAGTTTAAAATGGCCTATGTTTCTATTTGAGAGAGACCTATGTTTCTATTTGATTTCTGATTTAATTCCATCATTATAGGGTAAGTTACATGTTCATTAAGCATAATAGCATAAACCCCTGATAGTAATGAATTAACTGAACCACTAAAACCTCAGATTTTAACACCAGCTTCATGTTTCTGACTGATGAGAATCAGAAAGCCACGTGTGTGCAGATCAACAACCATATAACTGCTGGTGTGGATCAGTCTCTGAGGCCCTGTTGTGCCAGATGTTGCCAGAGCACAGCTCAATGTAGCTCTTTCTCTGGACCCTGATGTGTGTCTCAGCAGAGCCAGACTACATCAGATTCACCCCTACTAAACAGGTTTGAACAGATTTCTTCTAAGCAGGTTTAAAATTGCTTTAGCTTGTTCTGGTGGATACAACAGAGCCTCCTTGACACCTAAGCTCATCTAGAAGCAAAACCTTATTGCTACAAGAAAGTTAATTCCTTTCTAACATTTAGAATACTTTATACAAATATCCTAGTTTCTTTTTTTTCCTTTCCCTTTTCTTGCCTTTTTTTTTTTTTTTTTTTTTTGGCTCTAGTTTATTCAGTGTAAAGACTTGACTGCTTCTTGAATGTCTTTGTTCTTTGTTTTTTTCTTTCTTCAATCTCAACTGAAGTGTTAAACTGATTTTTTTTTCCACGCTAATAGCTACATTTACATTCTGAAAGATGTAAAACGCATAGCCATTATCCACCAAACTTATGTAACAGTTTAGTAATTCAACAGCTTAAACTTTCACAAAATCTAACCATTAGTTTTAAATTGTATTTTTTGACATTAAACAATGTTTTGGTAAGCAATTGTACGTGACTGGAAATAATCTAATTTTTCAGAGTTGGAAAATAAAATCCTGCTATAGGTAGGGAAAAAAGTCTTCTATTTAGTCACAAGTGGATTAGAAAACCTGGAAATGTTTTGTTTGTTTCTTTTGGAAAAAGCAAAGATATCTTAATTATATAAAAACTGTAAATAGGATTTATGTATTCATAATTAATGAATTCACAGACAGATACTAACAAGCAAGTTTATAAAATGTACTGTTGCCTTTAATAGAAAAACAAAATATTAAATCTATTTCTGTTGCCTACAATTTTTTTCTTGGTTTCAGAAAACCATTTGGCAAAACCAAACCTTTTATTAGAGGACCTTGTGTGTCTTTACACTCCAGTTCATCCCTCTAAAATGTAAATTTCATTTAACTTCAGGATCAGAATTTCTATTCTTTTTATTTATTAAATGGGCTCTTGAATGCGAAAGTTTTAACTGTTTATAGCAGGTCATGGGAGCCTGAAAATACAGTTGTTACATTAATAGACTGTGGTATGGAATACTTCTTTCCCCTGCAAGCTTAGATGTTATGAAGTAAGGGGGTTTTCTTTCAAGGTATATTTGTTATGAAAAGACATAACCTGTGAATAGATAGATTAGGCTTCACAGAAAATTGAAAAGCTCAGTTGTATATGGGATAGAACCAGAGACAAGTGACCAAGAAAAATATTTTTGAAGCTTAATTTTTTTGTTTTAATATTTTTATTAGTGATGATACATGGAAATGGTAAGGTCTGTTAGGTAGCTTAGAAAGTTATTTTCTAAAAAGAATATAGTATAGAAAGCATATTACTGGCTTCTATCTAGAACTTCCTATGATGGTCAAACTTAGCCCATCTCTAATGATTATTGATTAAAACATGCCAAGGGTACCATGTGTAGCCTTCAAGGATAGGAAGCTGTTACTCAAGCTTTTACTGAATTGTGAGTTTGTGGATTTAATTTTTTTGTTGTTGAAGTATTTTGCAAAAGTAGGCAATGCTGGCTGTGACAATTATAGCTTTATGTTATTATATAGTAGTTTTGTTACATAGTGGAAGCTGATGGAAAGATCTTTATCAATGAAATTTGAAAATTAGGAAAATATATTTAAGAATTTTTGCCATCTGACTTAAAGGCATTTTTTGATTGTGATAGTCAACAAGGTACTGTTTTGGCTGAATTCTTTGATAACACTTGCAAAAGAGATTGCATAAAACTTCAAATACAGTGGAATTAATCACTCAACAAAGTTAACATTCTGTTTATTCTTTCTTATGTCTGTGAATTATTTGTCATTTATTCTCAAAGAGATATACGTAAACCTTTTTAATCTTACAGTTGTATCTTAGAGCTAAAAGCAAGCAGTCATGCAGTTCTTTTCAATATCCTTGAAATCACCTCCATGTTTTAGATTATTTTTGCAGGAGATTTTTGAAAATCTATGGAGTTCCTTTTGTAAATGAATCATTAGATTAAATCAGGTTAGTGTTTGTTTGCCAGCAGAGAAATTCAGAAACAATTGGGATACTTAAGATAAACACTTGATAAGTACTGTCATTGTAATAGAATTCTCTACGTTAAAAGGATAGTTAATAGCACCTGTATTTTCTGTTATAGATTTGGGATTTTTCAATAGTGCAAAAGCTCTGGTAACCTGAGGTATACATAATTACTGCTTTGTGCTTTACTTCTTTAGTAGACCATTTGTTCCAGCAGTACTGCAAGTTTTGATAGGCAGTTTGGTTTGTTGCAATCAACTGAAGAAAGGATTCATATAACTGCAGCTGATGAGCGTGTATTTGACTTGTTATCTGCAAGCCATTAGGTGGCTGTTATTTCTCTTCCTGACCAGTGTAGATTGAAGGGAAACTTCTGAAAGCACACTAATGTTTGCATGTACATTCATTAAACTGTATCTTAATATATAGATGCCAATTTTTGTACGCACATGCATATGTTTATGCATAAGTATTTATATAAATATCTGCGACAATAGGAGAAAAGACTAAAACAAAGACACCCTCACTTGGAACCGAGACAGCTTTTGGCTTGCTGAGTCAGAAAACGTGGATGTTATGCACAGTTAAATTTTATGGCTCAGCTTCTAGTTTTTTGCAGAAGGAAATTATAAAATCTGAATGAATTATCACACTAACTTTGAGTATTTTATACATAAATTAAGTCTGCGTAATTGATATTGTTGCAAAATTGAATTAAATAGTTTTGCAAGTTCAGAATCAAGTGCACTGAGTAATCTTGATGCAAATAAACATGAATAATATTTTATTTTCTATGATTTTTTTTGGGAGAGCCACTATAAAATCTACAAACAGGTGAAGATTGTTTTAGAGTGTGTACATGGACGTAAACAAGAACCATGTTGATTTCATGACAGCTACCAGCAAGTTGTGGTTACACGTGACCTATTTGTGGGTTTATAAAAATTTAAAGGTAGTTTTTAAAGGACATTCTAAAATGTCAAGTACCTTGGAAAGAACAGACATTCCATTTTCTGGCCTCTACAAACAAGTTAAATTACTATATGTTTAGCATGTTGTATCTTGAGAAACAGCATACTCATGTTGAAAATTGTTAGGTAGAAATAAAACTATCATGGAATAAATGACAAAACCTCCAATGAAAATGTTAGGCTCAGAGATTCATCCTTCAATTTTACTACCTATTTGAGTAATGGTTCTAGTTTATGAACTGATTATTTGCTTTACCCAAACCAAGCAAAAATCGGTCTGGTAGATCCTTCATTTGTGATTTTTAGTTTTGTACAGCTCTTTTAAATGTTAGGATGAATAGTTTTTGTACTAATATAAAACTTCATGTAATATTTCAAAAACTACCTAATTTTAGGTTTTTTTTAAAAATCATTAATGCTATCGTTCATTCATGGTGGACTGCTTTTGTCTCGAATTAGAAGCAGTCAGATTTATCAAGGTGTAGTTATAACTTTCTTTTCAGTATATAACATTATCACTAGCTACTGCCAAATTGTCTGTATTAGATCTCCAAACACAATCTAAGCAATGAGGACCTGAATAAACAGAAGTGATGGGAGATTTTTTATTGACTAATAGACTTGGAGTTGAGGATAGTCACAGTGTGTCCTGTAATGTAAAATTGAAACTGTTCTCTGAAACTAACTTTAAAATATACTGCGGTAATACAGAATAGACAAAGGAAAAGAGACACATGGGAAAATAACAAGTGTTCATGGGTATTTGTTTCTTGAATTTAGATGTTCCTTTCACAGATTTAGGACTTAGTGTTTTCTCATGTGTAAATGCAGCAAAAATAGCTCCTGTTATGTCTGATTGTTAAAACACTATTTTCTAACCATTGACAAAATTACTGAAGAGATATTTAATAAAACTGAGTGATGTGTATTAATGTGTTTTTGTGTCCTATGTCTACTGTCTACTCAGCCAGAGAGTCCAGCACTGAGAATCAGAGATTTTGAATGGGATATTGGACTCAGCTAGACAAGAGTACAGGTTTATAAATAACAGTTATTTTTCACTGTTATTTCAGAGTTGTATTTTTGCTTCAAACTTAAAAGACTTGTGAAAGTCATTTGTGCAGATCTGTGGTGGTAGGACAGGTTCCTTAGATTCACTGGGGTTTTCTGGATAGCTCATTTGCAGGCTACTGTTGCCTTCCTGTTAGGTAGCTTTTTACAATGTGTAGCTGGTTTTTTTCCTCTTTTTTAACCTCCCTTAAAAAAAAAAAAAAAAATTTATTACAGAGCCTTATACTTCTTTTATTAAATCTGACATTTCCTCTTAGTCCAAGTTTGTTAAATACAGGTCTTGGAAGGCTGTTTCAGATATTGCTATTAATTGAAAATTTAAGAATACAGCTTTTTAGCACATTGAATGGATATTAAATTTAGATAGCTTTTAATTCTGACTTCTTGAAGACAGTAATAATATACCTGGAAGACAATAACTGACATGCTGGGCAACATAGTACCATATGTATTATAAGCTTATTTGTTCCACTACTCCAACTTTTAGAAGTTTAAATCCAGGTTCTAAATTCTGCATTTTGACAATGACTAGTTTGGAAGTTGTGTGTTCTTTTCAGCTAATTTTATCTTGATTGATTCTATAATTCCCCAGCATGATTCCATGAAGTGATATACGTATAAGATTATTGCAATTATATAGTCATCCCAAAGCTTCTTAGCAGACTGATGTAACTTTGTCACTAATTGCAACTCTATCAAGATGTTTGCGCATTGGAACCTTTACTTTGATTACATTTCTAATTCAAGCCAGAGTCAAGCATCCAGTAGGTTAAAAACTGACCTCTTTAAAGTGGGAAAATAAATCCAAGCTTGTGGTAGCTTTTTAACTTAAGGTGATAATATTTGTGAAATATACTGTGGATTTTGAGCCTTTATCTTTGGGGAAAACGTAGGAAAAGAAGAAGAGCAGACTATTTATTGAAAAGATCGTAGTAGAAGACTGAAGGCATGTTTCACCATGCTTTGTTGGTGACACTCTCACTGACAAAAACAAATTATTTCAGAACCCTAAGTCTGAATAAATTTAGAATCTGAAGCTTTATTAAGGGAGAGAAAGTCACTTATGGAATTGTGAGCAAACCCACTTTCAATTAGTAAGTATTCTCTATCTGAGTAATCACCTCTGTGTCACCCTGTGCAATAAATCGGGTAACCCTTCATTCAGCAAAGGAATACCAATTTGAGACTAGGAGTCATTACGAGATTTGAAATGCTCTCTAGTTGTAGCAATTTCACCAAGCATATGGATTTTTCACCTCTAGCCAATGAGAATTCAACCCATTAGAGCTACAGAAACAAAGGCAATGTAGCGCAATCGGTAGCATCTGTGGAAGGTACAAGAGGAAAGATGGAGGTATTTTTAAAGGCACATGGGAAAAGAATGTGAATTTAACAGAACAAAGTAGGGAGCCAAAAGCATTTCTGAGAATCAGGTATTTTTACATCCATTTATGTACCCATCTAGGGGGCAAAGCAGCTCAGGTTTTTGTTATTACTTGTGGACTTGGGTCTGGATGGTTGCCTTTCCATGGAGACAAATGGAACAAGACTTGGGATAGGGCTTGGGGGTCAGCTGTTACAAATTGCTGCATGCTACTTGAGATGTGCTGACAATGCAGGCTTCTGTGCTTCCCACAGACACTCTGGCTTACCTTTAATCCTTATTTGATGTTAAGTCAGGCTGAGTATTATAGTAAGTGGAGCAGGATTGCTGCCTAATTGCATACCTTTTAAGCTGTCATTGTAGATGGGTCAGGATAGAGCTGAATAGTGATTTGTGTTATAAATGAGGACGACAACTCTTGACAAAGCTTCCCACTGCCACCCTTGAATTCATTCTAGTTCACCCCTGTTCAAATTACGTATTCACATGTATCTGAGTTTCTAATAAATTATATTTTGTTTATTTTTTCAGCAATGAATTAGAATAAAATCAGAAGTAGAGTAACAATAATTATACCTTTTTTCCCTAAGGCATTTGAGGGTTAAATTTTTTTTTGTAAGTAAAATTACTGATCTGGTTTGTGATGACATTTTGTAACTTTAAGGGCCAGTATCAGAAACCACAAATTATATTTACCATTCATGACTTCAAGTTAAATAGCTGCCTATCATTTCTAGCTATTTGAAGCTGTTTTGAATTGACCTCTGATGGTTAACCATTTAAGGTGAAAAGTGAGGTAGACCCATTGTTAAAAATGGAAATTATTTTAAAGAACAAAATTTTAAATCCTTTATTTACATCATAAAGCACCATCAAACATTGTTGCTAACAGAAGAATGAAGTGCTTCATCAGATTAAAATGTTTAAAAGTTTTAAATATCTGAGATAGCCATCAAATATAGCCGACATCTGTCCTTGATAGAAGTGCCAACATCTGCTGAGATGCAGACCTGTGACCTCTAGATAAGTTTTTATAGGCAGAAAAATATTTATCTTCCTACTTTGACCTTCCATGCACAAGACATGAACCATGGATTTGTTTCCTAGGGAACTAGCAGCTGAGGAAAATCTATAATTAGATCTGTGGGTTGTTTGCTACAAATGAGAATTGGGTGCTAAGCAGGTTCTTAGAGTATCCAGAAGTATTATATTGACTTCATGTAATGGAACTGAATTTAAAAAAAAAAAAAAAAAGAGTGCCCTTCTTCATGATATTTCTTTTTTAATATCTTCAATTAAAAAATAATAGTGTACTTATTGCTCTAGGTGCGATACGCAAAATATTTTCAAAAGTCAAGACTTGACAGGTTGTTAACTTCTTCAAATGAAACTGAATCTTAATTATCAAGAGTGGTTTTAGATGAATCATTTTCACCAGCTCAGTTTTTCTCACTTTACTACTCCTATTCAGTTCTTCAGTTTGATTCTGCAACTTCCGTGTCTTATTCTGCAATTCCAATTACCCTACCCGGCTGGAAGTTCCGTCTTAATCCTCATCTTGATTTCTTTCTTTGCTGCATGCATGGATCTAAAGATAACATTTGTAGCTAAGTCCCATGGGAAGTAATTGTAGCTGCAGGGAGAGGAAACAACTAAGGTTTTTCATATTCTCCAGACAACCCAGGGCAAACTTCTCTGGACCTTAGCAGCAGATTATTTTAGGCTGGGCACAGCGCAGCAGAGGTGCTTCTTCCAGCCTGGTGTTAGATCTGAGTGCTTTTTCCTGTCTGACATGCCACAAAAGTGGCCTTGAGTAATAAATCAAGACTTTGACCTTATTTGGAATAGATAGTATTGTGAAATACCTGGAAAAAGGTACTGTAATTGGATTTGTTATCTTTCTCTCCCACCATGTGTAGATTTAGGTACATGTGTGGTGATTACACATTATGTATACTGTCCCGTGTCGCTAATTTCTGCAATTAGAAACCATTAAATGTTGTACTGGATCTGAACCTCTGCCTTTTCAGATCAGTGATAAGTTTGTAATAAAACACCTCTAGAAATCTATTTTTTTTTTTTTTTTTTTAAGGGCATCTTTTGGGTTGTTCATTTAATACTGTCAATCACAGTCAGATTTTTCCCAACAGCTAACCATAGCTTTTGAGCTACTCTGTACTCTATACGGCTATCACTCAAAAGACAGTGGTCCTCAAATTCCTTCAACTAACAGGGTTTGTTGCCAGTTTATGACTTAAACAGCAATTAAGATATGGTGATAAATAGATACTGAAAGGCCAAACCAGCCAGTGAAATATCCAGCCCTTCTGTGATGGGTAATACTTGTAGGGCACTTTCAGATTATGAAAAACTGCGTTTATAAATTCCGTTCTGTCAGTAGGAAGATACTGTTTTGTGCTGAGTCTGGAGTTTGTAGATATGTATGTGAAATCTACTGCTCCTTAGGAAAAGGGGAAGTGAAAATTATTTGTAATGAATCTTCTTCCGCTTGATAAATTAGGAGTGTAAGGAAACTGAAGGATTATCTGCTACAAGAGATAATGCACATCTTGAAGTATTCATTGAATTACCTTGATCTATGAGCAAATGCTCACTGTTAGTTATTTATGTTGGTTAAATCCTCAAATTTGGTGCAATTGTAGATGAAGTCTGCAGGGCCCAATATTGCAACTGATTCTTGAAGGGGGATTGTTGCAGCTGTGTCCAGCTATGATAATGAACCTCAGACTGAAGAGATCTGCTGGTGCACAAGGCTTTCACATGTATAAATATATTTTGGTGCAGTTGGACACCTATACATCCTACTACAAAATTGATCTGAATTTGTTAAATATTTATGCACTATTATGATAAAAAGCCTTTATGCTGAGATCATATTTTTGGTTGAATATCAAATATCCTATCTGTGTTGACTGTTCTAAAAATACCTCAAAAAATGAGCACTGGTGGTGAAATAGCTTGACCAGTTTTTGATATATTGTGTTATTTTCATACATGAAGATATTTTGTTGAGATATGTCTATGGAATTTATTAACCTTCTCAAATTTCAGATTTAGAGTTGTTTTTATTATAGTTACCACAACAATGTATTTGCACTAGTGTAACAAAATAATAGTTGGTATATTAACTTCTATTGGAAGCAGAGCCTCCATTCAACAAAGAACTTAAATATACTGTGTTTCAAGCAATAGGAGTTCTATTTCCTTCATGTACATACAAGTGCTGAATATGAGACCTGATAAGTGTACTTACGCAGTTTTGTCTGGATTGCTTCAGGCAAGGAACATTTGCAATATTTGCAGCCCCCAATTAGTATTGCAAACATGCATCAAAATAAACTAAAACTATGTGCTTTTAATTTTCATGATGTTGTTCCTAAATTTGACACTTCCAAAAATGTTTGCTGTGACAAAGCTAATAATTAAGATGATAAAAAACTCCTGCGGAGTATATCGGTGTGTTATTTTTCATTTTCATAATTCTTTTAATTTCAACTCCTGTGGGGTTTTGTGGGTTATTTTTGGTTTTGGTTGTTTGCATGGTTGGTTGTTTTTTTATTTCCATGTTGCATCTCTAACAGTTGGTATAAAAGTTTCCATATTCAAGGTATTAGTGTACCCAGTACTCAATACTTCAAAGATTTTCTATGGCTATTAAGAAGACTTCAGTTTACAGATGCACTATTGTAATAATGCATGTGTTTCAGTTTGAGGAACTTTTTTTCTGTAGTAAGAATTCTGAAATAAGAAGTAATAGCTAATTTTGTAATCATAGTTTTGCCCAGTGGCCACTGATCTTTTAATGTATATGTTAAAGTGCAAATTTCAGACACTTTCTAATCACGTTTTGCCCAGTTGAAACTGAATCTTGGGGATCTGACATAGAAAATAGATTTAAAATAACTGAATTATGGCTTTCTCTGCTGAGTTAAATCAAGTCTGTTGTCTATATAAATTTTTCTTTGTCTGGGAAATATATATAAGCGTATATAACACACAAGCATATATGATGCTGTATATTAACAGAATCAAGCCACATATTTGTAGTTGATGACACAGAAGCAATGTCTGACGTACTAAACATTGTTTTCCCCAGCTTTGGTTCCCTCTGAAACCAAACTCTTCACTCGACTTTGTGTTCCTTTCCCTCATAGGAGGTTGGGTCAGGGTTGTATATTCCTGTTGCTAGTCACATGTCCCTTTTCACTCTGGGTTTGTGCTTTCTGGAGTGCTGTTCCAGTGCCAGTGAAAATATTAGAATCTGAGTGATTGATTGACTGCCTGGTTTAAGCTTTACATTGAGAGCACATGGTCTGGGAGGTTTAGACAGGGTTGAAAATCTTGCCTCACACACACTGGAGATTCAAAACTGGTCTGGAATTGTTTTGGAATTTAGGACTGTGATATTGCCTACATGATTGTATTGTATATGCATCTTTAACTGCTGAAGTTCTGTTATTTAATTGAATTTTGCAATTATTAGACATATTTGTCTCCATTAACTCAGCTTGTGTTTTGGAAAACATACTGAATGGGCATTTGCCCAGATGTGCGTTGGTTGATAACATAATGAAGCTAATAGCAAGGCTTACCATGTTTATGAACAGCTGTAGAATCATAGAATGATTTGGGTTAGAAAGAACCTTAGGGATCATCTAGTTCCAATCCCCTGCTATGGGCAGGGGCACAGTGTCACCTAAAATATATATTGTCATATGTAATGTGTTTGGTTTTAACCCTAATTATCATGACCAGAGGACATAGTCACTTAGAGGAGCTTTATAATTTCTGTTACTGTTAGCTATGTGAATAAATCACTTGGATGTTCTTGGCTGTCACCCACATACTGAATGAATTCTGAAGAAAGTCCTAGTCAGAGAGAAAGTGAAGGTCAAATTTGGCCAACATGTCCTCCTCTGACAAAGAGCAAAATTTGGTTCCCATGATTAACTAGTTTATCCAGTATTTTTCAATGGCATCTCTTGAGTTGTTCTTCATTTAATATTGTCAATCAGAGTCAGATTTTTCCCTAATTCAATTTTTGTGCTAGCCTGAGGCTGACTTCAGGCCTTTCAAACAACTGTTCTTATATTGGATGGAAAGGTGCACTTGTAAAAAGCGCAGATAGAGGTATTGAGAACCAATAGATTTAATAATTTATTAAACTCAGCAAATTATATATGTTCCTTTCTAATCACAGTTCTTGTATGTTTGGCTTATAGTACTGAAGTAGCTTCTGTTGGTTAGTGGTTTTGAATAATGATGGGAATATTTTGCATTTGTTTTGGTTGAAAGATCGTTTGAGTCGGTACAGAGCAGATGGAGTATCTGACTGCAAAGAGTGATTTTCAGAACAGCAAGGACAGGAAGTGTCTGTTTAAATGCTTATATGAGACCTTATGGGCCTAAACCGTTGGTTTGCTCCTGTGTAATAGAGTGATTAAAGGAAAAAATAGTTCACCTCTTTATATTCCATGAATAAGTTTGCCTCCTAGGAGGTATGGGGAGGGTCAAACACCAGAACCGCCCCCCAAAAAGACCACAGGAGAGTGGGAGTGTAATGCTCTGGAATGAAGAGTAGTGGGGTCTGAACCAAATATTCCTGTCTGAGAATGAGATTTGTTTTCTAATTAAAAAATGAAATTATTATAATGTATCTCTAATTCAAATGGTGTCAAGGACTAAGAAATTATGGAAGTGGTTGGGGCAAATACTTCTTAAAGAATGAAAGTCGTAAGCGGGAATGGTGTGATTAAAATCAGGTTTGCTGGAGTTGCAGGAATGTGAAGTCTCTCTCTGGGGACATTGTGGCTTCTTACATTTCTCTTCTTCTCTTGAGAACACTCTGATTTACTTTTGCGATAAACCTGTAACAGGGATCACATTGCTGAAATGAGTTTAGCTGGAAGGGATACATAATGTCAGCTGAAAAACAGCTCATGGTAAATATGTTTTGGCCATGGTTCAGCAAAAAAGCAGATCCTGTCAGCTAAGTAACACTGTTGTCTTGAAAGTGCCTTTTAGTTCAGCAGAAGCATAGAGTCTCTGCCTTTTTTGAGGAAAAACAATCCCCAGGAAATAACAGAAAAACCCTGGTTTGTCTTGGGTTCTACATACGTGGCCCTGACAAGGCTAGCATGGATCATTTCAGTTTTCAATACATTTATTCTCCAATGTGCCCTTGACATTGGAAAGTGTTATGAAGTATGGGGAAGTGAGTAATGTCTACGTCTCCATCTCGTACTGTCCTTTGGATCCTGGATGAAGAAACAGCCTTCAAGAGTCTATATTATTGTGGGATGCCCAGCTAACTTCCATCCTGCTTGTGCCATCTGCCAAGCAAAGCCAAGAGCCCTTCTGAATTGTGAGATCAGAACAAGGGAGAAAATAAAGAAGTATGAAGTATGAAGCCAGATAAAGTATGCCTGCCTTATCTGTGTTCTCAGTAGGTGGCTGCTTGTGTCTGTGCTACTAGACCATGTTCTAAGAATGAAGAGTCTTTATATGCAACACCCAGCCACTGTCATACAGTGCAGACATTTTCAGTGTTAGAACCTGCATTGAAATTCCTACAGCTGAGAATAATTTCTGGAAAGAAGTGTTTCTGTCCAGGCTTCAGGTAGTAATAACCGTGGGAAAGTCCTTAACATATTTTAGAAATGTAAAAGAATGACGTACAAAAACGAACATTCCAGCAGAAATAATCTGGCTTTGTTTTTTCTCAGCCAGTAAACTGGGGAAGTGTCGTTGTGTAAATACATTGCAAGCTAGGAAATTTTCATATGAATAGTGCTGTGTTTATGGCAGTGTACAGAATAGCAGTCTTGCCAGAGGAGATATGAGACAATCCTCCTTTCTTCCTTGCTCTTGTTGAAGCACCAAACCATATGGCAAATTAAGCCTGATTTTTATTAAACTTTTCATTGTACTGATCTTAGTGTGAACTGGGAAATGCACTTTCTTTGAACTATGCAGCCACTATACAAGCATCTTAATTGGGAGATGTTAATGTCTTCTTCGCATTCCTGGGAGTTTGTAGCTCCCTCTTGTGGCTAATTAAACACTTTAAAGAATCTTTTCTGAAAATTACTTTCTGTACAATCACCACTGTTTTTGAACAGATGATGCAGTAGTACATGGAGCATCTCTAACCTGAGCTTCTGATTACTATACCAAGCATAACTTGCTGTGCAATAACTAAATGCAAAGAGAGGTAAATAGATTGGAGAACAGGGTCTGCAAGTACTTGCACCATGAATGTGACAGTTTCCTCCAGTTTTAAACAAGACGTAAGGACACTTCCAGTCAATTAGAAAAAAACCTCTGCTGTCTGGTAGCTCTGTTGGTCCTATACAGCATATGCTGAAGAATGGTGTACAGCTGAAGTGGGGATGACATACGAGACATGGAATGTGTTGTAGCTCCATGACGTACAAATCTCTTGAGATGGCTTCCCATCAAACTCAGAGTTAAGATCTTTGCCAGATTTGTAATTGAGAGGAAGTTCTCCCTTCAGTCAGTTTCGCAGGGACTCTTATTACTGTTGTTGTTTTTATTGCACTCCTGTCTTCCTATCTAGGGTAGAGAAAGGTCTGTATGTGATTAGCTGGAATTTTTCTGACAAATTACTTTGCAAAGCCCATTATTTGTTTTGCTTTCTTTTGGTGTCTTGTTATAACTCGGGCATTGCACCTATACAGCATCCTAAATTTGCCACAAACAGGTAATGTTTGATGGCTCTCGTGGAAATGACTGTTGCGTAAACATCTCTGAATTAGATTTTTGTGCTGGCCTGTAGCTGACTTTGGGCCTTTCAAACCACTGTTCTTACACTGGATGGAAAAGTGCGCTTGCGAAAAGTCTCAGAAATCAGGGCAGAAGACAATTAATTATTCTTCTTGCTGCAAAAACAGGCAATGGTCCTGACATTACAAAATAATAAGCCTAGCTTTATGTTAAGAAAACACGTATTTTTAGGTTTGGTGTAAAAAATACCAGAGATTGGTCAAAAAAAATTGAACTGAGCAGAAGGTGACTTTCTAGTTGGAACTAGTAAGTTCCAAGTTTCATCATAAAACTGAAGTTACAGAGTTACTTTGCCCTTTCATCACCTGAAGTGTTGTCTGCCTTGGTGTTTTGGCATGATATATTCAAAAATACATGAAAAGAAAACTTCATCCATTAGTGTTTTAGACTTGGAAGGAGGAAGAAAAAAAAAGTGAAAGAGATTTTTAGTTTGAAATTTCTCTCTTTCCCTAAGGGTTTGAGAATTTAAACATTATCTCTGAAATTGCTGATTTCCTATTTCGTAACTTGTGGCAATTTTTTCTCAATTTAAATAAAGGAATAATGATTACGGAGTTCAGTCAAAACCTCTCTGCCCAGTAATCTGCCAACCAGCATTGCTGAATCCACTGCAATAGGGCAACAAACATGTAGTTCCTCGGGGACATTATTAAACACCCTGCACATGTATTATCTCAAAATGGGAACAGGTCCAGGTTTCTAAGGCCAGTTTTTCTCTTCCTCTTCCTGAGCTGTAATTCAGACCAGCATATAAATATTTGACTTCATGTTTCTGTGGAAATATTAAAGATATAAAATTGCTAGAAACAAAAGAACATGAAACAGTAGAGGGAAGGAATGGTTTGGCAAGATTGTCAGCCTTAAAGGGCAAGATTAATTTATAATCCTTCTAGATTCTGGTGTACAAATAGAAATTTGCAAAGCATGTAGCTTACAACAAACATTGTGTAGCTCTGCAAGTTTACATATGTATTGTCACTAATGTCAGACAGCCTTGAAATTGGATTTTTAGGGATTTTTTGTCTTATGGGGAAATAAGATAGTGATAGTAACAAGAATTTTCCATACATGTGTGTGTATATATATATAAACATACATATAAATTTGGAAAGTGGAGGAATTCTAACTGCATTACTAAGCAGAGTTCTGGGCAAGATACCCAGATATTTTCATAAGGAGTTTTTTTTTCTTGGTTTAAAATCCTGGGAAAGGAAGAGAGTAGAAGTGTACAGGAGGGGGAAAACCCAACATAAAAATAGCCTATTTTGTAATGACTTTACAATGGCTAATATAATGTGTGATGGCTCTCTGGTATTACAAGAGTTGTTGTGAAATTAGTATCCTTTATGCCAGTGGAATATGTCCTCTTTCTGCCTTTTTTTTTTTTTTTTAAAGTCAGTTTGCAGCTGTTTTATCAATTTAATTAAAAAAAAAGAAATAGAATTAAATAAATTGACAAATTCTAGACACAGAGTGAATGCAGTAGCAATGGAATAATAGAACCTTTAAGTAGTGAAATAGAAGACAGTAAAGACAAGATAAGAACTGGCTAAGTACATGAGTAGCTTTTCCAGGGTTTAGCACAAGAATTACAGTGTTTTCTGAATGACTGAAACCATATTTTATAGTTATGTGTTTGTATTACAATGAACCATATTTTATAGTTATATTTACCATGAACCATTGGCAGGGAATATACCTTCACATTAGGTAAAAGATCAAAATGGCTTATATGGTTTTAGAATGATTATAGAAGTTTTTATAATATGACATGTGTCTTCTTGTTTTCTGCCATACAGGTCATCAGTAGTTTAGCGGGAGATGGAGTAAGATTTCGGCTCTCTGGTAAGGGAGTAGATCAAGACCCAAAAGGAATTTTTAAAATCAATGAGATCACTGGGGATATTTCCGTGACCCGAGTCCTTGATAGAGAAGCAACTGCCAGTTATGAGGTGAGTACTCACAGCAATAGTATATCTGCCTTTGTGTTGATAATATATATTTTTGGAAAGTGTATTTGCTTTTCAAGGGGCTGCAGTTATTGAAGACTAAATTGCGGCTACTGTCTTACAAAATTTCCATAAAAAATATCTGTCCTTTGGAAATGGTAAATTTGCTTATTCTTATATGCAATAAAAACTCTACTCTGCCTTCTGCATGTAGTTCCTGTCATTTATCTTTAGTAAAAATCCTGTCTGAACATCATGTATGCATTTGATTTGTGAATACTAAATTCTGCTTAGACAGAAGGAGATCTTTTTGTGAAGTTGCCACTAAAGTATTACATGGTTATATTTTTTCTTTTTTTATTGTCAAGCTGTCAGTGGAATATACTATTTAACTCCATTTTTAGTAACGGATATCTTTTAACAGAGATAAAGAAGACTCTTTTAATGTGAAAATGTTAGCAGATACATCTCTGTCAGATGTGTGTCTCATAATAAAGCTTCTTTTCTTTGTCAATAAATACTGTTTCTCTCCATTGAAATTCTAACAAATTATCTCTGAAATCTGCAAAGTAACTGTATCACAACGTCCTGAAATGCATGGTCTAAATATCATGTCAATTCATGTTTTCTATCTATCTGTTGAAACGTGCAGTCAGATAAATTGTGTCTCGCCACTCTGATACAGATGAGCAGCAGAATGTGAAATGCGAAATGGTTAGTACATTTATGTGTTGACATTTCTGTCACAGCATGGGGGACTGACCTCTTCTGTCCTCATGCAGCAGGGAGTGAGTGGTACTCCAGCCATGTAGGGCACAGGCTCTGGTGACAGTTCTGAGTGCCATCCCTGGCCTCTCTGTATTATCTTCTGCCATGCACTATTCAATAATTGTACTTTCAATGCTGTTTGTTTCCTCTTCTGGAAGAGTTTGCCAGTTAGATGACTAGTAATACTTGCTCAAACAGCACTGCTAAAATTTACCATATGTTGGTTTTCAACACTTAAACATCTATTTCTCATCTGGGTCGACAGTGAAATGCATGTTAACCACTCACACAGAATTTGTGGTAGTTACTGATGCCCTTCTTAAAAGAAAAACATTGCAGTTTTTCTTTTTAACACTGTTCCTTGTCCTCATTTACCACCTGCTTCTTCCTTTACTAGTGGCTTTCCACCTTAATATGTTCAGTATAAACCTTGAATATTTTTTTACTGGAAAATTATGGTAATTTTTTCAACCCAATGCATTAAACCACAAACAGCCCTCCTGCCTGATCTGGCAAAGTATACGCTTAAATTAAGACAAAAACATTTCCCTAGAAGAGCCTTTTTTTGAAGCCATGCAAGTTATGTACAAGCAATGTAGCAGATTATGCAGAGCAAGGTGAATGTGTATCCTAATAGGCTGTAGTGCTTTCTAACCAGTTATAGAGCACTCTACACAGCATGCTCGCTGGCATCCTGTTGTGCAAAACGTAGTTTGAAAGTTCTGTAGGAGAACCCTCAACTTGATTAGTCTGTCTGTGAATCCAGCCCTTTGTTTTCCAACAAAGATGTATCACTGTGTCAGGAAAGCAGCAGAATTTTGTCCCTGATTTCCTTGGTATGCCAAAAGATGGAAATACCTGAAAGACACTTAATTTTTTTTCAAAAGTGTTTTTCTTTCCTGTTTTTGTTGGAGCCTCCCCCCTGCCCAGTGTTGTTGATGTCCTGAAAGAAAAAAAATCAAAGCAAAAGGCAATCAAGGAAAGAATAGATCTCCATGAAAAAATACAAGTTCTTTGCAAGCCATTATATTACTAAGTATAGAATTAGTGGCGGGGCAAAGATAAAAATACAAAATCTGTTTGAATCCTTCCAGCTACACAGGGGGCTGCTGCACACGCGCACCGATTTGTTTCCTACGCTTAGTGCATATATACTCAAGGAATGAGAATTTAAAAGGTGATAAGGCACAAAATAGACCTTTGGTGATCACAGTATTTCATAGAACTTTGCAAATTTTGCCGTGTACCTTAAAATGTTTTGAATTAGCTAAGAATATTTACTATATTTTTTAAAAATTGTTGTTTCTTTCAGAGAATATTCGAAATTCTGCTTTTTGCTGCCCTCTCTCTCCTGGAGGAATATTGAAAAACCTGTAGGAGTTTTTCTGTGCATCCATTGCAAGAGAAACATGATTTAATTAGGAGTAGTGAATTCTGCTCGGACAACTGTTGATTGTCTGAGTTAACTCTCACTTTCTACTGTTCATTTTTAAATATTTTATTTTTAGTAAAAGATAGAAAATACTTTAAAATAGAGTGGAAAAATCTGTCTGAAGGTCGGGGCCTGCCAGTTGCTTTGGTGAAGACCATTTTTGTGGCAGTCATGCTTTCAGATGAGTTTAGATTTTGCTTGTCAGCAAAAGAAACTCAGCTGGCAAAAGGAGTGTAAAGCAGATTACATTAATGGCACCCCTTACCCCCAAAACCCAAACTTATTTATCCAACTGATTTATGAGTTTATTTTTCATTAAATCAGTTAAATTGTTCAAAAATTGACATGTATATGAAATTCCAACAAAATATTAATGTTGGGCTGATTAGTTGCCATAGTAATTCTGACTTAATCACCTGCATATTTGAAAATGTGATGGTTTCTATTGAGGAAATGAAACTATGGCAGAGGGGGCTGGGTGAGACAGCAGAAGTCCAAAAACCACTATGTTGAAATTAACCATTAATAATTTCTTCTTTTTTTCCTCATGCGTATGAAACAATGCTAATGAATTGTGTTTGCTAATGGAAAAAGCTAGATGTTTCTGGTGTGTTTGTCCCTGTTATCTTTCTGGGGTTCCTCCTTAAAGCTCAGAGCATGTCAGTCAGCTTCACTTGTAAGTGATAACTGTTCATGAAGCAGAGCAAGAGGACGTAAGGATGTTATTATGTCCAGCAAAGACAGACTGCTTTAGTAAAGTGTGTAGTAATTCCCTGTTTCTTCTAAAGAGGTTTGATAAAGATCATCCTGGTAGGAATTCTCTGGGTCAGAGTAAACTTGTTACAGCCTGTCAATGAAACCACTAAATGATGCTCTGAAGAAGAGGCTTGAGCAGAATATGGGCATGTTATTGAGTTGCTTCTGGGTTAGTGAGATAAGCAGGTAGCCTAGATCCACTTATTAGTTGGAGCAAAAGGTGTTCAGTTGTACAAATATGCTCCCAGATCATGTCTTTGGTTTTCTCTCAAGATTTGAATAAATAAAACTACTTGGAAATTTCAGAAACTGACAAATCATTTAGTACTGAAAAGTGCAGTTGTGGAAAAACAGATGAAGGAACTTGGTAGGGAGACTTAAGATGGACTTTCTCGTCCAAATCGCTGAGGGACACACCATCCAAAACTCGCCAATTCTGAGTTCACTTCAGATCCATTACCTTTTCTGACTCCATCAAAGCAGAAATATCTGTGACTTTTCAGTTGTATCCTTTAGGAAAAAAAAAACCAAAACCAAAACCAAAAAACAAGTGCTTCTGAAAAGAGCTGCAATAACAGAACTAAAGGATTCTATGAGGGTGGAATTCTAGTTGTAGTAAGTGTTGATAAAAGAGTAAAATATGAACGAATTAGGAAACAGAATTTCAAAAGTCTAGGTCTGTAGCCTGTTACACATCAAAGTGGCAATAGATTTGGAGGGGGTTTCAATTGGGTATCAAGATTTTAAAGGGTGTTGCCATTGTGTTTTCATTACTGCTTGCCAAGTGAAAATAGGTGTGGAAGAGAAATAATCAGAAAGTGATCCATTGCAAGCATGAAATGAAGAAGCTTGATAAAACTATTCAGCGCCAGTGTGCAAATTAGAGCTGTGACGAAATTTACCTAGGTAATTTGAACTGTTAATGAAGAGTTAGTTTTAATTATTTTTTGAGTAAAGAGCTTTATTTGCTTTAGAAAATACTTAACAAGCAGAGGTGTGAAATCAGCTTTCAGCTTTTTCTGTAATGACAGATCACATTCCTGTGAAAGGATGCTTTGCGACTGGTAGTGACAGACTGAGATATTTAGAAAACTTCTGTTACCAGGACTGAAAAGCAGATTAGGAATATTCGCTTTATGTAGTATTGTTTCAATATGTTGAATAACAAGTAGACTGAGAACAGGCTAAAGAATTCAGACCAATCAACAGCAACCTAATCTCTAGCGTGAACTGCTTCAGCTGAGGTTACGTCAGACTCTTGTTTCAGTGACCTAGCCAAACACTTAAGCTGATGCTGCAGTCCTAGTGGGCTCTATTTCTGTGTTTAATACGGAACAAATAGTGGAAATGCTTCACAATCATGAGAGAAACTAACTTGGTCAGGTGCCAAGGTTTATTTTGTGAGAAAGATTTTGAAGTATTTAAATGCATTTTTGCAGATACTGAAAATATATCTTACTGTAGCAAAAAACCTAGAAGTGAAAGGCTGTAGTTTTCCTGTGCAGAAGAACAAATTTGCCTTCTGTGTAAGCCCATTTTTGTGCAGCTACATCCTTTTCAGAATAATTTATTATACTGAATCTCTGCTATATGTAGTATGGAGATATACAAACAACACACAGAAAGCATGCTTCTCTTTGAGAAGGAAAACCATAAACTTGCTTCTAACTTCAAGACTAAGTCTAACTTCAAGGTCTAAACTGTATTTTAACCTTGGTTATCTGCACTGATGGAATTGTCTGAAGTATAAGTAAGTGATCCGCTCTGTCTTGAGCTCAAGCAGTGATGGGGCATGTCAGACCTCAGTCATCTCCCGCTCACACCTTGAAAAAAATGGCCGCACTCAGCCCTACATGGGAGGAGGGTTTGGTCTTGTAGATACATAAGTTTCAGTAAAATGTGCTTGATTTAATTAAAGCATCAGAACATAGAGAAAACTGTGCTAAAATACTGGTGCTTTCAAACTGTATCTGTTACATCAAAAAACCTTGGAACAATGGCAAAAAACTTTCAGGGAGGAATCCTGATTAGGAAGGAAAAGTAAAAAGGAAATTTGCCTAGGGGAAGGGGGCAAAGAGGCAGCTCTTGTGCAGCTATTGAATATGAAACTTATTTATATGAATGAGCTGCAGTTAGATCAACTCACACACAGCTGAAAATTCTGCCCGTGGAAGAGTTCTCTAGCTTATTATGTGTGTGTATGCAGAAAGTGCATGAGATTTTATACGTTTTTTCTTTATATTGGTATGTTTACACATATATTCATTAAGGTGTTCACCTGTTGGGGCATTGGGTACATTCAGAGAGTTTTAAATTGATTTCATATTTTTACTGCAGAGGGAGAAATGAACACTGCCTGAGGAAGTGCCATTAGGTTGTTGCCTGGCAGCATTACTTCAAATTTAGCTACCCCTGCACGGACTTCTCAGCAAGCAAGTTGACGATAATGCCCATGCAAAAGAGAAAAATTCATCACTGTGAATGCTAAAAATAATGAATTATTATAGGTAGGATCTCAAATAACCATGGGCAACTTCTTGAAAAAACATTGGATTCCCTCTGCCATGGCTGCACTTGAAGGAATTGCAGGCTTCTCCTTGAGGTAGGCACAGTAATCTTAACCTTGCACAGAGACTTATGCCTCAGCAGTTGCACTCCTGTCCATAGAATAGTCACAAACTATAATTTCTATAAATCTATGTTAGCACAGCATCAGGTGTTGCATTAGAAATTGGACAATTCATAGTTGAGACTCAATTATAGTGGTATTACTCCATTATAGGCATTTTCATACTGGAATAGGTCTTGACAATGCAAAATGTGCAATGTTCAGACAGTCCTCTCTGGGGAGTAATGTTACTCCCGGGGTAACATTACTCTCTTATTACACTCCTCTCTGAAACATTCACTGTGTCTGAAGTTTTGGAGCAGTGAAGCTTCACTGCTGCTGATGGTGTGTTAGGTTGATGTAGTGTGCACATGACCACACAAGTTCTGGAGAAAGCTCCATCAAATCTCATCTCTTAGCAACGCCTTTATTCCGGTGCAGCTTCCCAGCATATCCTGGTTGACATGCCTTGAATGAATTGGAGGTGCTCAGTATGAGGCTCTGACTGTCTGTCTCTCATTAACAAACAACTGTAGGTGTCTGTAATCTCCAAAAAAGCATTCTGTCCATAAAATAGTGTTATGATACAGAGGAATCTATGAATCTTACGGAAACTTGCTCTTTGTTCTGACAATACTGGCTTGGTACTGAACTTTGTTTCTGACATGATTGTTCATGACTTAGCGCTGCTTTTACTTGTGTGGGGAAAGGGTGAAGTAATTGAATCTGTCAACCTAAAACCTCCACTTTTCATCTAGAAACTGAGAGTGATGGATTAGTAAAAGAATTGTTGCTTCTTGTTGTTCTTTGTTGTAACAAATAGAAGGCCTTTTTTAGGATGCCATGAATTGGAGAAAAACAGGTACTGTTTGTTAAAAGATAATTAGTATTTCATTAATCTTTTTTTTCCCAGTAAGATTATAAAATGGCAAGATTAAATATGAACAGATATTTCATCAACCCGGAAGCAGAAATGCAACAACAGGGAGAAACCCAGCAGAAGCAAAAGTCCAGATCCTTCACTGAGATCTGGATGGGCAGACTCCAGAATTCATGGGGAACTTTTTGGCATTGTTTCCTGGGGTCAAAACCAAGATGGTCACCATAACAGTGTGCATAAATCAAATATTTGAGCAAACACATTTTATGTAGAGTCACATATCTTAAAAGTACAATGTAAATAATTGCTTGCACAGCTGGGATATAAATGAAATTTTCAGCTACTGGAAATATCCCTCTTTCTCTCAAAGGTTGGTTTATAGGATAAAAAGAAAACCTGACAGGAAATTAAGTTAAAATTCATGTTGTTTTTATGTATATTCTCCCATTTTGTCTTGGAGGTACAAGATATCTATTTTATATAAACTCTCTAATTCACCATATCTTGTTCTTTTTTACTGTAAATAATCTATTCAATACATATTGTAGACCTTAATGTTATGAGATATCAGCAGGATACTGTGATTCATTTCAGAAGCCACTAGCATGCTCACATCATTTATGTGGAAAGCATACAAAAGTCAACAGTTAGTTTTGTTAGAGGGCATATGCTTTATTCTTAGATCTAACTGCTTGCATGGCTTTGACATTCCTGCTGTTCAACAGCACTGTCGTGTCATTTGTAGGAGGAACAGAGTGAAGCTTCATTAAAGGGAAAAATCAGCAAAGGTTTGTTTATAACCTATAACTGTCCAGACAAGTTAGTGGGCTTGGATTTCCATGCTAAAAATATGCCAGCTTCAAACATCAGGCAAAATTAGTGTTTTCTCATTCAAGAGTGGGAGGTGGAAATTCACAGCAGTAAGAAATAAAGAGAAATTGGAGTTTACTAAGACAGTAACAAATGACACAAAATGTGGTTTCATAGTTGTTTTGTTTGTTTTTTATTGTTATTGTTTTCTAATAGAACCCCACTCTTCGAAAGAATAATGATGTGTTCTGTAAAACAAAAGGAGACTAATAAAATTTTTGTCAGATTATGTTAAGAGTGTCTGAATCTACTTTTGTTATTACATATTAACTGCATTTTAAGGCATTTAAATGTTATTATGATAACTCACTCCTTAGCACGATCAGTTTGTTTCTTTTCCTTGTCTTTTTCTATATAGCAACCCTCAAAATATCTCACTGTGATGGCTCACTCTTCTAGGTGCAGCATAAATGCCTAGGACACTTTGTCTTTTCCCCAGACCTTACGTTTTCCTACAGCGAAAGGAAGGAGTCTTGCTTTGCAGTCATATTTGTTCCCAGCCTTACACAGTGATAGACAAGACAGCAGTTTCACAGAGGCTGCCGATGTGTTATGCTTCTTGAGTAAGGGCATGGCAGGTCTGCATGGAGTAGAGGGCAAGGCTGGGTAAGCTACTACAGCTTAGCTCAGTACTGCCTGTTATTTTGTGTATTCCAGGTCTGCACAATGTCACATCTTTTGTCTGCGGTGTACTCAGATATACCTGATTTTTTTCAGTATGCAAAGGTATAGTTTAGGAGTTCAAAGGAGAGATAGAACATATTTTTCTTTGCTAGTTGGTGCAAGTCAAAGAACTTGTAGGAAATTTTTCAGCTCAAAACCTTTTCTTGGACCCATTTTGACATACTGGCACAGATTAAGTAGGAAAAACCTTGCCTTTATGGATGTTGAGGAGGGTCTTATTTCATCTCTTCTTAGGCATATATTTTTTGTTTGGTCGCGTTTTTTTTTTTCTGGAAAAAGTGCACAAGGTCAGAGGTTCTTGATCCCTTGTTAAACATGCAAAAATCTTGCAGTGTGTATTTTGAAATGGAGTATCTTTCCTGTGGCTCAAGTTAAAGTCATGAATGCCTGGCCTGGTTAGCTTGCAGGACTAAGGTTTTCCTGGTCCATTAGTAACATTTAGAATACAATACAGAAATTTTTGAAGTCTGATTGCTCAAATCTCCATACCTCTTTTTCCTCCAAGTAAAGAAGGAAGTCTGTCTTATTTAGATCTTTGGTCAAAATTCAGAAACTTAATGTTCTAATTGCTAGAAAGACCTTGATTTCTATGGATAGTTCTTCATGTGAGAAATGTGAATCCATAACAATCAACAGCCTCTTTTTTTCAAATGAAAACTGAGGTATGGTTTGTAATAACTATTTTTTTATTAATATTATTCTCTTTAGAACTAAGGTAATGAATTCATTATATTTTTTGTCCATAATTTCCGGTCTGCAGCTAGAGGACCTGCTCTTTCCTTTCTGACCTCTTGTTCTTTATGTACTTGAAGAAAAACATTACCTGTCTTATCCTTTCCTGCAATGTTCTCTTCATTTTCAACCTTCTTGTATCTTTTTTCCCTTGCACTTTTAACTTTGTTCCATAACCTTTCTACTCCCCCTGTCTGTCTTGATGTTTTATGCCATTCACTCATACTTCTTCTACACTTTCTACATTTCCTTAGTGATATTTATTGACCTGGTTTATGCTTTTTATAAGTGGCATTGCTGGGGGTATGCATAACCACCACTTAAGCATAAATTTCTTTTGCTATTGTATAGAACCTTTCTACTGCTTTTCAAAAGCTGTACTGCCTCATCAATTCTAATCTGCTGTGTTCATAAGTAAATCCCTTTAGAAACCTGTGTTTTAGAAACCCTTGACTTTGGATTAACTTACTACATGACCCTAACTTTTCTACAATTTTTGTGAAACATCATAGGTAGCTAATATATAATGCTAAGAAATTTCAGTGCAAAGTTGAGGTTTGTTTCCATTTTAATGCTTTTTAGATTATATATCAGTTCCATCAAATTATGAATATTAAGTAATATATAGTTGGCTGGAAATTATTAGTATTTGGTTTATTAAAAGTCAGCACTGGGATTGTGTCTGCTCAAAAGTGGTCAGGCTCAAACAGGAGGCTGTATCATAAAACCACCTGTTATAATTAGTTCTGTGACTTCAGAACTGTGGTTTAACTACTTGGTCTCTTTAAAATTATTGTAGGATAATGAGCCATAGTTTTAAAGCTGTATATGCCTCTGTGTGTGACAAAAACACAAGATGGGTTTGTAATTTTTTACGCAAAAGTGAGTTTTAATTAATGTGGAGTGGCATGATATTTTGTAAGGTATGTGAAAAGAATTTGTATGAAATTCAGGAATAAGCGTGCTTCAGTGATTCAGTTTGTGGATTCGGTGTTCCATTGTGCATGTTTCTCCAACACCATTAAAGGGAATTAGACTACAACAAAACTTAACATTTAAATGTCATGTTCCAGTTGAATGTGCAGTTATCTTCAAAATCCAATCTTTCTGCATCTGCTCTTTCTTGCACTGAGGTTTAGGAACCCTAATATGATGTAATTGTTTCACAGGCCCCCTGCTACGGCATGTTCGTTGTTATGTTTTTTCCACAGCTGTAAGAGACTTCGAGGAAAAATGGCAGTATGGACCATGAAGTCCACTGCTGAAATGATACAAAAATTTACTGTGTGCTGTAAAAACTTTTAAGAAAACTTTTAAGAAAACCCAAACTAAATCAAAAAACCAACAAACACCCCAAAAGAAATGGAGGTTCTGGATCCATATGCCCATGTAGTCTTCAAAGCTTTTTGACTGTCAGCTGCAGGTTTTACCATTTTTTCAGGCCCACATATGCGGCAGATGATCAGTTTTGTGGGCTTGATAGTAAAATTTTATATTTTCATCTGTCAAAATGAGATTAGACCTGGTTTTGTGTCATCTTCCCCCCAAAAATATATCAACTGTCTCGTTGTTGAGACTGCCATATTGATGGCAACTAACTGTTTTTGAGTAGTGTGCCATGTATTCTTGAGTAATATAGCCAGCAGCATAATTTGTCCCTTCAGCTAGATCTAAGTCAACAAATTGACTGATGTTGCATAAGCATATATAGAATCCATTTTCCTCTCATCACACCTGAACACCGTAGTGTTTACAAGAAATAAAACTAAGAAAATGAATGTTTTGTAAATATAGTTCTGACTGATAGCATTTACCAATCAAACAGTAACTTCAGTTTGTTGCATATATGTGTGCATGAAAGTTGCTTTTCTGCTATACTTTGATTACCTATTACTTTGATAACTACAACTACATAATCCAGAATTATGTGTCACTGTATAAACATAAATATATGATATCATAAACTTTAACGTATCCTAGCAGTTTTACATACAACTACTCTGTCTGTTCCACTCGTTTCACTTCTATTGCAGCCAAATGGAAATCTAGTTTCTGTGCTTGACAACAAGAAATCGATAGTGCACTATCATTATTTGTTAATTACAGTATTTCTAAGTTATTTGTGGAGACTTCAGTCACGATGAACCTTAGGGATCCTACTTTCACCATCAGAAAAGTTACCTTTCCCAAGAATTTCAAAATATGTCAGAGCCCCAAAACTTGCATGGAGTTGGAGTGATCCACTGAGTTCCTTTTAATTTGGCTTCTGGCATTTTATTTTCATCTGCGTCATCTGAACATTCGAGTTCTTTTTGGCAGTTATATATTTATCTCTTTAAATTGAAAATATGACAGGACTCAATAGGTGATTGTCAAGAAAACCATGAACTGTAATGAAACTCAAAAATGTAAGAGTTGGCAGCACCATAACTTGCATAACTGTGAGAATCTCCGTTTCCCCCTTTATTAGTTTTTGTGGTGAAGGCATTCATGGAAACAGGCAATTCATATTTTCCATTTTAGATCTTTTTCAGTGCATAATAGAAACTGAGTGAGGTGTGGGGGACTACAGTTATAAATATTTAGGGAGCATTGTGTGAAGGCACTTCTAATATTACGGAAATTTAACTTGGCATCATTTTGTTAATATGTAAATGATAAAAGTCTTGCTGTATTTGTCCTGGTTTACTCAGGTCATTAGTAAATATTTCTTAGTTAGTTATATTCCTTAAGCTGTATTTATGTAAATGTTTTGATTATTTTTTTATTTTCTTGAAGCTCACAAGGGATGTGACTTTTTTTTCAACCGAATGTTTGTTCATATCAGTTAATGTAAAATACCATATGTTTAGATTCACATGATGGCTCTTTTTCTTTTGAAGACTTGTTTTGTATATTTTCTTTAGGGGATAGAACAGGTCTCAACAGCTACTGGCAAAACTCATTGTGCAGGTGTGTGACCACAAGTCTGCGAGGACAAGTACATTAACTGTAATCCTGATCCTTGTGAAGTTACCCCAAAGCGACATTTTTTCTCTGAGGGTGTTTCTATCATATTTGATTTGTCATGCTGCTGGCAGCAGGAGCAGAGGCTGGTAAATGTTCTGAAGTCCAGCACTACAACGTGGAGGATCATAAAACAGCCCAGTTGGGACTGAAGGATTCTCAGTGGAAAACTACAAGAGTAAAATATTGGAGAAGGTAGTATCAAGCCAGAAAACCTCTATCTGAAATAGTTTTATACAAGAGAGGCTTGGAGAAATATTAGTTGTAATTTTTTCTAGTTTTTGTCATTAGCACATTTGTTATTGCGTACCCTGTTATGCAGTTGTAGTTGACAGGTTAAATTTGCAAAAATAGAGATAGTTCATCTTCACAGAAATCTTCCCAGCCTTTGCTTTGACATTCTTAATATTTATTTTACAGAATGGTAATTCAGATATCTGAGTGCAATGCACTGAAAATACCTATTATCTATTTAAGGCTCTCTTATCATATGTATTTCCTAAATGTACTGTGTACACATAATACACAGGTGATATGAATACAGATTACAGATTTTATTTGTAGATGGGAACAAAAAAAGCAATGTACTGCTGTTATATTTCCATTAGTTTTAGAAGATTTAATAAAGTTAAATAATTGTATTATGTTTTACTACTCAGGAATTACTAAGAGGGAGGAAAACCATGACGGTTTTAAACCACCAGTTTTTCTTGTTATCTAAAACAATTTGTAAAAAGTTCAATTTTTTTCCTTGCTGCTAGGGAAGCATAGTAGAGAGGATAAAAAAGGAGGAAATAAACTATTCTAAAAATAACATATATTTTATATATGTTATATATATATTATATGTATATATAGTCCTATCACTACATATATATATGTCTATATAGGATGCAACAAGGGGTAATGGGGTTAAACTTAAACAGGGGAAGTTGAGGTTAGAAGTAAGGAAGAAGTTCTTTGCTGTGAGGGTGGTGAGGCACTGGAACAGGCTGCCCAAGGAAGTGGTAAATGCTCCATCCCTGGTGGTGTTCAAGGCCAGGTTGGACAGATGTGGTCTAGTGTGCAGTGTCCCTGCCCATGGCAGGGGATTGGAACTAAATGAGCTCAAGCTCCTTTCCAACCCTAACCATTCTGTGATTCTATGATTCTGTGATTCCATAATTCTATGATTCCCTAAATGCTATGCAACTTTATCGTATTTCATGTTTTCTCCTCTAAAGAGGAAAGAGAACACTTGATACGGAAGAATACCCTCCTGACTAGCCATTTTATGAGCTTTTAGTTTCTCCATGATCAATGCAACAATTATCCGCCACTGTATACAGAGAGACCACGTTTCATTCAACAGTCTTGAGATTCACAGGTTTGAAGGCTTTATTCCCACTAACTGGATTTTTTCCCTCAGAGAGGGCTGTAATATCTATCTCACTCAGAAATCTAGACCTTCCAATGGAGACTGAAGAAAAACTCAGCAATTTTGGTACTTGTCAGGCCTAAAGTGTTTCTAAGTTGAAATCTTGGGATGTGAGAATTTGTGCTGTGTGTTTGCTGTGCTCTGCAGGGTGTATCTAATGACGCTGACCTTATTGAATAGTGGATCTGCTGTACATGAAACCAGCAAATTAAAGCACAATCTACTATATTTATGGGCTTTAAGAGACAGCAAACTGACTCTCCAAACATGTAATCTGCTTGTCATACATCTTTGCAGGACACAGATGTGGCAGTACAGAAGTAGGTGCACTCGTAACCTTTAAAATATTAATAATACATCAATTTGAAAAACACGCTGCATTTTGTCAGGTTTTAAATTGCAAAATCAACGTTCACTATTAATTTTACGGTACTAAGTGATCTACTGATGCCAATATTCACTTTCTGTTAAACCTATTTGCAAGTGATATTTGCAACAAATTTATTAAAGGAAACACTTTAAAAGAATTGAGGTGTTTGAGGATATGCATTTAATTTCACTCAATTTCTTTATTGGTAGCTTAGATCAATGCTGGGATTACTACCCTTACCACATGCTTTGAACTTGTAGAAGCAAGCGTATAAATAATCTTCCATGTCAATTCTGCCTGATCTACCCAGGCTGAAATATGAAAAGCAAGTTGTCTACTAAATTGTAGTGAGTGGGATTAGTGAATTGATCAGTTGAATTCTGAATTAAAATTGCAATTTAAGGCAAAGTTGTATCTCATAGAAAGGCTTCAAGTCATTTCCACTAGGTATAACATTCAGAGTAGTGGCTTTTGACTAAGGTTTGTATTCTGAATAAAAACTGTTTTCAATAACTTTTTTTCCCTGTTTGTAGATCAAACTCTTAGAACAGTAGTAATTAATACACAAAAAAAGATTTTTTTATGTTTTTTTGCAGCTTTTCATCTTACAGAGAAAATTCCATTGATCTTTGAAAATACTGAAGATGTGATTCTGTGATTCAGTGCAGATAATTACAAATAAATGCCATCAGTAACATATAAAGATTCTTTTCCAATAGATTTGGCTCAAAGGATTTAAAATGACAGTGTGAGCATTGTATAGTCAATTGCAATTAGTATTTACAGTGTATTGATATACTCTTTGCTGTAGCAGTCTCAGGACATACTTAAGGCATACACCTCAGCATTTGAGACTTACCCAGAATCTTCCCCGATCACAGATGAAATGCCAAGAATTTATGGGTATATTTATTCCTAATACTGGCAGTATTTTGGTACTCTGTTATGAGGTTTTCCCCCTTCGTCCTTCCTTATGTTTTGTTCAGGGTTTTGTTAGAATAGCTTTATCTCCACCGTTTATCCCATTCAGTCAGTATATGCAACTGTCCAGTGTTATTGGAAATGACCACAGAAACTGACCTTTTGATCTTAGCACTTATTGCACAATATATGTTTTTTAATCACCTTACCTTGCAGCCATCAAGAGTACATTCTAACCACCAAAGAAGTAGTTTTAGTGATTTAGTAGGTGCTATTCCTCATGTAGCATCAGTAGTGACTCAAAGCTGCACCTATGTTGAAGGATCCTTTGCTCTTGCTGATTTTGTCGGTTGGATTATGTGAGAACCTAATGTGGTGATATTAGCTACTCAATTTTAATTTTTGCTCTTCAACACCATAAATTATGGTGTTTTATGACAACTGTAAAAGGTATGATTTGAACCAATTATGCATTCTGCTCTGAATCCCAAAACTTGTGAGAAGCATATAATTATGGTAAGTCATATCCACCAGGTCAATTTTCTTTTATCTTTTACAAAGAACACTAGGACAGATGTATGAAGCTTATAAGCATCATTTTAAGCTAGAGATATTAAAGCTGCTTATTAATGAGAATGTTTTCCTTTTCATAACACAAAACTTGTCTTACGTGAGTAGCATGGAGAATTTACCAGCTTCTGCATAGGCTCTTTGCTTTATCCTTAACGGGAAAACAATGGAGGAATTAGAATGGTAGAAATGGAAGCCAGAGGTTCTTTACAAATTTGAGCTGAAATGTATAATTTTCAAAATACAAAAACCCCAAAGCACTTAGTGTTTAAGTAACAATACTGCACATTGATTTCACTTAGTGTTAGATTTTTAGATACCAAGAATCTGCTAAAACAAGATTTAGCTCCTTAAAAGATGTGGTAGATTATCTTCCAATGTTCTGTATTTTGTATAACTTTGTGTATCTTTTTCCTGCAGCTTTTTTAGGGTCAAATATGCACGGAAGTAAATAACATCTATTTTCCCATATGAAGCCAGTATTTGTGTTTCACTTCTCTGTTGTGTTAGATTTGGTTGTGAAATTTTTCTAACAGTTGTTAGGAAATTCAAAGGACTTAAAAACATTTTCTTAAAGGTGTTAGGATCAGTTTTCCTTCTTTACTTATGAGAACTGTCATCTTAATCTTACAGATTTGCTGCTTAAAGTCAGATAGTAGTGCACTTAGTAGTAAATGCTAATTTATTTAATGAATAATGCCAAGTGGTTTATGTCATGCGCACGTTGTGCAACAGTGGTGAGGATGGTAATGGAGCAATAGGTATTGTAATCTTAATCTCTAATCTTTGGGGTAGCATAATTGCATCAACAGTCTGATACTGAACTAAGACTAGTTGTTACCTAGCTGCCTCCTACAAAGACTCTAATATATTAAGCCAAACACAAATAGCTTCAGTAAGAGTGTTCACAAGATAGGATTGAACTTCTAATACAAAAAAAGGCAGAAGAAATAGGTCATTCAGAATAAACTCTGCTAACAAGCAATGATTTATTGTGTTAAATATGGTGCTTACTAATACACATGATTTCTTTTTCTACATCTGTTACGGTATTTTTTGCTGTATAATAATTTTCATTGTTGATGAGCAAGTAAGTAGAAAAGTGAATATAAAATTAGGGATATAAAAAAATGGGATGTTCAAGTTTTTAAGAGCTTTTCTATGTGGGAATGATTACAGACTGAGCAGTGCAGTAAAGAATTTGGCTAGTTGCATTCAAAATCAGGATAGCTCTGACAAGCACAGTTTTTCAGGAAACTCAGTTCTGGTGCTATGTCTCGGATACATACAACACACGAGGTGCCAGGTCCAATTAGCGGTCTGATGGTGGTAAATCCATTCTCCTTGGAAAGAGAGTCCACCATCAGGAGACATTAATTCAGTGTGACACCAACTGGGGTGTTTATATACAGCTAATTGCAATGTCAGACATTCTGCTCAAATTGAGTTTAATTGTGGCAAAATTGGAGTTAATTAAAAGTTAATGGTATAGAGCACATCATGTTGTTATAAACTATGGGTACATGTTTCATATCCATATTATTGTTATTTGAATGGTGCTTTCAATTACTGTAGCTAATCGTGGCACTTTGGAAATGCACTGTAATTGTTTTTACATCACTGAAAGTTTTTGTTCAGAGTAGGCATGTAGGAACATGTTTATTTTTAAAAAACTTGAGAAAGTTTGGGTTGGTTCATTATATCCCAATGTCTATGTCACATGTGACGTTTCCAATCACCTGCTAAGGAAAGGGCTGACTTTGTGAGAGGTCTAGTAAAAGAAGAGAAGAAATTTCTAGTTCACCATAAAAGAAGGATATTCTTTTTGACACTGTCTGTCATACTTTGATGGTGAAATCTCATTTTCCTTATCTTTCATTAATCCATCTTTTTCTAATTATGTCTCATCTCTGGCTGTTCTGTCAACATCTCTTCTGATGAATCTCCTTTCTGTGGGATTTTCCTTGAGCTGTCTTCACCTTCTGTCTCTGCACCCCTTGTGTGTTCCTGTAGCTTCCAGTTATACATACACTGACTGCTTCATCTGTATCCTGACCTCTCTCTTGATGAAGTTTTATTTGGAAAAACTTTCTGTTTGACATGTCCTCCCGGTTGCCTCACTCCCAATTCAGAAATAATCACTGCATCTTCCCCTTTTTCTGTCAGTATAGGCAACCCAGCCATCCTCTTGCCAATCAATCAGCCCAATACTGTCTTCTTGCACCACATACACTTGCTATGTCCAAGCCTTTCAGACCTTTCTCCATTATAATCACAAACGGATTTCCTCCTTGCATACTACATCCCTCATTCATGTCTTGCTCTTCTCAGTCTTAACATCCCTTCCAGCTTTTCTACAGCACAAATACCTTGTATCTCCTGTTCATTACAAATGAAGCTACCATTATCTCTACTACCAGGTAGTTGTACCACACTACCACAGAGTTCTACCAACCATATTTCTTCCTACTGGATTAAAGTCAAGCTATTCCTATATTGAAATTTTGGACAAGTTGGTCTTTTCCACCTACTGCTCTCTTCTTTTTCAAGAAGCTGGTTTAGCTTCAGCTCTTAGGAATTATTTATCACTCACCTTTGCTTCTCACTTGAACACTTCTTTTGGAAGCACACCAGACCTGCTCCTTACGTCATAGCTCACACACTGTGTGAGCGGTGTGAGGCACGAAACACCATTGCTGCTTCTTTAATGCATGAAGAAGATGAAAATATATATTGGAGTCCATTGGTCTGTGTCCTGTCTTCTAATACATTTTCCAATATTTATTAAGACGAAATCTCAAATTAAATGTAAATTTTTTAGTTCAAATGAAAACTTACATAAAATGCAGGGTTGTGTCATACTGCTTTTAAAACTTTTTTGCAAGATGTTAACAATTACCAATGTTCCTTGAGGAAGCCCAGCAAATTGTTTCAAAGAAACCAGACGTAAGTTTTGTTTTCTTTTGGAGAAAAGATAATATAAACTTTGATCTTTCCCAGATTATGTATTGGATCAATACAAGCATTGTATCCTGTTGAATAACAAAGACTATTTCAGGATTGTTTCAAGGGCAAGCACTGTGACTTTATTATTCTAGCAGAGTCAATGGGATGTTACTTCAACGAAGCCAGGGTACAGCCACTGGCTCATGCTTTATCCTTACTGCAGAAAGGATGGGGTCAGTCTGGTACTGGGTGGTAACCAAAAATTTGGGGGTTTTTGAGACTCCATTGCTCCTGCTGCTGAACTTCTGTTTGCAAATTCTAGTTTTGTTCTTTATTACTTAGTACGTTTCTATGAAAGGTGAAACACTTAAAAACATTTTAAGTCATACAGTCAGCTTCTAATTCAACTAATCCTCCTGTGTTTTTTGTATCTCTTGCACTCAGATTTTCACCAATAGAATCATAAAATCATAGAATAGTGAGGGTTGGAAAGGACCTTAGGAGGATCATCTAGTTCCAACCCCCCTACCATGGGCAGGGACACCTGACGCTAGACCATGTTGCCCAAGGCTCTGTCCAAGCTGGCCTTGAACACTGCCAGGGATGGAGCATTCACAACTTCCTTAGGCAGCCCATTCCAGTGCCTCACCACCCTCACTGTAAAGAACTTCTTCCTTATATCTAATCTAAACTTCCTCTGTTTAAGTTTGAACCCATTACCCCTTGTCCTACCACTACAGTCCCTAACGAAGAGCCCCTCTCCAGCATCCTTGTAGGTCCCCTTCAGATACTGGAAGGCTGCTATGAGGTCTCCATGCAGCCTTCTCTTCTCCAGGCTGAACAGCCCCAACTTTCTCAGCCTGTCTTCATCCGGGAGGTGAAGACAGCCCCCTTATCGTCCTCGTGGCCCTCCTCTGGACTCGCTCCAACAGCTCCATGTGCTTTTTACGTTGAGGACACCAGAACTGTACACAATACCCCAAGCGAGGTCTAACGAGAGCAGAGTAGAGGGGCAGGATCACCTCCTTTGACCTGCTGGTCACGCTTCTTTTGATGCAGCCCAGGATACGGTTGGCTTTCTGGGCTGCAAGCGCACACTGCCGGCTCATGTTAAGCTTCTCATCAACCAATAACCCCAAGTCCTTCTCCGCAGGGCTGCTCTGAATCTCTTCTCTGCCCAGTCTGTAACAGCGCCTGGGATTGCCCCTACCCAGGTGTAGGACCTTGCACTTGGCTTGGTTAAACTTCATAAGGTTGACATCGGTCCACCTCACAAGCGTGTCAAGGTCCCTCTGGATGGCATCCCTTCTGTATTCCAATATAAGACCTTTAAAACAGATTGACTACAGGGGATACCGTGATATGGTATCAAAACTCAGGTCCCTCTTAAATACAGTTTTGTGGTTACTTGCTAGCAGCCATCACACTGTTCTCCCTGATCACGCACAAACTCTCTCTGGCAGTAACAGGAATGTTACGTATCTAGGGAAAGATGAATGGTGTTGACCTAAGGCTGAGCAGCTGATGTTAGTTAATGCATCAGGAGGTATATACATGTAATCTAGTCTGTTTTAAAACTGAAATATTTCTCTTTATTATGTTTGGAAATTAGTCTGACCTTCCCTTTGTCCATACAGTCTGTTAGAGGGTTTGCAAAATTTGGGTACTCGACTGACATGAAATATGACAACTCCCTTATTTTACACTCTGATCCAGAAAGCTTTTAAATCTGATCAAGGACTGGCTTGAAAATAACATCCATGCTTTGATAAACATATGGAGCCATGAACATATATTTGTGGTTAAAACACAGTATCTTTGCATTCAACCGAAAAGCAATGAGTTACTTTGCCAAGTAATGAAGTGGCAAGTTTTCTAGCTTACTTTGTGATTAAAGAGTTTATAGTTTTAAATAGAAGAATTTCTGATTTATATAAATAAAATACTAAAAATATATTCTTTCACCTTAAAAAGCATAAGGAACTTTGCATTAAAGACAATAAAAATTGTCCCATTGTTTCATCTTCCACAAGTTTTCCAGATGGTTCTTTTCACCACTACAATGAAGTGGTTGCATACATCTGGGAGTTTAAATGGGCTGGTTAGGATTTTCTTTGTTTCCTCATATATTTTTTCCTTCACATGGCTTGTTTGGAACTATCTAAATACAACAAATGCAATGATATGAAATGCTCGTTTCCAAGAACTATAGTTTCATGCTCAAATCTGTCATTTTGATGTGACAAGGTTAATATAAGGCAGGTAAATGTTATTCTAAATAAATAGATGAACAAATAATGCTGCATTTGAAAAGGCTCCTTATGATAAGAAAAAGATGCAGTAAGATTACTGCTTTTCATCAATTATAAATAGGCTAACACTTTCTTCCATTGTCTTTATCTATTGCGGGCCACCAGTTTCTTCAGTTCTTTGTTCTGTAAAGCTAAAAAGCATGAATGAGGCAGAATGTTTCGGTAACAGTAGCATAGTCACTTTAAACATTTCCAATGACGGGAAATTTGGCACTGCAGCTGCGGAACAGAATTTTATCTTCTGCAATATTTTTCATTAATCTTTTTGCTAAATAAACCGTTTTCCCTGTGCAAATTAATTAACATAGTATCAGGAATATCAATTTTCAGAAAACACCAGTGAGATGTATTATTGTTCCTTTAGACACTGTCATGCAGTAGGGCAATAATCCAAAATAAGCATCTGAAAAAAAACCTGCTAACAAATATCCTCTCAGATTTCCTGAAAGCTGAGAAGTCCATTTGCTGTATGATTTTGCTCAACACTAAAAACTGACCTGAAGAAGTGAGTAAAGACCAAGATAAAAAAGCTGTCACAGTTCAAAAAGTACAATGAGGTTCTCCTTCTCTGAGTACAAAAACTGGACTCTGGGCTGGGAGTTGATTTGTATTCAAATTTGTTTCTTTAATTTATCACAACCAGCAGATCTGTTTTGTTCATTTTTTTGTTTGTTAGATTTTTTTGGTTGGTTGTTTTTTTGTGGATTTTTTTGTTGTTGGTGGTGGTTTTTTTTTTTAATTTAAAGAGAATCATTTTACTGGATCATATGTGCATGTAATAAAAGGTAGCTTTTCTCCTTGTCAGGCTCCAAGTATTTTCTGTATGCTCAATCCCAAGAAAAAGTAGGGCAGTTTTAATTCAAATCTCTGGATGATGCTGGATCCAACATGTGCAGTAATAAAACAAGTGACCTCTATAGAAGGAAATGATGTCTATATGGTAATAGATACATTTTTTAAAAGACTCATTTGAAGGTGAGAGTCTCAGTTTCATTCCATCTGCATTAGGCTTTGATTAAAGCCCATTTGAAATTATACTCTGTTACTCTCAATGTATTTAAAATTATGCTTTGGGCACATGTAGAATGACTAGGCCTCACCATGTAAATTATCTCTTGGGAATAATGCAGGCTTCTAGACTGTAGTCTCATCTGAGGGAGCATCCTGTGAAAACTATCTATTTTAATATGCTATTGGTAAAGAAATAAAGCATACATAGATTGATTTGGACCAGTATATATGAGCAGCCAAGCTGCAGTAATGGCAAATAAGCTACTGTGGAAGAGGAGAGATGGAGCTTTCCACTACATATTCTGATTTACTAGAAAATATGGATAAGATGTGAGATAACTTTTGGTGAAAGCCCAATAAGTAATTGAAGCTGAAATATTTTATGATTGTTGGGGGTTTGAGGGATCGTATTTTGGGAATTTAGGGAAGGAGATCAGTAGCTAGAATCTATGAGAAAAAAGCACTGAAGAAAACAGATATTCCTCTTAGTGTTAGTAAAATTAATGCTGCAAATATCTTATGTTTGGAGCAGCAGTGGTGGAACCCAATAGTGAGTGCTGAAATGAAAATTCTGTGATCACATTATGAAGCTTGTGGGATACTTAAGGAAAATGACACTGCTATTAGAAGAATTCTGGTGATGCTTTAAAGATTTGAAATTATACTGAGATTAATTATACTGTGCAGCTTTAACAACCAGTCTTGTTGGGAGGAATTAATTGTTAATGATTTTGTTTATATATGTGTGAGTGGAAAAAATACCCAAGATATTAAAGGCACAAAAGGCTGATACACTTTTATGCTGAAGTAGGACAGTTACAGCACACTATATGTTCTAGACCTTTTTTTTCTACTTTAAAATTTAGTTCAGCTTTCACTTCAATAATCAATTATAGAAAAAGCATGTCTTCAACAAGCCATTTCCAGAAAAATATCAAAAAATCTGACCAGGAAGAAAGGCAAGTCCAGAGGTTCTGAGTGATGTTGAAAATAAAAGATCTCTTATTAGGTGAAGTTTTTGATACTTTTTTATTCCTTACAACATCATAGAATATTAACATGAGTTTGTAAACCCTATAAATGGAAGTTACTGTCAGAAAGATGACATAATGGGCCACCAACAAAATATAATATATAACGAAATATACCATTCTGATTTTATTAATGAAAATGTGTAAATACTTGATAATACCTGAAGGAGAATCCTGCTATTCTAAACTATCTGTTTTTGGTTTTCCTTTTTCTTCCTTCACCCTCAGAAGTACTTGATCAAGTATTTTTCATTTTTCTATGGTTATAGAACAATTCTATAATATTTTTGTATAAAATTTTTACAGGTGTAATTCCCTGGGGCTTTTGCAATGAAATAGGTATGGCCATGTTCCTCATTTCTGTATTTTCCGGAATATTCATTTATTGCATTTCCCCGCTTTGGTTTCTGCCCAAGTGGTGGTGTTAGCAGAATAGTTTCTAGTGAGGAGGAAACAAGAATGAACGCAGATGGGATGTGAAATATACTTAGCTGCTATGGGATCATCAAAACTTTAAAAAGGTTCATAAATTAAACCTCCAGCTCTTTGGTGTTAAGACAAAACCAGGTGGTTTACAACAAGCTTGAAGTAATATCCAAGCTGCGGATAAATCCAGTATGGGAAGATCTTCAGTGAACTTCAAGACAATGAGTCAATTTCCGAGCTCATGTCAGATGCAGCAGTGTGGTATAAGAAGCAGTTGTAAAGAAGTTCCTCTGTTTTGCTATCTGCTTTCAGGAAGCAGGAAGAACTTCCTTTTGACACACTTTAGGAATCCATGAAGTTCTGATGCTTTTCACTCCCCAAGATCTTCCTTCCTTTCTCATACATTTTAACAAAAAAGTTCAATATGTTTAATTTGGACTTTGGTTTTGTTTCTTTGTTGTAGTGACATGTTTTTTTTAATTGGGTAGAAAGGCAATACATTATCTTATGGATCATTTATGTCTTGGATTGTGAGATAGACTAATAGTCCCAGTAATGCAGAGTGGCTCCTGCTGTGACAGCCAACCATCAGGATCCTGTGGCTTGGGAAATAGTCTTTTTGCTCTTGTTTGTCTGCTTTCTGCATTCTCATTTACTTGCAGTCTCAGCCACAGAAAACCTCTCCTTGCAATGTTGTGTATCATTATTCACTCAAAAGAAATACATAGCAGCATGAAAACAAAACTGTCTTTTTGAAATTGATGCAGATTGTTATTTTTTTGTCCAACCCATTCCAATTCCTTTATAAATTATTTAGGAATACAAATATTAATACTTGAACTGAACTTAGCTGCTTTATTTGTCCATGGTCTCAAAGGAAAAACAATAAAAGAGAGATGAAAAAATTTTTTAGAGTATATGTCATGTTGGTTTTGCACAATCATGTCAAACCTGGCAATAATTTCCATTGGTTTCATCTGCTTTCACTGGAATCGTGTAATTTATGGTTTTGGTGAGATACACTTAAAATAAAGCTTCCCCTTAGAAGTTCTTTTTAATACAGAAAGACTTGTATAAAAAGTGTTTGCATTGTTTTGTATTTAGCTGGAGAAGAGTCTTTCTCCTTGTTTCTGTAGCTGACAGAAGAATATTATAATCTTTGACTCTTAGACTCTTCCATCACTTCTGCCACTAGCAAAAAGTCTTTGCAGCAGTCTCTTACTATGCAAATTGGTGGAGTAAATCCAGGTGACGGCAACATTATTTCCCAGTGCTGACAAATTTAAAATGTTGTTGTTTTCTGCTTCTATTTTGTGTGTCAGAATTTATTCAAAACATGAAATACTTTTTGGGCTCAGAGAGCCTTTGTTCTGGTCTAAACAGGCTAAGAAAATATGGTAAGCCTATAGCGAATAAGTAATTACCTTTATAATTACTTTTAATTATCTTTCATAGACATGAAATTTGGTTTTGACTCATTTGAGTCAGAAAACAAGTTTCAGACTTCCCAAATATTCTACAGAATAGAGCTGCTATTTCTGCACTGTTGTCTTTTTTTCTTTTTTTTTTTTTATCACCTACATCTATTGCAATTGCATGTTTATGTTTTATCTTTATAGCAGAATATTGCAGTGGCAAGTCTCATACTAAAGCATGGCATGTTTGTTTTGCCTGCAACCTGTTAAGGCAGCTGGGGATTAAAGTCCCAATGTTTCCACCACTATTGAATTCTCAGGTTATAACTCTCTAGTTTGTAAGAATACAGACTATGACAGTAATCAGCTTATTCATTCAGTTTGGGGATTTTGTTGTTGTTGTGTTCATGGTTTGGAAGTCCTGGTGAGCTCTTTCTGTCCTTATGTGTAATTTTTTTTTTTTTTTCATGTTGAAAATAAACCAGTGATATGAAATCACTTCTTTATTACATGTACTGAGATGGATCTCAGCTAGTCTTATCCTTTGTACCAAAGCTAACAGTTTTAAGCTCATTAAGTAACCATTAACATGCTGAGCCTTCACTGAAGCCGCACACTGGATATCTCTTATTGGAAGGGAACTTGGTTCAAACAGAAATTAAGAGTGAATAAAGAAACTTTGACATAGTTGATGAAGGATGGTTGTACCTTAGGAAAAAGGAACCAAAATTTGAAGTGTGGATTAAGTCATTGGCATGAGGAAACTTATAAAATGCATAGAGATAAGAAGTTGATACAAGTAATTTATAATATTCCTCTGAGATTGGAAGCTTCTTAATGCCCACAGTTTAAAATGTGTATTTCTCAATTCATATATTTTTATGTGTGGTGGGCTGCAGAGGGATGAAAATTTATTTTGTGGTTATAAAAAATTGTAACGCCATATCATTTATGTTGTTAGTTCTGTTTCTACTTTATTTTTTGGTTTTCAGCAAGCAACCTCATCGTTTTGTTTGTGGTATCACATCCTCTCTTGATCTGAGGGTAAACAGTTTAAATGAGCTGTTAGCACAATAGGAATTCAGGTTCAGTGGTGTTAGAAACCACGTAGACAGGTAGATGAACAGCAGAGTCACTAAAAATATGAACAACAGAATTATTCCTGTTGAGTTTTGCCTCATCCCTGGCAGTGTTCAAGGCCAGGTTGGGCGGGGCTTGGAGCAATCTAGTCTAGTAGAAGGTATCCCTGCCAGTGGCAGGAGGTTGGAACTGGATGAGCGTTAAAGTCCCTTCCAACCCACACCCTTTTGTGATTAAGTGCCACATTTTCCTAAGAAGTCCTATATATACTATATACAACCCCCAAATTTTCTGTGAGTTCTGCTTTTTCACTTTGCGCAATCTTATTTGACTAAATAAAAATTTATACAAGTGATTAAGTTTTTAAAGGAATTCAGATTTTAGTCAGTGGCTTCAACTAATTTGAAAGTGTTTGAATTCCCTGCCTTTTTTGTTTGAGTGGTTTTTGTTTCTCAGTCTTTTGGACAGTTATCTTGTTGATGATCACCTTTATATCCCTACGTTAAACAAAAATTAATTATAAATACATATGAACTTGTATGAACACATACATATTTTAGAATGAAAGTGAGGTATATATTAAATAAGAATTTGCAGAATATTTTTTGTGGCCCTATATTATATCAACAAGAAATTGAATACACACCATAACTTAAAATGAAAGCCCTTCACGTGACAGGGTAATGTTAAGTATTCCTAAATTAAGTCTAAATTATTTTAATAACCACTTTTATTTCACATCTTATCTCATATTGTAAAACTGCTTTAAAGGGTCATTGATACAAATGAAAAGCAGAACCAGAGTTTCATGAGAAAAGAGTAAAGAAGTTACACTCTGGATCAATCAAAAATTTATTTCTGTTAAAATTTGCTTATGTCAGCAGATCCTCAATATCAAATTTCTGCTACAATTATTGTTCTTCAGAGCATTAATTTATTCAAATTTCCATTATTTGAAGTAAGAGGGTCACAGAAGATATTATATTACACGATGCCAAGGAATATTCCTAATTTAAACAACTAAATATATGCAACTCAGACCAGACAGACTCTGACTGGTACTACGTAATATGAAGTAGCCTGCATAGGAACTGAAAATTGAACTGAGCATGTTTGGTGTACAACTGCAGCACTAACACTGGGATCTTGCAGGTGTCATAAAGTTATCACCAGCTTATGTGGGTGGCAACTGAGCCCTAATTAATTACAGGTAATGTGCTGAATAACTTTCCATTGGAAAAGGCTTCTTATAAATGCTAATACCATAGAAGCAACCATAATATGATAAATTATGATTGTTGAACTCCCAACTTTTTTTATAACTAGGGGACAAGACATTTAATAATTAGTAAGAAGATGAATACTCTTCCAGAAAAATTTTAAAGGGATTTAATGAAACTGAAAAAGTGGTAGTCTTATTTTTCAATTTTATTTCAATGAGTGGTAATGTAATGCATTATTAAAAAGAGATTTATTTTATGTGTCTATTTTAGATTAATTAACCCTTCCTAATGTCTATGCTTTTGACTACTATTAACGTGGTGGCAAAAAATAATCTTATTGAAGAAGGAAGTGCCGAACCATCTGAAAATCTTGCTGTCAAGAGAAGCACTCACGTTAAGATGTTATGATTTTATGTATTAATTTAGTTGCTTATTTAGACCTAGAAGAACACAATGTCTTTCAACAAACCATGCTTTTACTTTTTCTGTAATAGTCATCTGCAGTTATGTGTACTTCATTTACTGGTAAAGGTTAAAGGGGTTTGCTTGGGTGAACAGCATTTACTGAACGTAGCCTTTAAATTCTTCATATTTAGGAGCAACAGCATGGCCCTGTTGAAATAATTTTCTTCAATGAGGGCAGCATCATGAATAAAAGTCTGCTCCACACCAGCATTAGTACATCTTACTGCTATCACACGTGTGTGTGTATATATACACATACACAGAGACAAGATAAATGTGTGTAGATCATATGCATGTATCAATTCCATGTTTTCTCAGATAATGAGGATTCAGTTTCAGATTCTAGGTTAATGTGAATAAGTATCTTTTATAACAAAGGCTGAATCTAATTGGCACAATACACTTTTTAGCTGTCTTAGCACACTGACAGCACCTAAACAGGCATTTCACTATTTTAAATGCATTAATCAAGTATCATGGTTGGCTATAGTGTCAAACACTGGAAGAAACAATGCATACTGCTCAGCCTGTTTCTATGGCTGTCAATCTGGCAACATATTAATTTCACAAAGAAAAGCAGAACCTTTTCATAATATATATTTCAAGTATAACTGAGTACTGTTTCTTAGCAACAAGAGCTCAATAGCTGGTGATCCTGAGATGAGCCATTGAATAGGTGTGGAATATGCGCATGTGCTTGTGAACCATAGGGCTTCAATTAGCAGGTAGCTCACAGAGGAAACAAAGGTATTGTGATACCAAATTTCTCTCAGTAATTTTTGTAACTTTTACTTAGGAGAGTAAAGGAGCACTCCTCTGACCCCAGCAAAAAAATACTCTTTTCCCTCTTAGTGAATAGAATAAATCAACTTGAATTGCACGTAAAAACATACATGGAATAAATGTGACCTGACTATGAACCAGATGTTTTTTATGGGTAGAATCTCCAGAAGTAATTACAGCTTGTTTTAGAGGAACCTACTTTTTTTCAGTGTAAAAGGAAAATGTGTGTGTGTGTCATATCATAACAATAGTTTTGAGTTCTACTGATATTAAAGAACTTTAAAGTTAGTTGAATATTTTCTGACAAGTGGCATTTTCACTCCTATTTTTACTCAGTGACTAGTAAAGACAGTGTGGGAAAAAAAATACTGGAAAAGATAAATTAGCCCAGTCTTATAGATCTCGCCATGTAGAATTTTCCATCCTAGATCCAGATTTTACTACTTTTACTTTGTGAACTGCTTTTACTGCTTGAATATATGCTTTTGAAATCAGTGACATTCATCACAGATCGGAATATGCAAAGCCTATGTAAAGAGCTTTAGGAAATGAAATATGTGTCATATAAACTGTTCTTCTATATGGGTTTTCTATGGAACAGAAGGAGATATGAAATTATGTGAAATGGCTATTTAGATTAATTGACTTTTGCAGGTCCAAATGGCAATGGCAGAGATGCTGAAATTGCCATTTCTTTCCTCAAGAACTGGTTATTGTGGCTACTTGTTCCTGTGGCAAGGATATAAAACAAATTCAGGATATTGTGGGCATATTTCCATGTTTTCAGTAGAATTTAAGCTTAACAAGTAATGTAGCAAAATAATACAAAAGGAATAAGGGAGAATTCCCTTTGGTTTTGTGGTCTTTGGATTATATTCTAAACATGATGAAGATGAAGAGAGACGAACCCATAGATAATTAACATAAAGAGATATTAATGTTGTTTCTAATCTTGAGTTTTATTTACTTCATTCGTGTCAAAATCTTAAAAATATTGGAAAACAGCTTTTGATTGGAAAATTATTTAATGTCTTTTAAGTCAGCTGAAAGGGACAAGTTATCGTAATTGCTAAGTGAATTACTATTTTACTGTCCAGTTATTGGTGGCTATATGGGTAGACATTTAGCTTTGCTTAAGCTTAGTTTGCCAAAAATATGTACATCTTAATTATTTATCTTGTTCATTTTAAATACTATGTAATTTTTTTTAATCACTCTTCACTAATTGGATAATAATACTTGATGTGGTGGTTAATATTAAATAAAAGAATCCATTTGTAATTCAATAACCCTGGTGAAGTGAGAGTACAGAGGGGTCAACTACCAAGTTAACATGTTGTGCGATAGACATTGCAGATATTACAGTAGTAATTTCATTCTTACAAAATGTAATACTTTCATACACTTATAATGTTAAAAGTATATTCATGAAAAGCATTCGTTATTGAAAAGTCAACAAATTTATGCAGAGATTAAATGCCTGCTGTATAGTCTTTAAAAAAAATAAAAATCCTTATTTTCTGCCATTCAGTTTCATCTACTACACCAGTGTTAAATGTTACCACTGATTGATTTTATTGCAAGATGCTATGTAATGTGTGTTTTGTTTATCTGTGCAAAACCTGTAACTATAAGGGGCAGTGCCATGAAATATTAAGAGACTTGCCATCTGTTTGTGCAAAGATGTTAGGTGTGGCTGTAGTCAAGGCCAATTGCTCTGGAGTGGGAGTGAAGTTGTATGTTTACATTACAGATGGTGTGAGCAAAATATAGCAAACAGTATTTTCAGATTGCATATACAAGGTGAAATCCTGGCTTTACTGTAGTTCAAGCCAGATCTGTTACTGCTTTTGGTGACTACACCAGTTTATTTTCCTAGCTATTCACTTTCCTTAATTTTGTCAAGACTTACAGTATTTTCATTTTAGCTACCATTTTCACTTCTAACAAGTTCTCTGCACTTGAAAAATCCAGCAGCTCACAGCAATAGAGCAGAAATTCACAAAGACTGACAAGGGAAAAAAAGAGCAGAGGTGTCTAGAGCAAAGACTGCAGTAAAAGTCATGTCATTCTGGCTACCTTGGCCAGAATGTGTTGAAAAATTGTGTGGGGGGTTTTTTAATTCAAATGTAACATGAATGAAAACATCTCATTTGTATTAATCAAAAAGAAAGACAATCTCACTTTGCATTTCACTGTGTTTTAAAACCTCTCTGCCAAAGGGTAAGGAAAGTACAGAGAGAACAGAACCAGAATGTTCATAAGTCTTAGGAAAGGAACTTAAAGGGGTCTTGTGCATGATTACCATTACAAATCATTACATAAACCGTTCCAGCTCCATCTTTGACATGAATTTTGTACACTCAAATTCCCACTGAAAATCTCATTCAGACCTTCATTGCTCCAACTAGAAATGCCCTGTGTGTCCACGCTAAATTCATTTATGTTTAACTATCTGTTCTTATACTTCTATCATCCTGTGCCTTTAATTCTTGTTTTGCTTTCCTGATGTCTGGCCACTGGTAGATGACAGTTAATCCCACAGGTGTTTTTCTCAGTGAATTAACCATCAGATTTTGAGTGTTGTGCTACCTTTGACTTTCTGAAACCATGGCAGAGTGATGCTCAGCTCTTTCAGTAACTGATTACCTATAAAACTGTCTGTCTTATGTGGATGGTTCATTTTTGGCTAACTTGCTTTTAGTGCTTCCTATGCAGATGATGAAATACCTAAGTAAGGATCTATCAAGATCCAGAAGGACTTATCTGTGAGTTTTACAAAGAGCATAGTTGATAGTATTAAGACTTTTGTATCAACTCTTCCCAAGATAGATCATGGCACAGTATCCAGGCAGTACAGTATAGGTTGTTTCTAAGAGATTACTACAAAATTGGTCATAAAGATTGTCTGTTAATTGAAATAATAGCACTGTGATGTCTTCCTTACAGTCACAAGTGTGTCTTTAAATTTAGATTTCAAGCTTATTGGAGTAGGGCCTATCTCTAACCATGCAGGTTAGTTTATATGTTGTTCATCCCAGAGAGGATCCTGATTTATTCCTGCTATTACAATAATAGAAATAATAAGCATCAATAAGGTGAAATAATGTGAAAATAGAGAACATACATTTTAGCCAGCAGTCTTTCAAAATGTTTTTTCACGTTTTTAAATTCTGTGATGACAGTTTACTGAAGGAATGAAGGCAATTTACATTTTAAAGCTTAGTTTACAAAATTGGCTTGGCTCATTAAAAAGTCATGGTTGGGTTTTCACAAATCTGACCCTTCTACCTGTTTATCCTGTTCCTTTGTCCTATTCATGTTTAATCTCTGTATATATGCATAGCATTCCCATCTTCCAGTAAAAAAGAAAACTACTTTTAAACTCTTCGTTACACAGGTAGCTTGAAACAGCCTTATCCTGCAACCTGTGGGAGAGATTTCACTGACTTCTAGACTTATTTGTCAATCTCCATTGCCAAGCAACCTGCTTGCAACTGCAGACATATGAAATTTATACCCACTTCATTTTCAAACTGCATTACTGAGAATTCCATTTAATCGATGTATATTCCATTCTGACTTTTACATCTTCCTGAAGCTTCCATTCTCATCAAAGACTTGCACGGTTTTGTTACCTGCTTTTCCTCTCTTCCCTTTTTTTTTTTTTTTTGTCAGCTAATAGCTATTCAGAATGCACATTTTAGATGAAAAAATGTTCAATTATATTCTTTCTTCTCCTGGAAAGTTCGAAAACCGGGAAAGCAAAATGGACATTAAAAGCTTGAATTCTGACTTGCATGCAGATAAAGCTCAATAATCAGATTCTTTTGTGGCCTGTCTTCATTCCAGCTTGTATAGGGAAGCAAAAATTAAGCCCTCTCTACATAACAGCCTATTTTCAACTGGCTTTTCATCTCCATAAAGGACAAACAACTTTGTATGAGGTTTCCTGCATGCCCGCTGTTCAGACAGGATGCAAACTTTTCATAGCACAAGTTTGTCTTTTAATATGAGTAAGGAAAGTCAGTATTAGGCATGATCCAGAACTGAATTAAGTTTGAAGGTATGTCTGGTGACAAGTTGCGTGAAATTTTGAATATCACAGGTACCAAGGTGGTGAAGTAGGTGAGACTGTGAAGTTGATCTGAGGGTGTCTAAACTTTTAGTTTAGACTTTAGTTGTCCCCTCTTACTGTATTTTGCTTTAAATGAAAGCAAATGGGAAGTTATGCTCTGGAGCACATCTTTCACACTTGAGTTCATCCACAGAGTGGTGCAAGAGGTGCAGAGTGTGAGTGTCAGTCTTTGACACTGACTTTGCTCTGTGGATCCCCTGTGCCTGTCCTGGTGTCTGTGCTCCTGTTGCTTGGGTGCTGACACCATGTATTGCACCACTGTGAGTAATAATTCTCTTACTAAAGATACATACTAGTTTGCAAACTTGGGTTCCTTCCATATGATTGAAGGGTTCCATTAAATGCAATAATGTTCCCCGAGGTCTGCAAAATTGTGTGTGAAAAATGTTTCTTACAATTATGCAGGAACTACTAAGATGATGACCACCTGTGCAGTAATTCAGTTTTTTTTTGAGTATTAAATAGGACATTCATCTCCTGAGTTTCAGAAGCAGCCCATTTTTGAGAGAGAGATTTTTCCTCTGGTATTTAAAGGTTCATACTTTATCAAAACCAGAAATTAAACACTTCATGTATTGCTGTTTCTGTTCTTTTTATGTACATGTGTGTGAATATTTTTGTTGTTCTCAGTAATAGAAAGTGAAGAACGTTGTTTGGGCATATGGGTTTCCTGTCAAATATACAAGACAAGCGATCACCAGAAAATAGACCACAACACACTATAAGAATGAAGAAACAGCAAAATACAAGGGCTTTTTTGTTACTCAGAAACCTTGCAATATGTAAAAGTGAATTCACTGGAAGTCCGAGAGTCCTCTTTTCCTTCCACTTGTCAATTTTTCATTTCTTTGTTACAGACCTTTTTCTAGAGTAACTTTGGTGAAGGTATTGGATGAAAGCTAGGGACTGAGAAGTTGTAAAGTTTTCAGGATTTTGGTTTGACAATTTGGTTAGTTTCTCCATTTGCTGTTTAAACCAGCAACTAACAGTTGGGATTCTCCAGATGTCAATAACTCTTTCAGGAACAGGATGGTTGCTGGTTACAATATACTTTGCCAGTCTTGTAATAAGGTTGGCAAAGTGTAAGACATGATCCAGGTTATATCTGATCTTCGCTGCTGTATCATAAGCTGGTAGGAGCACACACTGAGACAGAGGGGAAAACTGGTTCTTTCTGTACAGAGTTCTCCAACACTAGCAAGTCTTCAGAATAGTTATAGGTTCAGATCCTCAAATGAAATGCAAATGTTCAAATGGTAAAAATCAATTCGTAATGTCATTGAACTCTAGGAATCTTAAGCAGTAAGACAAGATAATGTTATTACCAATTTTCTTGTCTGGTGTGAATTCCCTAACTTCTAACATCTGTATACAGGGTCCATATCTTTTATTGAAAGATTACACTTTGTCTACACTAACATCTATAATATTCTTCAAAAATCAGCTTTTCAAAAGCTAAGGTTAAAAATTAAGAAACTATTAACCTTTATTAATTGTGAGTCCAGAAGTAAGTATTGTTTTTTAGCAGTAAGTTCTTAGTGTATTGTTAAAGAAGGTGTAGATGGAGTTGCAGATTCTCGGTGTGCTCATGGATTATATTAAGCTTAAAGTGGTTCCATATGATGATCACTTGTTTAAGTAGCACGCATTTCAACAGCACTTAAAACTTGTACTCACATGATTGACAGTAATGATTCTGCAGGAGACACTAGAGCCTGTCAAGTGGGTAATTTGTTTTTTTAAAGAATTGCTTGAATACCTGTTTATGCTGTAGACTATAACAGTGCGGGAGACGTTGTGATGATATAGCCAGTAAATAGGATGGTTACCATTGTTTTAAGTATCTGAAATACCTGCCAAGAAAATCCAGCATGATGACTGTGAAAAAATAGATATTTATATACCTGTAAAACTTGGTAAAGACAAAGGCATGTTTTCAGTCTATCTGCCTCTAGTTTTTTATCATCAAAATTATTAATTGTTTGAATATTGCTTCAATAAATAAGGGATCATAGTACTATTGCTTATATCTTCTATAATGTGGTTATGTGTGATATCTGTTTCATTTCATGAAGGTTACTTCTTAACAAATTGTTGTCCTGACCTGAATGCACATGGAACTCATGGGAGTTTAAGCAAGGTAGATTTTGTCAATGCAGTTGGTAACTTTCTTAAATCCACTAGTCCACTTTAGAGCTGGATTAGTCTAAATTACAGATAGTCATCATTAGTGGGGAATAAGATGCATGTGGAGTGATGTAAGAAATTAGTACATTGTCCTCTATGTTTACTTCCCATTCTTAATCCACAGTAACTTTCCAGGGTAAGAAACACAAGCACGGTGGGATGGATTCCCATGGACCCACCCAAGAGGATAAATGCAGCACCCAGGACAGTGACCCACCTCAGCAGTCTCCAGTCTTTCTTTTTCCCTCAAGGCCTTCTGTGAGGGTGGTGCGGGTTCACTAATTGCAATAGTTGTATGGCAGTCTGTCCAGCATGTTTAATTATGCAAGGTGCATACATAGTAAAGTCTCTGATGCTAGTCAGGGCTTTATACCCTCTAGAGCTGCCAGGGTTTTGCAATGCTGCTGTGTGTTAACAGCAGAAGTCTGCTGCCAGCAGGAAGTGAAAGATAGTTGCGTCTCTAAAAGGTTGTAAGGTAATGCAGAAGTATGGGCCTGACCTGCTTTCTTAGTATATCCTCTTTGTGTTTATGGCATAAAGGTCTACTATTTGTAAAGTTACCTTTCAGAAAGTCTCTTCGTTCTTTGAATACAAAAGGAAAAGAAGAAGGTGGATGGGTGCCACCTCAGCTTTTACCTTGCATTTTCTTGACTTCTCTGCTTTTAAATACAGACTGTAGGATTTCAGTTCCACCTCAGACCTGTGCTAATCTTAATGAGACTGTTCACACTCCTCAGTAAATGCTTATGCCCTTTTGGAGTTTTTATACGGGGAGTTGTATGGAAGAAAGTAGGAGAACTTACATGTAGCCCTCACCAGTACTTTGCATTAAGAATTTTGAACATAAACTACAGGCTCTGCTTAAGCTATGATGCATTAGAAAATCAGATTTAATAAGATTACAACTTCAAGCATCTGATACTGGTTGAAGTTTTTCAATTTCTGAATAGTAATCTTTTGTTTAATATTCTTAGCGGATTAAATCTCCTTGAATTCCAGAAACCTTTAATCTGTATATGTAATAATAAGGTACTACTGTTGAAGAGCTAAATGCTTTATTCACACATTTTTAAGTTTCAGGGGTCTGTGTTGAGAATAGCAGAATGTTCTTTGTAGAAGACTATTTTGATCATAGGCTTTATTGACTGGTGAAATAGTGTTTATCTTCACGATACGAAAATGCAGGAGCTTTAAAGCACAATAAAGAAAACCACTGAATAGAATTCTCCTTCCACTCCAATCTCATTTGTTGAAACAGAATGCATATTAATTAAAAATTTAGACACTTCATTTCTGTTGCAAGGCTCCTTGCAAAAGACAAATTATTTTATACATCTAGTATGTGTTAGAACTGACAGATGAGATTAATATGCTTCTTAAATTACCATTACCAAGGGTCAATTATAAAGTGAACTAACCTTGTGAAAGTCATTCTGAAAGTCTAGTTACGGATCTGTAATGGTCCCTGTCAAATTACGTAGAATTGAGAAAATGAGAAAGCTGTCAAATAAATACGATACCTACTAATTACATTCTGCATAAGGTAAATGAGCTTTTGTGGTTGTTGGTGGAAGGAACAAGAAATAACTCTAAGAACTGTTACCAATAATTATACACAGATTTGGAGAAAAATTTACTTGAGAGGACTTGTATATACAGTAAGCTGTCTTGGTAAGGAAAAAATGAAATTTCTTGGAAGTCACAAAATAGGTGATGTGAAGGTTGAACAGCAACTACAGAAATATTTCTTAGGCTATTCTATTGATTATCACCTAGGTTAATATAAATTCCCAGATCTTTTTCTTCATTTATTATGGTACACTTTTTAGTTGGTCTCTTAATCTTTAGATATTAACTTATAGAAATAAAGTTTTCATTGTAACAAGAGAGAAAACAGCCATGTGTGATTTGACAAAAACTAACACTCTGAGGAAAACTTCCCACTCTCTCTGGGAAGGACTTGAAAAAATACTTAGCTCCATACCTGCAGGCTGACCAAGTGTCATATGATTCACTAATCTTATTTCTTGTGATCAGGCTACAAAACTACAACAGACATAAAAGCAAGATCACAGAAAAATAGCTTGTATTCTTCCAGAAAATATTAAAGACACTTCCGACAACAAAATCACTGATAAAACCATTTTCAGGTAAACATTTGGCCTTCACAGCTGTTGGCAACTACAAATAAGTTTTTGCACTAGAAGTTTCCACCTAAGCCCATTTCTAGGTTACTGGGTTGTGTCCATTGAATTATCTAACTTCATCTATTACTTACTATATATTGTTATTCTACAAATACTATAGAAAGGCCAAACTATGTCAATCTTGAAAAACAACAAGTAAAACACCTATTTGTACAGCAAACACCAGGACTGCTGTAATGACAGTAGTGGTTCTTCATGAATCTCATTTCTAATAATATGAGTTTAAGGAATTTGGTATCGATATGGGTAATTATAGATTAAAATAGTAGTCTTGCTGTTGAATAGGATAATCGTACTACAACATGCTGCTGTGGAGCTTTGAGCTAGAAATTACTTATTCCATCCCTATAAATGTTTGTAAGGGAGGTTGAATCAGAGTGTACCAGCAATGCTGTGTGACTGATCAGTCAGCATGGCTATTCAAAATGTAAAGGCTGAAAAGTGTTCAATTACAGCCTTTGATGATTAATTTTAAAAGATAAAGGTGGCTCTGAAAATGAACCTGTTCAGACAAAAAGTTAAAAAACCCAGAAATTTCCATACATTTATCTGGTTCTGCTCCCTATGATTTTCTGCTAGGTAAAGCAGAGAAGTAAACTTAATGTCACTTTTCTTGTCTGTTTTTTCATTAGTAATAAAACATTTTTCTAACATTGAACATCTTGCCTAGATCAAGATACTTTTGGTGAGCAACTTCATTTTAGTTAAACTCTTACATGATGTAATTTACCTTCTGTCAAAGCCAGTTGAAATGACATAGTTTGGTACTACCATATTCCAGAACGTCAGGATTTGATGAGCTATGAATATTGTGTTTAGTAGTATGCATTTTTGCAAGATTTTCCTATCATTCTACTAAAGAGACAGTAGACCCTTCTCTGAATATCATTTTTTCTGTTGGGAAATGGTGCTGTTGTACAGTTTTGGTTCCTTGCTGAATAGGCAATCCTCAGACAGGCTTATTTTTTTGACCTTTTAGTGAAGAAGATCAAAGTCTGATTATTTAGAATACATTTCTATCAATATCAGGCATGTTTTCTTGGTTAGGACTTCCACTTTTTTTTGAATTGCTTAGTATGAAGCATATTTATCTTCAGATAAAGACTTATTAAGTGGTGTCTGTAGTAAAATTAAGGCAGGAGACTAAACTCAGTCCACTCATCTCTCTGTCTACATTTAATGATGTGTATAAACTCTTTGTAGAAGAACAGATAGTGCCATCTATTGAATAGTTCTGTGATCCTGAAGCCCTGGTTTCTGAAAGAAGGTGAGAGACAGCTGTATTACAAAACATTTAACATATAGAAATATGAACAGCCTACTACAGATCTTAGTATGTTTCCTTTTGTTTTCAGTTCCTTCTTTAATGTAAAATGAAATAAACAGAGAGCCTTTAAAATAATTACTCTTGGCCTACTTTATGTTTGAGAAAATTTTTGGACATCTTTCTGCTTTCATAAGTAGACCTAATAATTTTAAGTTTGGGGTTTTTTCAGTAGATTCTGCATTCCTCATGAAGGGGTTCTTGCAAATGATAAATGTGGCCTTATGATAGGAGTTCGTGCAACACTTTTTTTTAATTTGTCTTGAGATTCAGAGCAGCCCTGTGGAGAAGGACTTGGGGGTGTTGGTTGACGAGAAACTTAACATGAGCCGGCTTCAGCGTGTGCTTGCAGCCCAGAAAGCCAACCGTATCCTGGGCTGCATCAAAAGAAGCGTGACCAGCAGGTCAAAGGAGGTGATCCTGCCCCTCTACTCTGCTCTTGTGAGACCTCACTTGGAGTACCGCGTACAGTTCTGGTGTCCTCAACATAAAAAGGACATGGAGCTGTTGAAGCGAGTCCAGAGGAGGGCCACGAGGATGATAAGAGGGCTGTCTTCACCTCCCGGATGAAGACAGGCTGAGAGAGTTGGGACTGTTCAGCCTGGAGAAGAGAAGCTGAGTGGAGACCTCATAGCAGCCTTCCAGTATCTGAAGGGGGTCTATAAGGATGCTGGGGAGGGACTCTTTGTTAGGGACTGTAGTGGTAGGACAAGGGGTAATGGCTTCAATCTTCAACAGGGGAAGTTTAGATTAGATATAAGGAAGAAGTTCTTTACAGTGAGGGTGGTGAAGCACTGGAATGGGTTGCCTAGGGAGGTTGTGGATGCTCTATCCCTGGCGGTGTTCAAGGCCAGGTTGGACAGAGCCTTGGACCACACGGTTCAGGGCAAGGCGTCCCTGCCCATGGCAGGGGGGTTGGAACTAGATGATCTTAAGGTCCTTTCCAACCCTTACTATTCTATGATTCTATAATTCTATGATTCTACGATCTGTGTTCAATGGAAAATTTTTACATGGCAAGTGATCACATTACAACGATCTATTGTTTGTTACTTCCACATTTCTTAAGATACCTTATTACTTGTGAACATGGTTACTCTATGGTTTTAGGTGTTGTTTGTTATTCAAATGCCATAGAATTTACTTGGTTTCATGCTAATGAGCCTTTAGTTCTGTAAGACTCCTCAGTTACAAATAGAATAGTTTTACTCTCTCTGAAAGGCTGGGAATGGTTGATGGATTGCTGCTGATTTGAGCTCAAAAATCAAACTCTTGGTATTGACTGGACTGAGTTTCTGTATGTGTTTTGCATTGAGCTAGCAAGTTACTTAATAGTGATGGATTTATAAATAGGTTACTCCAAATAAAAGAAATTATCTCATATTTGAACCAGCACTGTATTGATGAAAAGTGACCTTGCAAGTTGAAGGAGAAGAACGCTTTCTGGTGATGTAGCAGGACTGAGTGAAGTAAAACTTTTACAAAATTTGCAACTAATTGTTATTTTATTGAACTGTAAAGTTCAATATATGCATCCTGCATATAACAACATAAAAACTAGGAGGAGACAGAAACAGTGGAATGGAGATAGAACTAGACATAGTCACAGGTGACACCAGAATTTAGTGAAGGATAAATACTAAGTGCAATCTTGTCTTCCTCTTTTCAGAAAGGAACTTGTGCAATAAGATACTATTTGTACTCTCTACTAGCGATTACATTGCTAACAACTACAATTAAATTCATTTAATGAGAATCATACTGTATTGTTAGAATACCCCCCCATTTTTAAGAAAAGTTCAGACTTTAATATACACAGGCTTATTATTTTTGGAAAATATCTGCATTATAATTTTAAGTCTCTTAGTTGACATAGCTATGTTCGAGGTGACTATAATGGTGTAAATTCCACAGGATGGATTTCCCTTACTTGGTGGGTACAATGTCGCTTTGGGAGTAAATACATGAAGGTTGAATAGTGCCATCTATGCAAGAAATCACTGTGATACTTCAGAGCATAAACTTCAGAGGGTCTGTTCAAGGACTTCCTGTTCTAGGTTATTTAAGATTTAAGGCTCTGCCTCAGTAGATTTTAACAGGTCAAAATGATGCAAGATTTCTCCTCCTTTGCATATTTGTTTTAACTGTACATTTAATTTTCCAGTCTTCTTATGGTAAACCTGTTTGTTTGAAATTACAGTTGGCTTTATTTAATTGCTATTAGTTTGTAGTAGGGCATACTTCTATTTCTGTCATGACTTCAATTCACTCCGTGTGTTCTGTTAGTGATTATCTTCAGGGGTTTCAAAGATACTTTTCTTGTTTTGTTTTCAGTTACAGTTTTGCAATAGGAGAAGCAAATTTTACTAAAACAGCTTGCTATGATGAGTTTTAGAAGTTACTCCTTAGGATTTTTTATTTTGTGCTTACACAAAGAGAAATCTTGTTGATTGTTGTAATTAAAGAGTCTTTTTCATTTGCAGTTTTTGGTGTAAATAGCATTTAATGAATTTTGTGACCATATCCAGACCTTATTTTTACTGCAATAGCTTTGACTTTCCAATTCTTTGTTGTAAAATTTATAAAGTTTTCTTTTTTTATGTGTTTTGTTCCAGTTGCTGCAACTGATGCAGCTTGATGCAAGCAGTGAAAAAGTAAAAGATATGCAACAGATTTTTTTCTTGAAAAAAACCATTTAATTGTATTTTTAGACTCAAAATAATTTCTGTTAAGATTTGTGAATTATCAAAGGCTTTGAAAAGGGTAAAAAAGGACAAAAGATAATAGCTACATTGTGAGTCTTGAATTCAGAAAATTGCTCACATGGGGTTCTCAAGACAGAGGGAAAACTAGAGGTCTGCTTTATCTCCAGAAACAAAATAGGAGTAGAAATGTAGCATGGGTAAAGTCCTAAAAGGCAGAGAAAACTCAGTAAGAACATGTAGATTTGGTTTGAGATATAACTGTATGAAAATACAGCACAAGAAGACCTGCTGTTGTGTGTTGTAAACCTCAGAATTAAGGGAAATTGGTGATGGAGCAGGCAATTTTCTGGAGGGGGACCTTTTCTAACATGCTCAATACGGTAATTTAGGGTTGAATGAGATCTCAAAAAAACCCAAAACAACCAACCAAACACTGAAAAAGAATCCAATGGGAACTGCTAATTATAATTTAATAGTTTTAACAGGTAATGTCATCAGAGGTGAAAACTGGTGAAGCATTTGAGAAATTCTTGTGCTAAATATAAGCAATAAAAATAAAATAACATGAAACAAATTTTGTCTTTTGATGTGTCAGTATATAAGCAGACCCTTGTTGATCGGCTGGGAACTGCCTTAGACCTAAGTACACAGAAGGGACTATTCCTCTGTTAATTTAGGTAATTTGAGGCTCATTGACTAAATCTTTATCTATAATTAATGTAAAGAGATGGTCCAGCATGTTAAGAGTTGCAAAATTTAGTTTGAGAGAGAGAAAACAGATAATTAGCAACAACATTTTATTTCAGATCAGATTGCCTTAGGCATATCTCTCCATTTGATACATGTTTACAAACTATTTTACCACTAAAATCACATGGAATCCATTCAGATATTTCCTTTTTTCTATAAATGAAATATATACCTTGCCATTGTGGCAAAGGATTAAAACCTACACTATCACACTGGAACAGAGAAGCTGCTAAATGTTTGTGACCTGGGAAGTGCTTATCTGTTCATCTGTTGTACTGAATTATAACTGTATCTGCCATAGACATCCTCTTGGAAAGAACAACCAGGCATAACGTGAAATTCAATAAAGCTGACTGTAGAAAAATCAGCAAAAGTCATTTAGTTCAGAATAACAGGCAAACGTAAACAGTGATTTGTTAGCTTCCATGCTCATATGTCATTGTAACTGCTAAGGCTGGGGGAAGAATATGGGAAGGAAATTAAGGCAAAGTTCTAACTATGAATAACCAGTCAGAAGTCGAAATTCAACCTTCCTAATCTAACAGTTTAAAACCACTTATGACGATTTTGAGGAAGATTGATAAACTCACTTTTACGTGAGTTAGGAGTAGATTTAACAGTGAAATAAAAATAAATAAATAATTCTGAAAGTGACTGTATAGGTACAGCAACAGGGCATTTTGTGCCAAACTCTTTCACAGTGAAGACTCTTGGTGGTGGTGGGATTTCAGCTCTGCAGTTTGAATGAGTTTCATAACATATGGCCCTTATGATTTTCACCACATTTATCTAAGTCATACAAAGCAGATACAAACAAATCTCATCTAGTTCCCTTTATCTGACTTCTACAGACTAACCTTTAAAAAGGTGAAATTTAAAAAGGCAATAGAATTGCATCTTACGAGGGTGTGGTGAATAGCATAGATAAAATATGCTGATATTGTTTCAAATTTTGAAGAGGAGAGCAATGTATTTACAGAATAAGCAAATTTCTCAAGAGGAGAAAGTCTGCTAGGAAAACCTTGCTTCCAAATTATCAAATTTTTCTCTTCATCAATACTCAGATCCCAAGCACTCTTACTTCCTTTTTGAATGGGGCTTTGAAGGACTCCTGGCTGCAGCTCATCACTTGAAAACTGACAGTGTAAAGAGGATGAGATGTCATCCCAGGAATGCTGACAAAGTCAGCAAGGTGGGCAGCAAGGCAGCAGTACACTGCATGCCCTCCAGCCTAGCTTGTAATGTCTTCTATACAAGTGCTCCTGTAATTGCATATTTTGTTGCTTTAAAAGAAATAAACCTGCTTGGTTAAATCTGTACTAGAGTGGTATAAGCTTGAGTGATCCTTGACTTCTAAGACCTTTTCCTGCTCATCTGTAGGAACAGATATGTTAAGAAATAATAACAAAGAAAAATATATGTGTGTGTGATATATACCTGACATTTACACTGACCTTTATTTCTTATGCCTAAGTAAGTCAGTTTTCTTGTCACCGATGCATTTTAGGTCTTGGATTGTTCTTATTGGTCTGATTAGTTATGGGCTTTCTCTGGCCCTGTTGCTTCTTGAATCTTTCTGTGAGATGAAATTTGTTAAACTTTTGCTGCTACCTACATGCCAGTTGTTTTCAAGAGGTAAGAAAGGTGATCACTGCTTGAATACTGCTAGGAGATATTTAAAAGTGCAAAGGCAGTTATTTTTTTCTTCTTTTTTGTTTTGTAAGTGTTTTTGTTGTTTTTGTGGTGCAGCATAGAACCTAAAAATTGTGGCACAGCTTATGTTTTAATTCATTATTTCAGTCCTCCTTCCTCTCTCTTTGATTTTCTTTAATTCAATATTTTTGTGGTGATTAGACTCGATTGCTTTGGTGAATTCTGATATCTTCTCTCTTTTCCCTCCCTCTCCCCCCACCTTTTTGAAGGGCTCAACATGTGTTCTCTTGTGATATGGGAAGATTTTAATTAGTATTTATATGATCATCCGTAATACTTTCTGTCTGTGTGAAGTACACATCAGTTCATTTGAAAAGCTGTATTGCTCCACAGATTGGAGGGATGTCCTTTACTTCTTGTTTGTTCACTGAGGTTATTTTTGTAGTGGGCACTCTAATTTCAAAACTCATAGATAATATTTAACAGGAAATGTGCTTCAGAAGTTACTTTAATTCTGTTTTTAATTCTATATGACAGACCCTTAGAAATATTCAGCTTTCTGTTGTAAGGATGCAGAAAATTATTTTCATTTGTGGTTTTGTGTCTATACAGCTGTAAAATAGTGTATAATGGGAGGAAAATGAGACATTGAGAGGACAATCAGGTTTTCAAAGCTCTTTCAAAGGCGTGTTAATTTTAATAAGATATATCATCCAGTCTTGCAAGGCATTTCGAAAAATTATACTGGGTGCATGTTGGTAGCTTAATAACCTTTGTAAACCTAATTTTACATCACTTGCTCATCAAGAGAGAGAATTTAGCTATCAGTTTTATATTTGGAGATCAAAAACCCCTAGATTCAAGCTTGATTTAAATTTGTCTGGTGTACGGCTTTGGTGAAGTCATCTCTCTTTTCCCATATTTTGCTTATCTTATTTATATAATTGATTTTATTTTGAAACACTCTGCTGTATTGCGTCAGTTGGTTCCATCAATTCCATCATAATTAGGGTGGTTATGATAAGTTTGAATACCTCATACCTCATTTATGTCCAGCTGTAAAGGGGGTGGTGGTTTTCTCTTTCTTGAAAGTCCTTCTACTGCTTGCAACTCAACAGTCCCTTGGGAAGCTCTGCCAGGATGTCAAGAGCTTGGAGCAGCTCGTGGCTACCTGCCCTGATGTGCCCTGTAGCGTGGTCAACGTTTCTTGTATCACAGAAGAGAGAGTTTAGCGATATGCTGGTGTCTGTCGTTCTCCTCTCCCAATTACATTGTTCACTTTGTGGCTTTTGTACAACTAACCAATCAAACTTGGTTTTGTCCTGTGCAACCAGAGTGCAGTGTCCCCAGACAGTGATACTTATCATCACCAGAGGGACTGGATTTTACGAGAAGTGGATCTAGAGCATAAGATGAAATGAAACTTTGAAAAATTGCTAGTTACTGGTGTTTGATCCTATATATAAAACTAAATATTCTGTGAGTATCAGAAGAAATCTGGCATGCACAAAGAATTACTTCTTGCAAATATTTAAAAGTTAAAAATATGAAATCTTAAAATAATAGTCACAAGAACTCACAAGAGTAAATCTTGTTTGCTCCAAAATGCACAAATAACTGAAAATACCATTTACTGCTTGATTACCAGCTTTGCTTTTAATGTTAAAAACTTACCACTAAAATAAGTGGTAGTAATTATGAGATTGTTGTCTTCGTTGTAGGTTTATTTTACAGAAGTTTAATTTACAGAAAGCTTCTACAAAAATCCAGGTTTTTTTTTTTTTAATGACCTGAAAACCTCAAAATAATTTTTGAAATTGGGTTTAGTGCTATCCTGCAGAAAAGGCACAGATCATTTCATAGAATCATAGAATCATAGAATAGTAAGGGTTGGAAAGGACCTTAAGATCATCTAGTTCCAACCCCCCTGCCATGGGCAGGGACACCTTGCCCTAAACCACGTGGTTCAAGGCTCTGTCCAACCTGGCCTTGAACACCACCAGGGATGGAGCATCTACAACCTCCCTGGGCAACCCATTCCAGTGCTTCACCACCCTCACTGTAAAGAACTTCTTCCTTATATCTAATCTAAACTTCCCCTGTTTAAGATTGAACCCATTACCCCTTGTCCTACCACTACAGTCCCTAACAAAGAGTCCCTCCCCAGCATCCTTATAGACCCCCTTCAGATACTGGAAGGCTGCTATGAGGTCACCACGCAGCCTTCTCTTCTCCAGGCTGAACAGTCCCAACTCTCTCAGCCTGTCTTCATCCGGGAGGTGAAGACAGCCCTCTTATCATCCTCGTGGCCCTCCTCTGGACTCGCTTCAACAGCTCCATGTCCTTTTTATGTTGAGGACACCAGAACTGTACGCAGTACTCCAAGTGAGGTCTCACAAGAGCAGAGTAGAAGGGCAGGATCACCTCCTTTGACCTGCTGATCACGCTTCTTTTGATGCAGCCCAGGATACGGTTGGCTTTCTGGGCTGCAAGCGCACACTGCTGGCTCATGTTAAGTTTCTCGTCAACCAACACCCCCAAGTCCTTTTCTGCAGGGCTGCTCTGAATCTCTTCTCTGCCCAGCCTGTAGCAGTGCCTGGGATTGCCCTGACCCAGGTGTAGGACCTTACACTTGGCTTGGTTAAACTTCATAAGGTTGGCATCGGCCCACCTCACGAGAGTGTCAAGGTCCCTCTGGATGGCGTCCCTTCCCTCCAGCCTATCAACCGAACCACACAGCTTGGTGTCGTCGGCAAACTTGCTGAGGGCGCACTCAATCCCACTGTCCATGTTGCCGACAAAGATGTTGAACAGGACCGGTCCCAACACCCAACACCCTGAGGGACACCACTCGTTGCAGGTTTCCAACTGGACATCGAGCCATTTATCACAACTCTTTGCATGTGGCCATCGAGCCAGATTTTATCCACCGAGTGGTCCATCTATCGAATTGATGTCTCTCCAATTTAGAGACAAGGATGTCGTGCGGGACAGTGTCGAACGCTTTGCACAAGCCCAGGTAGATGACGTCAACTGCTCTGCTGCTGTCCATCAGCTCCGTGGCTCCATCACAGAAGGCCACCAAATTGGTCAGGCAGGATTTCCCCTTAGTGAAGCCATGTTGGCTGTCACCAACCACCTCGTTGTTTTTCATGTGCCTCAGCATGTTTTCCAGGAGAAACTGTTCCAAGATTTTGCCAGGCACAGAGGTGAGACTGACTGGTCTGTAGTTCCCCGGGTCTTCCACCTTCCCCTTCTTGAAAATGGGGGTTATATTACCTTTCTTCCAGTCATCGGGAACTTCACCTGACTGCCAGGATTTTTCGAATATGATGGACAGTGGCTTAGCAACTTCATTCGCCAGCTCCTTCAGGACCCGTGGATGGATTTCATCAGGTCCCATGGACTTGTGCATGTTCAGGTTCTTAAGATGGTCTAGAACCTGATCCTCTCCTACAGTGGGCCTAAGGTCTTCGTTCTCATAGTCCCTGCATTTGCTTTCCAAGAATTGGGTTGTGTGGTCAGAGCATTTGCTGGTGAAGACTGAGGCAAAGAAGTCATTAAGAACCTCAGCCTTCTCCAAATCCATGGTAGCCAGTTCTCCTGACAGCTTCTGGAGAAGGCCTACATTGTCCCTAGTCTGTTTTTTATTTGCTACGTATCTATAGAATCCTTTCCTGTTATCTTTTACATCCCTTGCCAAACTTAATTCTAGCTGGGCCTTAGCTTTCCTAACCTGGTCCCTAGCTTCTCGGGCAATGCTCCCATATTCTTCCCAGGCCGCCTGTCCTCGCTTCCACCTTCTATAAGCTTCTTTTTTCCCCTCTAAGTTTCCTCAGCAGCTCCTTGTCCATCCATGGAGGTCTCCTGGCCCTCCTGCTGCACTTTCTTCTAGTCGCGATGCAACACTCTTGAGCACGTAGCAGGTGATCCTTGAATATCGACCAGCAGTCTTGGGCCCCCCTGCCCTCTAGGACTGTATCCCATGAAACCTTAGTAAGGAAGCTCCTGAAGAGGCCAAAGTCTGCTTTCTTGAAGTCCAGGGCAGTGAGCTTGCTGCACGCTCTTCTCACTGTCCTGAGGATCTCAAACTCAACCATCTCGTGATAACTAGAGCCAAGGCTGCCCTGGAGCGTCACATTTCCAACCAGTCCCTCCCTGTTGGTGAGCACAAGGTCCAGCATGGCACCTCTCCTCGTCGGCTCCTCTACTGCTTGAAAGAGGAAGTTGTCTTCCACACAATCGAGGAACCTCCTGGATCGCTTGTGCCGGGCTGTACCGTCCCTCCAACAGATGTCAGGATAGTTGAAGTCCCCCATGAGGACCAGGGCCTGCGAGCGTGAGGCTGCTCCTATCTGTCTGTAGAGCGCTTCATCCACAGAGTCCTCTTGATCAGGCGGCCTGTAACAGATCCCCACTGTAATGTCCCCTGTTGCTGTTTTCCCTTTGATCCTGACCCACAAACACTCTGTTACCTCATCACCCATCCCCAGACAGAGTTCCATACTCTCCAGCCTATCACTGACATAGCAACACCCCCTCCCCGTTTGCCTGGCCTGTCTTTTCTAAACAGCCTGTAACCTTCCATTCTGACATTTCAGTCATAGGAGCCATCCCACCATGTTTCTGTGATACCAATGACATCATACTCCCGCAGCCTTGCACACATCTCTAATTCCTCTTGTTTCTTCCCCATACTACGGGCGTTTGTATAGAGGCACCTTAGCCGAGCTCCAAATGAAGCCGACTCAATGGCTGGGGCAGCTGGAACATCTCTACATCGCTCCAAGCACTTATTACAGGTGCTGGCAACTGACCAGGAATGTTGGGATGGATCAATGCTCCCCTCCCCCAACACATCTAGTTTAAAGCTTTCCTGATCAGCCTGGCAAGCCTCCTACCAAAACAGCTCTTCCCCTTCTTTGTCAGACCAGCTCCACCAGCCTCCAGTAGATCTGGCCTCCCAAATGGAGCCCCATGTTCTAAATAGCCAAACCCCTGACCATGGCACCAGCATTCTAACCACTTATTAACCTGTCAAACACGCCTAGCTTTTTTAAGGTCCTCCCCTTTGCCCTGGAGAATCGATGAAAAAACTATCTGAGCTCCAGAGCCCCTAACCACCTCTCCCAGGGCTCTGTAGTCCTTCTTAATGTTTTCCAGGCTACTGCTATCTATATCTCTAGCACCCACATGGACCACTAGGAAGGGGTAATAGTCAGCAGGACTTAACTAGAGCAGGCAGCCTCTCAGCAACATCCCTGATCCGAGTCCCTGGCAGGCAACACACCTCCCTGGAGACTGGATCAGGACGGCAGATGAGTGCCTCTGTGCCTTTCAAAGTAGAGTCCCCTACTACTATGACCCTCCTCTTTTTCCTGGAGGCACCAGTAGCGATCCTCTTTACTGGTGCATCAGCAGGGTGCTCATTAGGTGTCGTGGGTGCTTTCTCATTAGCCCCCTGCAGAACCGTGAAGCGGTTCTGGGTGGGGACATCAGATTTAGGAGGAAGCCCCTTGTCGTTAATTGTCCTCTTCCTCCTTTTTTTGTTCGTTTTTCTCGTGACTAATTCCCAGCTTCCTGGGTTGCTGCCCTCCTTCTTTCCTATATGAGCAATGCTGGACGTTTGCAGCCCCTGTGCAGTTTGGGCCTGGAGCAAGCAGCCCAGCTTCCTCTCAGCTTCCCTGGCATCTTTTAGCTCTCCAACAGCCTCCCACAGCTCAGCCACCCGCTGCAGGAGGACATCCACCAGGGCGCACCGAGCGCAGCCCTGTCCATTGTGCACCCTCGCCTCAAGAGACCAGTCGAGGCACTTTCTACACTCCGAGGTCTGCGCCGCAGCCTCCCCTCTCATCGGCTCTGTCTGGGTGCCTACGCTGGCCACCGCCGGGGCAGAGCTCCCAGAGCGGGCCCTGCTCCTGAGGCGAGTGCTCACCATTCCGCCCGCTGCCCGCTCGCCCTGCCTGCGCCAACTGCCGCGCCACACCCTGACTGACGTGCCACGCCCTGTTTGCCCGCCCTGTTCGCCGCGCTTCTGGTCGCTCGCGGTCCCTGGGATGGGTTTTTACCCATTGAGGGCTGGTGCCGTCACTCCTGGCACCGCCCCCTGTGAGTCAGCTGCTCTCGTCAGCTGAGCTGCCGGCTCCTGGGCAAGTACTGTCGAGGACTTGAGGCTCCCTCGGTCGCTGTTGCCGCACCGAACTGAGGCTCCGGGACGCTGTGCTTCCCCCCGCTCCGGTGTTAAAGGCGTCCTCCCTGGAGATACTCACCTCGGCAATTGTATTTCAGTATAAGCTTTCCACGTGTATGTTGTTTTGGTTTTTTTTCTTTGAGACTTATGCCCTCCCTCTCTATATTTTTTTCTGCTTTTCCGGCTTTGTGATCTTGTTCACAGGAAAGGCACAATTTTATATTCACAGCAGAGAAAAATTTTCAGGCCTGAAATTCTGCAAGAAAACAGCACTTTTTTAGCAATATTGTGATTCAGACACGCAGCTGTGGAAGAAAACACATTCACTGGGACACTAAAAGCATTATGGTATATACATTCAATTAGATAGTGAATTGCTTAGTTTAGTGCTATGGAGTAATTTAATATATTAAAATAAAAATTTTAAATGTACAGTGTTTTACCTTCATTTTGCAGCAATAAGTGTATTTCACTGATGGCATCTTCCAGGTATGTTCTGTAAAGTGAACTGCAAATCAAGAGGCATGTTGATGCTAGAAGACAGATTGTAGTACTGCTAGTACAGGACAACTCCAAGTACTGTTATCACTAGTTTAATCATTCAGGATTTGTTTTCATACTCCCACTGATGGAGATCCTTCCCCCAAGATGTAGCTGCTTTTCTGGGTTGCAAACACCAGGTATTTCAGAGAGATGGGCAATTTCTGTTGTTATCTCAAGTCAACAGGAAGTGCAGCTGCAATGTGCTTTTGGAGGTTGGCCTTTACTGAGTCTAAACTGGCAAAGACAATGTTCTTGTACTTCCCACTTCAAGAGAAGAGTGAACAGTAGGTATTCACAACACAGGCATTTACTGCACAAAAATTAATGTGATAAATACACAGAAAGTTGTAAGTTAATTATGGCAACTTTCTTGACTTGAGCTGCTTTTATTTAAAGAAAAAACATTTGAAATAACATGGAAATCTTGTTATGACTTCTTGTCACATATAGATAAATCCGTCTGCTGACAGGTTGAGATGCAACTTTAACTTTGAAAAGGTAAAGGTTCTTAATAGTAGAAGGTGTATAAACTATGAAAATGCAGTTTGTATTTCTGTTTCTCCTCTTCTGTGCCTTTTTTCTCCCAAAAAGAAAGACGAGATTTGTTAGACTTAACAGGTCTATTTAGGAATTATCGCATGGCAGCTGTGGCTCAGAAGAACATGTTTGCATGGACCAGTCAGAATTTCATTAGGTGAGCACAGATGGCTCCTGCCACCAGCGTGCTACCAGATAGCCCCCTGTTAAATCATGGAACAAGTCAGGTCGGTTCTGTAAAGTATTCCTGAATTTAACTCAGCTTAGACAAGACCTTCTAGGAAAGGTTATTGGCATTCATCATCATTCCCTCTTCCCTTACATTATTGTTTTCTAATACTTTGCTCTTGTGGCTTATCTCTCCAGTCATCAATGCCCTTCCTAACTCAAAAGAAAAACAAAAACCCAACCCAGTTTTGCTGTTCAATGACATTTAGCTTCAAACATAAATTACAGCACAATTGACATCATTAAACACATTTTATCTTGCTCTTCCATTGATGTATGGTCTTGTTAAGCATCAGACCAGTCACTCCAGTTTGTTTTGCTCTTACTTCCCCACTGTAATCTTACTGTATCAGTGTGAGCGCATAAATTAAACCTCTCTTTCTTCCAATTCTAGTAGGGTAAGTAAATGCATATTCATACTGTCACTGGGGCTTTTTTGCATATTTACGTTCTAGGAAATTTAAAAAAGTTAAGTCATATAAAGAGTACCAGTTAAATATTTATTCCTTGGTACTTGCTTGGAAGCACTTGTTATGTTACACTTCACAAACCAAAATATTATGACATTGACCTTCCAGTCTACTTATATGACTAATGATTAAAAATAATAACACCACTATCTTTAAAACTTGTGATTTTATAATATTAATTTCCTTCTCCTTTTCACAAAACTTCTATTAAAGTGTCTACGAAGCCTTATATCTGATATGATCACAGAAGATAAAGTGACTGTTACCTAATTAAGACTTCACCCTTTGCCAATCTTTTGGGAGATAGAAGTCTTGGTTGGTTTTTTTGTTTTGTTTTGTTTAATTAATGCACACTGTTAAGAGGTAGTTGTGCTAAGAACATAGGAACTAAGAAATAATTGCAGGGTAATTCTAGGTTTGTAAGATAGGTCAGTGCAAACCTTTATTTTAGTTCTTTGCTAAAGCTTTTTAGTCTTTCACCTGTTTTGGAGGTGCAAAACACTTAGTTTGATGGGTTATTGCAAAGTGTATGTTGCTCTCTAGGAGAATACTGATGGTTTATGGAATTGCATAGCCAGACTGGATCACAGTGTTGAGCTTTTCTATGAATTACTCACTTTTCAAATTATTTCTTTCTGAAGAAAGGCACAAGACAACTAGGATTTAAAGCTTCATTAAAGAAAAAGATTAAATTTTGTAAATGTCCAATATAAGAAATAGGACAGAGTTTAGCAACACCTGAGGCGAGGATTTCCTTGTGAAAAGCTGATGATTACAAAGATCTAGTAAAAATTCAAAATAATCTTTGCAATTCTAAATCTAATGGCTGTTCAGACATTGCATAGATCCTTCTTAAGATGATAATGAGTCAGAAAACCGATAGCAGTTGTATAGTATGTAAAATGTTTTACAGCTTAGGATAAAAGAAAGGCTGCATTCAGGAAACTCTGGTGGCCTATATTTTTTTCCAGTAATGTTTTTCCACAAAACATATTAAAGATAAAATATGTCTAATAAAGGCAGACAACTGTCTTTCTTAGAATAGAAACCAAGACTGGTTCTTCGCCTCTAGTCTTCATGGGTATGAAATGTGCAGAAGAATACAATGATAACTAAAATAACTAATTTAATGTTTTATTCTTTCAAAAGTCCATGTATTGAACATTAACTGAAAGGAGATGTTCCATGTTTTCATATTGCTATGATCCTTTCAGACTGGAACTGCTTATATTTCACTTACGAAAGTTCTGCAAAATGGCATGTTAATAAAAGATTACATGATTATGGCTGGATAAGAAACCAATAAAATTAGAGTAATAGATTGTATATTTTTTAAGGAATCAGAATCTCATTTTTTTAAGTGGATGCATTAGCAAGATAAAGCCTTCATAAGATGCTCATAAGAGTACTTAGAACAGCTAATTAATCCCTTCCCACCTAGGCTCTAACTCTGAACGTGAGGCTAAACTCTCCCATTGTAGGTAATGCTGCTGGTTTTTGCTACCATCTATACAACCTTGCTGAGGTAATCTATACCCTGTCATCAAGCAGTTTGAGATAGAATTTTGCATACCTATTAGAAACTGTGTATTTAGGTTTTATATCCTCTCCATCCATTTCTTTATGTGCCATATAAAAATTAGCTATTGTTTTACTCATATTCTTAAACCAGGAAAATTTGTCATGAATTTCTCTGTGTCTGTATTATTGCCTTCTCTTGAATTGTTTTAGATAATTGCATCAATTTTTATTAAAACCTTTCACCATACAGATAATTTCTTTTCTACTTTTTATGACCCAGAGATGGCCAAATGCTTTTCTTACTAGAAAATCGCCTACATGAAAGATGTGTAAGTCTGTAATCTTTCTTTGCTATCAATCCACACTTGAAAATTGATGATAAATAAACCTAACAAGTATTCTCCATAACAATTATAATCAAGACAGGAATAAATAAAGTCAGCAGTGGTCTGTACCAATAGATACCTTAGAATAACTGAGATTGGGGCAGGTAGTGGTATAGCAGTATATTAGGGTGCTCGTCTCACGTATTTGAGTGTCTGGTTCCTCTATCTTCGCTGTATTTTACTTGTCTGCTTTTCCTGCCACAGTGGGTTGACCTTGAGGGGACAGGATGCAATAGGATGAAAAGCTCATGGGTAAAGATGAAGACAAAATACTCATGCAGGGTTTGGCTCTTTCTTGTGCATGGTTTTGCAGAGGTACCACTAGCATCACTAAGGGTTCCACTGTGCCCTGCACAGTGGTGCTGTGTGAAGCCGGCACAGTGCAGCCCTGGCCTCTTCTCACTGAATTCTGTGCGAAACATTCTTATCACCAACAAATTGGAAATTAAAATTAGAAGACAGTTAACAACTAACGAACCTGCATTAGATTTTGAAGATAAGTAAGTACTAAAAGATATACCAGATCTACTTGTGAAAACTTTAAATTTATAATGTAATTTTTTGTGGGCCATTGGCTGGCTGGCTGCAAAATAGAAATAGACATTTATATGCAGAGGAGGAAGGTGGCTATCCAGAATCGTTTCACCAAAAGTAATAAATAAATGAAAACAACCATTCTGTGAAGAGAAATCTTTGAAATTGCTTTATGTAATAGTAAGAATGAGACTGGTTATCTTTTTCTGTAAATGCTGCTAACTGCAGGGTGGAAGGGAATCAAGGCATATAAAATAAAGCTGAGTGCTTAAAACAGGTTTGCACAGCTCTGAGTAAGTTTACTATTCTGGTAATACAATTATATTTGGGGTGCTGACAAAGATCCTTGCTTCAGATAAGGTGAAAAAAATTGGATGGAAAGTCAAGAAGTACCTTTTGAGAAGGGAGAGTATAGAGTAAGAGTTTATCTAGACAAATAGGCTAAAATCTACTCCTGCCTGCAGTTTTCAGTTTTATATTCCTTTTCCCTGTTTTATTGGTGTGCTTAATTTTATCAATGTTTCTTAGTTTTGCGGGAAGCAATAGCCGAAGTCTGCTTTGTATCCTATCATGGAGACTTGAGAGGTGTAACAGTTCTCATAAACTCTTGCTTATCCTTTGTTGTTTCTATGTATAATTTTGTAAAAAACGAAATTGGGTTTTAGCGTCAAGTGTTTCTGAAAATACTACTGGATAGATTATGATGAACATAACTTCAACATTATGAACATAATTCTATAACTTTTAAGTTGGGACATTGAAAGCATAGTCAATCTTCTCAGGTTTTCACATAATAAACAGCTGCAGAGTTCTGCAGATTTTTTTTTCTCTGGTCAATTTGTTCAAATCTGTCTTTATACTTACCACCTTTATTCAGGCTTAGGTTGTTATAATCAGGTAGAAACTCAGATACTTTCTGAATGTTCAGTTGCAATCTCTTGTTATCAAAAGAATGAATGCAGTACCTTTCACACATCAGTTAAGTTTTACATGAAAACTAGATAGACTTTCCTGCCTTTCTTCTTTGTTGAAAGACTGAAATCTCACTCTGACAGTTAGGCACAATCTAATTTTCCACCTGGTTTTATTTACAGCCTGTTCAAAGTAATTTGGGTTTTGTGCCAATATTGTCTTTCACTTGAATGCTTCTTTCCTTTGCATGTGTTGGGTTTTTTTAAACAACGATATATTTTTGTTGCTTTTCTTTGTTGCTTCTTTGCTTTGTTGTTGTTTCTGCTTTGTGAGCAGTGGGACTTTATGGATTGTTTTTTGTGGGTTTTTCTGTTGTTGTACAAGATAAGATCTAAGGCAGCTTCTTTCACAAACTAGTCACGTAAGGATAGATGGTCATAACTTTGGTGCTGCAGGCTTTTGTTTTGAAAATATTGTAGAATAGTGGCTTTAAATGGAGCTGCTGACTTAAGCCATAATGCCTGGAAATTATTGTGCAAAGATTAATCCTCTGCCATCTTAATAAAATGAAACGGAGATCATGTAACTGTTCCTATGGACCTGTTATAGGAATAAAGACAGATTTGAACAAATTGACTAAAAAATAATGGTGAATTTTTTTTGGCCATTGGTCTCGGACATGGTGGACTTGGCAATAATAAAGTAAATCTCTTTCAGTCATTAATAAAAATCTCCTTTTCTTTAATCTGTGCAAGTTCGGCAAAAAAAACCTCTAGTGTTAGATCAGCCTTTGCTTTAGATGACTTAAAAATTTAAGAGAGCAGCTGAACTAGTTAAATTTATAAAAGCCTTCGTTCTTTCCAGTGAGCAGTATAGTCACTTAATATTGAGAGATAGATTAAGAGCAAATTATCTTGAATTTCAAAATGAATTTGTGGAATTTCACAGAAAAATATTACTATTCTTGTGCTTCCCAAAGCAATTAACATAGTTTTGATGAGTCAACATTTACTAAGATAAAGTGTCTAGCTCTAGACCCCTCAGCCCAGGAAAAGCATGGACCTATCCAAGTGGGTCCAGATGAGGAAGACAAAAATGCTTAGAGGGCTGGAGCACCTCTTCTATTGAGGAAAGGCTGAGAGAGTTAGACTTGTTTAGCCTGGAGAAAAGAAGGCTCCAGGGAGACACTGGAACAGCCTTCCAGTACCTAAAGAGGGCTATAAGAAAGAATGATGGAAATAAGCATTTTAGCTGGGCCTGTTGCGATAAGACAAGGGGTAATGGTTTTAAACTGAAGGAAGAAAGATTTAGACTAGATATTAGGAAGAAATTCTTTACCCTGAGGGTGGTGAGACACTGGCGCTAGTTGCCCAGACAGGCGGTAGATTCCCCATCCCTGGGAACATTCAAGGCTGGGCTGAATAGGGCACTGAGCAACCCGATCTAGTTGAAGATGTCCCTGCTCACGCAGAGGGGTTGGAACTAAGTGACCTTTAAAGGTCTCTTCCAACCCAAGAATTCTATGATTCTTTTTGTCAGCAGTTTCCAACTGTATCTAAAACTATCTACCTTTAATATAGTTCAGTAATAAGACTGCGTTTTCCTTCCTATTCCCCATCACATCATATGTAATCCAAAGATTACTACATTGACTTTAGACTACAGAATTAAACAAGCCCTGGATATTGAAGGGGCATGTACCCCTATAAAGCTTCAGCTGTGCCAGTGTCACAAGAATCAGTTGACTTCACATCAGAGTTTGCTTTTAAGCTATTAAGCTATGTATCTAGTAAAAAAGTAAGTCTTGGGAAAGGTTTGCAAGAACGGTTGCTGAAGAAGTGAGGATAAGCAGTGAGCAGATGTTAAAATGGACTGTGACACTATTTACAAATAATCTATATGAGTAGATAGTTTACTCATAACAAATACTCCTACTTGCACGCAGCACATTGAATTATAAAAGTGGAATGTATTTATAAGCATAACAATATACAGGGAGATGTGATAATAAGCTATCCATTTTAATAAGGGATTAGAATTCTGACCTAATTCTTTCCCGGTAGGATTTATCACTAACTTATAAATAACTTACAGGTATAAGACATGGCAATGAAGAATAAATTAACAGAATAAACAAAATGCTCAGAGACTTGCAGCCCCTGCTGCTACCACTTTCTCAGGGAAAGACTGAAAGAGAGGGATATTGGCATTTGCACTCAGGTTCATTTTCTGGCTGGCTTAACTCTATTAAAGACTTGAGTCTGGGGACGCGTAGGGTAGGTGAATATGAGAGCAGTGTCTCTGATCTGTTTATTGCTATATTTTACTGATTTGCTTTACTGCAGGTATAGCATACACTTTGCAATCTCATTTGGCCTTTTCTATTATCTAAGAACTTTTGACATGGTTTGCCCTAACTGATTAAGTTTTGGTAACTCATTGTAATTTACATTGCAAGCAGATTGGAGAGTTGAGATATGCAGTATGATCTTTCTTGCTGGTTTTTATTAGTAAAGGAAGTACAAACAAATCTTTAGCTGCCTATGTTGGCTTTACATTCAAAAAGTGCTTTCATACATTGGGATGTGAGTGTACATACGTGTATATATATATCTGTTTATATAAGACTGCACTTGTTGTTTCAATATCTTATTAGAAAAGCTAGAGAACTACCAAAGTTACCTGACATAATACTTCATGGTATCATCACTGGGAAAATGTGTTTAATATGTCTAATGTGTTCTAGCCTTCAAACAAACAAAAAAAAAAAGGCCTTTAACTGAGCATTAGGTGATTTGTCAGTAACACCATGATAGTTCTATGTGTGCCCACTCTAAATGTGCTTGGAAAATGTAAAAAAAAAAAAAAAACCAAAACAAAAACCCCCAAATTGACACATAATTAGTTTTGAATTTATAGAGGGTCTTTTTCCTCTTACACTTTAGTAATTTCATTCTTCAGAGAATCTGGCATTTTCAAGTTGCCACCAGGTATCTTCATTTGAATGTACCTCTTTCTCTTTTGCTTAGGTTGAAAATCTGCTCTGACCCTAGTCCAAATGAATGGGCTGTGAGTTGTATCCTTGGCAGGGTCTGGTTACACCATCTTTTTTTTTTTTTTTCATTCTTTGCTCACTGTGATAGTGAACTAATGAATTTACTCCTCTCTTTTTGTTCATACAGCTTGAAGTTGAGGTCACTGATGTAAATGGGAAAAACGTTGATGGTCCAGTCCGCCTAGATGTTTTTGTTATTGATCAAAATGATAACAGGCCAGTGTTCAAAGAAGGACCCTATGTTGGCCATGTGATGGAGGGATCCCCTACAGGTAAGTCCATGCCAATCATACCTCTATAAATAATGCCTGAGCAAATTCTGTGTTGATAAATGCACTGTTTTCATATTGTACAACTTTTCTTGCTGATTTTGTGGCTCACTAAATCCTTCCCCCACATAAAGAGGTGGGAGCAACCCTTTAGGACAGCAGGTAGTGATTTTTGAAGAACAGTCAAGTCTCTGCAGCAAAAAAGAAGGAGGGGTTAAAAACAAAGTAAAGTAACACAGTCTGAAATGAAAGCTTCAATTTAGGTTTACACTTTTTTATTCACATTTGAAATCAAGGAAGACAACCCCTGGGATTTGATTAACATTCAGACCAAATAACATGTACAGTTGCTGTTCAGAGTGAGAATTCCACCTTTATAAGGTTAACTTCTGGAAGAGTAGCTTTTCTTTATGTATATAGCACAAGGCTAGGTAAATAATCAAAATAAATAGAAAGCACATTATGGATATGCTAATATTGTAGGGAAAATTGAAATTCTGAGCGTTACTTGTGTAAGTGCAGATACAACCATTGCAACAAAATAAAAACACACTTGAAGAATTAAAGTTAAGAATGAAAATGTTTTGATTAAATTCCCCCCTGATTTTGTCTGATGATGAAATTCTGTAAGTATAAGGTATTGTTCCAAATTTCAGTTTGGGTACAATGATCCTAGCTAAACTCTCCCTGCAGATGAAGGCTGAATTAGTTTTCTTCAACTGTTATCTTCAGCTGTTGTGCAATTTTGTTGTGAGTTATTAAACAGCTGTTGCATTCCACTGAAGTAGTACCTCTACTGCATTCAAAAGAGATAATTGTTATGTTATGGAGTTAATGTGGATCTTGGTGAAAGAAATCTAAACTAGTATAAGCTCCTGTCAATATCAGTGGAGTGACAGTGATTTAATAGAGATCAGAGTTGTGGGTTATATATTTGTAATATATACATCACTGAACACAATGCCCTATCCTCCTTATACAGTTGAAGCTGTGAGCACAGACATAAGGTTTTGGTTGTATGCACATTCTGGAATATGTTGAAATGAAAGATGGAATCAAATTATATTATATTTTTATGAATATTTAATATTCATAGAAGCTTAATGTGGTGACATGTGCTTTGTTTACTCTGAACAAGGATAGACATTACCTTTTACTTCTTTGTGCTATATATAGAATCATAGAATCATAGAATAGTAAGGGTTGGAAAGGACCTTAAGATCATCTAGTTCCAACCCCCCTGCCATGGGCAGGGACACCTTGCCCTAAACCGGGTGGTCCAAGGCTCTGTCCAACCTAGCCTTGAACACCGCCAGGGATGAAGCATCCACAACCTCCCTAGGCAACCCATTCCAGTGCTTCACCACCCTCACTGTAAAGAACTTCTTCCTTATATCTAATCTAAACTTCCCCTGTTTAAGTTTGAACCCATTACCCCTTGTCCTACCACTACAGTCCCTAACAAAGAGTCCCTCCCCAGCATCCTTATAGACCCCCTTCAGATACTGGAAGGCTGCTATGAGGTCTCCACGCAGCCTTCCCTTCTCCAGGCTGAACAGTCCCAACTCTCTCAGCCTGTCTTCATCCGGGAGGTGAAGACAGCCCTCTTATCATCCTCGTGGCCCTCCTCTGGACTTGCTCCAACAGCTCCATGTCCTTTTTATGTTGAGGACACCAGAACTGTACGCAGTACTCCAAGTGAGGTCTCACAAGAGCAGAGTAGAAGGGCAGGATCACCTCCTTTGACCTGCTGGTCATGCTTCTTTTGATGCAGCCCAGGATACGGTTAGCTTTCTGGGCTGCAAGCGCATGCTGAAGCCGGCTCATGTTAAGTTTCTCGTCAACCAACACCCCCAAGTCCTTTTCTGCAGGGCTGCTCTGAATCTCTTCTCCGCCCAACGTGTAGCTGTGCCTGGGATTGCCCCTACCCAGGTATAGGACCTTACACTTGGCTTGGTTAAACTTCATAAGGTTGGCATCGGCCCATCTCACAAGTGTGTCAAGGTCCCTCTGGATGGCATCCCTGCCCTCCAGCGTATCAACCGAACCACACAGCTTGGTGTCGTCAGCAAACTTGCTGAGGGCACACTCAGTCCCACTGTCCGTGTCGCCGACAAAGATGTTGAACAGGACCAGTCCCAACACCGATCCCTGAGGGACACCACTCGTTGCAGGTTTCCAACTGGACATCGAGCCATTTACCACAACTCTTTGCGTGCGGCCATCGAGCCAGTTTTTTATCCACCGAGTGGTCCATCTATCGAATTGATATCTCTCCAATTTAGAGACAAGGATGTCATGCGGAACAGAGACAAGGATCTCATGCGGAACACTAGATGTTATTCTTTGTCCTTACTGCATTATTTATGTAGTTTCTAGAAATCATGTAACCTTTTTACGGAGTTTTGCATTTTCATATATAGTTGCCATTGTTTGAAAAGCTGTAGGTAGGAAATACATTATGAGCTGCTCCTTCATCAGGTTCAACACAGTTTTCAGGTAAATGTTCATTTACCATACTTGTGACAAGCATGTAATGAACTAATTGGCGATCTTTTAATTCAAACAAAAAATGTATTGTGTGAGTAAGGCTGTAAGTGGAACACTAACTCTTTTCTGTTGTAGGTCTCTAGTGCCTTCTTAATTTATTTCAGATATAAATCCCTTATTCAGAATTCCAAAAAAAAAAAATTCTTAGACTGTCCAACTTCCCATTTCCCTTGTAACAAGAGTTCTGTAATTAACTGAGACCATATTGCTAAAAAATGTCAGAGATTCTTTTGCACAGTTAACAGCGTGTAGCAGAGTGTGACTATCTAATCTAATCAAGGGTCCTATTTTATACTACAGCAGCATCTTGTCATGCTCACTTAGATACACATTCTTAGACCACCGAGTAGAATGGTGTAGCTTAGATTGACAGCCCATAAATCCAGTATTTTTGTAAAAGTGGTGCCAAACAGCTCAAACACTACAGTGCTTAAGCTTTACCCTACTGGTAGTATATGAAGTCTGGGTATGAGCTATGATTTCCTTCAAGTCTTTCACTGGTCTCATCGCTCTCCATCAAAACAAAAGTTTACACTGTTTATATACCACGCGCCTTTCCCAAACAGTATTTAGTCTAATGTTTAGCTTTCACTGTTAATTCCAGGTTATGGGACAATATTTAACCATTATCTGATATATGTTCTTTCTTTACTTAAACTCTATTCCAAGTTTCTTTTCTCTGACCGGATGTTTTTGTTGGGTTTTTTTGTTTACTTGTTTTTAACTGGCAGTTCCCTATTTTTGTTCATCCATAAGCTGTCTTGCTCCTCCTTTTTTTTCACTGCTTTTGTTGAAGTTTATGCTTCTGATTCAGGAGACGTGTTTCTCAGTCCAACTTCCAGTGAATTTTTCTGTAATTGTTTTCATCTATTTTCTTTTGGGGTACTTCAGTATTTATCTATGTCACATTTGGCATTTTGATTGTATTGACTGTTAATCAAAGTTTGATTTTTTTTTTCAACTTCATATTTTTCTTATCCTCTCCCTTTTTCTCCTGGGTATTCATCACATTGAACTTCATAACCTCATTTTCCTGGTGTCAAGAACACCACTACTTGCAAAATTATTTTGTACAAAAGCGAACCTGTAGAATCAGTGTTAGCTACAATCTGTCATAGTTCTCTATGCTGATGGCATCCAGTCAACCAAGGTTTCATGTTGTTTACAGCTGTTTTCCATAGTTTTAAAATTTTATGGCATACATCTTAAAATTATTCATCAGGTTCTGCTGTCTTGCTGCTCCCAATCAATAGCTGCACTGCACAGCTTGATAGAAGTCTTTATGTGCGTGTGTTTGCATGTATGATTCCTGATTCCTTCTTTTTGTATTAAAATTGAAGAGTTGTATTGCTTTTTTGAAGTTCCAAAAGAAAGGCTTTACATACATAACCTTACTTCTTATCACAGCCACCTTCATCTTCATTCAAGCTCTGAGCCAAACCCATTCTCTGAAATAGTCTTCTAGTGAAAAATAAAAAATGCTCGTATAAGTATCTTGGATTTGTCTTCATGATCACTGGTCAAAATGTAAATGTCCGTGTATTCCTATAATTCAGTGAAGAGAGATGTATAATTATGTAAAGAAAGATATAAATATACTGGACTGTGAAACCTGCCTAAAGGATTTTGAGGCCTTGTAGAGGGATTCAGATAATACTATTATCTTCCTTTCTTGATGGCTTCCTGTATGTTTTCCCATGGGGCCATAATTTCGGTAGTCACAAACCCAATAGAATTTTCTAGTGACATTCCACTTATTTATTGACTTTAAAATTGCACCTACACTTTGTCTGCTATTCATGAGAAATACCATAAATTTACAAAGAAATAAAACTTGGACAAAGTTAACATCGCGAATTTAAATACATAAACCTTAATTTTAATATTTAAGTGAACATATATATTGAACTTCCTTGATGTTGCTGTAAAACTCATGTTCCAGCTTTTTATTTTTTTCCAAAATGACTTTTTTTCCTTAATGATTGGAAGGTTTAGTTCCTTTGTTAGGAACAGACAGAGAAGTTACAGTGAAATTTTGTGCCAAGCCCCTTGTAAGGACCCTCCTTTCTCTGCCCTTGGAGATAAGTACAAGTAGAAAAAAACAAAAAAACCCAAAGGAAATAGTGTGTAATTGTTGTATTTATTTAATCTGTCAATTAATAATGAAAGAATCGTTTGTGCATAGTCCCAGTGAGGATGTGTTTTGGTGATGTTTTAATACATTTTCTCTGTTACTAAGGCCATTCACTTTTTTAAGTGGGACTTTTGAAATTGCACTGAACACCACTGCTTATTTGGACATCCTCAATTTGTGTGTTATCACTTTACTAGGGAGGCAAAAACCTGGGCATAATTACTGAGAAGGTAAACCTGTATACGCATTACATGAATAAACATTCATCTGAATTTCAAGCTAGGGCTTGCCACAGCTTCTAATTAATGATAAAAATATGTAATATAATAACATATTTCTTTCTTGATACATCTTTCCTGGAGAAATTTCATGGCATAGTTAAAGTTAATTGCTTTTTTCATGGAAAATTGTCATATTCCTGGAAACAGCCTAGAGACAAATTCTAACAAAAACACACTCAAATGTATGCTTAAAGTATGTACATAAAGTGACCATAGACTTTTCCAGATTTAGGAGGTGTTTTCCCAGACAAACTGCAAACCTGGAGGCTATTAATTAAAAAAAAAAAAAAAAGGAGGGGGGAGAGAGGAAACAGGGAAAGGGTAAAAAAGAAGTAGAGAAATAGTTTGAATTTATGGATTTATTTTTTTTCGTATTTCTAGAGGCTGAAGTCAGCATATATATACCAGGAAAATAACAGCTGAGCCTTATTCAGTGACACCTATGAAATTTTTCCCCTGACTGTAATGGGTCTAGTCTTAACTGTACTTCTGATTTCTCACAGTTTTGTTTTCTAGGTTAAGACCCAGTTTATCTCCTATAGATCTTGGATGTATCCAGCTGTCAGATCTAGGGTTTAGCATGTGTCCTGCTGCAGATTTACCTCAGTACATTAGTGAGGGTGACTGTAATCTTATGGATTACATAGGCAGGCAGGAACATTTCTATGTCTCACTCTTTAAAGGTTGGCAAATGAAGGCTGGTTAAATGAACTTGGCAGCCATCTCATTTCACTTGCTGGAGGCATTTAACAGAAATTATTTTAAACACATTTGACATTATGTGAGTTGTAACAATATGCTGCAAGCCCAGATGGGTTAAAATCTTAACTGCTGTGGTTGGGAAAATTGCTTAAGAATTGCGTTTTAGAGAAGTAACTTGTTTTCCATGATGTACAATAGCCTGAACACATTGTGATCCAGTCCAGGAGCCCTAAACCAAGACTGACAGTTGTCTATAAAAAATTACTACAAATAAAGGAATGTTTGAAGACAGAGAGGAAACAGCAGGAATTAGGAAGAATAGCCTAGAGAGTTGTTCAGTATCATAAAATAATAATTTGTAAAAATGGATAAAGCATGAGGAAGTGTCTGAAGCACTAATTATTGATAGCCATGCATTGTGCATGGCTCAGATTTGGATAAACAAAAACTGGTTCTAAAGATGGTGTCTTCTTATCAAGAACTACAAACCAGAATGTATTTTGTTTGTTTATTTGTTTTGGAGGTGGAGTGTTGTGGTTTTTTGTTTGTTTGTTTTTATGCTTAACCTTGCAACAGCAAGAAGATTAGTACTTAAATTAATATAAATGAGACTGAATGTGATAGATAAGAAAGATACCAGGAAAGGTAAACTGCAAGTAGGCTGGCCTAGCAAAGTGGTGAGGGTAGATAAGGCATTTCTGGCATACGCTTGTCATCTTTAATACATTTCAGATCCTACAGTAGTATTTTCTGGGCTGTGTTGGGGTTTTTTATTACTCATAATTCCTGATGGTTTATGGAATAAGAAGCTGTAAAATGAATAAAATTGTGTTGAATTCGGTGAGCTTTCCAGGCCTAACTCTTCTTTTGACCTGTAAACCCAAATAACATGGAAAAGAATACATGCTCAAAATGTGATGAAAAGATTTACAAAACTTTTGAGAGTTCCACAGAGAAAACCTGCAATTGGTTCGGTGGAATTCAACCGCTGGGTAAAATTCACCAGGCAAAATGCTTTTTAAGTAAAGTAGGTAGTCTGGGGCAAATACTTGAAAAAGAGTTTGAGTGTAGATAAAGTTCGTGACCATAATGAGAATAAAACATGGAATGTTTGAATAGGAATTGCAAAGAAATGTAATCGAAACAAAGATACACATTTTTGGTGGGTCTCAAAGAGTACTTTTAAGTGTTGAAAATTGAAGTGCTCATTGCAGCCTCTCTTATGGACGGTACCTTAGCAGTTTTTGAAGACCTTTGAAGACTGAATTAATTTTCAGTTTCTGTTGGCTACTAAAGGTATGTAATGAGCAAACTCATTATTGCATGTTAAAATACCCATATTTTGAAAAAAGCAGCAGTAGAAGACTTAGAAGTATATATAGATCTGAACTGCAAAGCTGAAATGTCTCAGTAAATCCACCTCAAAACTATCTCAACATTAAGTGTTTGAACCTAAGCTTTTCTGATTCACAGCAATGTCTCTTGCAGCAGTACTTTGATTTTAGAGGAGGTTTGAAATGTCAAATGTTACACATTTAATTGTGAAACATTGCTATAAGCTGTTGCAGAAAACAAAAGTATAAATTGGTTCAAAGAATTTTATAAATCCAGGGATAAAAATTCAGCAGTGACATGGTTATTCAGCATAATAGTTCTTAATGAGGCTGTGGCCAGGAAGCCTCTGAGATAAAGGAAGCAAAATAATACAGAAAAGTCTATCTTTGGGAAAAAAAAATAAATGCTTTTTCACATACCTTTTCCTCAGTCCTCCACTGCTGGAGATGGAATGCTAGGCTTTGAGTGTAACTCAGCCTGGCAGTTTTTAATTTCTGTGTACAAATGTATGTAGTTTTGTGCACACTTTTAAAATTGTCAGTATCAAAGTTTCAGCAATGTTATTATTAATCATCTGCATTTCAGCAAAAAATGTACTCTCTGCCTTGAAGGTTTTGTAATCTAGCCTATAAATGTAAACTAGATATGAACGAGGTAGAGACATCTGTAATGTCAATATTTTAATTCTCAAACAGAAGCCAGTTGTCTAATTATGCACAGTTGCTTAATATATCTCAGGAGGAATTTCTTCTCAATCTGTGTGGGATAAAATGTAGCTGTATAAGAATAAGGTATTGTCTGTGTGTCTATATGTATGCATATTTTCATACATGTAGATGTACAAGATACGTATAACTTACAGAGAGATGAACATATACAGACACACAAATACTTATCTCACGTTTTAGTAGAACCTAGGGATCCTGGGATGTTCTAGTTACTGTGCATATACATGATGAAAAGATACAAATTTATTAATAGTATGTTGTATTATGACAAAGAAAGATGTACATCCAGTCTAATCTGCCTGTGTTTTTCTGAAGTTGAAAGGAACAGCACATTAAAATACCATCCAGTAATTATCAGGTGCCCAGCCATGCAAGTGCAGCTAAACCAGCACATTTTGAGGAAATTAAAATAATCTCATGTGTAGCAATTAGCAGTTCACTCAAATTGAGTATGTGATATGATTGGAAACAGGAATCTGCAATTCACTCCAGGGTTCAATTATTCTTGATTTTCATCAGAAATAGGTTAGAGTCAGGCTCCAGATCAGCTTAGGTGTACAGGTCAGAATTACAGGCCTGTTTGTGAGGACTAGAAATGATGAGCCACTCTCTTCTTCAGCTCCATACAGAAAATTCCCTTTGTCAACTGATTTGTTTGCTCACTGTCCCTCTTGCTGAAATGAGCTTTCATCTGCTTTTCTGCAGTTACATGCAGTGATATACCAAAAATTACTCTTAAGGCCAGATCAGTGTTAATGCCTATTGCTAAAGGCCATAAAGGCATTATGGGGTCTTTACCCTGGACATTTCATGTAGTATTCATACTCCACGCACAAAACAGTGGAAGCAATGATGGTTAGCTTGTTTGGCTATTTTTACGTTATAGCACAAGCTCATTAAATAAAAATGAGCATATTTCTTAATTAAATAACAAATGAATTTTTTTAAAAATGCTGGATTCCTTGCTGGGTGCTGAAAAACAAGGCCTGTAAAAACAAGGTTTGTGTGATCCAGTATGTAATTCTTTACCAAGGGAAATTTGTTCGTTAATAAATTTACCAGGGGCTTTTGTACCTGGTTTATGCATCTACTTCTGTCCTCTCAGAAAAGAGAAGGGTACTTTAAAGGCTGAAGCAGTCTGGACACATGAGACTACCTCATCCATATAATCAATAAATTGAAAGATACCATAGTGCCAGGAAAAGGTTATCTGAAAAAAAATGCATCAGTGTGAGGTGTACTGCAGAGTGCTACTGCAGCTCGCTTGATAGGCTTCGTTAGTGGAATAAAGCCTCAGTTTGTGTTGATATACTTGTAAATCCGCATTCCTGGGTATTGCCTTCCCATCACACATTTGCAGGTCAGAAGCCCTGCAGGCTGTATGGCCAGTTGTGCTTTAAGCCAGGAGATTGCCAGCATCCTCACCACTATATTTCATCCAAGCCCTTTAAAGTGCATGAAAAGGGTGATAAATCCTCACAACTTGCAATCATGTGCCAAAAATTTATTATATGATTTGGAAACTGATGGCAGTAGATACACTACTTGAAGCCCTACACCGCCTTCCTTGTCCTCTCACTCTACCGGACATAAATCCTGGAGTTGTTTTACTAGGTATTGTAACAGTTGGGCATCATTTCCTTTCACAGTAATGCTATGGTGTGGGCACTACTCCAAGTGCTAAGCAGAATAAAGCCTATAAATTGTCAGTGCAGGCAGGATTTGTTCGCTTTAGTATGCAATGCCCTGATCAGTCAATAGACGGATCCATACTACCTTTATTGTGAAAGAGATGCGTAGCTGAATAAAAAACTTACCACTGCAGAATGGCAGGATTATTTATTTCCTTGCAGGTTAGCGTGCTTATTTTTCCCAATACTATTTGAAAGATATTATCAGATAACTAGTGTCTTTAAAAAGAGACAGAAAACAGATGTTATTTTTAAACTGTGGGTTCATGTATTTCTTTCCCTTTTTCTCCCAGTTCTCCCTTTATATCATGCCCTCACAGTCTTTCTTTTCCCACCATTAAATACAGTTCTTGGGGTTTAAATTGCAGTCTGTACTCCCATGAAGTCAAAGGATAGCTGTACGTAACATTTGGAAAATTGAAAGCAATTACAGTAGGAAAAGAAACCTTAGTGAGAATGACTGAACAGTAAAAATGAAACAGAAGAAATAATGATAGGTAATCTACATTTTATAGTGGAAAGGTTTTTTTCTTGATAGAAATATTTAAAATAGTTCACTTGTTTTGCATATGTAGAACAAAACTTCTAGATAATGTAACTGCTTGATTTTTTTATTCAGGTACATCTTTTAAGTAAGGAAAATGTCCACCTTTGCATGCAACTATTCATTTGCACACATAGTTGCACCAAGTGCAAACATATTTCTGAGTAGCAGCTTTCTATGGCTGTCCACGAAAAATAGATGGGAAATTACATTTATTTTTGAAAATCAAGTCCTGCTAGCAAGCACCAATAACATGCCTAAAAGTTTTCAAGTAAGTAAGAAAGTTTTCAAAAATGACCCTTTTTTGATACCTCAAGAATATTCTGGTAAAGTTAAAAAGCTGATTATTGGGTTTCTTGAAGGGAAGTTGTTCTCAGGTGGCATATAAGTATACAAAGAATGCATGACAGAGTTAGAATCACACATAAGAAATGAGAGAGGTTTTAGGTAAAATCTCACAGTTCTCATCCATCTTCTGCTGGTGTATTTTGGAAACTGCCAGTAGAAATGTCTTTTAAATATGAATCTGAGAAAATACTAAAAGATACATATTCAAGACAGTGATTTTTTGGATTACAAATGTAGCTCATCAATATTATGATTTAAGCATACAGAAGTAAAATGTGCTTATAATTATTGCAGTTATCATCAGAAGGATATCCTACAATTTTTATGTGGTTCTAATACTATTTCATAGAATTCTAAACCTATAAGGGGAAACCAACCAAACAAAAGCAGTAGCAACAAAAAACCCTATAATGATCACTTATCTGTCAATCACTTGAGTTTAAATTCCCTTTCTTCTTTTAAAAAGTGCTGTAATTTCTTCAAGATTTAAAACATGATGACCACTGTGTCACAGAATAACAAAGAGGGTTATTCTGAAGGTGTCTCACGACTGAAAAACATGATTATATTCACTTGAAGTAGCTGAGAAGCAACTGGATAGGAAGGCCACATTCTGAATACATTCATTGAGGGTTTAAAAATGTTTTTCAGGAATGCACAGTCTTAAAAAAAAATAGAAAACCATGCAAAAGATAGTGTGGTAGAATTTAGAAACCATTCACTTGTAGCAACTGCTGCTGCAAAGGAGATTTTATTGAACATTGAATGTATACATCAAACAGATGCCAGAAATAACACATTTGAAGCCACTGTACATATATATTTGTGTGTTTTCTAACTATGAGTGACTGGGATAACAGACAATGAAGGTCTATTTGAAAAATATTTTGAGAGCTTGAAATTTGGCTCTGTTTTTCAATTACTGTTTAAAGCAAAATTGTCCTTGAAGAAAATTGCATCAATGAATATAAATTAATTCAGCTTTAAAGTAATTTCAAATCAATTGCTAAGAAAAAGTCAAAGCGAAGCAGTTTTCTGTGGTTGCCTTTTAACACTATGAATTGTTTTTTTCTGATTTTCTCTTTCTAAAAGCAGTGGAGAAATTCACCTAGTCTTTCAAAATATTTCAGTAGCAACAGAAGTGCAACAGAAATACGTATTTTGGTACCATAAAACCTGTAGTAAGTGTTCTTCACATTTTTTTCTAGGAGTTTTTATTTTGATTCTTATTACCTCTATGTCTCTACAACAATGTAGGTCAAGTCACAGTGTAAGAAAAGCAAGAGTTAGGGAACGGTTAATGTAGTCTTCAAATGTATTGACTTACCTGAGAGCACTGTAATACAACTGTTCCTGCCTTAAGTATTGCAGCTCTTCTTTCGGATGATCTGCTGCCATGCTTGTGTCTGAATCTGATTCCAAATTGTTGATTCTTTCTCTAATATTGACCAAAAGTATAAGTGCCATTATTATCTGGAATTGTGTATCCCATCGTAGTAAACAGGTCAAAGGCAGCACATGGTACACACTGATATATAATTGTCAGTAAAATATTCACTCACGTCTCAATTTTTCGTCTAACTGGCCATGTCAGTACGCCAATGTTTAGCACCTACTTTCCAAACAGCTGTCAGAAATAGGTATCATCAACTCCCTTTTAGTTCATAACACTAAGTCAACTTCCAAATTCTTTTCAGCAGTGATTGTTTGTAACCAATAAGTGTAAAAAAAATCCCCCCAAAAACCCAAGAGTAAATAAACATGACTGATAATCTCACTTTTCTCATGTAGCTAATGAAATATTTGGAATACAGATGTTTTCCTATCACTGATGTTCATGGCTGTTTATCCAGTAAAGCCTTTATTATCATTGTGATCTTAATCTAGTATCAGTAGAAAAGAATGGCCTGCCTGCTTCTTAGGCAAATAGTTGACAACAAAATCGGGGAGCTAGGATTTTATGTTTTCTGACAGGAACAAGAATATTCTTTTCATTTACTTGCGGTGCATGCATTCTCCATGGAGAAAATGGGAATGCTGCCATTCAGGGACAACATAATTTCTGGCTGTTCATGGCCAGGGATATTATAAGCATCTCACTTCTCACAGCATTAGCATATGCACCTCTGACTTTCACATACTGCAGTGTCAGGGTCTTGGGACTAAAACTTCTGTAGATCCAGTCTGAAAAGAATTCCTTTGACTGTATTTTAGAAGTAGCTGTCCTACCCCTTTGTCTCCCAGCAATGTAGACAAAAATGAATGGCAAAGATTTTCTTGGTGGTTTTCCAGAAAAATGAAAAATTAAAGGATATTACAGTTTTCAAATGGAAACTATATGACTTTATTTTCAGGTTTTCAGTTTTGTATAACAAATCAACACTATGAAGGCAAAATATTTTTGCATTCAAAACTAAAAGGTAATTTGGTTAAAACCTGTTAGCTGATTTTTCCACAATCCTTACTTATTAAACTTAAAAACTACTTGTACTTTAAAAATGGATAGTATGACGTTTATACAAAGAATTACCATGTTGGTGAAGGTAATGCATGGGTTTTTTTGGACAGCTCTGTCTCAGCTTCAGTTTCCTCTGTAGAACCTCTCAAAGGAAAGCACAATATGATAATTACTTTAAAAGAGTACAGTCTTTTTCTAATGTCTTTTCATTTTAACCATCAAAAACATTGTTATGAACCTTGGCAGGGAAATTTGCTTTTAATGTGGTTTTGAAATTGAGAGACACTCCTTAAGACAAAGCTATTTTAATTGATTAAATAACTTGCGGTACACTGCAGTTTGTCCATGGGGTCATATATACATTATGTATTATCTTCCAGTCTACCTAGGGGTGTAATTTTACTAAGTACACAGGCAAACAGTGTCTTGGCCTCACTGTTTTAGGCTTTAAAAGCACAGATTACACTTGATCTTGCAGAGACAGGTAAGATATTTGTTTTTCATACATTGGGGGGCCCAAAAAAACCCTAAACCAAACCAAAAAACACAACACCCCCAAAAAAGTCAACTGTGCAAATTCAGTTGCTCAAAACTTTTTCCTTTTCTCAGGTGAAGATAAGTTGATTGGCTGCTCCAAGCCGTAGTTGTTCATCTATAGTGACATACAGCTCCTTTGGGCTTTGAAAATGTTGCCAGTGTCTCAGTACGTTTTTACAATCTGAATTCCATGTTGCTTGATTAAACAATCATTTTTTTTACCATTGTCAATTATAAATGCAGTATCTTTCTTTAAAGGAGTTTTTAATTTTTTAAGATGTAGTTATTTAAATATATTTCATCTGTTGTTTCTTACCATCAACCCTGCGCTCCTGTGGTATATCAGGAGGGAGGGGAGTTTGGGGGAGGCATCTGAAACACGTAAGTTAAAGGGTGTGTTAATGAAAGATCTCTCTGTGGTTTCCTGTTAAATGACAATTCTTTGTGTCAGCTGAGATTGGCATATTGTGAAATCAATGGGTGTAGGAATGTCGATGAAATACATGCAGACTGGTTATTGCTAAAAACCCATGTGCTACAAATCCAAGTCTTTGGAAACAAAATTTGTAACCATTGGTATTTAACATAGCAAAAAAAAAAAAAAAAAAAAATGGAAAAAAGCATTCTTGCTGCATCACCACACCTTTAATTCAGAATATGGAGATAATGTAGGACTGGTTCTGCTGATTGAATGTACACTAATTTCAGAAGGGCATCAGCATCTCAGCTGGATTCTGTCCAGGACATTTCTTTCAAAATTTAATTCACTACCTTAATTTTCTTTTTTATTATGTTGGATGAACCATTAATTAATGTCACTGATCTTGTAGTTTGAATTCCTTCGCACCTGCAGCACCTTTGCTGGGAAGCTTCATAGCAAAGTACTGCTACCCAAAGCACTCTAGTAAATTCTCTGATTCAGCACCTAGGTAGCGTTTTTTACTCTTCAGAAAGTTCTCCTCTGGGGTAGAGCACCAATTATAAAAATGCAATCACAGCAGTTGCATGATATTAAAATAAAACTTATGCAGTAGCATATAATAGCAAATCAAACTATTAAACAATATGGTGTTCTTTTCTATATGCAAGAATAGGTTGTTACTCCCACAGGCTATGTTAAGTGCCACAGTCAGAAGAATTGTAAATGTTTGCAGGATTAGGCTGGTCTTGAGCAAGCCCTGGAATGAAGCCAGGGTGAATGTAAGATGAGTAAGCATCCTGCTGATCTGTTTCAATTGAACTTGCTTTGGATTCTTTCATTATGAGATATCAGTTCATTGTTTTAAACCAGAAAACTGGTATCTAGGTACTTAGAATCCAAGATCTGCATTACACTCAGATATAATAATGGTAGTACCAGCAGCAACTAAGTGGTTTAAAATTTTCATCTCACAAATTCTGCAATAGTTATATGAATAAGTTGAGAACTACTCAGAAAAATGCTATTGGAAATGAAGCTCATACCCTAAAGACACTGAGAGTTTCTGGTCATTAGAGAGTGGCCAGACATTGAACGGGTAGTCATATAAACCAAAAGAATATAAACAACAAAAGAATTACGTTAAAGGAGGCATACTGACATACTGAAATGTCTGTGGTGTAGCTATGAATAAATGGGTTTTTCACTGCCTATTACCACTTCTGTATAGGAGCAACTTGTACAACGTTGGCAAAACAAATATTAACTTAGAGAGCAAAGTTTATGACAGATTTAGCAAAGATACTGTGGGCAGTATTGTTGTCATTACATCAACTTTTTGTGCAGCTGGGGCAAGTGGTCCTAACATCTGGTTGGCCACGATTTGGCTTAGGAGCTCCATTCTCAGCTGCAGCAAGGAAGGGCCATTGCTATGGAGAACTGTCGTGGTTTAGGCTGCTGCTGAACCGAGGACAAAAACCAAAGCCAATAGAGGCACGTCAGCACTATTAGCAGAGAGTGTAATGGGTCATGAAATTGCATACATTACAGTTTAGACACACTTGCAAGCATTGTTTTGCAAACTTTCAATTTAAACAGTTTTGCTTTCTTGATTTTAGGCTTAACTCCATCATAGTTTCTGTTAACAAAAACCTACAGTACTAAAATAATTGTACGACAAAAAGATAGACATGCCTCTTGGGCTTGTTGTCATCTTGCTTATTTGGCAGTTTAATTTTGGGAGGTTACACTTTCACCGGGATTGATATATGCTGGAGGCTTACTAAATGAGAACTAAAGAATTGAAAATTTCTACATATTTTCTTAGCCATGGAAAAAAGTTAAAGGCATTTGGTATGCTAATTCAGATAATAATTTATCCATCCTTTGGACTCTTATTTTCTCATTATTACAGCTCTACCCAAGAAGGTTGAAATTATCAGCTTCAGGCTTCATTGCTATTGAATAAAGTTTTAAATAATTTCTCTTATTTTAATAGTTTTTCTTTTTTATTCGCCTCAAATCTGAAGAATTCTTTTAGTAGCAAGCAAGCAAATCTTTCCATTTTCCCCTTTTCCTGGTTTCTAGATTCCTTTGTCAGGTACTTTAGGATTGTCAGTTCCTTTACAGGTAGTTACTCACAACTGGAAAGTGTAGGTGAAGGACATAAAAAATTCAGAATGTTTTCCTCAATTGCTATATCTATTAAAGCAGCAGTTGCAGTGTCATTAGCATACACTTCAGTCCCCTGTGAACAGATAAGCCCATGCAATGCTCAGAGAAGCCCCTGTACGGTAGCGTTTAAAGACACTGATTGTACCACCTCTTGCTGTGTGCAACAATTTGGGAACCATTTGCCAAGGAACCTTTGTTTTGTATGGTTTACCTCTGAATGTAGATATCCCTATCATAAATGAAACTAAATCAAATTTGCTGGTAAAGGCAAGGATTATTTTCCTGAACCTTATCCAGAGACGGATGCTGTACTGCACTGGCTGTGGCAGGGAGTTTGTTCATTCCCACCATGACTCTGTATTAAATATACTGTTACATAGAAAGTGTCATGATATTTTCTCATTACTGGTACTTGTATTACCTTGTGTTACTTTAGCCTGTCCTAAGGATTTTAAACAATGTGTGATAGAGAAAAAAATGTCTTCCTTGTATATTTTAGCATTTTCATAAGCAAGTCTGTTAGGATGGGTAGCGGTAAGGCTGCTTAAATACTACTAAACTTACTTGGACTGCAGCATTTAAGAAGCAGAAAATATACAAAAAGCATTAATTGAGAGAAACCAAATGAGGTAAAGGTTTCTTTGTTACTGTAGCTGATTTCAATACTTAAATGATGTGTTCTCTTTTAAATCAGGTATACCTTAGCTGTAGGCTAGTCCCTGACATGGTCCAGGAATTACAGCCTGATGAATGCTAAGTAGATGGTGTGGACCAATACTAATGAGGATCTGTAGAACAGTTGCCTTATTACTGCTAGCCAAAGGGGAAAAAGAAGGATATTTCATGATTTGCTACTCTGCCTAGGGATACCAAATTTACATATGGCCTAAAACTGCTGATCAGAGCTAATCTCCATGATCATTATAGCTTGAAGAAAGGTTTAATATTCAGGACTTTCTGAAGTTTTTTCTAAACAAAAATAGGCTGCATGAAAGCGGGATGTTGGCAAGCCACGAGTGTGTGCTGCTGCCAAGAATTTTAATGGCTTGATGCTAAGAAGCGAGGACTTGTGCTCCAGTAAAACTTTGCGATTGTGTTCACAGATGTTTGCTCAGTTTGTTTTCTAAAGTCTCCACTAAAGCACACTTTTTTCCCAGACATATCCAACAGATCTTCAGAGTACAAGAGATAGTGGGACATGGCTGCTTGATAGAGTCTTGGTAGCAGACATGGTGGTTGTGGTTGTCATTGGATGTCCTTAAAGTCTCCTTTTCTGGACAGCTTTCTAGTGGGATATGTCAGTTTGTAGTTGAGACTGTCATCATTTTCATTAGTGAATGGAGGAAGGGGTACAAAGTTTTTGGGGGTGGGGAATCCTTGTTTCTCATCACCTTTGTTTTAGAGGTGTACAAATTAATTACCAGTTTGTGTGTTTCATTCTTTATGATCCTGGGCCAAAGACAACTATATGTTAAAGGTAATGTGCCAGCTGAGAATTATGCTTGGTTTCAAACTCCGCATGCTGTGCCCCCCAAATTCTAATTTGGCATTTGCTCTTATCTAGTAGCTAAAAATTTAACATCTTTCTCAAGGATATGGTTGTTTTATAGTGCAAAGGTGAAGATGTTTTTAAGAAATTAGAGTCCCAGTCAAAAAATGTAACTGAAAAATTTTGCCAGTTGAAAACAGATTCTTCAGGAAAGAAGATTGGAAAAAAAAAATCATGTAGTTTTTCCTGATTTTTTTTTCCTGGAGGACAATAAAAAGCAAAAACTGAGAACATAAATACTCCCCTTTACTGTCTGCTCACCACAGCTGTGGGGATATATTGCACCTGGGTCGGGGCAATCCCAGGCACTGCTACAGGTTGGGCAGAGAAGAGATTCAGAGCAGCCCTGCAGAGAAGGACTTGGGGGTGTTGGTTGACGAGAAGCTTAACATGAGCCAGCTGCAGTGTGCGCTTGCAGCCCAGAAAGCCAACCGTTCCTGGGCTGCTTCAAAAGAAGCGTGACCAGCAGGTCAAAGGAGGTGATCCTGCCCCTCTACTCTGCTCTTGTGAGACCTCACTTGGAGTACTGCGTACAGTTCTAGCGTCCTCAACATAAAAAGGACATGGAGCTGTTGGAGCGAGTCCAGAGGAGGGCCACGAGGATGATAAGAGGGCTGTCTTCACCTCCCGTATGAAGACAGGCTGAGAGAGTTCGTACCGTTCAGCTGCAAGAAGAGAAGGCTGCATGGAGACCTCATAGCAGCCTTCCAGTATCTGAAGGGGGCCTACAATGATGCTGGGGAGGGACTCTTCGTTAGAGACTGTAGTGGTAGGACAAGGGGTAATGGGTTCAAACTTAAACAGGGGAAGTTTAGACTAGATATAAGGAAGAAGTTCTTTACAGTGAGGGTGATGAAGCACTGGAATGGGTTGCCTAGGGAGGTTGTGGATGCTCTATCCCTGGCGGTGTTCAAGGCCAGGTTGGACAGAGCCTTGGACCACATGGTTTAGGGCAAGGTGTCCCTGCCCATGGCAGGGGGGTTGGAACTAGATGATCTTAAGGTCCTTTCCAACCCTTACTATTCTATGATTCTATGATTCTATGATATTATTACTTAAATGCTGGTGATGATGAGAAATGTGGGGAGTTGATGTGGCCTCTTGTGGTTGCTATGTTTGTACCGTTCCAAGCAAACTTGGTTTTGTGCCTTCTTTCTGATGCCTGTGTAATATCTTTCCTTCCCTTTGCTGTATCAAATCTGGGATGCCTTATGCCTAACAGAGCAACATGTTTCCTCATCTCTCTGACCCTGCATTGCTTGTTTCATAGTCCTTGATAAGGAACAGTTGCAAAGTGCTTCTGAGCTATAAGGGCACAGGTTTAAATGTGTACAAGTCAGGAGCTGAAACAGTTTTGCCTTACAGCACTGTTGACCTCTTTTGCATTGCATATGTTGGGTATTTTCTCATGTGTTAGACTGCAAAAACCAGAAAATGTCTTTATTTTAGCTTTGGTTTTGTTTAATTTATTTCTTAAAGGGTACAAATTTTGGCTTTTTTTGGAAATATGTGTAAGGAATTTTTTCAAGTGAGCATCTTGGATATATTAAGTGGCTTTGAAAGTCTCAGCTTTAATGTGAATTAACCTTAACAGTACAATCTGTGACATGGGAAGAACTTTGTTGCCCATAAGCTGCCAAGCAATGTATATTTGTGTTGGTAAGTGACACTTTTTGAGATACAGTCTTGCTCATGTATACATATTTACAGTTTCTTTTGTGGCAAATCACCACTGGAAATGGGTCCCAGGAAAGATGGTCTGAAATACTGGTTCCTAATTTTCGTGAGCATGCTGAGCACCTATATCTTTATACATATAGTTCTAAGCATATTGCCTGACTTTTCAGACCAGTCTTGGAGACCACTGGCATAGGATGCAGAAGTTGTTACTCCTACTTTTGATTTTTCAAGTTTATTTTCAAGAACATAAACTCTTGCTTGCTAATTGATCTTCTTGCACGGTTGGAAATGACTGCCACAGTTGGCAACTGCAAGTTGCAATGGAAATATTTTCTCTAGGCTCTAAGAGGTGAATGATGATGTTTAGATGTATTCATCATGCACCTGGACTGTGTATGTATAATTACATCTTAATTCATAAATTCCCACTGTGTGGTTGAAATTTAATATTTATCATAGTTATATTCCAATTTCATTTTTTTTTTTTGAAGATTCCTTTCAGAGCCGAGCCATAACTGCATTATCTGCATCAGTTTTTAAAATGCTTGTGAAGCATGAAAGTTACCTCTTCGTAGGTCATACAGATTCATTTACTATTTGGAGTGTTAACAGAGATGGTTGACAAAAGGGGCCTCAACTCTGTGTAGGTTTACTAGAAAGCAGGTAGGGAAATTTGCCCTCACTGGAGTTCAGAGCATATTTTATGCTAATGAGAAACTATTGAATATTTTATATGTACATTATGTAGTGAAATACTCTATGTTTGAGAACAAGCACTTGCTGATGTAGATTAAAAAAACACTTCGGAAGGAGTTTGTAAGTGATGATGTCAAGCTGTGACGTCATTCAGAATGACTAACTGTAAAGGGTGGTTTACTCCATTTAGAGTCACAGAATAATGAAGGATGAAGGGCCTCTGGAGGTTTTTTGGTCCAGCTCCTCTCTTGAAGCCAGGCCAACTTTATAGTTAGATTATTGTAAAGACTGTACGTGGAAAACTCCTTCAGGACATAGAAATAATTTAAACCATATTCCCCAAATAGTTTCTAAAACGCAGACATGGTTTTAGATACAGCTTATTTAGATGGAATAAAGGTTGCACAAATGCCAGAAGGATCTTTACTCTTATTACTCAAATTCTGAATGAATGTTTGATTTGACCATGTTCGTGGGCTCCTTTGCTCATAAAAGTTAATGTTAACAGTTTGCTCCGGTTAATAGAGCTGGAAGGCAGACGCTTTTCATTGATGAAATCTATTCTTCTGCCACAGGTCAGCAAAGAGCCTATGCACTATTTAAGCTCCTGGAGCAGTTTCTTTTTAAAAGAATAAAAGAGCTCTGGAGTTTCTGCATTACTGTAAGAGGAAGCAAACATAGCCTCCTCCCTTATGCTGTAAGACAGTTGTTATTCAGATGCTATTAATTACCTGTTTTTTAAGTCATCTTGTAAATTCAGTGCTCTGTCAGGAATCATGAATATTGCCACAATTTATGATAGAAAAGAGAGTTGCAAGTTAATGCATATTTTTCTTATAAATTTAGTTCCATAAGCAAAAGAAGAAAAACTTTCCACTTGCATAAGTTACAGGAAAAAGTTTAAAAATACAACCTTAATTTGTCCAAGTGACTAATGAACTAAATTGATTTTGATACTCCTGTTTATTAACTCATTTTAATCACCTGGGCTTGAGGTCAAACACTGGATATACAGAGGTAAGTGTGATAAGTAACACTATAGATGATTTTACATACTAGGCAAATCATAAAGTTAACAGTGTGTAAGGCTTAGTCATTAAATTTCTTGGGTATATTCTTTATATTCATAAGGAAAGACAAGCAAATCAGTGTGAAATCTTTTACGTGCTGCAATTTCTCTTGGTTCCTAATAGTTCACCCATCACGTGCAACAGTTTGGCAGGATGGTCAGCTGTGTTTCAAGCAAGAGTTCACACGGGGACAGAAAAGCTGCCTCAGGGCCATTCTAGGAAGGGAAAATTCCATTAAAATGGTGGAAGCTTATGAAATTGGCACTAAACCCCCATTTTAGTTTTGACCCCCACTACATACACTCATTTTTTGGGGAGGGGCAGGCAATTGTGTATTTCAAAGCTGAAAGAAGTCAGTGTGTTATACTGGCTTCAAATACAGTTTTCTGTTGTGAAAGAATATGAACTCAACTGTGAAAAAGAAATATTTAATGCTGCAGTCTTCAAGAGAATACTTCCATATCAAACCCATGCTTTACTGTTCTTCTTTGTGTCTAAAAAAAGCAGTGCTCAGTATAGGAGGAAAAAAAGTGTCATAGTTTCTCTTCTATTGGTAATGTTACCCTATGGACAGAAGTCATAAATCCTTGGGATTTATGAACCAAAACATGTTTGAGAGAGATCCAATGAAGAATACTCACAAATCATCTAACAATTAAAACCAAGGTCTATAGAAATGAAATCATTAAGAGATACTTAAGTTGTTCTAGAAGAATGCTTTCAGTTTTAAAAAGTTCATATTATATTTTATTTTACCAATACATAAACAAAAATCTCCCCAGTGTCATGCAATATGTAATTAGCTGCAATATTAGAAGTAATGAAATGCACAGTGTTCAGAATTCCTTAGTCCTAAAATGCTAAAGGCTACATGAATATTTACATTATGTTAATTGTTAGATGCTGAATAAGCTTGAACCTAGTACTATATAACTTTTAATATAGAAAGCATGCAGAATTTTGTACATGGATACAGGGAATTCATAATGTAATACCTTGTATATGATATGAGTTACTAATATTTTTTGCTTTTTGAAAAACTGTTGTCAAAACCCAAATGATCATGTTGGCACACATTATTGTTGTAATAGAAACTATATTGAGATAAAAAGGCTATTCAGAGAAGTCTGGGGTTTATTTTTCTTTAAAAATTTCTTTCACTCCAAGGTGAAATACTGATTTGGGTGAATACACTGCAAGATTTGCTGTCAAAGTCAATACTCTAAAGTTCAGTCTTAGAAATATAAAGAGTTAATGTCAAACTTCCAAGTACAGTCAATATCTACAAATTAAAAAGAAAAGAAAAAAAAGGCAAGAATTTAAAGTGTGGGAGATCCTGTGTCATGCATCAACAAACCTCTGCAACCATCTTAAAAATAAGGCAGAAAAATAGACAGCTTTTAAGTGGGAATGAGATATGTATTATAGCTTGGTCCTCTACTTCCCTCTAGAGTCAGTGGAAAGAAATAGATGTCTCTAAAGGGTGATCAATCCTCTAGTGAGCTGGTGTGATCCTTGAGAACTGCTAAATGTCTAGTCATCAATAAACTAAATGCCAACTTAAGTATCTAAATGTCTTTAAGCCAAATGTCATCAGGCTAAAAGCAGGCAACTTTGTAAGTCAAATCAACACTTGTTCTGAAATTGGTTTTCACTGTATAAACGTCTGTCAGATATGTGTTTAGTAAGAGTAAACGTTCAGTTGGCTATGCAGACTTCTGAATAATGTGCTACTATGTCATAGATGCCTAATTCTACTAATGATCATGTTGTGCTACAGAAACAAAGAAATGGAAAGCCAAAGTTCACATTCTCTATTTGCTCTTGATTCATCTTTGGTTTTTTCATTTATTTGCTTCTTTCACTGTTATTACTGGAAGCTGAGATCAATCATGATGCACTATCTGTGCACACAGCAGACAGGATCTCAACTTTGCAGTTTTGGCACACTGAACCTTTGCACTTCTTGTTAATGGAAATTTGATGGCTAATTTTTATGTAAAACAATGAAAAAAGAAACAAATATTTTCCTATTTTGAATGACAGGCTCACATTCTGAAGTAGACATTTAATTTATGAAATACTTTTTAAAATTGAAAAGAAAAATAAGTGTTGGTTCAACTATGAGAAACATTTCTATTCAATTTCTTTTAATTCATTAAGATAATTGATCTTCTAATTTTGAATTGTTTTTGTTTCACGAGTGAAAAAAACATTCTGTAGTTGCATGCATTTAACAGTCTAAAAGTCTTACTTTAAGAAGATTAGATTTGAATTTGACTTGATCTTTTTTCACTTACTGTAAGCTTGTGTATGCTCTCAGTTTAAGTTTGCTTTTAACAGATATTTTTCTTTTACTTTACAAAACTATGGTAAAAAGGCATGAATGTTCATACCATTAAAAAAATACCCAATTCTGTAATGAAAATCTGAATGTTAAAATGAAGTTTTTCTTTTTATAAAAATACGTTTAAGCATATGTCAAATGCAGTAAAACTAAATAGGTCTGTTTACTTCATTTTTTATAGTTTTTGACATTATATCCATCTGCTATGTAGGGCAAATGAAGGTGAAAGGAAACTTAAAGGAATAGAGAGAGTAAGAAAATAAGGGGATTATATATAACATAGCATAGAGATCTAGTTTCCAGGTGAGCATGTAGCAGCACTGATTCCATTACTGGTGTTGTAAACTTCAATATGTGTATGTCTTTAGCAGAAATATTGCAGAATTACTAACATTTTTGGAGAACAAGTTCCTTCCTGTGAGATAATCATCTGTATTACTTTTGTTTTATACACCGTGAAATTAGAAAGGTTAGAGTCTATTCAGTTTATTTTGCATATATTAATTAATCTCACAAAGTATTTCTGAATTAGGTGTTTTATTTCTTGTTTTTATTATCACAGCTAGAAAGAAAAGCCAGGAAATGTCATAATGAAGGTTGATTGTTAGACATTACCTCTCTTCATTCCGTGTATGCATGACGTCATTCCCTTTTCTGTTCACATAGTTGCAAACTGTGTCCTGTAGGATGCATTTCCTTTATTGTAAAAGGCAGGTGTTGTGAAGGGAGAGGAGATGGACAGTAAAGAAACCAGCGTCTGAGAGTGGATTAAAAAAAAAAAAAAGAAGAAAAAGAAAAAGGGAAACTTTTACTACTTAACATTAGTTAATGCTTAACATTAACTAATGCCCTAGTAGTGCTAGTGGCATGCGTTTTTCATTTGCTGTAAGTTAAGTACATAGTTCTTTCTTTTTACATACTTTTTTTTTTTTTTTACTATTGCCACATATGAGTTAGTAGCAAACTGGAATTCTCTAGAGGTGGGTGGCACAATAAAAACAATAAGAACTGAGTTGGTTGGTAATGTAGTTAATTTACATTGATTAACAGACTTCTCCTTGTATAGTTGACTAGTTGGGAATTCTATGGACCACAACACAAACTGTTCTATAAAATTAGTTGTCCCCATTTCTTTCAACAAGAAAGCTCAGGTAACTCTTAACATGATAATTTTTCATTCATTAATTTTCATCCTATAAACTATAGGATCAAACTGGGAACTATATAACCCAGTAGAATACTGAAAGCAATGCAGTGCAACAGCTTCTTAACTCACATTGTAATTTGTAAATCCAGGACTCTCCAAACAGTTTCCATTTTGTATAATTCTAAAGACATGGTGGCTGTGGTCGAATAGGCTGTTAAATGTAAAAAAAAAGAGAAGTTACAGGGAATGGAAGAAACATCTGACACTGTGGACAGGAGACACAAGGTTGCCCTGGCAAAGCTTTGTACTATCCCCAGGCAACACTGCTACAGCAGAGTCCTCTGGTGACACTTGGCCAGGGAAGTTCATTTGCAGGAAGACAAGATGAAAGAGCTCTCCAGAAGGGCTGTCACATCTGGATTCTCCAAATAGAAAGACTATCAGGTCTGAGAGACTTAAAAAGAAACAAATTTTCTTTCTTATATCTTTCCAGCTGTATTAGTTTTTGAGGTAGTCGTGGTAGTCTCTAATGCTAATCCAGCACTGAACAATGGGAAATGGAATGAAAAGAAACTTAAAGCATGTTTCTTCCTTAAGAGATCTCATTATGCTTTTTTCTGTGTGACGTTACAATTTGTGTTCCAAATAGCTTTGCAATGCTTGCAGCATTTGATACTCTAATTCTGATTGTTATTCTAAGTGTATTGCTACCAAATGTTGGTAGGTGAAAACTATATAGCCTAACTAGTGTAGATTATTTCCCCCCCACACACACTATTCAAGAGAAAGTGAAGGTTTATCAGCTATTTGAGGTTTTTTGGTTGGCTGATTAGTTGGTTGGTTGATTGGTTGGGGGTTTTTTGTTTGTTTGCTTCAAAAGAGTGTGAGTAAAGAAGCAGTCATTTACCAGTCCTGCTAATCTCAGGTCATTCAGATGATATAGTTAGTGACAGGTTTACCAAGGACTACTTTGAATGCCAAGTAAAAGGAAAATGCAATTATATGTCTCCATACAGTACATGCTGTATTAATCATATCTTATGAGTACTTAGCTTTCTCTTAGAAGTAATTGTAAATACATATACATTTTGCTTGAAAAGAAATGTCTAATCTAATCTTAAAATCCCCAAGAACTGGAATGAACATTTTTCACAGCCTGTCTCCCATGTTAATTTTTCCTGTAGACAGTTAGCTTGGCAAAAAGTCAACAAAAGTATCTCTGGTTGATTCAACCTAAAGTTAAAATGCATAATAGAATGAATATGTGGATTTAATTATACTTTCTAGCATGGAAATAACTTTGAACGCATCTATTAAGATTGTTAAGAAAGAAACCTGGTCCTTCATTTACCCATAAACTCTGTCTATTATGAATGCTGGAACATAAGCATAGCTAATATATTTCTTCAGCTGCCTCCCTAAACATTAAAGTGGCATAAAATGCCCAATGATGTGGAACTCCTTTTCCTTGAGATCTCTGTTAACAAGATTTTCAGCTATGGTGCTGGATAACGGAAGTTATTGGGAGGTCTCCTTATGGAGTGGAATTATGAAATGGTTGATTACAGTTGACTGTTTCTCATTTCTTGGTTTTAAAATGTTAACTCATCTTGGAATTCTTTTTAAAATTAAAATGCAGGGGTCCAAGTTCTTTGTGTCATGGACAAAGCTCTTCTTGAAGATTGAATTGAAACCTAACGTCACTAAATACTAGCAGGGATTGATTTTGGCCCATTACTGTAAATAAGAGAGCCAGGTACTGAGAAAACCAAATTCAAGCTTCCTCTTGGGACTTCCTGAGTAAGATATTTTTTCTGAAAAGAAGCTGGATTAAGCTCAGAAGCCAATTTGATGTTGGTTTTGAAAAAGTATGTACTTTGAAAAACTACATTGCAGCAGCCAATCTGTAAAACATTGAGAGTTTTGAAGAAAGCTTTCGTTTAATTGAATTTGTAGGAGTTAGGAAAAAAAATTACTTTATCGCCCTCTCTGTGTCCTCTTTTAACAACACTTTTGCAGAAATGGTACCTTTTATAATCACAGGCTCAGTACATGAACTTGAGGACTTCTACAAAGGGAATTTTTTCTCATTGACTTCTCATTGTTTGATGTGGTAATTTCTGTTAAGAATAGTTTAGGAATGATTAATATAATTAAATAATTCTGAAATAAACCTCTAGAGAGGCTGGGAGACACCTACTAATGATTCAAGAACTACTGAAGGTGACATCATTCCAGTATATTAAATATACTGAAAAGCCTTAGTGTTAAAACTTTGCATACTTTTTAATGCCTCACGTAATCTATAAGTGAAAAATAAGAAAGAATAGCAAAAAAGGGGGACATTATACAGGTCTGGTGATGGGATTCCCCTATATAAGCATACCCTTTTCTCAATTCCTGTGTCTCATTAACCCTTTTTTTTTGATGTTAGCTAGCAAACTGCAAACAACTGAAGGTTTTTATTAGGTTTTTAGCCACTCTCCATGTATCTTTAGGTGGGGATATATGGGGTTTTTTTCCCATATATCTTTAAATCTAGTACATTCTCTAATTTCATTTTCTGCTGAGGATCTTGGATGTCAAATGCATTTATTGATGTAATATAGACTTGTTAAGATGGTCTCATACAGTAGAAGAAATGCTTTACCTTCTGGACTGCTGGTACAGCACTATACATTGAATCTGGTAGATTGCTGCTATGGTGGCACATAGTAACTGGCGCAGGCATGCTACTTTGTTTTAGTTTTGCCCCTGTCATCTCCCTCCACCCCAAAAGTAGATGTTCAAAAGGAAATGCTAATCTTTTCCCCAATACTCTTGCAAAATTTTCATCTTAGTCGACAAGCATAAAAGGTTCATTTTTTATCCTGTTTTTCCATATTTTCTTAACTTTTTAGGCTTGTGTTCCAACTGTACAAATGACAGAAGAAATCTCTTGCTACATTTATACAACAGATTCCCTACTTCACTTGCAAATGACCATCCTTTAAAAATGAAAAAATATGTTGCACAGCTTGTAGCTAATGGAAGCCCCAAAAGATAATGAGTTCTCTACTACAGAACAGATGTATACTGCTTCTTTTATCATAAGGAATAGATTTACAAGAGAAAAAAAAAGCAGTAACCCTGGAAAATTCACAGCTTTGCTGGCATTCCTTTCTGTCTGTTATTACATGGAAAAGGGCACTGTGATAACTGAGAGTCAAAAAGCAATTAAATAAAAATTAAAAAGATACATACCAAATTAAATATATGACAAGGACAACTATTTGTTGGAGAGTATGGGAACAAAAAATGAAAAGGACTAAGAGGAGGAAGTACTAAATGACAGACAATACTGACCGGTGGTTCCTGCAAACACATTAATTTGGGAGTAATTCAGTTAGGCAATTGCCAATTGCTACAGTAGAGAACTTATAGAAAATTTATGATCATAACAACTTGTTTTTTTTCCAAAGCAACATCACTCACTCTGTTCTATGACTAGAATGTCACGAGTGCCTGGAAACCACAGGCTAGCTTCACTAGAGCTAGTAGAGTGCTCCAAGTCCACACTTAGAGTCTACACTGTCTCCAGCAGCAGGACAAATACATTATTTTCCATTTTTTGATAGAAACAAGAGATAGAACTACAATCCTTTCCCTGTTGTCTCACTTTTGCTCAGAGCAGCAGGTATTAGGAGTCCTCTTTCCCTCAACATCATCAGCAGACTATCCATGGAGTGGCTACTTCTGCTTGTATTCCTCCAGCATGGGAACAGCCTGTGTTTCTTCTGCAAACTACACCTGTAACAGCCTGATTGCCAAGTTACAGTATGAGTTATCACTTATGTCAGGGAGAGTGCACAGGTGGTGTTTGAAGGAAACAGCCCCTAGTATTTTTGCCTTTATTTCCAATCCTATGAAAAAGTTCCTTGGTCAGTGTCAGTAACAGGTAAAAACTGAATCATCGTGCAGCTCTGTCGCAGCCCCATACTGTACTTTACTTCCAAGACCTTGTAAATAAAGATACAACCACAGCTACCAGGTCCAGTGCTCTACTGTACCATTTTGGTGCTAAGTTAGCAATTATCTGAAGGACAGAGGCATTCAGAAGCAGTGGGGTGTAATTGTTTCTTAATTACTTAACATTTTGACATGAAATTGTAGGTTGGGCTTGGAATTACAGTAGGAAAATAAAGATAGATCACAAAAGCTTCTAGACTTCTGAGATAACAAGTAATGTCAGAGCTTCTTACAGCTTTTCAGATTTAAGGATATTATTTCTGGATGTATGTTGATTTTGAAAGCTGCGTTTCATCCATAGTACTCCAATAATTTTGGAGCATGCTTTATTTTTGATAGTACAATGATAATTTTGCACTCTGCTTAGGACGCATGATTTGCTGAAAAAACTGCTAAACTATTTCAGTTTTACTGTAATAGCATTCTTCCGGATTCACGCATTTAACGTACCTTAAATTAATGTGATCAAATAATAGAAATTATTTTAATAGATCTTCTTCTATTTGCATTCTGTGTTTAGCAAAAGAAAAAACACATTCGCTCTAACACTGATGTCTAGGTTTTCATTTGAAGTCCACTGGTTGAATCCTGTACCTGTGGATTTCTATGATCCTTTGTGTGGTCTGAGCTATGTTTTGCCCCAGATTTCACTAGCCTCTTGATCATGAGACATCTGTGGTTGACTCAATGAACTTTTGCACAATATTAGTGTCTCGCGAAGCAGCAACCTTGTCTAAACAATTTGAGTTTTCTTTGGGGAATTGGTTGCACAGTATAATCATCAGAAAAAATATCTCAAAGAGATGGCAAACTTGCACATCACCTATATTTTAATCAAGCTCACAACAGCTTGCTGAGTGCAAACTAGCTAAACTTTGCTGAAATGTTTGTAGCAGCTATAGTGTTGAAACTTGCCTAGGCTTCATTATAGATGCCTATGGACTCTGGCTTTCTGATTATAAATTGCTTACAGATTTCTTCTTCAGGGAGAGCTGTCACTGTGAACTATTTTTAATCATAATGTTCAGAAGCTGATGTCCTAACAAACAAGTAAAGCAATATGAACTGAGTATAGTAATAAAATATGATCAATATAGAAATGTCTGTACTGTGTTCTGAGATGAATCTCTTACTGATTTTAGAGAATCTTTTGCCTTTATCTTGTTTTGGTAAGATTACTAGGCAGAGATATGAACCCCTTACATACAACATGAGCTCTGTTAATACGTGAGAATAGTGCAAACCTTTCATGTAATGTGCTTCCAGCAGATACAACTCATGTTCTGAAGTAGAACTTTCAAGAACAAATCGACATTTAACTTGGGCTACAAGAAGTCATCACAGGCATCAGTTAGTGACAGTGCTCTTCTCTCACTACTAAAATGGAAATGAAAAACTCTCACCAATCATAATGGATGATTGTGGAAAGTTTATGCCATCTTGGAGTTGAAGATGTATAACATATAATGTATGCAAAGGTAAATTTTAAATGCAGAATGACGGTTTATATAAAAAGTAGTCATTGCTTTTTTTGTCTCTCTCGTGCTAAAATTGTTAGCTTCTGGTGGAGTTTTTTATTTTCACCCAGAATACCATTTGCCAAACAGTTTGAATCTCACCTTCATTACCTGAGTAGAGTCAAATATGAATGGAGTTGAAGTGTAGTTTTATTTCTTTACTGAAGTATTTCTGCAGAACCCAGAGCTGACTGTTTTTTGCAAAGGGTTTGTAACTTGTCTCATGCTGTGCTTTCTTTCTATGTGGACTGGAGGTTTGTGTGCCTTTTGGCATATCATTTTCACATCTTAGAGTACAGAAGTTATTTTGGTTATGGCATAGCCTTTGCTACTTTTCTAAGTAATTGTGATAGATGTTAACCCAGAAAGACAGATACAGTTGAAGGCCACTGTAGGGGCAGGAAGAGATCTTGCTATTCCATTCAGAATACGGGCCAAACCTTAATTAAGACACTGGTTCTTAATTACTCCTTCGGTGATGTATATTCAGATCTCATTAAGGAGCAGTCTGATTTTGGGGTTTAAATTTTGCTCACAATTTCCATGGATTTGTCCTTAGGTTTTAGGGCAAGTGGCGAGTGTAGTTTTATTTATTTATTTTTGTGATGTTTGTTTTGGTTTGACTTTTTTTTCTCAATTGAAACTAAAGCTCAAGCTGACAGATTGCTAATGGAATTTAGTGTCTGCTTCTTTCAGGATTTGTAAAGAGACAAAGTTCACTGACATCTAAATTATCTGCAAAGTCTACAGCCTTGTCCTGCTGTAGAGTGACACCTTTTCATTGCTTTAGTCATTGAGGATGCTTTATATTCTCAATTCCCAACAATTTATTTTCCTGCAATTTTATCATTTTCCCGGAAGGTTCAGATCCTTTAAGATGTTGAAGTGCATCCATTTTACTCTGCAGAAGGAATGGAGCTCATCTTTTTGCTGAGGTTGCCTTGCACCTCCAAAGACTGACTTAATTGTTAAGTGAGAGAGAAATAGAGGTGATCTAGAAAGCGATTAGAAGGAATTAGGATCAAATTAAGTGAGGGCAGGTGGTGTAAAGGCCAGGCTTGCCTGGCACTATGAGTGGTGGAAACCTGACTTAGAGCAGAATTATTATAACACTACTGTCTCTGAATTCCAGCTGAATAAAAAATTAGTTACTGTTTGCTTTTAAAGACTATTCAATTTCATCCTCAAATTGGTTTTAGGGCAGCAGATGAACTACACTACAAAAAGGACTCTTGCTGTCCTTGACTTCAACAGGAGCATGGGTTATTATTTTAGATCGTATGTTTAACTTTTCCATGACTACAATTTGATCAGATTAATTTGGTTGTTACTAAGCTGGGATGTGTGCAAAACTAGAGACAAGAATCACAAAGAGATCTGCCTTTGCCGTTTCAAGATGATACTTTGCCAGGAGACATTCCTTCTTGGAGTTTTCCAGCGATCTTTAACTAGTTTTACAGTATTTACCAAAGGAGTTAGGAGCTCTGCTTCCATAGCACTTCAACAGCAGGACTTTGTGGATGTGTGTTTGGGGACTGATACTATATTCTTTAAGTCCCTTTCTGATTCAGCAGCTGAAATCCAATGGAATACAGAGTCAGCACTGACATATAGAGCTCATTGGATAAGTCATTGTCTTGACACTGATGTTTCACTTCATGCTTTCCTAGGGCTTTCCTACTGTCACTTCAACAATAATTTTAAGACTGAATAAACTGTTTAAGTCTCAATGTTGTTGCTGGCTCTAGTCCTTAGGAAAAAAAGTAATTCTCTCTTACTTGGAGATTTTTTTTTTTATTTTTAACAATATAATTTTAGGTTGATATTTTGACAGCTGAATTGCAGAAAGAATGAATAAATTACAGCCATTCACACCTGCCATTCAGTAAATTTCTTTTTTAATGACATACAGCCAGTGGATATGCCAATAACATAAATGGTTACATGCATGCGATGCATTCAAGAATAAATTTTCTGTCACATTTAGCCAGCTGACAATCACATAGATTATATAGAGAGTAATAGGGAACCATCATTTTTAGTATAATGTGCTAATCACTGATGGCAAGAGGCTATAGATGATGGTGGCACCTGGGAAATTTTGACCATGTGTTGACTAATTGATAACTGTTCTAAAGAGGACAAAGGAAATCCTCCTACAGGAGAGTGAAAGGCTGCAGAAACACCATAAGAACTGTCACTGATTCGAGCTACCTAACTATTCACATATTAATTAGCAGCCTTTAGGTAGGTTTCACAAGTAGTTGCAGCCTTAGAGAAGAAAACGCAGATAGTACATACCAGGGAGAAAATGGCTTTTCCTTCATTTCTTAGTATGCTAGGATAAATGGAAAGTCTTTTCCCGATGTGATCTGCAACAACCAATAAATCAAAAGAATTAAGGAAGTTCCAGTCCCAAATATAGACTGTGTCTAACAATGAAAGTTCTGCAATCAATTCAAAACTCCACAATACCCTGAATAAACTTAAAGATGCATTAAATACGGAAAAAGCTTCCACAAAATGTTTATTCCCATAAAAATAAACATGAACCTATATGTTCAAATGTTAGTATGTGTGAAATGTGAAGAAGAAAGTATGAAGTGAACATTTTTCCATTACTAACTTTTCTGTACAATTTTCTAACTGGAATCTCCTAGCAGCAGTAAGATTTTCTACTCCTCTTCCAAGGTTGGCTTTCAGTGCGTTTGCATGAAGTTTTGACAGTTAGGAAGTTTTAATAGGTGATTTTTTTTTTTTTTTTTAATTTTTTTGTATGCAGTTATAACTTTTTTGTCAAGGATTTTATGATAAGAAAATTATTTTTCTTATTACTTTATATTTTAAATAGCTTTTTCAGCTTTTTTTTTTTTCTCTATAGTTCTTTAAGTATGTAAGGCAGGAAGATGCCTCAATTCTAAATAATTGGGATTTTATACTGTAATTCCATTTGTTTCTGTAAATATTTTAAAATTATGATTCACTGGGGATGAATTTCTACTAACCTGGTTTTTATTATCTCATTTTATATTACACCTTTTTAAATATATTTTAATGTGCTATTAGTCATTTGAATACTTCTTTCTCATTTTCCCCTACTGGCTTTGCAAGCTGCTTTAATCCAAAACAATATTCCTTTCTGTGGGTTCTTTTTCGGATATTTGGGATCATCTTGGAGGATTTGTGCCCAGGAGGAGAGTACCAGAAACAAAGCATTCACCAGGGAGGTCTAAACATAACAGATCAACATAAGTGACAGTTTTCCAGTCTGTGGACCCTAATGAAAGCTGAGAAAAGATACAGTCTTTCTGTCAGGGGTTGTGTTCACTTATCTGTTCTTTGATCAGGTGAGAGACATAAAGCACAAGAGCTGAACAAGCACATAGTAAGAGTTTTGAAGAGACATCTTAAGACTTTCGTTATGTGTTTTATTACACTTGATTGATATAGTAATTGTTTAGGGCTTGTTTGATTAGCGATAAGAATTTATAGGAAAACTGGCTAAAATAACTTATGAAAGAATGGCTAATAATCCTGAAACATTTGAATTTTACTTTCGATTTTGGATGCCTTGGTGAGCATAGCCCCCGCCTCCCACCATGTTATCTGGCTTGTCTTTAAGTCAGACTAAACCCACTAAAAGAGGGATTTTCCTACATTTTGAGACTTCTGATTTTGTAAAAGTGATGTGCCATGAGATTTTAATGGTGACTGCATTAACAAATGTTCCTTTTCATGTACTCATTGTTATTTCAAGCCACCAGTTATTGACATCTGAGGTATGGTCCTGAGCATGCAATGTTTCATCAAGAATGCAGAGCCTGGTGGAGTTATATCACTGTAGATACCTTTTGTGGTTTTCCTTTGTTAAGAAAAAGAAGCCTTAAGACAATAGTATTTTTATTGAAGTGTAAATGAAAAAATGAAGCTCAAATCCAACTGTGGTTTTCACTAAAATTCATATTAGCTCAGTCTCTCAAGTCTCCAGCTGATCAGTAAATCTTTTTGAAAACTTCGTGGTTTCTTTCATCTTGATGCTAAATTATGATACCCTTAATGTGAATTTGTTCATTGCTGTTCTTTGTCCTGCTTTAGAAGGGATAAGAGATACTCTTAAACTATGATCTTTAAAATGCATGGACATTTATCTTATTTTAATTTTGGGTTCTTTTGGTAAAGTAAATGTTAGAGTTATACTTATGTATCAGCTAGTTATGCTTACACAGAGGGTTTCTGTCTGCTATAGTATTTCTTAATCAGGTCTGGCTTCTGACACTTAATACAGGGTCTCTCACATGTTATGTCATCTTTATCTACCTCTGTATCTTCATAGCATAGACAGGCTTTATTTTTGGTATGCAATAAATGTAAATATATTGACAGAATTTCTAAGCTGTTGTTTTCAAATTCTGAGAAAAGAAAAAACCCTGTAGAAACAATTTGGTTATTGAAGCATACCACCTTAGAAACACCAGAACCACCTAAAAAATGTGACATTTAAGGAAAACATTCCCAACTGTTTTTATCCTTAATAGGTTTTGTAACAGAATCCTTATTCATATTAACACACTGTCCTGGGAACCTCATTTGATGTCATTGAAAATTCTCCCTGCAGTCTTTCTGTAAAGAGCTAGTCCCATGACCACCTTTGGAACTGGGCATGTTTTCAAAAGTAGCAAAGCTGGGAGACCCAGGACAAGGTGCTTTAGAGAGTTTGACTTTCTAAGGGAAGGTTTCAGTGTGGTGTGAACCCAGCTCTCTGAAATTAGTTCAGATAGGCCAACTTGGAAGTCAAGGCGTCGTTACTTCCTCCTTCTCTTTTCTTACTATTTTGTTCCGAAAAAATCTTTCAAATAAGTTATTCAATTATACTGGATACTATGCAACTATGTACGGGTTTTGTCCATCGAAAGGGCAGAGCAGTAGTTTGTTTTAATTTATTTACCTTTAGAGTGACCATCGAAAGTATTTTAAAAAATTACTTAATTGGGTCTACACACTGGGTTACAGCCCACCATCTGTATCATCCTCAGGTGTTGACCATATTTTATAAATGGGGAACCATAACGGTAATGAAAATGATTATAATTTTTTTTTTTGAAGTCTTGCTGGATGTTCAGTACAGTTGCAAAGATCCTTTTGTTCCCATCTCAATGCTATATTTAACTCAAAACTATGCTTTTTACTTTTGTTCTGTCTTTATTTGTCAGATAAGAGCAGCTCTGATCATACTCACTGTGAAGAGAACTTCACAAAACTGTACCTTTATGGATAAAAATATAAATATATTTGACCAAATATATTTAAGTATTGTGTATCTGTTCTTAAGACTAAAATCTTTATTTTCTTTAGCTTCTTCCTTTAGACAGTTGACACATTAGTGTGATAGATATTGTATAGCTTTTAATGCTAATCATTGTTGATTAACAGTAGGTAAGAGCAAGTTGTAAAAGGGTATCCCTGATAATAATAAAAAACATTAAAAAGCATCATAAACAAATAAACACTTAATCAACTGCTTTTCAATACTCCACGAAAGCAGTTATAAATTTAGACTGTGCTTGTATGTTTTGCCAAATTTACACTGTATTCAAAGCAGCCACCTTTTGTGAATCCTCATGAGAAACATAATCTTACATGGATAAGCCCAGTAAGTCCATCCCTCGTTCTGTACATGATTTCTGTGATCAAAAGCAGAATTTCTAATAGTTCAGAAAATTAATAACTTATTTGGCATTTCACTTTTGGGATGAATTTTGTTGTTGTTGTTGTTGTTGTTGTTGTTGTTGTTGTATGTATTTTACATGTCTTTCATTATGGTTCTCTTCCCAGTGTAGTAAATGCAGGAGTGCCCTGCTCTGGGTTTAATATTGATGTTGTTGTAAGCTACTGATTATATCACTTGAATATTTGGCTCTTATTTTGTACTGTTTAAATGTTATACAGGAAACATAGACTGCTCTGAGAGAGCATAAGCTTGCCACATGAAAAATTCACTTTAATTTTGTATCTGTTTTTTACCTTTCTAATGGAATAATTTCAGGAAAAGGTGTAGGGGCCATTCCTGTGCTCTAGCTGTCAAATGGGTAACAAAGAGAAATATTTCCCATTCAGAAGTATATATGGAGAGCTTCCGACTATCACTTCTTAAATCTCTGCATGTAGTGTTCTGGAGCTTGATTTTTACAGTCTTTCTTCACTCTTACTGTAATTCCTCTGAAAACAGTAAAGCTGGGCTAGTCCAAGGCTTTGAGAATATGTGACTACATTTTGCCTGTTGATGTTGTTATTCAGTGCTCTCTAGGGTTCCTCTTTTCTGCACTTAGATGAATTTAAAAGATGCCATCATAACATTTTTAATCACAGACAGTCCTCTTGATGAAACACTTTTTAAAAACAGTCTGTTTTCGAAGAATTGCTGTTGATTGACAACCTGTGTTCTTTTTGACAGAATGATTTCACTTTCTTTCAAGCACAGTTTATTATATGGCATGGAAATTATAGCACTTATTTTTTAAAAATTAACTTCTTGCCGTATGCTTTCAAGTTTGTATGGTTTCTTTAAGCATAAGACACTGAGGGTAAAATATTAGCTTTTTAGATTAGAGGTGAACTGAAATGTCCTCTGGCTGTTTTTGCAAGTCATAGACAGAATCCAGGGCTAAGTACAGTATACTTAAATTGAGACAAATCTTCTATTTACAACCCACCTCCTACTGAGCCGCCTTTGAGTGATTGCGGGACTACACGTATCAGGGACATGCATTATGGGTGAATATACCTCCCTCACCAGGAATTTGTGAGTATTAATTACAAATGCATGACTCGGGGGACTCAATGCTCTGGTATTGCTGTTTCCTACAGACCCAGCTAGATCTCACTGATCTCACTGGAAATTTCCATGGAATTTGGTTAGCGTTGGATCAAAGCATGAAGGAAATGGCCACTCGCTAGGGACACCTGAGGTCCTTGCCATACAGTGACTGGGGGTCTTTGTTTAAATGTTGGTGTTGATGTCAGTGTTGCATCACATAGAGGATTATCCTTGTAAGAGATAGGCACATTTTCTTATTTGTTTTAGTGTATTTCCCCATAATTATAGTCTGAGAACAGTTGAATGTGTACCTGTGGAAATGTGCTTGGCCCTAAGAGAGAAACCAGTGTCTGGCACTTTGGGCAAAGATAACAAGCTGCATGAGTATTAAAAATGCACTTTTTACTTGTTAGAGGGAAGCCAAAAGTGAGATTTTCTACTCATGAGAATTGCTCTTATTTGTAAGAGGATGTACTCTGTGCTTCTTAAAAGTAATACCTTGCTATTTCTATTTCCTCTCTTGCTTTGCTTTTTCTTCCTTACTTTATTGATCTGATGTGCTTTTGTCCAAATTGATCCCCGAGGTTATAGATCAGCCCTTTAAAAAAATATCCTTGATAAATGTGGAAACTGAGAATACTCTACAGCAAGTATTTAGTGAATTTATCTACTTACAATGTGTGGAATTTGAACAGGATCTTCAAAATATCTCATTACACGATGGGATTGAGCTGGTTTTAAGAAACCAGTAAAAGACCTGCTCACCTGATGCTGGGCAACTCAGATAGCAAGGCATGACAGCTGCCTTTGTAACTTGAACCTAAAATGTTAAAGCTTCATGCAGTAAATATAGATTACAATACAGTACATTAATTAGAGAAACCTCTGATGTTTTCTCAGTACTAGAAAATTCTTAAAATCCATCTTTCCTTTTTTTTCTCCAGAGAATTAAATTAGACATTTCAAAAAAAGTATTCACCAAGAAAAATAATTAAAAAATAATCTTTAGTGCTGCTCAAGTGCTATGGCACATTAATATGTAATTTCTCTGCTGGTTTCCCTTAAATTAGGGCTATTTTATGCATGTTTTAGATAAAGTCATTTCATCTGCCAGAAATGCATTCTTATTACCAAGTTGGCTGGACAGTCAGCTTTATACTGACTGAAATATCTTCTTTTTTTCAACCAGCCGTTTCCTGAATTTATTGATTCATTCACACATAAGGGTTAGTGTGATTCATCAACTTACCTCACTAATGAATATTTACTGCATTTAAGTTCTTGGTGCCACACAAGGTACCTATGCTGGGAGTGGTTTGTGCCCCAGACTTGCATCTTGTTGCTTCATATTTGCCACAAAAGAGTGTTCTGCCAATGAGCTGTGCTTAGTTTTTTGCCACAGGCAATTTCCTTCTTCAGAATAATACATAAATAAATATTTGTTCACACTTCTCTCAGAGTGAAGTATACAGAGGAATATCTTTACTCACTTATGCAGAAAGTGATATCTGTTGAAAACAGTAAATCCTCATTTTCATATTTAATGAAGCTGTAATCAATGGTAATGGATGAAGATTGCATTAAAGAAATCTTAATGTTCCTCTCAAGGGAAAGTAATTTTACTAAAAACGAGCTAGTTAATCAGCCTCAGAAAAATTATATATGTTTTATTTTACAGGCAGGTTTTCCAAGGACAAAGTAGGAAATAAAAACATTAGCCAATTTTCATCTTCAGAAACGTGTCACATAGGACATTATGTATCTGAAACACATGGTACTAGTTGTCTTGTTTAAGTTTACAAACAAAAAAGGCTGACATGAGCAAAATATTTCTGCTCTACTCTCTGTGTGATTTTCATGCAGTTGAATTTCCTTATTGAATGAATCTTGATAAAATAGCTAAACAAGAAGAGTACAAAAAGCAGTAGCCACTCAAATATTTCCCTCAGCATGTGTTATATATTTACATCAAAATTTAACTTCAGTGGTTTTATCCACAGAAACTCCAGAGAGGCTTATGCAGTGTGATGCTCAGGTGCATGCCAAAGTCTTCACTGCATAAAGGAGATGAGGATTAATATTTTGACACGATCTGGCAGAGCATTAGCTGCGCCCTTCATGCCACTGCATGACTGGAGGACTAAAGCTGAGAAAGAATTGCCGGGATCACAAGCTGGATAGGAAGTGTCCTGCAGTCAAACACCCTTTCTTCTGTCTGGGTGTGGGCTGCCAGTCCCATCTTCCCTGCAGCACAAGCATGCAGGTATTTAATGTGAACCAGAAACATACAGAAATCATTTTACTACTGAGATTCCACCATAGGACTAAATGGCCACAGATAACATATTGTGCGCGGCTTAAAGTTGAAGGACAGGAAATATTTGGCTAAAGATTTCACTATAAACCTCTTTTGTACAGTAGTATTCTCTGACTGAGATGGTCCAAGAGTGTAAGTAGCATATATTTGTAAAGGAAAATAATATTTTGCATTTGTCCAACATAGTTGGAAACAGAAGACTACATTTGGGGAAGCAAGCTCTTTTGAAATGTACCCTTGAAGTAAGACATATGTGCTCACAAGCTTTTCTGATGTCTTTGAGTTATATTGTGTAGTCAGTTGAGAACAAGACTGTTTTTCTCAAAGGCAGTTGATTTGTTTGCTTTGGAATTCAATGGGAATTGAAGGTTCATAGACCTAGAATAGAGAACCTCTTAATGTAGAGGAGTTACCTGCCCTTGAGTTCAGAGTTGTTCAGTGAATTTAACTGCCCAAGACCCCTCTCTGGAAAAGGTATTACTGTTCCTATCAGTACAAGGAATGTTTTAATGGAATAAGCAGGCAATACAGCAGCTGTGGAATCACCACAAGAGCAACCAAGAGGGCACCTGGCTATGTGGAGGTTGCATTTTATAAGCTTTGCTTCTTTCTTTGACTGGGCAAATGTAAAGGCACATTATATCTTCATCTCCTCCCTCATTCCTGAATGACCACTACTATTAGCTTGATGTAGCTGAGAATGAAGTCCATTTCTTCCGCATTTGGAAAGAAAGCTGAATCAGCCTTTTCAGTTGATGTGTTCAGAATGAGCCTCATTTCTTATACACACTTCTTGGAGCAGTTTGTGTTATGTATACATAAGAATAGATTGGTTTATGGTTTTGTAATTAAAATGCAGCTGATAATCATCGATCTGGAAAAGAACAGTACAGGGAAAAAGAAACATGCTTATGGTTATGGCTGAAATGAAACCATTGCTTATGGTTTCAAGTAGAAGCTGAGAATAAAGCACAATCTATAGTGTGCTGTGGGACTGTCTCATTTCTAGTGAGCCACAGACAATTTATAAATACATTACCTGTTGGTAATCACTGCTGACTGCTGGAGAGAGGTGGAAGTAAGGAAAGGAAAATCTGGGTTTAATGTCAGCAAAAAAAGTTTATTGAAATTCCTTTAAAAGGAAATGTGAGTGTTCCCACATACGTAACCTGGAAAGAATGAGAAAGTAACAGCATAATGACATAGACTTGAACTTGATGATCTAATTGGTTTTCTGATGCCCTCATTTCTATGATTCATTTTAAGAAGTCTTTTCAAGCTTGCGTACTTGTGAAATAAATAGAACAAATTGGAAATGTGGAAACTAAATAAATAATGATCTGCTCATCATGTTAATATTACTGCTGTCAGCAGTACTAACATTTGTTTAACAATTCTTCTGCATTAATATGAATATATGTACAATAAAATATAGTCCGTCTTTCAAAGAACTTGGTCCTATGCCAGCAACTCTCCTAAGTCATCCTCCATTCGGAGAAAGATGTATACATAGCAGCCTCTGAAAATTATGAAAGGATAAATTATTTTGGTTTTCAGAATCAACAGTAATAGATTTCCTAGATTGCCTTGTCAAGTTTCCCGGCTCATATTTCCACTTAGTTTCATCTGTCTTGAGCATATTTCCATAGTATCCTCTGAGTTTAACATTGGAGAGCTTGAGCATAAGTATGAGATCTCTTCTTGCTGCTAGCTTAAAACTAATCGTGCTTGCTTTACCCTTGCTTTAAGGATAGTGCTGCAGCTGTTAAGAGTACTGAATCTGAACCACATCTTTGCATCAGCATCTTCATATGTGATGCTGCCATCACAAGGATTCTTGATGCACTAGGAGGTCACTCACTTCTGCCATAACTCTAGGGACCTTCAAATAGCTCTTTTCTGCATGATTCCCTTCGTTGTCAGCAAGTAAATAATATCTAGCATAAATGAGGGAGGATAATGGGCACATCTTATGTTGTCCTTCTAGTAACAGGTATAATGTCGTGCCCCCTTATGAATCATCCAAGCCTGAACATCAGAACAGTGTGCAAGAGTCTACCACTGGATCCATATGGGTAAAGGTTCATGTTAACAGCACAAGTTAGTGAAGTGGTTGCTAGGGTTGTGCTTCACATCCACTGCTGATCAGGCTGAAACTAATTGTCTGCCTTTGTCTTTTCTTTGATTTCTGTTCAAAGTCCTTTTGTTTGTTCCAGGAAGAACAGGAGGCAGAGATTTCAAACTAGTTTCTTTCACAGATTCAGCCAATTTAAACCATGTTTTAAGTTGGTTAGTCCTAACCACAAGTATCCCTCTCTCATGAAAACTCTCACTTACTCTATTACAAAGCATAAATGTGTTACTGATTATATGGATTCTGTTTAAAGGAAGGAATTAAATAGTTTTATCTTACGGCAGGATGCCAGGGATATTTGTACAGCAAGTACTCATTTTGTGGTTTATCATTACTGAGTGTGGAACCTTTCATATTGCTGTGGGGAATTCACCGATCAGGAAAACATTCCAAAGTATCATAAAGGAAAATTAGACTTGTAGGAGATTATGCAAATGAAGCTGTTTTCTTACAGAGGGAGAGGAATCTTTACATTTTCTTTTGTTTAGATTTTGTATGTTTGCCTACTTGAAGGAAATTGGGAAAATATTATTTTTTTAATCTCTTTAAAGTCTAGTGCTGGTTAATATTTCATAATTATTATTTCTCTGTTACTATGTTTTGGAATTGAAACATTAAATGGAAATTTTACTTTTTAAGGTGCCTCTGAACATAAAAGTCAATATCTTACATTTTGTAATTATTTACGGCTCTTTGCCTTACACATTTGTCTATTTTTCAAATATTCTAATTGAATAAACCTTGTAAAGAATCAATATAACCAGTTTTGTAGGGTAAGGTTGCAAAACATACAGCCTTTTGAACAATAGATATATATATTGTAATGTCACATTTCCATTTCCAGGGATTTTAATCAAAGTATTTTCGGAGTAAGAACAGAAATGCTGTTTTGTTCCTCCTGTGAAATAATTGTGGTGTATTTCTCAACATACATCATTTCTCGTTAACACTAATTGCTTTTGTTGCAGGCAGCAAAACATGAACAATATGAATGCTGTATTTCCATTGATCACTTTTAAAAAGCATATATAGTTTTAATTACCATAGGTGGCTGATCAGGTATGAGTGCAAGTCTTGACCACTGCCTTCAGGTGAAGATAATATATTTACTTCAAGAAACAAAATCACAAGACCTGAATTTGTCAGAAATTTGGTGGGCTGTGTGTTCTTTCATCTTTAAGCTCACTGGTGCAAAACCGTATTGATAGGTCAGTGTGCCAATAGTGAAAAGCTTTGATGCTGTGTGAAATTACCTTTAGGTCTCAGTCTTGTTCCTAAAGTCTGCATCAGAAGGAATAAAATTAAAAAAAAAAAACAAAACAACAATTTGGGGTGTGCCTGAAATATGAAAAACAGAAAAGGAAATGTATTTCACTTTTTAGGAAGAATGAGCTCCAGGGTACTACTTCTCTAGGGCTGTACGAGTTTCTGAGGTCAGGTAGCTGTTGAGCATCTTGAACCTGCACAGGAAGCAGCATATGGGAAGGACACTGGCTATAACATCTAGGAGGGAATGTTAAGCTGCCTAATTCATGAGGGTTTCTTTTGGTATTGTTGGAGTCAAGCCAAACCAATGTGGATAATTCAGCAGATTAAAATGTCAATAAAAGAACCTGAGTTTGAAACTCATTTGCACTGATACAAACTAAAAGTAACTTCATTAAAATCTGTTTACTTATTTATTTTTCCCATATCTATGCATCTACTGTGTATATATTATACCAAGTATACGTGTATATAGTATATAAAATTAGTTACATTTTTAAAGTGTTATTCAAAATGAAATTATGTCAAAGAAAAACACACAAGCAATTACAATTGTACATAGATTAAAATATATCTCATTTCTTCAGGGCAGTACATTTAAATAGATTTCAGATTTAAGAATGTATGTACTGTCAGGTCCCAGAGCATCATTTGCTTTTATAAGACTGGAATGTTCCTGTGCTATTATTCATAGTGTCATTCCAGTATCACAAAGTCAAAACTTGTAAGAAATTACCCCATGCTCAGTATCGCAGTGTTTCCACATGCAGTAACTAAGACAGAAGATAAAATGAAAGTACTTTATATAGTTTGCCTAGAAAATTGAAAGTCATCATTTATACTGTTTCTATATAAACGCCTTATAAATGGTTAACCAGTTGTGCATAAATCCTTCATAACTGTTTATCTGAGGGTCACTGGCTTGATTTTAATTATGGCTTATAAACATGGCTTATAAATTAGCATGCTTAATTTATAATCTAATTTGTAGATATGTACATAGATCTGACTGCTTTAAAAATATGCACACAACTAGAGAATGAAGATTTTTCTCAACTACTTTTTGCTCATGGCTTTCTAACTACTGTACATTGGTGCCACTTCGTAGTGTGTCCATAAAAATCCTGATGATGCAATGCCTTCACAATGTCTTGCATAACACAGCTCAGAGGCATTTTTATCCAGTGCCCTGCCATTGGCATACTGGTGAATAATGCTGAAGTTTAAAAAGAAGATTTTTGAAACAAACTGTAAGAGTACATTCAATTACATTGATTTATTCATCATACAACTTTTTTCCTGTACAGAGGAGTGTTGCTGTTTTGAAGCATCAGGAATTGTCTATATGTGGAGCTCTACTAGTATGCGCAGATTCCATAACTGACATGCCAACAGAACACTTATCAATTTATTCTATACATGGAAATGATAAAACTCCTCTGAAATTAGCATAACTAGGTTTTTTTGCAAGTGGGGTGCAGCTGAATATTATTATCAACTGCTGCCAAGAGTGTTAGATTGGAACAAAATCTGTTTTTCTGCAGATTCTGCTATATTTTATTTTTGCAAAAGAAAAAAATTGATTTATGGACAAAGTCTAAGCAAAGAATGGCAGCACTTTCCATTTTTTCTAATACAGAGCCCAGGTGTGAATGTTGTTTCTCTACAAAGTCTCAATATGTTATTAAACATATTCTGTTTGGGGCAATAATTTATATATATGTTAATATAGATGGAGTTTTATTAACAGGGAAAGTCTGAGTAATTCAGAAAATATAATTAAGAAATCACATGGCTGATATCTTTAGATCTTAATTTATTTGAGAACATTACACTTAGCACAGTGCAGAAAGCTGGGGTTTTAGCACCTGCATTTATGTGCTTTTGACAGCATAACCAATTTGTCACCAGTTGTGGATTTTGAAAGTCAATGCTTGCATGAGTACACATGACTTTTTTTTTTAAACTTTATAGGTGTTCTGTGTCATTACAGTGTAACTGTGAAACTTGCAAAGCATGCCACCTTTTATTTGTTTTAGCAAATTATCCATTTGTTTTAATTCTTAGTTGCACTGTGTCACAGATATAGTCACTGCAAAGAAGATCATTATCAGATCTGGTTGTTATAGACATAGTAAGTACAATATACTTAACAGAATGCTGCTGGGATTAGTATCAGTGGGTTATTTTATAAATGGCATGCAAGTGAACAAAATTACAAATTGTTCTCTCTTTAAAGTAGTACATTTGAATAAAAAGCTAAGCGAATTCCCTGAACAAAAGAGTTTACAGCTATCTAAGGCATGTTTTTGGTAATGTAATAGAAATACAGAATAACTTCATTTGACATTGTTACCTTTTACTGGAATACTTATCTCCTCTTCAACTTTCAAGATCTGTCATGAATGTATGATTTAAGCTACAATTTTTCAAATTTGACATGTAATCCATAGATAGAAATCATTGTGGCTCAAATGCTGTCATAAGTATTTTTCTGTAGATAAACAGACACAAAATAATTATAATTTAAAGATATCAAAGTTGATAAGTTTTGTGTTTGGTTTTGCTTTGTTTGTTCCTTTAGCAGTTGCTAAGTTTTAGGGGTTGGTGGAAGTTACAGGTCTTGCCAAAAATGGAGGAATTTACAATATAGCTGTAGTGGGGATTCTATGGTCCTTTTCCCTTGAGTTTATATAAATATCACGTATAATAATAAACTGATGATCTCATCCAATTGTGAAGTGCATGGTAACATCAGGGAAAGATGTTAGCAGATGTCTTGGAGACAAAAACTATGACTCAGAACTGACTTGACATTGTTGACTATCTATCTGAGAGATTTACACCTCACATCTATGACAAGTAGAATTTCATATAAGCTAGTGGAACAACAAATGAATAAATCACAGAAGTAAAATATCTTTTATTTGACTTTTCTAACTGAAGTTTTGTGTGGAGGAAATTTGCTCAGACTCTCGGTGATTGTATCCTGAAGGTTGCTATCATTTGAAATTGTCATTCACCCATACACCTTGCATCAGGGCTGTACTCAAAATTATAACAGAGCTGAGGCAGGGGAGAAGCTTTGTGCATGTATTTGATATATTGTGTTTACAGATTGCCTTTAAACTTGGTGGTGTACTGCTATTGACACTTTCAACACTGCAAACTGTGAGAGCAGAAGTCGACAGGCAACCCAAGACAGTCTGCTCCCAATTCCCACTTGCTTTTCCATTTACTTCTAATAGGGAAAGATAGGTGGAATAGACATTCACCTGTTACGACTCCATTCAGTGCACCCTTTACACAGGCCAGACCTACCTTCTCCTCAAGAAACAGTATTTTATTGAAGTCCTGAATTTGAAAAGTGAAAAGAAAATGAAAATTTCAGTTGTTATTCCTTATATGCCTGATTTATATGTCACTGAATACAATAGGGCTGAACTACTAGTATGTACTTGATGTCCTTGCCTAGAAAAATTGTCCTAACTTAGATCAGATTTTTTGGGGGCTGAAAATTTTTTAATTGAGCCATCTCCACACCAAAGCCCATGTTGTCAGGTTCATATGAAGTTCTTTGTAAGATGAAAAGCTCATCTTCAAAGCCACTTTTGTCCTCAGCTAACCAAGACATGACGGAGGGACACTAAGGAAATGGGCTCCTTGAATTAGGAAGTTTTAATACTTGAAATTAGCTCACTGCAAGCCATATGACCCATTTGAAATGTGAGTGTGTTCAAGTTGAGGGCTGTGTAAAAGTACTCAGTGGAAAGGTAGAAGTGTGTCGCCATTTAAAATCTGTTTCTGAGTCTTCCTTCGTGACACAATATAGCACAGACTGATGCTCGTATTCTTTGGGCCTCAGAAAGAATATATGCATAAGTACAAATATACTTGAACAAGCCTGTGACTTAATGAGACTATATTTGCACATAGCTCTGCAAATCTTTATGATCTCTAAGTATCCAATTGCTGACAGTGATATATTTTGAGCTGTTCCGTGCTTAATTATTAATTTTACATTAAGGAGTTCCACAGTCAATATTTAGATGTTTTATGACATACAGAGCCTTTTCCATACCAATATTTTATCTGCAAGGACATAATGTAGCCCTTTCAATACTAAATCTATTAAACACAAAATTAAAATAACTTGATTTCTTGCTTAAGGTTGTTCCCTACCATGATGCATCAATTCTAAGGGAGCAAGAACAGTGATATCATGGCCTGTGGTTAATCCTTGCAGACTTCTCAAGGGTCAAGTGTCAGTCCAGACTATAAAACTGTCCAGCCCAGTGCTGGGCAGGCCTCAACTGCTCTTCCTACAAGCATGCTTTCCCTTCAGGTCTAAGTAGTCATGAAGTGGGAAAGAGGAAGTCTTTTGGAGTGTTTGTGATACCAGAACAAAAGTACAGAAGAATCATTTTATTTTAACCCTGTTTTCCACATCTGTAGAGACAGACAGGATTAACAGGAGTGGTATCACCTATTTTAAGCACCCAGGAGTTTGATGTCTTTTCTGAGTTAAATTTCCTCCAGAATTAATAATTCTAAAGATGCTTCACCTCAGCTTTCTTAAATTTTTGGCTTAGAATAGGATGAACTGCATCTAAAATTGCTAGTCCCTCTCCAGTGACTATTAAGAAACTTTAAAGACTAGATATCTGAGCCTAAAGGGCTTGTAACTGAGTGAAAGTAAGCACACTGCCTAACTCCAAAGTTGCTGAACCTCGTACCTTAATCAATAACTTAATTCAGGAAAGAATATCAAGGCCCCCACTGAAAACATATACCATGCACTCCGAACTGTGTTCTTGTGACGTATATGGGTAGAGTTTTTGAAACCTGTGATTCGTAAGGTAGTTTCAAAGACCTGCTTTAAAATCATAAAGCATACTCTTTCTGCATCTGAATCATTTATTAAACTCAGCTATCAGTGGCTTTAAAATCTAATTTAATCAAAAAGAGGATTTTGAGTATAGTTGCAAAGATTTCTATATGCAGATATTTCAATCTCAAGAAAGGGAAATGTCTTGAAAACTTTCCATCTTTTATTCTTGAAAGCTATTAGGGAATGACTTGCTACTGTGGACTTTATTTAAAGGCTGACCAATTCAAAGTGTAGGTTTCCAAAATAACTGAGTGTGCTTGTCTTTCTTCACTGTGGACTCCTTTTCTGTCAAAGCTGTTGTATAGGGAAAGAGTTAATCCTTTTTAAGGGAAAAGATATCTTTCCAAGACACACCTTATGATCCTCTGTAAGGATTTGTTCAATGCTAAGTTTGAGAGCTAACAATCAAATACTCCACTTCTGTTTGTAGTTTTAACATGAATTACTCCATCTGTGGTATGATTTATCCAGAAAAGTGCAAAGGACTTAATGCAATTTTCTGTATGAAGAATACGGAGTAGTTGCCTAATTCATTTATTTGGTTTAGCAGTGAAGAAGTTCATTATGATATATTTTCCGGGTAGGATGAATTTTAATAACTTCAACAGAGCAGATGCTGGGAGAACGACAAAATAATTTATCTGCTAGCTCATCTGCAGGAGGGGGGAAAGAAAAACAAAACTCACCTAAAAAGATCCTGTGTTAAGGCAGAAACTTTTATCTCTCTGACAAAAACTTTCAGATGTTTAATAGATCAAATGGCTGGAACTTGACTATGAAATCAATACAAAGATGAAATTATACATTAGAATAAGTGTGTGCTCTGGTTCCTACAGATGAAGTTAGAAACTATATAAAAAGATTCATCTCTTCATTATGAGGTCTGATTCTTCTTTCATTGGAACTACTTTTATAATGTTCAAGCACCCTTGGCTTATATGGATTAATTTTGGATTGAGGTAGGTGATGAGAATCACAGTGACAGAGTCATGGATAACAAGGATAGGTGTTTCAATTATATCCCCACTTTGTAACATGAGATTAATGCAGAGTTCATATTAGTTAAAGAGGCAAAGAATAAAGATGAGGACTTCTAAGGTGCACTTAATGCTGAAGTGCATGTTGGTGTATTGTCATTATCTGATATCCTTGTGAAAAAAGTGATACTGGAATAAATTGCTGGTAACAGGAATGAAAAGTGTCTAAAATAGAAGAGGCACAAAAAAAGTGCAGATCATACTTTTGCTTTTCTTTTTCATTCCACATATTCTGAAATGAGAAATTAGGGAGGTAAAAAAGGAATAAAGGCAATGCAATGCTGTCTATACCTAATAAGGACTTTCAAGGTCATTCCTGTCATAGCCTCACTTAATATAAATCTTTGCTTTAGTAATGCTGGGCTGATTTAGATCAACAGAAATTCTGGTCCCCTGTCTCAAAAAACATTTCCAATCAGGGAAGATTGATCTTGCACTAAGAGATCTTATTAAAATAGAATATTATTACCTTTTAATCACGAAGGATGCCAATGTACCTTACTCGGACATAGAAAAATAGCCTAAAGTGATTTCTGTAAAGTAATGGCATGTTTTTGATTAAAGTCCACTGCAACAGGGGAGTATAATTGCTGCCTTTCTTATAAGATATTTTTAAAAAGCCAGTCAATTCCTTCACAAAAGAAGGTAATTTAAAGAATGAGATCTTCCATCTATAAATTTTGGCTCTGGACAAAAGACTATTGAAATATGTCAAACATTACCTTCTTAGAAAAAGCTTTTCAATTTTGTTGTTCTTGAACAAGTCCTAATGCAGAGTATGCACACAGAGTAGGTAGCTTGAGTTTCTTGTTACCCATTCCATACAGACTGTATTTTTACAGTGTTTTGAAAAAATGAGACACTTACTTTCAATACATTACTTTGCTTTTTTTTTTTTTTCATTCCTTAATTTTTAAATAATTTGTTGTTGGAATGAAAGAAAGAATATTCTTCTAATTTTCTTTTCATTCTCAAAGTGGTGTTAGATTTTGGTTTACTACTGATTTAAAATCTACATTTGGCGCCTATGTCTTTCACTTCCATTAATTTAACTAGTTTCAGCCTCCCTTCCAGACAGTCCTAGCTTAAAAAGAAAATATGACTGACAGACATCCCAATGTTGAAACCGTTATTGGCATGGAACTTCTCTATTTCAAACAAATGAACAAACAAAAATCACTCCGAAACATTATCTTGAGTTTTTTCCTCAGCTAAAGTATGCCCCTCACAGTCTGGGTCTCTAGTAGTTCATGTTGGTGGACCTGTTAAAACACACTGCTATTTCCTCACTACCAGTGTTCCCAAGTCTCCTTTCCAGGAGACTGCTGCTTAGTTTTCAAATTCAGAAGAATTCCTGAATGGATAGATGATGGATAGATGAATGTGAGCTGGGTTCCCAGTGACTAACTAAGTTTTGTTTAATAAGGACTAAGGGAAGAGTCTCTACTTGTTGCTGTTCCTGTAAACATTCAGAATCCTAACTCTTCTTGACAGGGCTGGGTGGAGACAAGGTGAAAGTGGCTTTGATGTGAAAGATGGTCAGTTCTTTCCCAGATGTTCAGAGTACAAATAATTGCAATCCTTTTTTATGTACCTAAGTGAAGTCTCTGAAACATTTATTTTCTTTTCTTCATTTATTTTGATTAAAAACTCCTGCCTGCTTAGAGGCAAGGAGAAACTGAATATTAACTTTTTTTGGGGGGAGGAGAAAGTTAAATGATTAATTTTTTTGTTTTACTTTCTGTCTTGAGGTTTAGGGGGTGATTTTTACCACATTAAAAACATAATTTCTCATGGGTATTTCTGAATATGAAATTTACATCAGGTTTTATATATTTGTATTACTTTAACTATTGCTGTCTATTAGCAATTTGCATTGCTCTGGCCAGAACTATACTACCCAGACAAACAGGGAAGATAGAAGAATGGAAAGCTATTGAAGAAAAGGTGGAGAAAAGCTAAAAGAAAATATTTGTATTATAAAACATAGATAAGTGCAGAATATGTATTTTTAGTAAGTTCTTTGCTTAGCTGTTCATGACTAGAAAGTTTGTATCTGCATTTAAACAGTTTGTATACATCTAAAATAAAACTTGAATGGTTGCAGGTAATTCAAATTTTACATGGGAACTGGGAAAACAGCACGGTGAATGACATGAGTTGGAAACATCTGACAAAATGTTTCAGCTGTCAAACAGGTCAGATCAAAGGGCAGACTGAATGAACAAGTCACTGCAGGCAGGAGTTGTTGATTTTCAGATATTTTACCACTGATAGCATCCTCCATCACCACAGATGCAGTGATAGTCTAGAGTTTGCCCGGCTATTTTGGGCATCTCCTCTTAGGATACGAGCTAGATCCCAGCAGGTGTTTGCCAAATGCACTTCTCATGGTTGTAAATTACATAGGGATTGTGGAAATTTTTCTGTTGGAGATTTTCATACAAGAAGCCAGCATTCTTCAGTATCTTTCCAAGAATGGTCCTGCATTGGTTTTAGGGCAGTGAATTTAATGATGTTTTAATGTCTCATCTAGTCTCATATTTCCTATGATTTTTCTGATTGACTCCTGGTGCTAGCCAAACTCCAGAGAGAATGTGGGTCCTCTGAATTTTCTGAGTGTGCCTAGGGCTGAATCTTACTGTCTGTATGTTGAATAGCTATTCTTTCATACATAAATCACTGTTCTGTCATATTCGCCTGCTGCGAGATGTTCAATGCATATCATCATTTACATTAAACCATTTACTACGAGAGAACGTGTTGTATTGCTTTATGAATTATGTTATCTGACATGTATGATTATGTTATGAATTGGCAGTTAGAATATTAGAACAGTGGGACTTTTTATAGCTTATGGTCATGATCCAAGACGTAACTTATGCCTTTTCTTAATAGACTTCACTGGTCAAAAGAGAAGCAGACATGAGAGTGAAACATTTTTATCACTGATCCAGAACTTAGAATTCTAGTTAAGAAAAAAAGCTTTGGTGGTTTGCTTAAATCTGCAGCCTGTTCATATCTGGAGAAGCGGTATTGTTTTTTTCATCTACAGCTCTGTTTTCTAAGTCCTCTTTCACTAAATTTGCAATTCCCGGTCCATCCGAAGAGGCTGTAAGTGAACAAGTGTGATAACTTTCACATGTCTGAGCCAGGAAGGCTTGTTTCTTGAAGGCTCGACAGTGATGTGGAGTAGAACTGGGGAAATTGTTTAGGAGAAGATGAAGTCGAAGTAGGTATAATTAAGTGAGTAGCTTCTAACAACAGCAGAGTAGTCGCTATTCCTTGTTCTCTTCTATTTCCCTTGTTCCTGTTATCTGGGGATTTAGATTCACATTAAACAAAAAGGATAAACTAGGTTCAGGAACCCATCACAGGAGTGAATAATTCATTCTACCAAACCAGCTCTGTTACTCATGAGAAAAAGGTTAAATATTAGAATTGCTGAAGGTTGACCTGCCTATGTACCTGTAATGTTTTGTCATAATGTTCATCTAAGAATGTTTTTACTTAATTTATATGCTTTCTGGCTGCATGAAGTCTCTATAGGTAGTAGCAATTCTTAACAGTTCTTCATCGCTGCTTAACATTAGTGAAGTATCTTTTGTGTGTATCAACAGAACTTTATTATTCATTCCACAAACTATTCACCAGTGCATTTCTCTGCTCCTGCTGACTGCAGTTTGTTGGCATGCCTAGAGTAATGATCAGCAATGCCATCTACGCTCTAGTTTAAAAAGTACACGCATATCCTGACCTTCCCAGACATCTACATAGACAATGTGAAAAAGTCCTGCACGGTAGAAAATTATTGCCCTATACAAATAGAAGATATGATAAAAGCCTGAATACATTAATTTGTACTAAATGTCTTCTCTATCGAGCAAGGTGTTCAAGTTTTTAATAGCACACATAAGTTAATAACTGTAGTTGCAATTCAAATGCGCTTGATTGGAACCATAATAGACCTTTCTTCTTATATTTGCTTTGCTTCCCTGGGGCTTGTTGTCTTTAAAGTGCAAAATGACCATCAAACACGTAATTAGTTATGTAGTAGTCAGGAGGGTGTCCTCCTTTGCTCCATTTTCTGGAAGTTGGTGTATTTTTTTCTGTAATAATAAACGCAATATGCTCTAGAGACTTAGATTTTTTCCCTTTTCATCCCATTTTTCATTCTTTGTTCTCTTTCTTAGGCTAAAATAGCTTTACTTTCTGAAAGTGTACCATTGTGTAACTGATTATTATCAGTGTATGGAGAAGTACATCTGAGCTTGCAAAAAAGGTGGAAATAAAACTCATCAATCAAGTCATGTTAATTAGAAAACTAGACCCCTTCCTTTCTGTTGCACACCTGAGAAATGTTTAACATACCAAACACGCAGCAGAGACTCACAAAAAGTGTGAAAATATTAGGAGAAAATTCCAGAGTAAAGTTTTTTAGAACTGTAGCTCTCAAAGCTAAAACGGTTCAGTCCTTAATTATTTTATAGTTAGTATTCAAATCCAGAGTCTTTTAAGACTGTAGGTTTAAGACACATGTTCACATTTCAGCAAGCTGAAAATAGGTCTCACTTCCACTACATTCCAGTCCTTCTTGTAAACCCAACAAATGAATAGACTAAATAAATAAAAAGAATGGGGGTTAGTAGTAATCTCATCCATCAGCTGAATTGTTCTTGATGTTCTCTTGGCATCTTGACAGAAAAAAAAAAAAAAGAGACCAAAACCAACAATTTTTTTCCCAAGAAACTATCTGCTCCAATCACCACAAAACTGCAAGCAGTGTATTTTACATCAAAATGCCTAAGGGGATCTTTTTGCCTTTATTTCAAACCAACATACAAGCCAAATAAGCAATCAACAAATTGATACCTGCAGCCTCTGGAGCAATGACCTGGCTGGTGGGTTATATGGCTGATCAGTGAGGAACTGTGGGAGGTGCAAGTAGGGGTTTTGAGTGATTATGGTAATAGTTAAACTGCCCAGAATGTATGACAAATGAACCATGAATGCTGAAACACACAAAGAAACACATAACTACCTTTACTGAGAGAGATTGCCTCAATGACTATCTGTATATCATCAGCAGAACTATAAAGCTGCTGATTTTGCAGACGTTTCTTCCTCAGCTTGATAAGTTAATATATATTGTTTAACATGATAATGTAGCAAGCTGTTGTTTTGTGGTTTGAAAGCCAGCTGCATTTGATTGATGCCAGGAATGGAAGTATTTCTAAAATGACACTGAATTAGAAGTAGTCAGTTTATAGGTCTGGGGAAATGAATCTTTTATGAGGAATAAAACTTTATGATGAAGGAGTAATGCTGAGGAAGTGTGCATCTTGAATTAAGCTCTTTTGGACCTGATGTATGCTGTAAAGACTCTTACAATAAAAAAAAAACTTGTCTCACTGTATTTTTAGGAAAGGGATGTCTCTAAACATTGTCTTTTGTGGTGGTCCAATCCGTGTGTTCTCTTACACCTGAAGAGGGAAGTCCAATAGTTATATTTCCAGGGAAGAACTTCCCATGTACTTCTTATCTTCAACTAGGATAGGAAAGATTTTCCCTAAAATACAGACTTCTCCAAAAAGTCCCTGGAATATATTTCACCTTCTGATTTAAAGCTGTTGTGATTTTTGAGGCATCAAGCACAAATACTAGCCCATTCTAGCCTTTATATATGTGGGGATTTTTGTTTGCTTTGTCTTAATATTATAGAAAATAGAGTAGCTACCACCATGCTGTGAAATGAATGGGCAGCCTTGAACTCTGGTTAGTGTTTAGTTTGACAACCTGCTTGTGAGCACAAGAGCATAAAGGGTATGTTTCTAAGAATAAGGCATTCTCAGCATGGCTGCAGAAGCCTAACACCAACTTTCAGCGCAAGGGCTTCCTTTCAGCCACAGTATTCAGCAGTTCCTCTGGTGGCTGTAGCGATGTGAACATGTAGGTGATGTTTAACATGGTGTAGTTTTCTGTATTTATGTTTGTGAACAGGCACAATCTTAGATTGTATTAGTGCATAATGACATCTAAAAACAACCCCAAATTTTATGTGCATTTTTACATCTGTTATATGAACTTGTGAGAATATAACTACTTTCACTTAAATGTGAATGTCACTTTGATGGTAGCTAGAAACTAGTATCTCAAAACTTTTGACAGAAACAACATTAGAGAAAAATAGATCTAATTCTCTACAGCTTTCCTCCTGGAGCTAACATCTCTGTGCAAAATGAATGTAAAATTCTGTTCTTCTGAGTTGTTGGAATTTCTTATCTGTATTCACCAAAGGAATGATTTTGCGGAAGAAGATAATGTCCAGTGAGTTGAAAGGTTAAAGAACTGCAGCTGGCAAATCAGAATCAAATTCAGCCATTGTACTAAGGCAGTTTTATGACAGGGTAACTAGAGATTTGGGGATTTACATCTTAAAATCTACATGTACTTTCCAGTCTTACCAGAAGTATTTTGGTAGAACTGTCGAGAACAACTGTATACGTAATATTTCTACTTCAGCACATATTTTAATCTGTTTCTAAGTCTCTGCTGAACATCAACTCCTCTAATGGATTAATAATGGTAGTAACTGTATATTCATTTAAAATACAGTCTAATGTACTCCAGTGTAACATCTTGTTTAGTTGCATTTGTCAATAAAGAATTGCATACCAAAACACATTCAATCTCACTTATACTTGGGCAATCTTTAAGATCGCTTGAAGATTTCCCTTCATTCTTATTTATTTCACTGAATCTTGTGATTAGGAGATCTTTGTGAAACACGTTATCTAATGTGAACACAAATAATCTTCTCAAAATGTGTTAAATATCTAAAAAATATTACAGTGTGTTGTACTTGTGAAAAAAGAGTGAATCTTCATTCTTCAAAATAGAAAGCTGCTTTTTTTTCTTCTGAAGAAGTCTCAAACAAAGTAGGTGAAAATACTAGGGCTAGGATCATCTTGTAATATTGGAAAACACGGCATGGTAAGCAGTGGTTGGCTTCTTTTTGAGTTGTCTGACCTTTAATCACTGGTTAATAAAACCAACATGCTGTCAGATCTCTGCTATTTTTCTCAAGGGTGTAACACTGCCTGAAGTAGCAATGAAACAAAACCTTTGAGAGCTTATATTCAAGGTCACTACAACAAGAGGCAAGACTTTGGGAAATACAACAAAAGGAAAAAACAAAAAGAAACGTATCTAAACAAGCTAGTTGTGCTTGTTTAACAGTGAACCAGACACTTGTTATATCAGCCTGTAAATGAAGCTAGGTTTGTTTTTACTTCTACCACAATACTTCATTTTTGTTTGATTTTTAAGTGATGTGTACTTCAAGACCTTCACAAACAATATATAAATTCACTGTTTATCATTGAACACGAATGACACATATTTCTGTTCTACAGGCATTTCCAGTGTAATGTCTCAGGCCTTGTCTGTAGCAAAGTTTTTAATCACTTGTAGTCATTTTGCCACAAAAGGCTCTGTGGACATTGAGAACAGAAGATATGATCTTACAGACCTGTTAAGGAATGTAAATGTTGTATTTGAAATGTTTTTCATTATGGCATTTTACAATAATACTGCCCACTGAAAGTCTATGGGGGAAAATTATGAGTTAGCCCCATATAAGAATTAATCTCCAACAAAGAATTACAACTACTTTTGACATTGTGGTTCACACATTAGATAATATGGGTTCAGTGCAAAGCTATTTAAATGCAAATTGTATAGTTGATGGGATCTGATTAATTATTTCAGTTGGGATTTTTAGGCTAAGGAATGGATACTTTCCTAGATTCCTTATTTGTATAAAGTTTGCTAATATCTTTCACATTAATTTGTTACTTTACTTTGATTCAACATTGAAACTAGCATGTTGATTCAATCATGACTTTTTCCTTGGTAGGTAGGATTTTACTCTTTCTTTAGGTCAGTATTACCAGAAATATTTTCATTTTGGTGTGATGATATATTACTTTTAGGGGGTTTGGTTTGGTTTTGTTTGTATGTTTGTTTGTTTGTTTTGTTTGTTTGTTTGTTTTATAATGCTTACATTTAAATCTATAAATGAACTGATTAAGAAATTGCAATGATCTAGGAGCGAATATCTCACAGTTCAATCCAGGTGTCCAATTACTTATTTTCTTTGGTTCTCAATGTACTGTACAAAGCAAATAAAACTGTGGTGTGACAGATTTGTGTAGGCTATGTGACCCTGTAGTGTGCCTGCCTAAGGGAGAGGAAAAGGCTTGATCCTGTGATGCAGGAGTATATGTTCTACTAGCTAAGTAGAGAATTGGCAGCATCTCAGTCCTCCCTGTATTAACGGTAATACAGAAGAGTGAGGTTTTTCCCCTGTAATTAATTTAGGAATCTGTAGTCAGCAGCATTTACCTTACTGCATTCTATAGAAGAACTGTGTGCTACAGGATTTTCATGTTAAAAAAACACTTCATCACTTAAGGATAGCCTAGCAATAGAGCTGTTTGGGTTTTTTTCTTTGTCTTGAGGATGACAAAATAAGCTCATAAATTTGCACAAATTGAAATTAGAATCATGCAGGCTTTAATCATTAGAAAATTTCTTACTGACAGAAGTCATAATGCCCAACCAATTCCACAGCTATGCAAGACTTAAAAGTGAAAATAGAGACATTTCTCTCCTTTCAGCAGTCATCTTGATCATAAATATCCCAAAGACTTTCAACCTGTAGAATTTAAAGTGAAAAAAATAAATCTGTAATTTATTTAGTGAAATACAATTAATATGCATTACAATAAAGCATACAAATATGGGAACTTATATTAGAGTCATTTGTCAGCTGCAAACTAGAAACACTGGTCTTTTGTTGTTAGCTCAGTAACAAGCAAAGTAACACAGATACAAGTACAAACTTGAAACTACTGGTGAAACTACTTTGTTGTCTTGATGAGGTAATTACTTATTGCATCCATCTGGTTCTCACATGTGAAAGCAGCATAATTTTACATTTTCTGGCTAACTCCAATCTGTTATCTGTCCACCTTTCCCTTAGGAACGACTGTGATGCGTATAACAGCAGTTGATGGTGATGATGCTAACACAGACAACGCTCTTCTCCGGTATGACATCCGCAAACAGACACCTGCCGAACCATCTCCAAATATGTTCTTTATTGACCCAGAAAAGGGAGATATTGTTACAGTAGTGTCATCTGTACTGTTAGATCGTGAGGTAAGTCAACATTTTCTTATAGCCAGTCTGCCATTTTGATGTTTGTGTCTGTAATCTTTGATGTGGAAAGAAGCAGAGAGTATTGCGGGGGTGGGGGTTGAAATGCTCAACTTTGAGGAGTCTTAAGAGTTTTGTAAGAAGTTTTGTAAGAAGTTATATGCTTGGATCAAGATTTATGAATCCAGGAGCTCATGATTCCTGGGTGAGACATTGCGTTGGATGGCAACCGCGAAGATCTTAGGAATAAGTGGAATTCAACTTAGAGTTACCAATTGAGTGTTTGGAAGGGGGGAAAAAACCCCCAAACGTAACTGTGCATATAGCTTGCTATGAGATTGTTAGAGTTTGGTGCCTTAAATCCTTTTCTGGAATTTTCTTTTTATTGAGTGGGCTTCATGGACTAACTAATTTGGTACCCCATAGGCAAAAAAAAAATAGAAAATCCAAAAAAAGAATAGTAAAGGGACAGGGAATCTGCATGTGTTTTTAAGGTTAATTACCATAGTGCTAAAATCTGTGTTTATTATGTAGTATAAATTGATAGCAAAGAAGACTTAGGTATGATCATTTCATGTTCAGAGTACAACAAAGTAAAGCAAATCTCTTTAGACAAAGGTTTAGTTATCAGAGTATATGAAGTCTAGGCACTAATACAATAATGACCCTAAAGAATTACCCTGTGAATCACCATTCCCTTTCATTACGCAGCCCTCTGTGTTCTTAGCTTCCTGGAGATGACCAGGTTCTTTTCTTAGAGGCTGTTTCAGGTATATGCTAATTTGCTGAACTTGTTTTCTAAGTTGGTTAGATTCAGGACTGTCCAATGTTCTCAATATTCAACATATTATCTCTCATTTTCACCAGATGAAAATGATGTCCATATCACTTTCCATTTTAGATGAGTTGTTTTCTGCAGGCTTTTGCAACAGCAGACATTTAATGGGTAAACCAGGCACGTATTCCAGGTACAGAGTGTAGTAAAACTAAGGTCTGGGCCTGTAGATCTGTCCCTTAAGTTTAAAGAGATTCAAATACTTTCATACTTTTGTGGTTGGCTACAGAGTCATGCCCATGTTAAGATTTATATAATCATTATCTTTTTGCCTCAAGTTTCCCTTCTGAATTCATTGTTTCAGTTCAAAAGCTTTATACTGTTTTCTGAAGTCAGTTTTGGGTATTTTTATTCCTAATAGATAACCATTTCCCAGGTTAAACCAATTTACTCAAAATTAGAAAATCAATGGAAGGGAATGAACATGCCTGCTTTTCCTAGTATCTTTCAAAGGTCACTGGTGATTCATGAAATAATGATGCTGTCTCCATACGAGAAGCCTGGCCTCAATCAAACGGGTATTACAGCTGGCTAGTATATCCTGAAAGCAAGATGTTAATTCCTCATGATTTTTAATAATAGCCGATTCAATACCTTTACTTTGAAAGTGGCATGGCAAGCTGCAGTCTTGTTGAATCTGCAAAGTAATTTTTGTTGTTCCTGCAAATGTTATATGCTTTATGAGTCAAAATGTAGGGCTGTGTAAAAATTTAACACTAAAAATGAGCATTATCTGCAGTTAAAGTCTGGTCTAATATTTTCTCGCCAGGTGAGAGGCTTGGGAAGAAGTATGTTTTCCATTTCTTTACAAGATGCTCTGTCTTGTGCTCTCAGTCATCTTTGTGGATTCAGCCTCTTCTCCCCTTTTCTGCTTACATATGTCTTGTGTAGAAATTGGTAATCATGCCTCCTTTTTTAGATTTGTGGAGTTAGGCATTCATGGTCGAAGATATTTATCTTCTACTTTAAAGCATAATAGCAGCTTTTAGGAACAAACTGCCTCATGATCTTATCCTGAACAATTCTGGGTACCAACATGATCTTATTAGTATATAAATAACCCTATGTATTTCAATGTAGCTCATGAAATTGAATGTTTGCAACAGAATTGTCTGCCTCAGGTGGATACAGACAGGAGTAACATTTGGAGGAGGAAATGCCCGCCTAGCTACTGCTTAAGGAATAAAGTATCTGCATATCACTAGGCTTGAAGGTGATGCTGGAAAGGTGCTGGGCAGGAGGGAGTACTATTTGCCACTCTTTTGTGGGAATATTAGCTGATATTATTGTTATTATATGTTCTCTGGTGAACCTTTGTAGATCTTAAGTGCTTTGGCTTTTATCACAAATCTTCTATGAAGTGCACTGTAGAAACATGGGACAAAGAAATGGTCTTTCTCCTGAAAGCCTTGCTAGTAAGTACATAATGTCAGAGACCAGAAAAGGTAAATAGAGGCATCGAATAGTGGCTGGAAAAAGACTGAGTGAAATAGTGTTTGTGAACAGGAGGCAACAATGCTTTTACCTCAGTTCTTACCCTTCTCTCGTAGCATCTCAGTGGAGAATGTGTTATAGTAGACACACATAGGGAACAGCAAATTTTTTGTCGTGTTTTCCATTGTTTGGAAGAGAGAATGGATGTTAAACAATTCAGCTGATCCTTTTTGATGACTGGGATTTGAGTCAGCTCTATTTGCTAATAACTGGGTATAGATCATGAAGGCGCACTGAGGTTATTTATCTGGGGAGGAGGAAGAGGGAAAAGTGCATTTCTGCTGGGAAATTACACAGCTGAAAAGACTGCAAAAATGAGTCCTGGTGGACCTGGTTATTCATGAGAAGCAGCTTCTCCCAGATTTTACTTAAACTTTAAATTGGGTGAATTGCCTGTGATTTTTCTGTCTTTTGTTAGCTTTATTTATTTTCTATTTGAGTCTAATAAGTGAGTAACCGTCAAAAATTATTAACTGTTCCTTGTATGTGTTCTGTTTAAAACTGTTTTAGCCCTTATCATCAAGTAAGAAGCTAAATTAAAGTAAAAACTCTAGGATGCACATGGAAAAAAGAGAAAATGATTTCTCAATAATCATATGTGTAGTCTGTGCACCATAGGTTGATATGAACTCTCATTTTTTTTAAGCATGTTAGAACACTGATTACTCACATTTTCCACCTCTTTTAAGAAGTTTTGCTACTGCTTGGATCTTTAAGCTTTTGTGAAATGAATTTAAGCATCATTTATTTCTTGTTTGTGCATCAGAGGGAACAGGAGACTGGGGGTATTGCCTAGTGGGAGATATTGAGATGTGGAGATACAAAGCATCTGGCAGGTTTTGCACATGTAGTGTATAGTCCTTATTATTTTTTCACGCTTCAGTATTTTCAGAGAGTTTGCTACGGCATAGCCTCAGAAATTCTTGTTTCAGTGCAAAGTATCAAAATATAGGTATTTACCCTAAAGTAAAATAACATTTGGCTGTGTAAGGAGCTCAGGGAGCCCAATTGAATATATGTGTGAAATTTTAGCATGCTTATGTAAACATCTAGGTTAATTATTTTAAGGAGATGAAACCAAATCAAACTTGTTTTGTTTTTTTTCCCTGGTAATACTGTTGAATGAAAAGTACATTCTTAGTAGACATTTTTGAAAAGAAAACAGAATTTAAAAGAAAGAAGAAAGAATTAACTTTTTTTCTGGTGAACATCAACTGTGCACCTGCTGTTCTTTTAGCCAGACAGGATCAGCTCAAAATTAAAACGAGTTTGTTAAATTCCTACAAGCCTTCAAAATGTTCTTTTCTGTGACTGACATTTATTAGGTCTTTTGTTAAATTGAGAGTATGGAGATGGGAATGCTCCTTGTGTGTTAGCTGACCTCTCCTTCAAAGGCTATTCCAAAGCTCTTGTTTGCATAAGGCAGCAGAAGGAATACATAACAGGAAAGGCATCACTCTTTCTTTAGGGCTGTTTTTGTGTGCTATCTAGAAACAGAAAGGTCAGCTTAAGTTTTTTAAGTTGCCTGTCTGCTTTCAGATCCCCAAACTAGCTATTTTATTTTTTTAATATTGTTAGTAATTGAATGGGTGTTTGGTTTAGCATGGGTGGGTGCCAGTGTCTGCTTTGGAACTGTTTCCATAATATAGTATCACTTACAAAAGCATGAAGCAAAAAAAGTAATTCTTTCCAATATGCAGAAAAAGTGTATTTGGGAATCCCACAGATTGCATCCAGAAAGCTGCTGAGTGCTTTTGATTTCTATTAACATCTGCTGAGGAAAGATGAGTGCTTCATGTCTCCAAGGAAATACTTAGCACCATGCAGGATTTGTATTTATATATCAGCATATTTTTATTTACAAATTTTTCAGATTCAGATTTGTTTCCTAAAGTGCATGATCCTCAGGGTTTAAAGCAAAACTCAGATAATTTCTCAAAGAACATTTATTTTCATTTTCAGAAGGAAGGTAAGGACATGTTTTTGAAGATTAATGTGATTTTTTTTTTCTTGTGGGAGTTAGGCATCCTTGAATGTGTCAGCAATAAAGATTGAAGAGTGTTAGGGGGCAAATTATACCTCCAGATATCCATTGGAGAATACATTTTGATTCATAAATTGGGAGAAGGATGCCCTCCATCAGAATGTATGGACTGAATGACCCAAAATAGAGAACAACAGGGGGAGATGGGGGGGGGGGGGGTGGTGGTGTAGAGGTGGTGGTGGTGAAAAAGGAGAATCAAAAAAGAAGAAAGAAACATTGAGGAAATGTCCTGAATTTTGTATTTCAGGGGTGAAGTGTCCACTTCAAAGTGACGCTTCCCTGCAGTGAAAGAAAAATAATGTTCCTCATGTTCATAGGAGGAGATAACACTTGTACTCTAGTAGAATCAACTCTTAAATTTCCTTTATGGATTGATAATCAGTTTTTCTGCTTACCCACAATGCTATTTTGTCAGTGTTAGACCCCTCTGCTCTACAGGAAAGTAGCTGTACAATTTGTATAAATTTTATCTGACTAAAGTAATAGAAGAAAGCTGCCACCACAGTTGCTTAAGTGAAATATTTATTTCTCACAGTTTGAGGAGTAATATGCTTTTGCTTTGGATATGAATGGCTGTGCTTAATTTAAATTGAAGTTAACAAATAGTTTGAGATATCTTCTACATGCTGGACTATATGCTGTCATGTATGTTTTTAAACGCCTCAAGAAAACTAATTCAAGTATTCTGTGATTCTGAGAAACCCTGGGCTGGATTCAGTCAAATGAAATATGTGTTCTCCAATGAGACTGACTCTTGGTGTGCCCACGCAAGCCACACCACTATTTCAGTCAGCAAGTGTTATATTCTGTAATCACTTGAACCAATCTTGGTGCATCAACCCACCATTATTTGAACCATATATCCTTTTCCCTCTCTTTATTACTTAAAAACATGGAGCTGAAAGCATTATGCCATAAACAACGAGGAATATGGGGTTAGTGTTACATTAGCCCATCCTGCTTATGTTTGATGACCTCTTGTAGTAATGTAATAGCTGGTTGAGCCTCCCACTTAATCAGATGGCTCTAAACTTCAAACAACTGCAACAAAAAGCAGTGTATAACAACTAACAAATACCCATTCCTGCCTGTACATTGATGAATGACTGTATGGTGCCTAGCAATTTTTCAAGTCAACAGCAACCCACCAATATGTATTCACCAATGCTTTGCTCACATGGAGTGAATGCTTTCCATAATGTTCTTTATGGTGTGCAACCCGGTCTGCTGTGATAAGTAAATCACAGTGTTTCCATTGATAGGGCTTAAGTTCTCTGAAGGGGTAGCAGAAGGAAATAGAAAAAGCTTGTCCACTTGTGCATATGGACACTACTCTCTTCATCCATACTTTCCATTTTGCAGATAGGCGTCTCAAGCAGTGAATGTACTTATTACTTACTCGATCTAAATGCAAATGCTGAACCAACAGTACACTCTCATTTTTAATGAAAAGATATTAATCTTTTCAGAAAATGCATTCTACATTTGATCTTCATATTAACCTCTAAAATATTCGTATTTACAGTGATTGTGTGGAAAAGTATACCTTGGAGCACATCAGCTCTGACTGAGAATAATTGTATCATTTTGTCTTGTCTTCTCTGACAGAATTCCCACTTGCATACCTTTGACTTGTTTTGAAATATAGTAAATTCCGTAGCTGGACCTAAATTTCTATGGTTTGGGGGTTTTTAGTTACAGATATGGTGATATCTCATATTTCTTTTCTGCTTAAAATACAAGACAAATAAAACATTCATCCCTTTCCCTGGATAAATGCATTTCTCATACTATGGTTTCTGGTGCCTGTAAATGTGGGGAGCAGTGGGTCTTCAGTCAGAGAAAAAGTCGTGGGTCTTTGGTCTCTTTTCAGAGATGATTCTGTAGTCCATTGTATCTCAAATATTAGAAAAGAATAAAAATGAGGAGAAGAAAGGTTCCAGTTATAATGCTTGCTAGCTTATGAACAAATGGACAGAGAGGTGGAAAGTGTTTGTTAGTGACATGTAAACTCTTATTAAAATTAGGTTAGTGACAAACTTTCCAGCATTTGGGCTTAAACGTCTGCAGTGAGAAAGAATTTTATTTTAATAGATGTACCAGTAATTCTTAGTTTGATTCCTATTATGTTTTTGATGAGAAAGCTCACTAATCCATTCTTAAATCTTGAAAGAGGCTGTGCAAAAGAGGTAAATAAATATAAAAACAATATGTCAAAATATGAGTAGTATCATTCAAGTTAGGAATAATGAAGATTCCCAGTGCCAGAACATTAGAAAAAACGTTCATTTAACAAAAACATAAAAAAACCTGATCTGCATAAAACTGTAGTGGCAGAATTTCTGCAAATCTTTTATTACATTGTTATTATCTGTATCTACTTTCATTTAATCCAACACATAGCTTGATAGTCATATTTTGTTTAAAAAAAAAAAATTATTTGACAGTAATAGGGAACAGGTTTTCTTTTCTGTAAAAACCTGTGAGGAAACCTCACAAGCAGCCATTTCAGCACAATGTTACTGACTCTGGGCAGTGAATATAATATCAAGATCACAAAGCAGATAAATCACTGAAAGGCTTTTCTTCAAAACACTAAGCACAACATGCAAGAATGCTACCCCTGGGAAAAAATAAAACCATTGTGTGAGCAAACACATTTGCTTTCTTTGTAAATGACAGGCTCCTGTCTTACTCTCTGGCTTGCATTTACCTTTCCTACTCTGAACTGGGCATGACTGGCTGTGAGACCCCAGGGACCACTGGAGCTCCCTTCCATTCATGCACTGGCTCTGCTGTGCAGATAGTTGAGGCCTCAGCAGATTTTCCTTTGTAGCCCTAAACTCAGGCCTGCTGGCAACTTTGCAGGTAGAATCCCTAGCCATTACAGACTCCAGGTTATCATCCTGCCAGATCTGCTGGGTGACGTCCATTTGTAGCTGCCCTTTTATGATTTCATCCAATGTAAACTGGGGTAATTGCTATATACACACTTAAGCTTTTTAGAATGTAGATTGCAGGTGGGATAAATAATAACCACTTAACAGGCAGAGTTTTTGAAAGTACATTTTTCACTCCTTTCTGTAGACGAACAACATGAAATCCCAAGCCATTATCAAAGGAGTCTTTTTCTACTTGCTTTCTCTGTGTTCCCTCTGCTACTGAGGGAAGAAGCAAAAGCATTCCCAGGTCTTCATGAGGATCTTGAATTTATTTATTAGATAAGTTACTGGCTCTTCATTCCTCTATTATGTTATCCACCATAGTATGAAAAACAGGTGATTCTCAAATATTGACGACTTATAGTTATAAAATATATATTCCTATAATAGCTGACTTTATTTTCCACAATAAGATGTGAATATGATTTTTTTAAAGCTTGCAATTCTCTAGCTGCATTGAAAAATATTTACATTCTTTCTTTCATGTTTTGATTTAGGAGTTTTGGTAATGCTATCTCCTGTAACAGATAGTTTCCTGATCCTCTATATGCCACGCAGCTGGACATCGCAAGTTTCTCTGACACTGGTGTACTGAAAAGAGATTTTAAAAAATATTATCCTCAAGACCCTTACTAAGAGTGACACAAAGCATTATATCAGCTGCCCATATACTTTGAATAGAGGCTGATAACTGAAAGTTATCCTTTTGTGCCTAAAGTTTCTTTCTTTAAAAACTGAAAGAAATATTAGCTTTATAGATGTTTACATGTTAAAATCCCACTGTGACAAGTGACTAACACTTATAACAAAAAACTCTCAGTGGCAGATTTTTTGGAGAGAGCTGGTTAATTACTATGTGCCAGTACATATTCTATTAGTACAGAGGGCCTGATGATCACTAAAATTGAGCTGCAATGGGAGTTTGTAAAACTTAGGAATCCCATGTTGAAGACACACCATTTACTTTGTAGATGTCTGGGGCAATGGCTTCAGTTCAGGAGAGAGAGGACTGGAAGGGTCAAAAGGTGAGAAAAATCTGGCAGATTCTCACTACCCATATTTTTCAATCTTTTCTTAGGGCTAAGGAATATGACTGCAAAAGTAGAAGGAAGTCTCTTTTGATTAATCCAAATACATTCTCTTTTTCTTGCAAATAACTCTAGTTTCCAAACAGGTTTTGCTGTCTGGATAAAATGAAATCCTTGCTATAGAAGTAGTAAGGAAGTACGCTTGAAAAAAATAAACTTTTTGAGCTTTTTATTTAAAAGCTTTTTTGCATGAAGTATCAATACTTTAAGAATGCTCAGTGTTTAAGAGACTAAAAAGGAAAACATTTGTTTATAACCAGAATGACTCAAACAGAGTTAGTACTGAAAAGTAATTGGAATTACTTCAAAGTCACTATAGGAAAAAATGCTTACCTTTATCGAAGCTGCAGCTTAGAGTACTTGGGACTCTATAAGAGTTACTCCAGAGATGCTTCAGGAGGGAAAGTTTTGTGCACTTTCATATGAAAATCAATCACTACTCCTTCTCTCAGAATACAGTAAAGCTTTGGAAACCAAGTGATTCACAACTCTACTTTTAGTCAAGAGCAATATCAAATACATATTTACATACTTGTGACTGTAATGAACACCGAACCCTAATATTGCTTAAAATTCACCAAATGTATGCTGTGTTGGGAAGGGAGAGAATTACTCGGTGCCAGAAGTTAGGATTAGGTTAATTTCCCAAGAGAAACCCCTGAGATTAATGTTAATAACAAAAAGAAAAAAAGAATATAGCTATAAAACTGTGGTTTGACTCCAGATTCCTTAATTTTGTTTTTTTTTTTTTTTTTTTTTTTTTTTAACATACAAAAAGGACTTGTCAAATACATATGTGGTTATATGTAATGTTCCACTAACATAATTTGGATTTCCCAGTGCTGTGATTGTGGAACAATTGCTCTAGCATCAATGGGATGTTACTTTTGATTCCCCAAACGCCAGTCAGATGATGTATTCATCTTTCTCACTTTATTTTTCACTTTCTGTTATCTTTCTTGTTTTCTTATGACTTTCTATTTTTACAAAGTAGCAAAAATAACTTAAAATATGCTAGCTTGTAGGAGATTTTCTCTTAATACCATTAATAAGAAAAAAACTGCCTAATTGTATCTGTCCTTTGTGTTGGAATATCTAATTATAATTACATGAATTAAGATGGGGAGGGGGGAGAGAGAGAGAGTTTCAGGTCTTTTTCTCAGTGTAATTGCATTCTTTCGACATTTGTGGAGCATTAGGTAGCATTTCTCTATTCAGTTGTGCCAACATCCCATAGTCCTCAGTCTGTATTATTGCTATATAAAATTCTATTCAAGGTTAAAAAACCGCTTCTTAATCTACATGAATAATATTAGGTTTTACTTTTCTGCTTTTATACTCAGTAAAGCAATTAAAAGGTAATCTGAGAACGCAGAGTGTGAATAGTGTTGGTATACTTGAATAAATCATACGTTTTAGTTCTTAGAACAGATAAACACAGGTGAATACACAGAAACGTCCTGAAGAAACATCCCTTTGAAGAGATCTGGAGATGGATAAATTGTTGAATTAAGCTCATATAAGTGTTAAGAGTCTTTTTATTCAAATTCTCCTCTGCTTCTCTTTTGGACTGGAGAATCCACTAGTGTTTCATTTGTAACATTTGCCTATTTGTTTTTTGTTTCTGTATAGTAAGAGTGAAAATTGAAGAAGTCTTTCTTTACTAAAATATAGCTGGAACATCTCAGAGGGACTAGTGACAGCATTTGAATCTGTTTTTAGTTGTAAATGTTGGACATTACATTCATATTATGCATATAAAAACATTTCAGAAGCCTAAAATCTAAAACATAAATGAAGTCATTCAGTCTTGTGGTTGATTACTGCAGAATTAAAGCAGTTCAATTTACCACAGAGGGGCAAGCCTTTTCTTCATATATGTTATACAGGTTTTTGCTGTGGCTATGAAAGTTCCCTAAATGATCTTTTTTTCTTGCTGAAAGATCACCACGTTCACTGACAGTGATCAAATGCTGCTGTTTATGCATATAATTCAGTTTTGCTAATTGCTTTTTACTGTTTGCTTTTGACATTTTTAACTTAATCGGTCTTGTGTTGTGGTTTTTAATTTTATTTTTTTTTTTAAGGGAAACTCAATTTCCTTGAAAGTAAATCCATAAAGCATCATTCTCCCTCCAGAACGGGTATAGGCTGACTTCTTCAAGACCATATATAAATCACTTTTAAAGGAAGATACTGTTCTCTCAGAAAAATTCTTCAACTAGATACCTCCATCTAAAATATGAATTCTGCCTTGCAGGTTGATGATACCATGAAGGATTATTTATGAATGTTGACTTTGCTTTTTTCGATATCCAGCATATGATGTTTTCAGACTATGTTGCCTAACACTGGTCATTTAATGATTTTTGGAATACTGGTCCACAACCTGCCCTGGATGAGATGTAATTTTCAACGTAAAAATTGAACATTCTTGCCACCTTAATTTTTCTTTGTAACATGTATGTTAGGATGTTGCCTTGCGTAAAGCTTGAGAGTACATTTAGATGGACCAGACAACACACACACTGCAGATGAAATACACGGTAAGGGAGGAGAGTTACAGTCTTTAAAATGGGGGATAATTCCACTGACAATCATGAAGATATTTCAGCTTTAAGGGACTGCAACAGAAAAGAGGCCTCAGAATCTGGCCTTTGCTTCTGCAGTGAAGAGGAGGGGAAGCAAATTTTATTCCAAATGTATTTCAATTTAATAAACATCTGCCATGTATATTTAAAACTGCCATTTCAGGATTGTAATTATATCATCTGAAAATAAGTCCTCCTCAAAAGAGATTTGAAGTGACAAGCTGAAGAAAATGAAACATGACGTTGCTCGTTCTCCTTTCGTCCTAGAGCTAAAATTTAAATTAATATTCTTCTTCTTGTTGGAAAGTATTTTAATTGGAAATTATTTTTGATTGCAGTTTTCAGAGAGGATGGGATTCTTCCCATTGTGTGTGAATAGAAGTTGTTCACTGTCTCCATAATGTTTTACTAAATTAATAATTTTCAGATATTTTAAATAGTTGACAGATGTATTGGTAATTGTAAAGAAGGGTAAAAAAAATAAAAAAACCCAACCCTGTGATAAATGTAAAGATTTTCACCTTTTTTTTTGTGTTCCTCATCACCTTTTCATACATCCGTGTTGTGTTTGTTGCTATAGTTACCTACTTGTTTTGAGAGAAATTAATTTTTTATATTAGCAGTAACTAGACTGTAAAAATTAGATATGCTACTTCAGTTCAATTTAAGTCTATCACAAGGGTTTTTTTTTATAGCTGAATTTCCTTTCAAATGTTGAAGGAAAGTTATGGAGCCATGTTCTTATGGAAGGTGGAAGGTACAAGTCTCTCTAATCCCATAAGGTTGTTCACACTCATTCTGCAGTCCTCTGATGAACTAAAGGATGCCAATTAAATTTTCTTCCAATATGCTTTCATGTTCAACTTTCAGACCTCCTGTAATAGGGGTTTCTCCTATTAATATTTTAATTTAAATATCACAAAGGACAATGGTAGTCATGCCGTGCCCATCACAGGTGGTGGCTTTCTGAGCTGAAACACCCAGCCTATAAGGGAACACATACAGGTGTTTGGCCCAATATCTCACTTCTGAACTATTTCTGGTTTGGCGTAACATTCTTTTGTCACCTGATTCAGTTGTCGCCAGGCAGTGAATCATATCATAGAATCACAGAATAGTTTGCTCCAAGCCCTGTCCAACCTGGCCTTGAACACTTCCAGGGACGGGGCAGCCACAGCTTCTCTGGGCACCCTGTGTCAGCACCTCACCATCCACACAGGGAAGAAGTTCTTCCTAATATAGAAATCTATATATAAATCCTTATATAAATCTACCTTATATAAATCTACCCTATATATAAATCCTTATATAAATCTACCTTCTTTCAGTTTAAAGCCATTCCCCCTTGTGCTATCACTGCATGCTCTTGTAAAAAGTCCATCTCTAACTTCCCTGTAGGCCCTTTTTGGCACTGGAAGCCTGCTCTAAGGTCCAGAAGAACAGGAAGGCAGGTTTAAATAACAAACCAAGTAATGATTGGGTGGAAGTTGCACATTAGAGGAAAATGGTCTGCACAGTAATAGGAAGAATATAGAGGTTAGTTAAAAATTGCAGTATTGAAGCAGTTGCTACTTTGACATTTACCTTAGCATTGGCACTTTATTGTGTGCATGAAAATCTTTGGCAGAAAGTGTGACTTAAGGAAAAATGCTGCTCTGATTTGTGTTTTCATGCAATGCTATCTCACCCATGCGAAGTGACAGAAATCCTGTTGGCTGCATTATGTTTCACTACCCTAATTTCTGTTGTCTTAGAAATTTCTGAATCATCTCTGTGTACATTCATTAATATATCCTTGAGAAAATACAAAACTTTTAGAAGTGACAAACTGAGGCAGATCACAGTTTCCCTGAGGATTTTTGCCTTTTAAATGAACGATGAGTGATTGATGGTAAGTACTGAAATAAGAATTTTTCAGCAGAATTTGTCAAAAGTGTACTTCTAGTATGTGGAATTCCAGAGATTTCCACTAATGTGATTAAATGTTAGAGAATACAAAACAAAGAGAGTAAAATCAGTGCTGATGTTAATAAAAATGTGATATAGGTTTTCCTGAGGTAACTGGAAAGTTGTCTCTATTGGTTTTTGTGGTAGACTATGCAGCTGGTCCAAGGCAGCTGTGCCAGTTGGGGGAATTAGAGATAGCAGGGCTTTTTGGTGGACCCTTGACTACTCACCATAGCCTAATTATAACATTAAAGCATCAAGTTCCTGCCTTAAAGGAAGAATAATCATCAGGCTCTGTATGCTGTCATCACTTTTAAAGGTAGCATTTTCAGATAACAGTAGGTAAAAGCACTGCTTTTAGCAATGTGGCTAAAGAGGTGGCTGTAAGAGGGTCAGAGAAGCAAGCAGTGTGGTTCAATTAGAAAATTCCAGCACGTCAAAATGGGTTGTTTTTTTCAAGCCTGTTTTTCTGTGAGAACTGGAAAGGTCTAAGTCCAATCAGAAAGTTTCAGAAACTGTTATGAGTTGGTTTAGATTTGGCTGTGCTTGCAGCAGGAGGTAGTGGTGAGGCTGGCTGTGCTGGTCTCTGTTACAAATGGGTAAGGGTGACTTCTCCCCAGCCATTTGTCTGGTGTATTCCTGTGCTTCAAGAGAAATGTTTTCCTACTCCCGTGTTTCATGTTGGATCTCTCCATACATTTGTCTAGTTTACTGACCTGGCCAGAGGCTAGCTCAGCAAAAGGAGCTTGCTGGGTTGAATCTACTCCTAGAAGTGCCTGGTGCCTCTCAAAACTGTCACTGCGATGGAAGCGGATAGCTGAGCAGAGGGGCAGAAGTAAAGCCTCTCTTCTTCATCAGTGGTGAGCCATTCCTTACCTCAGCTGCTTTGGGCAATCCCCTCCCCTGAGTCCATGACTTACTGGCACTTTTTACATAGTTTTACTGATATAAACTGTTCTTTCTTTCAAGCATGTGTAATACCTGCAAGCTTATTTAGAAACCCAATATAAAGATTGCACTTAAAAATGCTGCACCAAAATTTTCCACACCTTCCCCCCCCAAACAAACAAAAGCCTCTTGAAAAAGACTTCAAGAATTACACTCCATTTAAGCTAACAGCAGAACAGCAGATAATGCTGGCAAAACACTTTTACCTCTCTGGATAGCAGTTGCAATGTATCTAAGGTTGCACTGCCATTCTGAATTCACTGTACAGGGCTCTGGCTTTTTAAAGTGCATTGATTTCCTCTCAATAGAGAATGACACAATTGAAGGCACTTTTCGCCTTGTAAAAAATGCCCTCAGCACTTTGTCATCACTGACTAAACAGTCCTTCTTCCCCAGAGAATAAGGAATCTTTCTCCTACATAGTAGAAACTCCACTAGCAGTACCCTCAAGCCTGCAGTGAATTTTCCATCTTTCCTAATTTGTTAAGGCATGGGTGAGTTTTTCCAAAGAACTGTCTCCAGATAACAGGAATTTTTTTAAATTCAGTTCTTTGGGTACACCGGTAGTAGGGAGGACTCAGAATTTATTGGGTAACAGGGATCCTTGTGAACTGTTTAAGTACCTGTAGATTTATATATATGTAAATCTATCTATGTACATGTATGCTTATATACATTTTTCTTTTTATTTAGAGTTCTTTGAAAGGCATTTTATAACTGGCTTGCCTTTAATTGGAAAATGGGACATGGAATTTCATATGATTGTGTTGTGACTGTTGTATCTTAACATGAAAAGTCAATCACATTACATGGAAAGGTGTAGATGCAATTAAATTAAGCTTTTTCTAAAGCTGTGTAAATGAACAGCTTTTTTCAGCTGTAGAGTAGGTCTTGTCTCCTGCCAGTTGGAAGGAGCAGAATAATGAGTGCTTGGGTTCAAAAAGTTTTAATAGAAACTCCTGTCTTGTTAGGTACTTTCCACTAACATCAGTGTATCAGCTTGTTATTTTTTTTTTCCCTGTAATTCATATACCATATTTAATTTACAAGCCCCCATATGAGACAAAGAGGATTTGATTAGATGATGTGACATGTCAGTGTTATTTTTGGGAGGCAAAGGGGTTTGATGATTTGATCTTAGTGACTTGGTAACTTACTCCTTCTTGAAGAGATAGGATTTAAATTAAACTGAGGATATTAGTTTCCAAAAGATAAAGCAAGATACGTTTTTCTTCTTTCATACTTGAAATGATAGAAAGAAATATGTAATTTTTGTTTCATGAAGATGGAAGACAGAAACCTGACACAGAGTTTGGAATATAAATTAAGAATTTAGATGACATTTTGAGGAAATGGATAAGCAGAACATGCCTGGTGCTTTAGTTGGAGCAAAGCCTGTCTTTTCCAATCCTATCTAGGAAAGATAAATTATATAGTATAATTCAGACTATTACTGATAAGTGTAATGGATCAAACAGAATATTCTAAGTTTCAATAAATAGTAGTGAGAAAGGTAACTTTCTAAAAACTTCCCTATTTTCTGTATAGCCCATCTCAGACAATAATAGTATCTTTAAAACAAATCATACAATACACTGACGAAACATACTAGGGTATTTTATATCATTTTAAGCATATTTTTCACTAAGTTAAAAATATTGGAGAAAACTGGAAAAGTGTGTTATAACACTTTGCATATAAACATATTTCCTATTCATCTATAGGTGTAAAGTAATCACTCAAAGATATGATAGCTGATTTAAGATTTGTAAGCAAAAATGAATCTGTTACAAATAAAAAGCAAAGGCTAAGAAATAAATAATTGCTCTTGTAAAGATTCTAGGAGAAGGTAATGAGTGAAGAATATGAGTAGCAAACACAAGTTGTTCAAGAATTTGTGAGGGGATTCACAGTACCTAATGTAGACTTTTGAGCAAGATGTGCTCCATCATACTTAGTGAAGCAAGAGAAGTTTGGATGTTAGATGTGTGATGCAGTCCACTACAAATGCCTGTTTCTCTCCACTGATATGGTGAGCCAGACTGTGCTTAAAAACGCAAGATAATATGACTCCTCTCCTCACAGATGTGAGGGGTGACTCCTCTCATCAACTACTGCAGAAAAGCAACATGGGGAAAGTTGGGGAAAAAAAGACCCCAGAACAAATTCTGGTTTGCACGATCATTTCCTCTCTTTGGAATACTTCTGTGTGGCTTTTTTACACTTGTGAAAACATCTGGAGAGGTACAATTATGTGTATTCAAAATCTCAGTCACATTAATTCAGTTGAAAAGAATTCTAGGATTTTCTTCTTCCTTCTGGTTTTTAGCTCAGTGTACATCTGAGACTGAGAAGTGTGAAGATTCTATTTTCATGGTACGTGGAATATATTATCTAATAGCAGTCTCTATCCTAGCAGAAAAGAATAACAACATCCTTACCACATAAAAGACAATGTTTCATCTCCAAAGAGCCTCAACCAGTCGCATAATTCATGGCTTTGTTTTCTGTCTACTTGCAAAAGATTCATGAACACTTCTGCTGCTCTCTGCATCCATCTGGTTCTTAAGTAACATGAATTAAGAGCAGTACATCTAGTTGCTGTTCCTATTCCATTTTTCTGTTGTTGGTTGAATACTCAAGTTGCTAACCTGGGACCAAGCTGATGCAGAACCATCCATTTCTGCTTTTCCAAAATTCTGCGGTATGTTGCATGTTGATGTTAATAGAGACTAACCAAGAAAAGTACAACCAAGATTTATCTCTTTTTTCAGTCATTTCCTGCAGTGGGGAAAACCTGAAATGGCCTGTCTACACATCTGCCTTTTCCTGGGTCATCCGTCTCTGGAAACAATCTTTCATATGTGTAATTGTCTCCTTGGGAAGACCAGAGTCTCCTGTGCTGGTGCCACACTGATTTATTCCTCAGCTAATACTTTTGTGTTTGGCAACAGAATATTGTGGTAGCCAGCACATTAGAAATTTATGTCTTGAAACAATAACTGGACGAATGATGACAGAATAAAAAAGATTGACTTTAAACTATTTATCTTAAAGCTATTTTCTTATCTACTTGTATTTATTTTCCTTTTTCTTCTAAAGTTCTAGTCTGATAAATAATATCTTTACAGTGGCTCTTACCTTCTGATGAACTTCTCTTCTAAATGAACAATATTTTTAGGAAATAATATGCTTTTAAAACATCAGTGAGGTTGAAGAAAAAGTATAAAGAAACAAAAAGGAGTTAGAAATTTGTTACTGCAATCATAGACAAAACATAGATCATCTTACCCCTCTGGAATAATCAGAGGAAAAAATGTCAGAGAAGAGTACCTGGGATAGGGAAGTTTGTAGAAGGCAATGAAGCATTAAAAATAATCTGTTGAGTTAGAATTTTGGCTAGTTAGCTTTTGTGTATCATATTTATGAATAACAGAATGAGACTAAATAAAGAAAAATATCCAGGAACATTTTATATCAAAGATTAAACTATGAAATTACCTTCTAAATAAATGTTCACAGGTATACTTTGAAGTAAAACAGAAAAAGATTCAACAACTTCCATGTGTGCACTTTGTTCATGAATGGCTTTTTTTGTCAATGTACCAGACAGGAAAAATTTTCAGGTTTCAAAACCTTTCATTTCCTACATTTAGAGGAATTTCTTAAAAGATATATTTTGAAGTAAATGGACAATTTTTACAGTGTGGAACTAAAAATACTTAGGTTTAAATCTTCATGCATAACTTTCTGTTTAAGGTTTCGAAAACATGGAGAAAGTGATCAAATAGGAATATGTATTTTAAAAGACCTATTAAAAAAGTCCTTTAGGAATGTACTGTATAAATCAATCAGTAGATAGCAGTGTTCCTCAGATGTGTGTGAATATCAGTGGAAATAATGGAAAAATAAATAGGTGAAAAGCATCCATGTCATTTCTGAAGAACCCTGATGACTTTTGTGAAGAACATTCACTTCTAAATATCCAGATGTTCATATAATAAGGTGGTATTTAAAGTTAGCACACACTTTGCTCTATCTCTCTAGATAACATCAGCTTTTTGAAGTGTTTTAAAAGATATAAATTGAGTGCTTCAGAAAAAAAAGCAAATCGACACATAGAAACGTGGCAGAAGTATAGAAGCAAGAAAGGGTTTAAAGTGTTATTTTTTTATCCATATTGTTTTAGAATTTGTGAGTCATCCAAGCTTCTTCTCTACTGCCGAAAATTGTTTCAGAAATTGCTCCAGGCGGTTAACTCAAAAATCATGTTTCCAGATTTGTCCATAGACTTACTACACTTGTTCACATCTACTTACTGTAAATGAACACTAACAGATACTTCAGTTTTAGTCACAGACTTTGAACTTAATCACAGCTCAAGGTTTTCTGAAATCTAAGCATAATATTTTAATCTTTGTGAGGTTTGTATTTAAAAATTCTTTGTGTACCTCTTTTTGTTACCAGCAAACAAGCTCCCAGTATGGTGAAAAAAGTGATGGTGATATCACTGGAAGTAAAAATCTGATAAGGTTGGTACCTGTATTTGCCCAAGTCACATACTTGAAGCCAGTAGATAAACAATATTTCAAGCTTCCGAAAATACATGGGACATAATGAGGAATTCAGTGGAAACAGAAACCTTTTGGCAAGTGCTTTGCTGCACACTGGCCCTATTTTTTAATGAAGAGAATACTGCTAAATGTTGAGGGTAATTCTCTATATCCTCGAAGAAGTTCTAGTTCCAAGGCACCCTGCAAAGGTTTGCATTGACATTTACAGTTTAAGCTTCAAGAAAAGATAGCCCTGGTGGGAAGTCTCTGATCTTTTTAAGGGTAATTTTTCCCACCCTAGCAAAGATGAAACATGATGGATACAGTGAATATGTACATCACCTGGGTGAGACCATGTGGCAATAGCATACTGAACATCGGAGACTGGAGGCAAAATTTCCAGTTAGATGTTTTGCTCCATACTTAATCATTTAAATAAACTGGGTCAGAGATTCAAAAATGCAGATGTTGTCAAGAGATGGGACTGCTCAGCACCTTTGAAATTAGACTGTTTTCTACATGGTTGATGAAAGAAAGAGGCAAGAACCTCGTTTTAGACAACCAGAATGTCAAATTCAACTGCACTGGCTTAATCTTAACCATCTCATGAAAAGGAAATGGCAGTGGAATGATCATATCAATATTCCAGGTATCAGCAGAGGGGAAGTAATATTTTTAAAATATAATTTGCATGAATAAGTTCCTTGAAGACGTGCATTACAAATACAAAGGATATGACAGATGTCAAGTGAACTAATAGAAGATGGAAGACAGCAATACATTTTATTACATCCCCTTTAATCCGTTTTCAGCTAATCAGCTATTGATATGCACAATGGTAGGTTATCGCAAGTTCAAATACATGTTTCATCTGAAGGTGCCCCATTTTGTAGTTTGTGGTTCACTTGATCTGTTCCTTTTGCAAACATGTTAACAGATAAGGAAATAATAGTAAATAATTGAAAAATGTTTACCTAGAAAAAGCATACTGAACAACTTACAACGGATCGCAGGCTTAAAGATAACTTTCATGAGTAAAGTGTGTTTATTTTACTTCCAGCTGAAGTCTTTCTAATCTTTACTTCACCAACAAAATGGAAATCTTTTTAACAGCACATAGTTTAAATCAAATAGATCCAAGCCCTGGCAGATCTAGGTGACCTCAGTGAAAATCACAAAATGCTTGTTGTGAGTAAAGTTTTGTCCCATTTATACTAAATAATTCAAACAAGTAAAATAAATAAATAAATAGTCTCTCTCTAGTGAAGCCAAAGTTTAGGTTACAGCTTTCCAGAGGAATAAAGATGTTCGCATTAAGCAGAGGTTTATTTTGCATTAAGTTTACAACAGACTTGCAGTCAAATGGGTCTGTCTGCTGGCTCAGAGCCTCAGGTGCAGTCAGTGCAGTGCTGCAGGAGGGCAGGTGACAGGATTCCCAGATACATCATCACTGAAGTTAATGGGTCTTGGCTAGAGAAAAGCAGAAGTGGATTTTAGGTGTTAGTTCATGGGTTTTGGCATTCACAACAAGGACATATGCAGGTGGCTTGTTATATATAATGGTTTTCTCATATCCAGTGTTCTGCTGATGCATATTTGCTCTTGTACTTCTTTACAGGTTACAGTACATCCTTCATTTCCGAAATAAATATTCTGCCCCATGGAAACTGCTGTTTTTCTTAGTTCATTCTGTTAATTAGGATGTCAGAAATGATCATTCCCTGAACTGAAATGTTGGAAAACAGTACTCATTTCAGGAAAATATTCAACTACTATTTCTAATCCTTTCTTTTTGCCATCTGAGACTGTATGCTGTATTTATAGTATTTTCAAAAATATCAGAGGCAAGTTGAGGAGAAATGTTTTACAAGCTTTTAAATTCTCATGAGGCTTTTCATACAAACCTTGTCCTTCTTAGAGATGTTAGATAGGTCTGCTTATGAAGAGATTTTATTTAACTGCATTAAAAGAGACTTTTGATCTGGCCCAGATACTACTTACCTTCCAAAAACTTTTCTGCATGGCCTGATTTTAACTGGGCCATTTGATTTCTTGTTAACTTTGGTCTGTACAACAAATGAAAGACAGGAGACAAAACCATTTTTGGAAGTCATTTTAAGCATGAGAATTTTAGTTATAGTGTGAAGCATCATTAATTTTATCAGTCCATAAGAACAGAAGCAAAAATAAGTCTAAATAATAGAAAGGTCAGAATCATGGATATCTATAGCAGAGCTTTATGGGGCATTGAGAATTTATATTCCCCGGTGATACCTAATCCTATTTTTATAATTGACAAATAAATCTAATCTTCTGGCTTTCAGCCATAATATTTTTGTTTGTTTCCCTAGAACTAAGCACTATACATATTGAAAATAATATTCTCTTCTCAGGATTTTTAAATGTTATAACTGAAAGTAATACCTGGGCCTCTGAATCTTCATTCATCTTGGACCTTTGATGTGGTAAAAGAGCATTTGGGATAGCTAACATCACACTATCTTGTAGCTGTATTAGGCGCTACAGGGCTAAGAAGAGGAAATAAGAACCATATTTGTACGGAGCTTATTTTAGGCAAAGATGGTACATCTATTGAGTAACAAGAATCTGTGCCCCATTTTCAGCACAGAAATATACTGCAGGTTTTTCTAGGTGATCAACACTGAATATGTGTTGTCATGTGCTTGAGGGCTGCAAAATGCTTGTCCATTAAAATTTGGTTGCAAAATAATCTTTTGTAAAGTTAAGTGTGGCAGCACAGTTGAATGCCCATGCCTGCATATGCTTGGCCCTTGGTAACTTGCTCCATCTAGGGGATACTTTCCATAATTCGTTTTCACATACACTTTAAGACTTTTAAGTCATTTAACACCCTGTAAATTGGATTTATACTAGTATAATGAAATAAAAATCTAGCCTGTGAACAGCAAAAATCTATTTTATTCATATAAAAATACTGTCATAGCACTTGTTTTACTTACTGGTACTTGTTTTACCTACTGGCATTTAGTACATGTATGAAGCCAGTTCATTGTTTGAGGGTCTGACTTCCTATGTTATTTCAACATAACTTCAATTTAAGCTGCTCAGTAAAATATTTATAAAATGTATGTTTGGCCCAAGTAGAGGCTTTTAGGGACAACATCATCTTAATTTAATGCAGTTTTGTAAGATTTGTGATACAAGAATGAAATCTGAAATGTTTCAAGGTGTGGGAAAATAAATTAAAGATAGATTTTATGCTGGAAGGTTGGGGATGATCATGTTTAAAATTACTGCATTCAGATACACTTTCTGTTATGGGGTCTCTATTAGATTCCAAATCCAGTTGACTCTTTCCCCTGAGGTGCTTCCATTAGTGTCAACTGTACCCATGTTGGTATTCAAAAGAGTGCATATCCCGTGCTGTCCTGGTTGGTTTTGTGCTTTCTGAGCATAACTGGGTCACCTGGGAATGCCAGCTGGTAACTTTAACTTCCAGTGGTAACTGAACTGATGGGGATATGGCAACTGAATTGACACCTAAATTTACACAGGTTAAAAATATACATTGAAACCAGGTTTGGATCTGATTGAGAAAGGAAATCTGAGTTTTGAATTATTGTGAGGCAGGAAGGACAGTGACACTTTCATCAATGTCTAATGGTCTGCAATAACACCTACTTCAAAATAGTCCCTCTTGTTTAAACTCCCCTCTCTAGGGACTTACTTACCCAACCTTCTTAGCCTGGAGTGTACAGGTCTTCTCCCTCTGCTCCAGACATGACCTCCTTAGTCCCTTCATCCTGCAATTGCATAGCCTGGAGCCACGCTTTCCCCTGCCCTTACCTTCACAAGGGTTTGAACTTTTCCACCTGTCTCTTTTTGAATGAGTGAGCTACTCACAGGCTTGGCATTTTCTTTAACCTTCCCTTGGATTCGTTTATAGACAGATCTCTGCATGTGCTCCCCCTGCTCTCTGTTAGACACTGAAAATATAACTTGTATTGTCTTGCAATGAAAATGGCAAATTACTCTTATTACTCATTTCCAGTCCTTTGCTGCAGCAACCCATTATGAAAGAAATAGCTATTAAAACTAACAGAAAAGGACAAAAGGAGCAACTTAGCTGAAATCACAACTACCTTTCAACATTAATGACTGTCTCTTTCCAAATTATTCTGCTGTTCATGGCCCCTCTTATTCAAGACTTCCCAGGTGCTTGCCCCATAGTGAGAACACCTTTCATTGCCTCTAAGAGCAAAAACAATTATTATTACACTAGTTTCATAGATGGGGAACATGAAGGATGAAGCATATAGAATATCTAGACCAAAAATGAGCTAGGAGATTTGAATTAATGAAATTTACTTAAATCACTATTAAACAAAAAGAAAAATATACAAATAAAGCTGAACGTAACTGTACTTACACTGTTTTTTAAATTTGACCCTGTAAGTATTCATTTTCTCTTTTAAAATGCCTTATAGATGTTTAATTATGACTAATATGGAAAGAAATCTGTAATTTCTTGCATTATTTTCTATTTTTATGGTTCAGCTTTGTACTTTGGCAATCCAGTAAGTTAACTGCAGTGAAAAGCCCAATTCTTTGGAGTGTATTTTCCATTTGTCTGACACTAAAAATCACACCTGCACAAGTTCAGCCACCATAGAATCATAGAATAGTTAGGGTTGGAAAGGACCATCTTCAAAATGAGTTTCCAGTTGGGCTTGAGAACTCTCAGGGTTAAGCTTTTTGTGCAATCTTAGCAGCTCCTTCTTTAGCTGGGTGAGAAATGTGCCACAAATAGTTCCTTGTGCAGTAGGCATCAGCTTTTGTGGTTGTGTTAGGAGGGGTAATTAATATTACACCTAATCTGTATCACTGATACACACACAGATGAAATTGTCTACTTAAATGATGTTATTGCTGTAAACAGCAGGTAGCAAGTTTCAGTGTGTGTAACAAGGCATTTGATTCTAGGCATAGTTACATATTTTATAGACTTTATTTAGAAATCAAAAGTGAAGAGTCTGAGTACATGTCTGTGTGTCTCAAATATTTATTTGTCATCCCAGCTACTGCTTAGTTGAAGCATTTGGAGCTTCTTTATCTGATCCCATGAGATGTCCCATAAAAGAGTGTTGCCTGTTGGTATCAATATCTATATGCAACACAGCTGTTAGACTTAGCAGCGTGATAGATTCAGCTTTTATGAACATAATAAAATGGAATTTTTAAATGCAGTAAAACCAGACATAAGACAGCACATCAAACGGAATAGAGTCCGTCTGTGTTCTCCCTTTCAGGAGTGCTGTACACTTGTGCTGCTTTCAAAACTAAGAACTGCTCAGAAGATTCTGCGTCCTACTTTCAGCATGCTGAAACAAGGGCTGCTCCGCTACGCACAAGTCAAATCAGGCTGAACGGCATATTAATCAGAGCCCCTTTAGCAATGCTTGCCACTCAGCGAGACTGTAACACTTTCATCCTTGCACAGAATGTGCTGTCATAATTGGTTTGTGTTAGGTGTTAGAAACATCTTGTGACTGAATGACCTGTAACTAATAAGAAGCAATGCTCAAATGAAATGAAGGTCCTTGTCTTCCAAGCACTATACAAATGGGTTCCATCTGGCAGTATAGTGACTTAATGTGTGATTTATGTTGGACTCTTTATGCGTTTCAGGGTGTGAGATTTAAAGAACCTCATCAGAATGCAGGGCTTCCTATGACAGTTTTTTTGAACCTTACTGGAAGCTTTAAAGACAGAAGTTTAATTAAGGAAAAAAAGAAGAAATTTTATATTGGAACTGTTAAGAAAAGTTTAATTAGACTAGGACAGAGCACACATTTCCTGTTTAGTTTTCAACAATTATCTGAATCATCATAAGGGTAGAGTAGAGACTGCTAAAAACATGAAAACCAGCAGTGACACAGCTAAAATATTCACCTGGAAAACTCACTCTGTGCCTTTCACAGAAGTACTTGAACCTCAGTCTGTTTTTAATTGAGGGCATACTGTTGAAATTTTTTCTTGATACATATTTCATTGAAACTGATTCTTTGCAATTAAAATCATGGTCTTGAAAAAGCAGTGTTTTCTGATTAAAAGTCTGTTTAATAGTGAACCTACAAACTGGTTATTATGAGAGAAAATATTGTGTCTTATGCTTTGGATGTCCTGGTGGTTTCTTATGGTAAAAAGGAAAAAATGCTACTTGAAATAATGGAATAATTCTTGCAATCACATATTCAAAGTAAATGTGATCAGTACGTTAAGTTGTACTTGAAAAGAATTTAGAAAGATCACTGGTGGCTTCATGACTGCTGATCAGCTTTAACACACTTTGATTTTCACCCTTGCACCAACTTTTTTCCATCTTTCTCTTACTCTTAGTTCCCTGTTCCAGCATTTTTAATGTTCTTCATAGTAAACCCTTGTCACAGTAGGTATTTCTGCTGTATTTTGTTAGTCTTGGGTGGGAACAGTATGAGTTGTTAATGCAGTAGGTTGGCAGCTGAGAGGGATGCCGTCTGCTTCCCTTTTCTTGTTTCCTGCACATTGTGATGCAGTGAATGCGGCTTGGAGAAAAGTGGCTGCAGAGGAGAGCAGTGACAGGAGGTTTATTCTTTCTCTGAGGAGAGCAACAAAGTGTGTTCATTTGGGAACAGAGGTATCAGGAGTGCAGGCATAAGAGCAAGGCAGCAAGCTGAGAGCGTCTCATGCAGGAACCCAAAAAGAGGAGGGAGCAGATTGTCAGCCAGCCTCAGTGATTATGGAGAAAAAGAGAATTCCTAGGAGGTCTGTGTGAGTTTGTTACAGAGAAGGCAGTTAAAGTTGTTTGAGGAAGAGTAAAATTGATCCCTCCAAGAGTGCACAGTGCTCAGGGGGACAACTTTTTATTTTTTTTCAAGCTTTTTTTAAATCCATTTCACCCACCAAAGCTGAATTTTCTCTTTTAAAAATGAACGGCCTCTAACTGTCTGCTCACCATACATCCCAAACCTTACTCTATAGCTACTACATTTAGTATTCTAATATGATACAGTTCACAGACTAATGGTTTTGTCTCTACCTCGATGCCTGGCTGACTTGGGAGCCTCTCACACTCTTGGGTAAAAATGGTGTGCAAAGAGCATCTGCTTGACTGAACCATGTCCATCCCCTATCCAAATTAATTTTGATGGATTCAGTTTGCTTTCCAGATTAGATTCCTGGATTTTGTTTGGTGGTTTTCCCTTTTAGGGAAAAAGTAGAGAGAGTAAAAGCTCTCTCTGAAACAGCATACTTTTTCTCTTTTGCCTTTTTTTTTTAATTGCTTCCCACCCAGAAGGTCTTGGTATTTTAATTCTATGCTCAAAAAAGGGTGAAGGAACTGGAACTTGGATTTTCAAAGAAATATTGTAATATTCTTATTTTCTCATCCTGTTTGTAGCCCTGACCTATGAAAAGAATGCTGTATTTGTTATTTTTATTCCTGCTCACCATCTGCCTCCCTTTTCTCTTTGATATAAAACTTGTAGATTAAAAACTGGATTTGTAACTGTTTGTTGAAGGTATAGCGTACTATTGACCTGTAATATTGCTATTATCATGTCTATGATGGAGACAGTTCTTTGTATGTCCTCCTATATCTTTATTGAGAAATGAGTTACTTGCCCTGTTTGCCTATTTGGACAACAGCTGTGGTTACATAAATGATCCACATATTGCACTACTACATTTCCAGCAAAAACCCATTCTATCACTTTTGTGACGAGGCTTTATATAAAAGTTAATAAATTAAATAAGAGCAATATAAGATCTAATTCATCTCATTCAGCACATCATTCTTTGTGCTATTCACCATTACTAAACTAGGAAACCTCTCCAGACATACTACTGCAGGGAGCTTAGCTCCTTCATCCTAGCCAGCTGCACTGTATTCAAACACGCTTTCCTAAAGGGCTCAAAACCAGCAGCAGAGCTTCATTAGTCAAGCTAATACACCCAGCAGAGCAATAGGAGACATCTTCTTTTAACTGATGACTAGCAAAGGCAAATCATGTTGCCCAATCTGAATCTCCATTATGACTGAGAGGCATATCTAACTATTGTTTTTATTGCAGTTTTTATTTCCATGTCCTACCTGGACCTTGTCACAGGTCATTCTTCCACATATTTTACTGTTTTACTGTTATTTCTACTAGTGTATAGGAATCTCAGTTTTGGACCAAGCCCCCAGTATGCCACATAGCTGTATAAGTACGATATAAAAACACTTTACTCCTTCCTTTAAGAAATCATTATAAACATATAGGAAAAGCAAAGCCAATGGAAAATACAAGTGAAACCCTTGACTGTCTCTGCATGGCGGACAATAGTGGGAGCACCCTAGAAGACCAGATTTTGGGTGACCCTGAAGAGGGTGTTGTAAAAGGATACTGAATCATCTTCCCAGATACTCTGAGTATTGTCTCAGGTGGCCAGGGGCAACACAGGAGAAAGTATAAGAGCCTGCTCTCAGTACTAAATAAGAGTTAATAAATTGGATTATAATAGACAATAATATACTCTGATACAGAAGAAGCCTCTTCTTGTTTCTTAACTAGAGTTATCTTGTTTTTCCTAATTTCCCAGCTAATCTTTACCAAATGTGTTCAGTCTTGTGCCAAATAGTGAATTTTGGTCTGTCCTTTAGATACCAAGATCCTCATTTCAGATTCAGAAGGTGCTATGTGAGCTGTTACACTCAGCATTTTTTCAGGATTTCTTTATAGACAGACAGCTGTATTGTCCTGGAGGCATTTTGTCATGATGTCATCCTGTAGTAATCAGTGCTCTTCTACTTTTTTACTACTTTGAAACACATACTTTCTTCTTTCTGTGGCATAACAAACTCCTCTTGCTGGCGGGTGGTTAGACATGTCATAGGGATGCCCCTGAAGTTTTTAAGATATTCTGGAAAAGGGGCTGTAGCTAACAGCATTACTTTTTGAAAACCAAGAAAAACAGCATAGCGTAAGTCTCATTCCCTGGTGGCCTGTTTTTATAATAGATTTCCACTCGCCCACCTGCCTTCTGTGCATAGCAGGGGATGTAGTTTGTATGATTTGAAGTGATAATTAGAAATGATGATGAGTGGCCACAGGAGGGACTGCAGATCCAAAGCAATAAATGTGTCTCAACAGAGTGGCGCATCACTTTCTCATAAGACTATTTAATACTACAATTCTTTGGAATTAAACCTGTGAGTTCCTAATCAAAGAGCTTAGAAGTAAAACAGTAGAGTATTTATAATTTACTGTTAGCAAATGGTAGCATTATAAGTGCATACAGAAATATTCCAAAACAACATCAATACTAGCATGAGAATAGAAACTATTTCAGAGGATGTTTTTGATATGATGATATGTTTTTGAAGGGTTCCAATTTAAAAAGAGGATCTAGTTTTAGGAATGTGTCGCTTTTTATTTGGTGACACAGCTATTCCTTGATATCCAATGGAGAAAACTCCTTTTACCATGTAATGAGCAAAGCCTGCTGAGGTGTAGTGAAGGAATTGCAGTCTAAAACATGCAGCCAGGTTTTTGCAGCAGTGGTCTTGTACAGAGCTTGCTTAAACCTATTGGGATGAACCTGTGATACCTTTCTGCCTTTAATATCGAAGAATGTTATTTCAAGGTGCAACAAATGTAATTCGGATGGCACCTGTTTGGATACTGCCTTGACTGGAATTTAATTTTGCTTTCCAAATTAGCATGTTTCATTACTGTCCTTTTCCCAGTCATACACAAGATAATTCATTTTGGGTATTTCTGCACCACAGAAACATAAAAATTTGTCAACTGTAAATTGCTGTAGGTGTCATTATAATTCTCCCTAAACAACCTAATACATTCCACTTTTTTTTTTTTTTCAGACACTTGCAGCTATTTTTAAACCACCTGCAGTGCCTATATATATTCAGACCATAATGGGGAGGCACTGCTGAGCAGCTCAATAGAAAATCATTTAAATAGAGAGGGACACAAGAGTAAGTGATAGAAAGTTCAATAAGTTAATGCACTAGTTTTAAGTCTTTCTACCCGCTGTGGTCTTCCATGCATGCTCTTTTCTGCATGGCAAGCTTCAGATTTGACTTGAGTTCCACTAAAATAATTTATGTTTAATTGCTTTCCAGTCTTACAGAATTTTCTGTGTTAAGAAGCAGTACCTTGCAACGTCAAGGGAAAGCTAATAGTTGGTCTTCAGAGAGATGTTAGTGAAGATGTGCAGAATGGCTGCTTGTAAGCACAGAATTATAGCAGCTAAATTGCATGGAAGATTGCACAGAGTTTGTCTTGTGCTTTTGATAATAGAAGTCTTTTGTATATTTACACAGGTTCTCAAACCACCCTGTAATGTCTGCTGTATGACTTTTTTTTTTTATTACCCATGTTTAAGAGAGCCCTGTGGCTCCTTGCATTTAGTCCTAAATCTTGTTCTTAAAAGACAACTCTTAAAAACAAAGGATTCACTCTTTTTTTCCTACCAACTTCTTCCAACTAATAGGAGGAGAAACCAGAAAAGGAGAAGAAGTACTTCTTGCTTTGACCACTCTTCCCTTCCTGGAAGTGTAGTAACTTCTGCCAAGTTCTGGATGTCCTATATATATATGGGCATCCACATCAGTCAGTCTTCTTATCCTTGTAGCAAACAGTTTTTCCATCCATACTTTATATTAGAGGGTTGTGGGTTTTTTTCCCTCGTTTAAGTGGCAAAGCGATAATAAATAATATTCAAGAATGGAACCTAATCTGACCATTGGTCATTGGCATCTGCTGGTAGGGTGGAAAAATATCAACTTACTCTCTATTTCCCCACCTCTTTCTCCTGTCTTTTAGTTCAAGCATCTTTTTATATGTTTGAAGTATATCGCAGCAAATCACTTTTACCAACAAGAAATTCTGAATCCATGAAGCAGTAAGATAGTGACTGACAGTTCCTGATGTTAGATACTGCCCAGTGCAGCTGCAGCTAATTTGGAGAGCCACTAAAACACCAGTAATGGTAACTTGCACTTCCTAATTGAGTCTCAGATATACAGCAGGAGCAGTGGCAGAGTGGGAATAGTGTTGGATAAATGATCTAAAGCAGTAATCTGAAGTTGACTTCTGCTTGCAAGTTTAGTAAGTTAGGACAGCCTGAGATGAGATTGCATTATACAGTAGCCTCAGGAGATGAACTCCTAGCCTGTGGTCTTCTGCGGTTTTTGAGAAGCTGTTAGCAGCACTGCTTTTATTTTTCTACAGTACTTTTTTTTTTTCACTTAAATCCAACTTGTTCAGTCACCTTTTATAAAACCTCACTAGGTCAAAACATTTAGAAGCATCATCATGCAGCTTTGAGCTATCAATGAGACTGGAAACAGCAAAGCTACATCACACGTTGAATTACTGCTAATTAGCTCTGCTGCTAGGCAGGGCTGATTAGGTCCAATAGACCACTGTATGAACTGCCCTAGTCCTTATAGAACACCAACCAACAGCTCTTCCTCTGCTGCCCTTTGCCCTGTAATAACACACTCTGGGATCACTTTTTGTGCTGGAATCCATTGCTTTTATATGTGCTTCAGGATGTTTTGGTGAATTGGACTCATTGTTAGGTCTTAGAGTAGAAAAGCAGTTCTTTCCGAAAACAGCAATGGTGCCAGCAGAGATAGGAACAATATTCAATCCAGGATCTATAATCAATGTCAGATCCTGCCTCGAAGGCTATGTCAGCCAATTCTGTATATTGGTATTTTGTTGTCCGGTTCTTCAGCAAAGTGTTTATACTGGAGGTGGTACGTTTAGAAAAAATATACAAATCATCATTTTTTGGTGGTGCAAAAGGTGCTGCTGTGGAAGCATCTGGCAGTGCTGTACTGTCAGCCAAAGTGTTTTGTTTGTATGCAGCTGGTACTGAAACTGACCCTCTTCCTCTTCTCCTTAAGGATAAATATTAACTAATCTGACTAATGCAGGCCTAAGGCTTGTGTTTGCAGAGTGAGGAGTGCATGGTTATATATAATGTTAAGGAATTCCTGACAGCATAGATCACAAAATGCTTAATTTATTTCTCACATAACTTAAACTAAGCGATAGACCAAATTACCTAAATGAGGAAGGCTTTATATTTATTTAATCTTAACTTTAACTTCTACCCGAGGTTTATCATATTTAAACAGTCTTTCATCATTTGGTCAGTGATAGACTGAAGTTTGCGCTGCTGGTGACTGAATTTTCATTATCCTCAGATTTGGTCTTCAGATGGCCACTATTGTTTATTGTGCCCTTTTTAAGGGTAAATAAATTAAGGGAAAGCAAATCAGAGGAATTTGTTATCAGAGGAGACAGATATTACTGAGTTCAGGTAGAAGGCAAGAAAATAGGAGAAGGAGATTGATGGAATGAGGTGGCAGTGTTTTAAAATTCAGTTGCACAAATATGAAATGGAATATTATTTTTAGGGGACTTAAGTCTGATATTCACAGTTATAATTCAGTCTATTTCATAAATCTCTTTAACTCTTTAATGCTTGACTTTTACGCAAATGTCAATTTGTATAAATGTGTGACTTTTTACACATTTTTACACACATAAATGTGTGATTTTTTTTCTTTCCTCTCAAAAAGAAAACAGAGTGTCTGTTACTCATTATATAATGATGGTGATAGTATCAGTCTAAGAACTTTAAAACAAAATACAGTCCAAAGCACTCAGCTTTGCATGAACTGGGGAACATCAAATGGCCTGTCATAGAAGTCAGGGTAGACAGACTTCTCCATTAGTTTCAGTCTCAAAAATTAATATATCTGGAACTGCGTGTTCAGTTATTGCCAGTGCCAAAGTACAAGATCACTTCTCAAAAAGACTCTTACTTGTCTAAGCCAAACAGCCCCTCCTTACCGAAGCATTCCTGAAGGAGGAATGAAAAGGAAATTCCCCTCGAAGAAGTGTTTACTTACTTCTGGATGGTCTAAGTCCAAGTACGTGTCCACTTGCAAAGTGTCTACTTACAATGGACAGGTGTGTCCAGATATGTGCAGGTTACCTGCACAAGCAGTCCATAAGAATAGCTGATCCTGCTTGATTTCTTTACTTTCCTGTGTACAATATCAAAGTTTCAGACATGTATCAAGAGATTTTCAACTTTGACAGCTGTGCATCATGCCAGTCTTCCCTGCTGAATCCTGCCTCTGTTACCTATATTGTAATTCTGTGTTTCCAAGCACAACTTCAACAGCAGTTAAAAAGGTGTCCATTGCTGAAAGAAAAATTTCTTTCTTTTCATTTCCAGTTTCCAATTAGTGCCTGTTCATTAGAGTAAATATATGACGGTATCTTTAAAAGCTCTTTTTCTCCACATCCTCCTATTCCTAGATATAAACCTAGGTGGCCAATATCCATGTCCCATTTTAATTTCCATATAGGGTAGGGTAAACGACTAAATGTCTTTGCTAAATAAAAAACTGTTTTGTGTTAGGAGCCAGAAGCTATTCCAGGATGCATAGATTTGCAATTATAGCTTTGTCCTGGGAGTGAGGATGCTAGAATCATCTGCTGACACAAATTTGCTCTGTGACCTGGGGAAACATTCAAATACCTTGTGCTTCATTTTTCTCCTGCTGTTACATGAATTTTTCAGTCTTGCAGTTTACACCAATTGATTTGTGTTTTCTGTTTAATCTGGCAATATAAAACTCTAGCCTTTTAGCTATGTAATGCAACTGAATGACTGCAATTAATGTATCAGATACTGGATTGATATTTTTGAAATTTTTTAATTAATTTCTATCTTGTCATGACATGCCTATTGCTTTAGAATAAATTGAAACAGTTGGAAAATATTATTCCACTTCTAATTTATATTCTGAGTGTTCCCTAATGTCAGACTTAGTGGCATACACTTGTCTTGATGCAGGTGAATCAAAGTTTGCAGTGTCAAGTCCAATTCTGCTTCTATTTAAGATGATAATAAATCGGCCACTGAGCTCTGCTGTGCACGTTGTGGCCTATACTTTGTGCTGTTACAGCTTGTTTAAATTTCTAATGAAGGCACAGGATAATGTATGCTTATATTATGGTTTCATTATACAAGGTAAAATGTCTGTAGGAAAACACATCCCCAGTCAATCATCAGTTTGAGAAGTTTTCTCTCTCACTGACTAATACTCCATCACTTTGATACCTTGCAGTCAGGTTTTATATTCACCTCATGTCCTTGGTGTCTACAAAACAACACAGAAAAATAAGCTGATGTCCAATGCCATTACAGTGTATGCTGTTAAAGCCCATATGGTGTTAGTTTCTCAAAAATAAATCACACTGAGAACTGTTGGATACATACAGGAGCCTTTTCCAGTCCCTCTTGGAAGAAATCTTACACAAAAATATTTTAGAACAGCATTAATGCATGCTTTATGAGAATTATATTTTAAAAAAATGAACTTGGTGTGGATTAATATTCACAGCATTAATGGAAATTAAATTTTAATTACTGTTTAGTAAAACACATTATAATTTAATAGCTAATTTAAAATCAAAATTACAGTACTTAGAGCAAGTTTCCAGACTGAGACACTGTATGCTGTGCATAGTCAGCACGTTTATGCTAGTGATTTAATGTATGTGTTAGATAAACCTGACTGTCACCTCTATTGCAATTTTGTATGCAGCATATAGACAAGTTTTTTTATAAACAAATATTTCATCTTTTTGGAAGCAGAATCATCACCTCCAGCTCTAGAAAAACAAGTGGAAGTTCAATACCTCTGCAGGGTTCTCTTAATTTTCGTCAATTCTGAAAGCTACCCCTGGGCTCACAGGGGTCAGACAGGCAGTTGAACGGCAAAAACGTTTTTAAAACTGCATGCTTTTTCACAAAATGGAAACAAGATATCTTTTCACTGTCAAATAAAATAATATTTTCTTCAAAATATCAAAGCTATTATCTAGGTAGTATTTTCAAGCTTCTCTGGGCTGATGCACATGAGGACACTTGTTATCTTTGAGCTGATGTGCACCTACAACTTGTGGATACCCTATCTTGACTTGTGTGATGAGTTAATCTACTGGAATCTATATTTACAGATTCAGCTGAGTTCATTTTCACTTAATCTGTGTTTGATGTATCCTGTTTTCCTGAAACAAAACCTTCAGAAACAAGTACCAGATAAGAAAAGGTGAAAGGACTTGGGTGAAACAAGCAGCTTGTTTTTACATGTCACCTTTGAACTTCAGTGCTAAGAATTTTCACTATTGTAAATCTCACCAGGATTTTGTGAAATGATCCTGAGTTGTTGCAAATGAATTGCCAGAATTGATTTAGAAGGAACTGCTGGAAAGGAAGGAAATAAGAGCAAAAAGCAGCTTCCTCAGGATGAGAAGGAGATGTTCATTTCCACTGGGGATAGCTTTGTTTTCTGTGCTTGTATTTTAATGGGGTCATTTGAAAAGTCAGTGGTTTGTTGTTTGACACTAGAACAAAAGAAGACTAAACTAAACAGGAGAAATATTCTATAAAATACAAAATCTGTCTGAATTTCATGGCCTGTCAAAGTGAAAAATGAAACCACATGTTTGGCCTTTAAAAATATTAATGTATTTTAAAGATTAAATATAAGAGTACTGGGAAAGAAGTAACCTAATCTTCAGGAAGAAGCAAACAAGAATAAATCCCTATCACTCTTCCCAGATCACTTTCTTGCTACCCTTAGATCTAAAAAAAAGGATGCAATCATCAGTTCTTGCCACCAGAAATCTCTGAAGCATTTTTGCTGCATTACTAATGATGCAGTCGTCAAATGTACTAACTAGGGCTTAAGGTGTTATATTTTCAATGGACTTATTCACTGGTTTTCCTGAGAGATGCAGCTTCTGTTCAGTGTTGACCTACGGCACTACTTCTGAGTTACAGCCGTTTCTTCCTGATAGAAGAAAACACCACCCATTAGGATGTAAAAAAGGTAATTAGTGAATATATGGCTAAGAAACTGTCAATATCCAGCTATACCTAACGTACAGTTTTCACATGCATTCATTAAAAGCCTATATTTAACTATTTAGTTAAGCATAATTTAAGGTTTTAAGGGACCTTTCTGATTGTTTGGTGCTATTGTTTCCACGTAGTAAAATATAATCAACCCATAAATCTACGATCTTTATTCATAATAAAATAATACCAAAAATGGATATTTATGCACAGATCTAGATATTGGTTTTGCCAAAATGTATTGCAGATCCTTCTCAAAAATTATGTACCTTAATTTCTAATATTTGGGGTTTAGGATTGGCTAATAAAATAACCTAACCTATGTAGTACAAGTGAAAAAAGAAAACCTTCACTAACATAGGCTGAAGGAGGTAATGAAGCAGATGTGTGTATTTGCTACCGCAGTGGACTAGTTTTTACAGAGTTTATTTACTATGATTGTCATAAATAAGCCCCGATGCTTAAAATGGGTATAAACAACTTCACTGCCAAGTGCCTTCTCTTGTCCTCTCAAAGAGTAGCCTGGTCTTTGGCTCTGTTGCTGTTGTCAGAGCTGTTGTTCCTGTGTCCTGACAGAACAGCAGTTCCTGAAGATAGGGACAGGAGGGCTGGGTCCACCACAGAGGTAGAGCACTCTTTAGTCAGTGCATTTTAAATTTTCTAATTAATAATGTCTTCAAATTTGCCAATACAAGCTGCTGCACAGGAGTTAGCCTAATCATAAATCAGTAATTTTAGTAGCAAAACATATATTGTAAGTCTTCAATTAAACATGAAAACAATATAATATGCAATTCAACATCACTCTTTTTGAAATACTGTCTATGACAATGAGCCTCTTTCTTATTTTTTCCAGTCATTTAGTATTACTTTTTTTTTTTGTTTGGTTTGTTTCAGTAGGATTTTCTTATTATTTTTTAGTCTCACCTCCCACATATCCCAGAAACATAGTTTCTGTTATTAGGCTGCCACCTAGTAATTGAAGTGAATGAAAAGCTGTTGGGTAGATAGAGGAGTAAGCTGATAGTGAAGAGCACTTACAGTATAACCACTGCAAACCAAGAGAAATAGAGCCTTTAGTTTGTTTTTTGCATTCATAAATACACCTGCCATTTCTTTGAGGTTTAATTTTCCTTGCAGCTTGTTTTAATTCTTCAGCCAAGTGGAAGTTCAATACAGGAGAGCATTATAATGAATATCTCTCAGAGTTTTATTTCCTAGCACCATGACCAATGAGGCAAATAATCCATGGCCATTAAGATTTCTGTATAAAGAATTGGAAGGTATGCAGAGCTTACAACAGTGTGAATGACAGAGATCTTTCCTTGGGCCTTCAAAGGTTGACACACACAATTTTTCAAGTGTGTGTGAGGACATTTTTAAGATTGGAATGTTTTTATTGCTTCTTTAGAAATTGGCCATTGAGAAATTTAGGGCAAGTGGCTTAAGAACTACAATTCCCACTCCCCTCACCCACTCCTTTTTTTTTTCTTTTTTTCATTTTTATTTTTATTTTTCCAAGTACAATGAAGCTCAGGTATTATCCTCCAAGTAAAAACAACAGGAAGATAAACAATGTTCAAATCCATTTGAAGACTTACATATCAAACTATGTTCATCAGAGAACTCTGTCACATCAAATAAAAGATAGCAATTAAATGATAGAAACAAACTACTTCCTAGAGGCTTAGAGGATTTAATTTTAGTCTCAGGAAAATAAACATATGTATGTTGATTCCTTAGATCTAATAAGCAAGGACATATCTAAACCAATCTAGCTATGCAAATATCCCCAAAGTTTATTGCCTTTAAAATTCTGAGGCAAATATTCCAATTAGAGTCACTCAGTAACAAGCAGTCAGCAACTGACCTGATCTGAAACCCTGCCACAGCAATTAAACTTCTGATTTTACTGAAACACTCAGTAAAGATTACAATATTCAAAAAAGAAAACCGTTGGATCACAGAAACCATGGCCAGTAGAAACTAGGAGGACACATACTGTTTACTTTGGCCAGAAAGTTATGTGTGTGGGGAACTTCCAGACTGCAGGTTCTCAGCCAGACAGACAAGCTGGTCAGTAAGTGAGACAAAGGAGTAACACAGAGGATATGTACATCAGCCATGTAAAGCAAGGAAATTGTGCAAGTCACTATAAAGACAGGAAGGGACTCTTAAATTTTCTTCATTTATAACTAATAGAGAAGAAGTGGTTAGAGTTACAGACTAGGAACTAGAAATCTCTCTACTTCTATGAGCGATTCTCAGCCCAACCTCAGTCATGTCATCTATCATTGTTTTAATTAACCTGTCTGTGGGGTGTTGCTGTATCCCATTAAAGGATGTTTGTGTTGGACATCAGGATCGTCATGTGAAGACACGTATCATTACTGCTGCTAAATAGATGGCTATGCACAATATGGATGGCTTTTGCTCTGTTATAGGTTTTAATAGTATGTTGTTGAATAGCTGAATCCTCTCTTTAGTGCAAGGCTTGGTTAAAGAAGTCATTTATCTACCCTGTCCTACAAAGGGTAGGGCAAGACTTTAGGTCCAGGAAAACGAGTGGAGTTCAAACTCATTGTCCTCTGGCACCCTCTTTTAGGTCCTCCTTCACAAAAGACAATTTTAAGGAAGTAGCATAACTTCTGCCAGACAAAGCTGGACTTGTACCATATTTATTTCTTTATGCCTCCTGACTAGGCTCAGCTGGAGTGATATTCAGGCAGCAGTGTGAGTGAGCTTCCATGGCACTGTTCTCATGATCCCTATCCTGAGGCACTGGGATTGTGGAAATTGATAACATAACTGTTTATTAAGGAAATATATTCTTTTTCTAGATCTTAACAGCTGAGTTCATTGCATTTCGAAATCCCAAGAAAGTGTAATGCATCCCTCCTGGGACACACTTTGCTCCAGGGCACTTTCAGACCTTACAGACAGTTTTGAACATGTTGCATATATCATTATTAGTTGAGAATCATGCCTTCCATTCATCATTTCCTCGTCAAGCCTGGAGTACTACAGACAGTTACAGTCCCATAGAGAAATAACCTTGCTCAATGTTGTCTCCCATTGTGATGTTCTTCCTGACATAAAGCATGGCTGAACTTGCCAGTTCCTCATTCAGTGCCTTTGGAATATTTCTGGAGCAGGGATAGATGCAGAGAAGGCAAAGCTTAGGTAGAGGGAGAATACTGGAAAATAACAAAATTTTGCATTGGTGATCTGTTACCAGCATTTGAATTCCCAGAGAGAGAAATACAAATGCTGATTTAGTTATTCTGCTTTACTTTCGTGTTCCATAGTTCTGTTTTAGTAAGTTAACTCATATCTAATATAAATTCCATTTTACATTTTTAACAATGACTACATTCCTGCTTTCATAAACAGGATCTTACCAGGCTTAAGATGTTGAACATTTGACAAAGGCAGTAATTTTAAAAGTGCTTTCTCCATATGTTTATTAAGCTAATTCTTTTACTTGTAGCCTCCGTTCCAATCAGTTCTATTTATTGTAATGTTAACTCAGCACTTTCTACCTCTAGAAATCTGTTTAACTTAAAATGACCTAGATAGGCTTTTAAGGCAGCAGAAAATTAAATTCAATTTTGCAGTTTTCTCGTGAATTTGAAATTTTTCTGTTCCTTTTCTTCCTGTCTCAATAAAGTTTATGCAAATAATAATAAAATTTATAACAAGGCTAATATTTGTTTATCTCAGTTCAAATAGTGGATTTGTATTAAATCTTAGTTTCAAACACTTTGGTTGAGAGAAAGAGACAGAAAGGGTATTGCTTTTAATATTTTCATTACTGTGCTACTCTTATTAAGCTTGAATTGTCATTATGATCATACACCCTAACTTTTAGTATTCAATATTAATTATATTTAAATCCCATTAGATTTACAGTTACCGTGCCCACTTTGATTTCCTTTTTACAGAAATGTTTGGAAGTAGTTCCAGGATGTTAACCTGCTCCTGCAGCTCTGACTCATTTGTTGTTTTCAGTAGGAGATTTGTGTATAGAAATTAAGTAAATAAGAATTTCTTAGATTCAGTAAAGGCTGCAGGGTGTTCCAAAATGGCACGTAACCTCTGACCTGCAGAAATGTCAGGAATTAGATCTTGATCTCATTGAGGTCAGTATCAGATATACTGTTGATCCAACAGCTGTTGAAGGACATCCTAAAATATAATTGTGGGTTTCTTACATTCCCCTGGTTTACATTCTAGACACAGAAAATGCTCGTCTGCAGAACTAAAAATGTGGCTCAGTCATTTCTTTGGTATAATGGAAAGTCTTTGAGATGTCAGATGGAGATAAAAAATTACGTTTATCTACATGCGTCTACAATGAACTGAGCTGAAAGGGTTTTGGCCCAGCATGTTTCATGCTACTTAAAGATCTTGCCTTGCTTGTGGGCAAGCTTTCTATAAAAACATTTGGACTAAAGCCAGAATTAGTCTGTACTGTGGTTCTGTACCTGTCTTCTGCCATATGAGCTACGCTAAAATGCCATACTGGGGAATACAAGGATGCATGGATCCCTTTAGACATCCATGCTACTTGGGTCAGGCCTCTAGGCATGCAAAAGTAAGCAGGTGCTGTACTCGTACCTCTCCAGGACAGGTGGATTTGGCAGAGCTGAGATAACCAAAATATGCTGTTTAAGAGCATGCCATAGACGATGGAGCACAGTGTGCTTCTGGACATGCAGCAAACCACTAATCATTCACCTTCACAGCAAGAAGCGAGGGGAACCGGACAGGATTTGATTTTGAAAACTGTCCCTGTGGCACAGTTCTTTCCATGGCTAATTTGAGTGTGGAAGTGCTTCTCAGATCAACAGGTACATCTACAACAGAACACTTCCTAGCTTTGAAAAGGTCTTTTAAATATGTTGTGGGTGCCTCTTCTCAGGTCTTCAAGGGAGTCAAGCATCCTTTCCTCCCACTTCTTTATCTGCTGGCAGTGCCTCCCATACCATTCTCTCCGTTGTTGGATTTACTGCTGTTTAGTCTATAAGAACTGCCTGGAAATGGGACTCGCTCGATCGTAGTTCCCTGATCTCTGCTCACTCCCACATGTACTCATATCCTACCTCATGTATTCACTTCCCCTCTGTCTCTCCATGATGGTAGTTATTGTTCACTTAAAGTAGTTTGTCCTTCCTTAATAGAAAACAGTGGACTTCTCTCAGACATTAACTCTTGTCTGAATTTCTTTCTTAATTCTGCAAATTAGCATTGATTATTTGTTTTTCTTTACAGTCTGTTTTGGGAATTCTCCTGAAGCAAAGTTGTATAAAAAAAACGCTTAGTAGAACAGGCCTCCAGAAATTTCTGGCAGAGTAACATGAATGAAGGATATTTTGGTACCATGCCAAGTACAAAATATGCCATGAAGTCTTAGCTCACTACAACTTTATTGGTATGAGTTCTATACTTTTTAATTTTAATTTATATATGATAAAAATCAGTTATAGCAAGGCAATATTACAAAAGCTTAACTAATGTCTCATTAAAGCAGAGTGCATGAGATTTCTTTGGACTTTTTCTAGTGCAATAACCTAATTAAAATGTTCAAATGATTAAAATGAAGACTGCATCACTTACTGTTTCTACCTCAGTAGACAGTTGTATCATCTGTGTCCCATGGGGATGTGCCACCCAAACTTCTTGAAGCTGAGGGGAACTTTCCCATTAACTTTGATCTCTTGGTAAGGATGATCTTAAACCTCCCAGACCTGTCACATCTCAGACCTCCTGGCAGAATATTTCCTTGAACAGGAAGACCAGGACAACAGGTCCTCAGGAGCCTGACATAAATATTTTCTGGTGATTCTTTGAGGGGGAAACCAGAAAATTAGCCAAATATTTACTTTTTGAAAATGCTATTACTTCAGGCAGATTTTTTAAGAAATGGCATGGCATTACAACGAATAAAAATATCATGTACTTCCTATAAAACAAAATATATTTCACTGAGACAAAGTCTTGAGCAAGACTTTGGGACAAAAAACTATGCTGCTAAACATTTAAAGGAACATAGAGCTGCTGGACTGTACAGGAGGGAAGTTGAGTTTATACCTCAGTATTATTTCTTATTATTTGAGCAATGTATCCTGTATTTCCTTTCAAGTATCTGCCAGGGTTCTGATGATCATGCCTTCTTTTTTTTTTTTTTTGTAAGATTTTTCTATATATCTATATAGCTATGCATGTATTGAATCTTGCAAAGACCTTGAAAAGAAAATTGCTTGGCATACATGACCTTCATACACTTAATTCTTCAGTCTATTTTCTACTGGTTTTCCTCTGAGTCACTACACTAAATTGAAACTATTAGTAGATTGCATCTCGGTATTGCTTAGAAAACAAAATAATTAGAAATCTATTCCTTTTTTATAGTGCATGTGGAAAGATTTTGAAGATTGATTTACAGAAAAAAGTTGTGTACAATTCTAGAGCACAGACATCAGTTTATAAAAGGGGCAACCTCTACCAGGTTAACATCCCATATCGTCCACTAAAGCAACTGTACTGCAGTGCAAAATCTGTACAAAGCAGTGGCAGATTAAGCCTGAAAGTGAGAATAACCTAGAAATCTTACTTCGGTTGCAAGAAACAAAGTCTGACTTTAGTGCAGTGGAGGGAAGCTGCTTTGTTAGCAGATGCTGTTAGAAGATATAAGTAGGATTATGAAAATTTAGCTAAAATACAACTTATTAACAAAACCAGAAAGTGCAGGAATTCCAAAGAAGGCATTTAATTACTTTTTATCATGAAAGCAAGCTGATAAAAAGATGTGTAGGATTAAGTAAGAAAAGAATAAAATAAATGGAAGAAATTTTAAATGGAAAATTCCATTGTTACGTCTTTCATCAGAAAGTAAATCCTATGGAGGGGTTGGATTTTCACCCCATAGAGTGATAAGCTTTTTGGTAAAACAGCAATAATGTAATTGAAATCCATTTTACACCATTTTCCCTTGGATGATTTAAAATTAGATCAATTTATATTCTGTGAGTATAACTCAATGAGAGTATAAATGCAGCCACTAGAATTGTTTCTGTCCATGAGCAAAACTAGTATCATTTACTGATTCATTACACTCTCAGCGGGGTCCTTTATTTCAAAAGCTACCTGGAATTATTACTGGCAATAGAACACTAAAATCTAAAAAAAGATTTGCATAAAAAAATCAAGTTAAAGGAAAACTTACAATAGTGATTAAAAGTAACATTTGATGACTATTTTGATTAAATACCAAGTTTAAATGGTAAGTAGTTCAAATGGACGTGGAGGGTTTTTTATCCTCCAACTTAAAATGCACCTATTTAATTAGAATACTACCTTCCTGATAATATGCCTGAAATAATAGACAGTGATTCCATTAATATTTAACAATATAAACATCAGGCAAAGGTTATACATCTGGAATCATAGAATATGGTTTTTGCATTAGGGTGCTAATTTTAGAAATCACCTCTGTCTGCCTAGGCCTGCTGATGTACGGTTGTCATAACAAGTCAGTAATTGAGTTTTCTAGGCATTTTGACCACTGATACAAATTTGCAAAGCAGATTATTCAGCAGAAACACAATTTCCATCCTGACCTTTATAACACTGCTTTCTGTTGTGGGAGTTGGAGTGTTTATGGAGGGAAATATAATCTAAGTGCACCTAATTTGTGAGAATGTGATTTCTGACATTAACCCAGTAAGCTTCATTTTGATTCATTCCATAACAGATTATGTAAAGATTTGGCATTAGGGAGGTAACATAAAACTTATAATCTTTTATTACCTGGGCAGAGAATATTGGTTTAGATTATTATAAATTGAAACTCAAAGAAAACTTTCATTTTCAGCTGCTGTGCAAAGATCCTCAAGAAACCTCTTTCACAGTGATCAGTAGACCTTAGTGAACAAATGGCCTTGTTCAAATTCTTCTGTATAAACCGGGCCCAGAAATAATGCTAAGCTTTTGTAGATCCAGAGGTGCTGTTTGGGGGAAAGGATGAAGCACCTACTTGAAAAGCCTCTGCAAAAGGTACTGTCAGATAGTTTGTCAGATGGTTCATCCTTGTCTTGTGACTGCCACGATCTTGTGGTGTCTCAGCCACAGGTTCTATCATTTCTATCATTCTATATCAGCCAGGTTTCTATCATTTCTTGTCCCCACTGTTGTCTCCTTGCCTGGTCTGGGGTAAGAGAATGCTGTCATAGATACCGTAAACTCCATAGCTGTCTATTTTATCAGGGATTGTAAGGCTATTTCAGCATTAGCAGATAGAGCAGACCAATAGAAGCAGATCTGCAGAGCAAAATATTTTATGCTGAGGACCTCACTTCCACGTACACTGTAATTTTTCACTTGAGACAGCTCTAGTCTGGTCCCCTCAACTGAACCACATTGATGGCTGGAGAGAATTAGGTGATGCCCAAGACACATTCTCCAGTTGAATTTTGGAGGAAAGAAATCCAGTTGCCACACTCTGAACATGCACCTAGGATCTGATGTTTAATGAAAAGGTGAAGAAGAGCACTATATGGGTCTGTGCTGTCTTGGAATGATGAGGCAGATTAGTACAAGTGGTGAATTGGCATCCAAGCAGAGCTCAGTGAAATAAACTTCTTTAATATAAATTCAGCCCTGGTGAGATTATGGATAGCTTGATGGTGGCAGATAATAAAACAATCAGCATTAGGTTTCACTTTGTTTTCTGCAATGCATTCCTTCAAAAGTGTGTGCTAAGTAGTACAGTATGGGAGTAGAGAAGCCTATATTTTGTGGGATTTAAGATGTCTTAGAGGTTTGTTGCTTGGTTCGGAGATGATTTTGTGAGGAAAGAGGTGTTGGGAATAAACTTAGCTTGAACTGCCGCAGGTTTTACCTCTGCCTTGGTTCAAACCCACTTCTTGGCACCTTAAGATAAAACTCTAGCTCCCCCCTGCCCCGCTTTGAAGATGCCTTTTCTGGGACACATGATCCTGAAACGCATTATTTACCTTTCGGAACTGTTTGGTATCCTCTTCCAAAGTCTGCAGGAGCCACTTCAGGATTTCTTGAGACTGATTCAGACTCAAGGAGGAGCAAAGCATGCTTGACAGAGCCTTTTTTTTTCTGTCCTCTGTGAAGGATTCCTGTGTTACAGGCTGCAGGTATAATGTGTGTTTATCAGTGAGATCCTGGTAACTGTCATTGGCTGCTGTCCACAATATTTAGGAAAGCAATTTGTTTCCAGTAAACAGAAGGGAGTGCTGACAAGTTGCATCTTATTGCTTTTGTATGAAATATTTATACGATGGATTGATCCCCCTCTCCAATGGGTTAAATGCCTAGAAATTCTCATTAGCTTCCAGAGTCTATGTTGCAAAAACACAGGCATAGACATTCTCTTGTGATTAGTGATGAACAAGAGTTCTCTAATTCTAATGTGACTATACCTGCAACAAGGCAAGAAATATTATTTTCATCCTCCCTTTATGAAAAATCTGGGGACTCTTTTTCAAAGTGTGTGTTTTGGGACCTTTGGCTCTCATGCTTTTGCTGCCATGATGATTTGGATGGCAGTCTCTTGCACTTTGTTCTGCTTTGTTTTAAATGTGAAACATTTAAATGAGAACCTGCCTGTTTTACAAGAGATACAAGCATCTTATATTGTGGCAAGAAAGCGTATGTGCATGTTCACACCCCAGTGGAGTGTGCTGACGCAGACAGTTATTTATTCGGAAACAAACCTCTTGATATGCTCTGTTAACTGTTACCTTTGTAAAAATAATCCAGGATTAATTGGCAGAATGTATAGTAGTTTCAATATTCCCTTAGAAGTGTATTAATCAGGAAATAGTTCTGGGGAGAATGGTGGCTCCTATACCCATCAGACTGTTAACTTTTCTGATTGTTCCAAATTTAATGAAAAGTCCTCAGAATGTTTTGCTTACTGGCACTGTTACACTGTTCAGTGTTCCCAAGCCTCACTTCCCAGTAAGGCTTGGGAAGTGTTAAGCATCAGGGAAACCCTGCCGCCCACTCCATCAATAGTTTTATCTGAGTGCAGTTAATTAACGTGAATAACATACAGTGTTTTGTATCCAGTATCGGAAAAAAAAAAAAGGAATATAAACACCAGTAGGTGTATAGTCAATAAGGAATAGATGTAATGCTGTCGTTTCAGCAGTGTTTTGGTACTCTGTTAAAGGATCAGGCTAGCAGAACACTAGGTGCTTCATGTACAAGAATGGTTGAGTGTTCTTTTTGGAGCAAGTGTAACGAAAGGGGAAACACTAACATTCAGAACATGCAGCACATGGGAAGGTGTGTTAGAACAGCATGTCAATGTGTAAAGTCAGAGCTGTGAAGAATTAGGGATAGTGAAACGGATGCCTCAATCTGGGAAGGCTTCATGACCACATTATCTTTTATGAGCATCAATTCCAAAAGAAGCTTACAGCTGGCTTAGCCTCCAAACCTGCCTCCCTCTGAGTTACATGCTTCATCTCCCAAACGGTATGTCTGTGACTGCTGGAAGGTTCTGCAAACTGAGGCAGCAAGTTGGACCACCACATACCGGAGTTTGGAGGAACTCGGGTCTAGCAAGCATGAATATATGTGTCCTTTAAACTCAGGAGAATCCTTGGAAGGGCGCAACAGTAATGATAGTTTCAGTGACATGTAAATGCAAAGGGAATGTTTGCATATATCAGGGCTTATAGATGCATATAAACTATAATGTAGTTCTCTTTATTCAGACTTAGTACTGGGGAGTAGACACTCGCTATAGCTATTGTCTGTTCTTGACAGAAGGTTTAGGTGAGATGAGTGTGGTAGCTGTATTCCTGACACCTCTGAGTATGAAATAATAGTAGAGTGATTAAATGCTCTAAAATCAGCAAGAGAAGTTACATGATAATTGATGCTTTCGCACTGGAATGAAAGGTTTCTGCAGTACTGTTTAATTATGAAGAACAACTGAATTTGTTCCTGGAAAAGAAAAAAAAGAAAGAAATTGCGTACATTGATCCAGAAGGAAAGCTGAAACATAGCTTGCGTTTTAAAAAGAAAAGAATGATTTAATGACATTTGACAGTAAGTATTTTCATTGGGACATCGTGATTCATATTCTTCATTTCTATTCAAAATTATTATAGTGCTTTATATCTGTAGCACAGCGGATATGGAAAGTGTTTCTTTTCCCAAAGCATGAGCATCTAGTGAATAGCTGTTGCAGGTCAACATGCCACTCTAAACCACATAAATTATACTCTGGAAATATCTTGGCTGGTAAAAATTAATATTAGGGGTACTTACTTCAATGGTGGCATATCTTTTATGATAATTAAGGATTTTGTTTAGAATACTGAATATTTGCTCTCTTAGGGCTTATTTTTGGTAGTAGCCTAACTAACAATCATAATTTAAATGGAAATGTCTCAGACTAAATGGAGCCTCAATCACTGTTCTGTCCTAGAAACTGGTGTTCCCTACCCAAGGAGAAATTCCTTGTTAATAACGTTCTCAACGTAAGAATTCTCCCCTAGGTGAAGCTAATGTCTGCAAAATACTTTGGTTCTTGTATATAACAGTCGAGATGCACGTTTGTACAGTGAGCGAGCAGTAAAAGATGATAGTTTTTCACTGAAGATTTGTAATATTTCTCAAAAGAAAGCTTGTCACCCACCACGGCTGGGAGCTTTCCCCAAAATGATATAAATTCAATAGCAAGTCTAAATCCTAATTTGTGTATCAATCAAAAATAATTATTCACAAAATATTGGAAACATGTACATACTGTTCCTGTATTTCCATTTAAAATAAACCAAACATATCCATATATATCAGCCATATAGTTATGACATTACAAAGAATTAAAAGTTTTGATCTATACATCATATGTATTAAAGAGTAACAGATTTCCCCTTGATGGAAAACAAATATTTCTGGCCAAGAAACCTGTTTATATTAAGCATTTTGGAGCAATTTATTTCCTTTTTAAACATCAGCTCCTAAAGGAGAAAATTTAGTCTTCCTTTGAATTCCAGATATACCTATGAACTGTATGTCTCCTATGGGAGGTAAATAGGTATTGATTTTCTTCGTAACAGGAGTACATTATTGCACTGATTAAACTGTAGACCTTTCTTTGTGATATAAAAAAATGGAAATTGGTAAGCTAAAGAGGATTTACATTACAAAATTATTTGGGTTTTTGTATTCATCAAACTGTAATTCAAGCTCTGAATGCAAAGCTTTTGTGTATATGCCCCTTTTTACACTGCAGCAATTAGCATTTAAAATATGTGCTGATATTATAATTATAAAAGCATTATGTCTGTTAGAGCTGCTAATATTCACATTGCTTCATTTTTTTTGTTCTATATTTGTCAAAATCCTGAAAGCATAGTCTGCAACAATGACAGATTCAATGTTGATATTGTTGCTCAACAAGAACATTGATTATGTCTTAATATGAGATATTCAGTACATACTATATGCGATTATCATCTTAAATGAGCATAAGCATTTATTTAGCGTCAACTGAAATTATTCAAATCCTAAGAATTTTTTTTTTCTCAGTATTATGAAGACATTAGTAACAACTATGATATGATAGAACACTATTGATATAGTATTATGCATGAATACGTAGTTTATAAACAGAATTATAAATAGAAGTGTTGAGATATAGTTGCATTGTTGCAGAAGATAGTAATATCCTCAAAACAGTAAACGCTCCTCTCTACTGGTAATAAGTATTAAGATAGCCTGAAAGAATACTTCAAATCCTTACAAGAGTTTTGAACATTCCGTGTGGTGTTTGCTTCCCACATACTGTTCGCTTTGATTTTAGCAAACTTAGCACTTTATGTGAAGTTGGGAATTCCTGTTTTCCCCAGTTTGTTTTAGATGAAGCACTGAAGCATCAAATGAAGGCTTGGGTGTGCTGATACCAAGTGTTCCCTTTTCTGGATGTGTAATTCATAACTGTAGAACAGTGGATGAAGTTGTAGCTATAGGCATTTCATGGAAGACACCCAGCCAGGAGGATACACTAGAGAAATTGTTTCTGGAGTCCATCATTACGTGGTTTCATTCAGCACTATCTAAAAGTAACCACTTTCTTTGTTCCACCTGTGCGTAGTGCACTGAACAGTTTATTTCCTTCTGTTGTGATTGGATCCTGCTGGTTTTGTCAGGAATCTGAAAAAGTGCCTTTCTGGCTTCTCATTGCTTCACTAGTGTTGAACCAGTTATGTCAAGGCAGTAGGGGAGAGAAATCTGATAGGAATGCTAACACTGGTGAGAATGGCAGTGGGAGGACCTTCAGGGGAAAACACTCAAGACACAGCTCACCTCCTTGGCAAACCAAACAATTTGCTAGTGTCACCCCTGCCGTGGCTAAATGACTGGAGTGAAAATTTATGGGGACACGAATGGTTCTCCTGCTGTAATTATGCAAACCCTCTCAACAGTGTTTCACTCCACAAAGTCACAGTTGATAAATAATAAGCCACAGAAGCAGTGACTTAATGTTCATTTATTAAAATCATCTATTATCTGTTTTATGTTGAGAGTTGTTGCAGGTTTATATTGCTAGCATCTCACTATCCAAATGGTAGTAATTGAATTGGTTTTGCAAGAGGGGATAGGGCACTGCTTTGAGAAGAAGGAGGCCTGGGTTTAGTGACGGGCAACATCATGGTGGGACAATAGTCTGAGCAATTGAAGGGTCTCAAAATGTTACCAGTAGTGAGTTCTGCTCAATATATACATATGTATATATTTATACATATGTGTATATAGGTATATATATTTGTATATATATGCCTAACTTGCACAGTGTAGCAGGGATGGAGAAGGTGAAAGAAGGCTGCTTTTCTTCTCCACTGCCCCCCTCCAGGAACACTCGTTTCTCACAAGGTGGGACCAAGTGCTCCCCTTTTATCCCGTGTACTGGGGTATAGGTCCTGAGCCTAGTGAAGAGGAAAAAGCCAGAGAGCTGCTGTGGCATCTTGCACTGCAGCCTCCAGCCTGAGGGGTGCTCCAGCACAGACCCAGGCCCTCCACATTGCCATCAGCTGAGAAACGGGTTAGTAGGAGCACAGGGAGCCACGCGCTGTCCACGGATCTCCATTCTCGTGCACCAGGATTTACCAGTAGTGTGACAAATTACACAGATCCAAATTGCTACTAATGCCTGAATTAGCTGGGCTAACGTATGAGAAATGCTAAAAAGTCCTTTAAGTGTGATCTCCTTATGTAAAGAGAGCGTCGAGTGGGAACATGCCTTTGCTCTGGGTTTGGATCTGTTAGGAGTTGCTTTCTCTAACAAAGCAAATATTTGGTGACAGAACTAGATGTAGAAAGTGTTGCATAGCAGGAAAGTGTGAAGTATTCATAATGATATGAAATACTACTCAAAATTCAATGTTTTTCACATTCTGTTGTGAGCTTAAACATTAGACTCCTGTCACAGAAATTTCTGCTGCAGTAGACACAATTTCTGGCATAAATGGACCTGCTTTCAATAGAAAATGGGATAGTTTTTAAAGGAAAAAGGCCAATTTGTGAATAAAAATGGGCCTCTGTCTGAGCAAAGAGGCTTATAAACATGAAGTGATAAATGGCTTTGCAAGTTTTCCATACAATAATAACAACTTCCTAATCAAAATAATGACAAAACTGCTTCTGGGGTGGTGGGGGGGGAGAAGCTGCATTCAGGTTTTAATACATTGAATACATTTTAGAAAATAAATGTATGAAAACTGCAAATTTTGCTCTACTCTGTCATCTGAATTTGTGTCTGGGACACGTCAGTAATATTTCTTTGTGCATATTTATGATGTTATAAATCAAAATCCTGTTCATGATTTGCTGTCTTCTGAGATTAATTTCATGGAATAATGTTGTAAAATTTAAAAAAATCCATTTCTTAGGATTCTCTACGTGGCAGTGGCATCTGATTTTCAAGTAGTCTGTATGTTTTTAGAACTAAATACATCTTCTGGCTTGACTCATAGATTTTACTTGCAAATAAATAGCTTTGTAATAGGTGATCTGATGAACACATGACGTGGTTGCTTCTCTCGTGGCCTAAAAATGCTTCAGGATACAAGTACTAAGGAATTGGGAGCTCCTTTTCACATGTGCTCCTCTGGACCTGTTGGAGTGAGTCCTGAGGAGGGCCACAAAAATGCTCAGAGGGCTGTAGTATCTCTCCTATAAGAAAAGGTGAGAAAGCTGGGGTTGTTCAGCCCAGAAAAGGCCCTGGGGAGACCTTATGGTGGCCTTTCAGTACTTAGAGGAGACTTAAGATGGGGACAGACTTTTTAATTGAGCCTCTTGTGATAGCACAAGGAGTAACAGTTTTAAACTAAAAAAGAGTAGATTCAGACTAGATATAAGGAAGAAATTTTTTATGATGAGAGTGGTGAGACACTGGAAAAGGTTTCCCAGAGAGATGGTAGATGACTCATCCCAGGAAACATTCAAGGTCAAGTTGGATGAAGCTCTGAACAACCTGATACAGTTGAAGATGTCCCTGCTCATTGCAGGGCGGGGTAGGCTAGATGACATTTAAAGGTCCCTTCCAACCCAAACCGTTTTATGTTCTCTGCTATGGTATAAGCCCTACTCCAGCTTCTTTGATTCTGCTTTATAAGGCAACGTATGGGTGGTAGGCAGAGATCACTGTGTTGTTATATGGAGTTTCACACGAGTTGCCTCACTGCATGTTAATTGTCTGGAAAAGTGTTAGATGAAGGATAGAGAATGTGTGATGTCTAAAATATGTAACCTTGGTTCTTGTAAACATAGTTAGCCACTAGAGCTGGTCTGAGGTTAAATTAGGCTTCTAGCAGCGGTGCGGTTAAACCAGCCCTGTAGCAGCGGTGCCCTAACCACCCTTTCAGGCATCACTATGTTGCTTTGCCCCTGCGATCTAGGCTTATTTTTCAAAGTTTGAAAAAACGCTCCTGAACACATGTGACATTTTTACCGTATTGTTTTAAAGGTGGCTGAAGCACTTTCCCATCTGTGTCCTCCACTGATGACGCAGCACATATGGTGTTTGGGCAGATGATTCCTTTCAAGGCAGCCATACAAATGGGGAAAATATTCATTTTAATTAAATGCCCAGTCTTGTCTCCAATGAAATCCACATCAAAATTCTCTACGAGTTCCATGGGAGCAGATTCTGATGCTGACCGTAGCTCCTTTTGATGGGATGTATTACTACCCCATTGTCCAGCTTGCAAACAGATGTACTTTCATGCCTGATGCAAGAGGTGAATTAGAAATGCTGTCGCATTCCCCTTGCAGAACAGTAGCCACAATTTTTTTTCCAAGTTATAGGTATCTTCCAGTGGAGGGAAATTAAGTATGGCTTTTACAATGGACCTATGCTGTCTGGTTCTACAATAGGTAGGCAGTTAGATAAGTAACCATGCCGTAGGAATTGGATATCGTAGATGTAAATCATTACTTTTATTGTACACATTTGCTTTGTACAATAACAGACAGTCGCCCATTTTAGAAACTGCTTTCTTGTTTCTTACAGTGAAGCAAACTTATATTACCATTCTAAATGCTAATAAACAGAATTAATGTGACTTAATAAAATAAAGTGAATTTATATGTAGATTGTGACATTAGTATTTAATTATATACCCATTATAACACTGATGAAGCAAGCTGCTAAATATTGGTGCATTGAAGTGTAAGCTTGCTCTTTAAGTACAGGTATATATTAATTTCTTTCCTTTTTCATAATCTCCTTAAATAGCAAGATAGATTATGTACTGTTTACCAGTGTTCACAGTATTCCTTCATACTGTATTCTAACTAAGGTTTCCATTGCAGCAGCTGAAGCTTATAGAAAGCTGTGCTTGTGATTTGATAAAACACTGTGATAACTGTGATCTCTTTCTATGCTATGTTTTAGCATGTAAAATTAAGTTTTAGAATTTTTATTTATTATTTTAATGTGAATTAAAAGTAGATTGTAGTCTGTTGTGGGTTGGATTTTTTAACCTTTCTTTTTCTGTTTTTGTTTGTTTGTTTGGTTTGATCTGGTTTTTTTCAGACAATGGAAACCCCAAAATATGAATTAGTTATTGAAGCTAAGGATTTGGGTGGTCATGATGTGGGACTAACTGGTACAGCAACCGCCACTATTCTTATTGATGACAAAAACGATCATGCACCAGAATTTACCAAGAAGGAGGTAAGAGTTTGCCATTTGTGTTCTACAAAATGGTGTATGTAATTGTAATTGGCTTATTTCTAAATATAAAAATGTTCCTTACAGGAAGAGAATACTTAAAGACATGTTTTTAGCTCAATGTGACAGACTTTCCTGGAGCTGCTCTTTTCTTTTTTTACATTAATAAATTTTAAAAATCCCTCTTGCCTACATTCCAGCTTAGGGCTTTTGATGGTCAGCAACATGGATGAAAGCAACATGTTTTGTCCTGGATTCAGTGCTTCACCTGTGAGACAGCTAGTCTCACTAGCTGAACAATGAACTGAACATCTCAATGAACTGAACATTTCATTCAGCTCTGTAATGAAACTCTAGTCCTAAAAGCTTTAGATTTAACCTACAGGTGGAATCTGCAAGGAAAGCTTTTTCCCCTGCAAGTTGAATTCCATTGAAGAATGCTGAAAGTCTGCAAAAAAACCCCAAACCCAAACCAAAAGATATTCATTGCCTGCAGGAGAGTATAATAGTGCTACCGCAAAGTTTCTGGTTTCAGGCAAAGCATCTACCAAATTTCCTGCCCTTCTCGCACTGCTCCCTTCCCTTTCCTACATTTATTATTAATCTGATTTTTTTAATTTTTTTTCTTTCTGCCTCTGGTATCTGGAGAGAATGAGGCAGTGTCAAAAGTTTTACCTAATAACAGCTAGTTTGGATTTTGCTGTAGAAGTTTCCTGAGGCTCTGCAGATTTTAAGGAATATTCCCAAAAGATGAGAAGTAAGCATGAGGGGTGCTGATTTTAAGGTAGTTTTAGGAGAAGAAAAGGAAAGCCTACTTCCATAGAAGTCTTGGGTTTCTCCTTCAGGTATGTTTTTACCTTGGGTTTGTTTTTTCTTTCTGGCTTAATTTTAGCGATTTAACAACAGATTGTTTTGAAACAAATTACTGCAATTTTACTTGAATAATTGTTTCTTTTATAGCTGAAAGTGGATAACCAGATTAAAAAAGGTTAGAGAAGGGTTTTGGTTTTTTTTAGAAAAAGGAAGAAGAAACAAGAAACCATGACAATTTTTGCCAACAGGAATATTATTTTTTACTAATCACTGGCAATTGCTATGATTACTTCAGTAAAACGATTTGGCAAGAACATTTCAGTCACCTAGAAAGTACCATGGAGAGCCTCATTCAAACCTTTTAAGTCCCCAGGTGATACCTAAGTGGCTTTTATCAAACTATTAATTCACTTAGAATTACCCTTTCGATCAAGCTTTTAATAGTATGAAAGCTGTTTCCTGACAATCAATAGATAAAATATATTTAAAACATAGTATATTTTTTTTTCTTTCTTAGCCCTCTGGAAAGAACAGCACTATGTAAAAGGAAAACAGTTGATTTAGAAACAGGAAGTAATTGTATTAAGCAATATTGATAGCAATTCATGTCAGTCAGAGTCATACCTACTTGAATTTCCAGACTTTGAGATTTCTTCTTTTGAAGAAATCTTCCTATAATTGTATACCCTGTTTGACTTCAGAGTTTGGTAATTTGGGCACGTATGTTAAAAAACTTGGGGGCCTGCCTAGACAGTATCTATTTCTGTGGAAATTCAGACAGTAAAAGGTACCCTGTACCCTTGAAAGTCTGGTGGTCTCAGTATAGAAATAAAATAACAGGTGTGAAGAGACAACATTATGTTGCTTTCTTGTACTTTATATCACATGCAAATTTTCCCATAGAGGCATCTTTTTTTCTTTCTTTTTAAATACATCGTGACATGTTTTTGAACTTTTCACTATTTAGAGATGCTAATGACCTCAGAAATCTTCCCTCTGCTTTGCTAAGGGATATTCTTATTCCATGAATAAGGCAAGAAAAATCAGTCTTTAGACATATGGTGCCAGGGCCCTTTAGAAACATATGCTCTATTTAAAATAAGAAGTGTAAGCGAAGGGAGAGTGTCTATTAATAGAGCTAATACCACTTTATTTGGCTTACTGCGTAATGTACTTAGTTGTATTTAAATAAAGTTGTATACCACACGATGCAATAATTTTGATTTGAATAAGACTTGAAAGAAAAAGACATATTCTACGAGATAACTTTTGAAGTAGAAAGCTCAAATTCATTAAATCTGAAGGTTTGATTTCAAAGTGCAACTTCTTTTATTTAGTTTGAGATTGGTTGCTTTAGGATTGGGTTCTTATGGCATGAACACATTTTCCCAGCTGTCTTTCTTGTATATAAAGGTATTTTTTCTCAATGCATTTTTCCCTTTTATAAAACAAATGCTTATTTACTGACCTATGTTTTCTTCTGACAGTACAATTTCCACCTAAAATAGCTCTGCCTTTATTTGTCATATGCTGTTGATGAAGCTTAATTAAGCCAAGTTTTCAATGTGTTCTTTTCATCTGTAAGCACAGGGTTTAAATACATTCCTGATCTGACACAGTGAAAGCCAGTGAAGTTATGAAAGCTGGATAGTTTAAAAGTCAGGGCACTGGAGGAGTGCAACACTGGGTACCCCAGACTGTGCACTAAATGGAGTTTTGTAGAATGTAGAATGTATTGTTATATGTTTCTTAGTAAATATATATATTATTAACATTATAATGTTAACACAAAGGCAAACGTTTAATGATTTTTTTCATAGCTTTTTCCAAAGTTGAAATTTTCTGTATTTCTATTTCCAAGTCCTATATGTGTTAGCAGATATTTTTTTGATTCCTCGGTGCAAGGCGACCTCAGCCATGCATGAACATGGCTCTGTCCATTGAAGAGGGATTTTGTCTTTTGACACTTGACCAATCTCTTCCTCTTTTTTACCCAGAAACAAGCTTAGGGATCTAACCCTAAGCAATGATGCACTTCTGTGTACTCCTATTTACTATATTTACTCCTGGGAGGTCAGGTTCTTACACACCTATTCAAAATGCTCATTAATGGACTTTATTTGATGTTTTTCAGAGAGGTTTAAATGCTCCTTTGCTGCTTTATGCAGTTTTTCAATAGCCTCAACTGGGTTTATGCAGGCCTTGCTGGAAAAGGGGGCACTTATCTAGTGGATCTATTTTTACATCTGCTATTTTTTAACCTGCACTCCACACCCATGTCGTTCGGATGCAGTTATGGCCTTCATGCTTAGGGAAAAATTTGTTGATGCTGTAGGGCATGATCACAGAAGAAGCTGAGCAACCTGGTTGTGATCCAACACAGCACTTCCATTTAGTTCAGAGGAATAGTTTTAGCCCTTGAGGTTATAAGTACCTGTCAGGTACTTTGATGGGTTAATGTATGAGATACTGCTTTATGGGATTCAGCCCAGTAAATTATTTTGTTCCTGTCCTATCATGCTACACACTTCCAAAATATCTGACTTGTTCTGTTGCATATATATATAGAATCACAAAATCATAGAATAGTTAGGTTTGAAAAGGACCTTCAGATCATGTAGTTCCAACCTTCCCTTCCTGTTCATAATAAGCTCTGAACAGTGCAAAAATCCATTCAGACATGCAAACAGTACCCTATTCCCTCTGAGGGTTTAAATAATTTAATCTCTAATGCCTAAAAGAGCAATGTTTTAAGAGCTCCTCCAAAAATCCCAGGTAACAAGGTCTACCTTTCAAAAGGTCACAATGGCTGGGATATTGTGCCAGATTTAAATTATAGAGAATGAAAATAGAGATACTTGTAAAATTAGTGACCTCTTTTTGAAATTTACAACCCTATTTCTATAATATGAAAGTTTTTAAATTAATTTTGTGAATTATTACTGAATACAGCATGTATATTGTATCACAAAGAGCAATTTGGCATTTCCTTTCCAGCAAGTTAAAGCCTTAGGCTCAGCTTTTGTTCAGCAGCAAGGGATTACTTATGTGCAAGTAAGAAATGAAGCAAAGCAAGGAACAGGAATTGATCATTCTAGAAAATCTAATACCTGGTTTGTGTACTGCAGGATATTTAAACTGTGCGGGAATGAGTTAGACTGAGTGAACACTAATGGTGCCAAGTATTGTTTTTTTACCTAGCACATTAAGAAACATGAGAATTACTTTCTAGTGTCACTTTAACAATTGGTGACTGACCACGACAGTGTTTTGTGACTGCAAAACATTCATTTTAGTCTATAGTTAGTAGATTATATTAACGATATAGTTGTTAATACATAGTAGTTACTGTGGTTGAAGTAATCACAATTACTTCACTTTCACTATAGTGACACTGTGGTTGAAGTGTGATGAAAAATTAACAGTGTAGCATCTGCTGGAAGCCACAAGCTGGCAAATCCTTCTCTTGTATCTGTTCCTGTAGTCATGGTTCTGCCCAGGTCTTCCCTAAAACCAGTGGAGGAAAAAGACATTGTTTCAACATAACAAAGATATGGATTTGACCCATTCCTGTCTACTCTTCCTCCTCTAAAAATCTAGTCCAGCGAATCTTTCTTCTGGTCTTACATCATTCCTGATTGTAAAGTACATGCTCAAAACTGGGAGTCCACTGAGTATATTTGTCTTCTGGCTTCTGTCCTGATTTTTTTAAAGTATCTATTCCCAAGGAAGAAGCTTCCATTGCTGCTCTTTAGTCATACATTATTTTCCTTTAATATCATATATATTGTCTTTCCTTAGTAAACTACACCAGGCACTTGAGAGAAGAATGTAATGATGTAGCTTAAGGGGATGATTTTCCTGCAGTCCACCTAGTTCTCCTATCTGTCCTTCACCACAGATTTGGGACAGCAGTACATGCCTGAAAGTAGTGGGACACTGAAAAGTAGTGGGACTTGTCAGGGCACTTTCAGTTGCGCATAAGAAAGTGGGGCTTCTTTTGGCCAGGGAACAGTCTCATTCTTGAGACAATTCCTCTTTCTGCCACTTTCAGTGTCACCTTCAATGTCATCCATTTCTGGGACAAAGCAATGTAATATGGAAAGAGTTTTGTCACATCAGGGAGAGTAAGATGTGGGAAAATATTTTTTGTAGTTGAGATTTTTTGAATATGTGTTCTTAGAAATTAATTTTCCAGTTAAATAAAGAAGCTTGCCTCCTGTGAAGAGAAAAAAATTTGTGTAATTTAACAAAACATCAGCACAGTGAAACCTGAGTTATACTAGTGCTGAGTCTTAAGTTTAAAGTATGATTTCCTCACATTTTGAATACCTCCTGTTAAACGGTTTATAAAAGCATAATAAACGACTAATGTATGCTTTAAAAATGATTCATCAATTCCTGTAGAGACCTGTAAGTGAATAGGTTGCTTGCCACCATGATTTATGGTGGCTTACAGCACTGTCTTCTGATTCACTTATGCTACCCTCTGGGGTAGAACAGCCCCTGGAGTACAATATGTATCTCCGTCTGCTGATGGTTCAAAGAGGATACGAGACTTTCAGAGCACTATCTGGAGAGATTTATTCTGCAGCTCAGGCTGTGGAGAAACATGCTTGTAGCTTTGAGAGTCCCTGTCTTGATTCTTGGTATTGGCTAAATCATGTTGAGGACCAAATACTGATATAAAGCACTTTTAAGGTTCCTCCTGGCCATCCTTGCTATAATTCTTTTACAAAAATATCTCTCTCAGAGATGATATTGTTACTTTCCATGCTAGACATGCCTTACGGACCAGACCTGTCCATTTAGTTTTTACTTTTAAAACCAACAACAGATCTCACCTTCCCTTCTGTGATCTGAACATCAACCCTGGTCCTTCTTACCTTGTCTTACAGTGAAAATGTTGCCCTTTGGGACTCCTACTTCATCTTATTCCTTTCTCTGTGAGTCTTGTCAGCGAGCAAAACCCTGCCTTTGGACATTAACTCTGTTAATGGTTGATGATTCCTTTTCTCTAGACTCTTATATCTGACTTGCAGAAATCACTAGGAAGGACCATAGTTGCATGTAAAAATGAGCAAAGAGTGCTGTCCTTTGACTAACACACAGTTCAGGATCATGGCCAGGGGACCAGTCCTCTTTCACTTTCCTGTTGGGAGGGAAGTCATTCCGTCAGCTAGACTGAATAGAGGCAAATACAGGAGCTGCCAGAGTGGCTCAGAAAGGTGATGACAACAAGCTGAGCTGGCTTTATCCTGTTTCATGTACCATTCTCTCATGCTCAGGAGGTCAGACGACTGAGCTGAGGACTTGAGCAGTAAGAAGCAGATCTGAATAGATGAGAAGAAGCTATTAACAGGTTAATAGTTAAGAAATAGAGCTGTACTATGGCCTAAATGTTATGGGAACGACTCTCAAATTCTAGCAGCCTGTTCAAATCAGAGCAAACTGCCTCCAGTACTGCTTTGTCATGAAAAAGAGTTGGAATGAATAAAACCATTTTAGCTAAATCACAGGAACAAAATGCACACTGGAATTTCCATTTGGCTCCCATTTTTTGACTGTGAGACAATTTACATGCAGAGAAAGCAAAATTCATACAGAAACTCAACAGAGCAGGGCAAAGCCTCTACAGATGTTAGCGAACTTTGGCAGCTTCGGGATGGCTAGGGATCATCAGAGATGAGCTCTTTGATCTTCTCTGTTTTTTTCTAGAGCTATTAATACAGCTGGGAAGGCTCCTAAAGCATATATTAACCTTCAGTAGCCCCCTACACTAGGTAAATATTTGCACTGACCTTTCACTCAGCTTTACTTCCACTTCATACCCTTGTAGCAGTTCACTAACACACTTGACTTATCTGAAGCTCCAGGTGCCCAAAAGCGTCCTTAAAAACAAATGGAAGACATTAGCTGGTATATTTTTCACACCTGAAAGGCAGAATTTAATTTCTCTGGTCATGAAAAATAATGGAAATCGGTTCAAGGATTAGAATGCCAAATGTGTCTTTGTTGTCTTAACCTAACTACTTTTAAGTAACTTGGAAAAATGCCTGTGATCAAGAATGTTTGTTAATATTTCTGAACCATATTGTGGTGATACCAAGCTAAGGACATCTGGAAGACTTATTTAAACAATCTGGCTAATGAAATTACCTTTTTTGTTATTTTTTGTCTTCTTCAATATTGAATGTCAGTTGTTACCAGAATTATCTGTTTTGAGGTTTTTTGTGTAATGCAAAATGCTCAGCATCACTCAGGATTGAATTATCAATGACCTTAAAAACAAGTACTTTGCTTTAGCATTACAAGTAAGAATAAAATAACTTTAAAGAGAGAAAGAAAAACAAACATGCTTATTCTGTGCATTGGCTGAAATAGAGGACAATTCAGCAGAAAAACAGGGTTTGGAAGACCAGTGTTTCCTGTACTCATCCAGATTCATATTGTGTGCATGATAATTTGTATTCATGTGGCTTTCAGCAAGTTATCTGCATAACCAATGTAAGCACTTTGTTCAAGAACTTTTGCAAAATATGTTTAACACTGAGTCCATCCACTTATCACATAATTAGAGCTGGATGCACTGCATAGCAGTAGGCAGCAGACTTCTACATTTATCTTTGCTTGTGAGGGGTGAGTTCATTGCTTTGTTTCTCTCCACCAAGGTCATGAAATACATGAAGTTGTCTATTTAATCTCCAGATAAACACATTTCAGTGGTACATAAAACAACAGAGTGCCTGCTTTATAATCTGAAAGCAGCAGAGAAACACTTGTATAAGTAAAGGAAAGGTTCTATGAATAGAAATGATCACTCTAACAGTGTGAAACTGGGGAAGACCACAAAGGCACTTCACTGTTTCTCCAGATCTAATTTTTTTCCCAGGATTCTTGTTCTCCAAGTCAGCTCACATAGGAAACTTGTATTTTTGCTGGTCCTTTTCTTTTCTCTTTTCTGGTTTTCAGTGTTCTTTTCCTGCCCTTTATTTAGTTTCCTTGATTTGTTGTGATCAGCTGATCAGAGCAGTCCTGATGTAGACCTCTGTGTGAGCCCTTGCCTTTTGTAACCCCTAGGTTATGCTTGGAAAGTCAGCAGCAAACTCGGTGGTAATAACAGCAATTCTCACTATAGCTGGTAAATTCTCACCACAAAACCATTCCAATGCTACCCTCTGAAGACTTTTTCCATCTGCTTCTGCTAACAGCAAATATCCAAGAACTGTGTGCAACAAAAAAAGCCATAAACCCGTAATTTATTTCTCTCTTCTACAAGAAATGAAGGCTAATATGCATCCTCAATGTGGCCTATGAAGTGTGAACTTTACGATAGATATTAAGGTCAGAATTACAGAGCAAACAATAGCAGTAAGACTTTTGACTACATCTAGCACAAATACATTTGGGCAAGTAACTGGATAGTAGGAATTAAAGAGGAAGGAAGGCTCAAACAAAGGCTCTTGAGAGAAGCACAAGCTAAACAAAGATAATGTAATGTCTCCAGAACTACTCTTGGCCCACTTATTCAGAGAAGCTGGATAAACATAATTATTATCAATCTTTGCTAGGAATGGCTATGTGATTTTCCGGTTAAACATGTTCTCTCCAGCTGGAATTTTGCAGTTGCCTTCAAATAAAATTAGGAGTGCTTTCTAGAGATTTCAATTTTAATGTAAATATAAATATTAAAATTGGAGTCTATTGCCTGAGAAATTATTTTTCTTTTCCTCTGGAAATTTACTATTTCACTCTTCTCCAAGAGTTTATAACATGTTGTACTTCATTAAGTGTCCAAGGAGTTCCACCTTCAGCACGGAGTTCAGGCAGGTGACATGCAAACTTCAAAGAAACTTCACACAATTATTTTCAGGTCAAGACGTGACAGAACGCAGCAGTCTCTTGTGTCAAATTACCTTATGGGTTCTGAAATGGGAGACCTCATTCGACTACATAATGTCCAGTTGAGTGAAATCCTAAGTTCTGTGTAGAAACACTGTGGTTTCCATGCAGGGTAATCGTTGCAGTGCGGCTTCTAAATCATCGTTATTTCCTTCAGCCTCAACAGTATGTAAATTGGTAGGCAGGCACTGGGGAATAGATGACCAGGAATTACTTTTGTAGTGCAGCCAGCAAATATTTTGTGTGGTTTGAAGGGACTTTTATGTACACAAAGGGTTACAGTTCCTCACATGTGGAATGTGGAATCTTAATAGAAACACCAAGAACTCTAAATCTCCTTGTCTGACACAGCACAGATGATTTGAGGAGTAATAAATAGAGGAACTGCTAGATGCGTAGCAAAGCATCACTCTAATCCCATGAGTTAAGAAACCCACACTGTTAATATGCCACTAGCATCTGTAGGAGTTCTATTTTTAAAGTAGGATTAAACAAGATAACACACTATAGATCTTCACATATTCAATTTGCTCCAGACAAAACCCTATTTAATAGCAATTACACAATATGTGTGAGCTGGTATCATGGTTGCAGTTTATATGAGTAGAAGGGATTTATAAAGTTGAAGTATACTCATACAAAAATAATAGTTATATGACTGCTTAGGTCATTCCACTAAAGTGGAATGAGTTTTATGATCTGTTTATCAATTTCTTCACTGACAAGTGAGATTTTCAGATTTTTGTCAGCAACATTAAAACTGATTTGGCTACTACAAAATTTGCTAACCATCTGTGCAAACGAATCAAAATGTCAGGATTATTTAGACAAAATATCCTTTTTCCTTCTGCTCTGAAACATTAAAATAGTGAACCGATAAAAATCACTATACTAAAAGGAGCTTTATATTTATTCAAGTAAAACTGTTAGTAAGTGTTATGAAAGACACTCATTTGGAAAGCAATAAAATACTGTAGAGCTGATCATCTCTTGAACTTACTAGAATAAAAACGGTGTTGAGACCTGTAAGAGAAAAAAAACCCCACAACAGATTAGGGGATTCATACAGAACTCTGCAGTTACAGTCTCTTTTGAAGAAAACTGTTCAGGAGTGTAATTTATATATATCCTTGTACTTTGGCTTATTTCCAGGACTTGTTTGTCTTAGAGTCACAGATGCTTGTTTGCTTAAAGGGTAGCCCCTTCTCTAGCCAGCTGTCTAACAGTCACTTAATATTTATTTGTTTTTACAAATGTTTTCCCCTGTGTTCCCAGTCCACATGTCACAACAAAAAGTATAATCCCACCAGTACAGAGTCCCAATATTATCCCCACTTTCCCAGTCTAGACTTTGATCGCTATGAAAAATCCCTGAATCCCAGTTAGTTACCTGACCACATATTTCCCTCCAATACTGTTGCTCTATGGCCAGTCCTTCTAAGCTTGTGTTCTAACTCCTTTTCTCCTCTTCCACTTAGCTTGATGAAGCTTTTATAGAGATATTTTTCTTCACTTCTCTGCATACTGTGGAATGTTTCTTCCAGCTACTTACTTTTCTAGTCTTCTTGATACTTAATTTGCCCAGTGCTGAAATTTCTTGTTGTCTTTTTGCATAATCCTTCAAAATCCCTTCTTCCTGCTGCATCAATCAGCCACACAGAATACTCTTACACTTTGGTTTTAATCTCCTTCAAGCGTAGTAGTTAGTCAACAACCTGTGAGGAACCTTCTCTGAATTTTAATAATTAAATTATTTTTTACTTCCTGTCCAAAATCCTTGAGCCTCTCATTTGACTTGCAGAGCCTGAACACTCAGTGTCCCTTAAATGCTCCTTTTCTCCCATTTCCAGTTCCCACTTCACTGAGACTGATTTCAGTGATATAGCCATTGAATCCTTTCTGCCAAGTGTGATGTCCCCTTTCTCACTGTTCTTATGTTCATCACTTTTCCCGCTGTCCTTTCATATGGAAAATTCTTCTTGTATTTCATAAAAAACTATGTTTCTGACCTTTTTCATCTGATAGTTCTCTTTGTGCTCCGTGTTTTCACTCCTTCATGTTATTTCTGGGAGATCTTCCTTTTTCCATTCCTTAATGCTGTCCCCCAGTGAATTCTTCTTCATGCCTTCCCTGTCTGCCTCCCTTAGGAACCACCATTCTGTTTTCATGACTTAAACTGACTGCTACGACTCGCAAAAGTCTGTGTATACTCTTTGCCTGCCTTCTATAAACCGAGTACCATCACACTCTGCTTCCACACATCATCTTATTTTTTTCTTTTATGCTTTATTTTGTCCTCCTCAGCTCATTTGTTTCCACCACCTTCAGTCACTGAGGCCAGCAGTGCACATACGTTATGTAGTACTGTCAGATATTCTTAGATCAATGATTTTTCTTCATTTAGAAGACGGATGGTAAGGAGAGTGCTGCTGTCCTCAACAAGTTTAAAGGGTTGAAAGCAATCTTTTAGTTAAAAAAGAAAAGTTTGAAAAATGTAAGGAGTTATGTGAGAAACTTTTCAAAAGATACATAAGAAAAATCAATCCTGCTAAATAAATCCAAATTTAAACCAACAGTTGTCTTTTGCTGAAATAACATCAAGGAAAGAGATTTGTCTATAGTATTGATATTCTTAGCTGTCTCTATCCAAGAGATGGCTCCCATCCAAAGTCCTCCATGGAAATGTGAACATAGGATTACTCTATAATGTAAATCTTGTTTTATACGTATGCATATCTATATACATAGAAACACATGCCCACAGATGTTTGCTTACCTAAACTGAGGACCAGATGTTTCATTGTCCTAAAATTGCATTTTCTAATATGGATTAAAACAAAAATAAAATTTGGTTTGGTTTTATTTGTCTACTTGAAAATAACACAGCCAGTACTTGAAAACAGACCACTGTACCAGATTAATTGATTCAGTGGTGAACTAAGCTAGGAAAAAAGTGTATGTTTAAAGACAAATGAAACGCATGCTTTCTAAGTTAGCAGCTCTGACCTTTTCAAGTTTTTCATCTTAAATAATAATTGAAGCCATGAGTAAATAAATATAACTTTGCCTGCAGATGTTGAACTCTTTAATGTCCTTTTACTCTAACATAGCCACTGCCTGATATCAATGGCAGAAACAGTTTTATCGTGCCCCATGCTGGGGCTGACTGGCAGTCTCTAGGAACTGTTTTCTTTCCTCCAGCCATATGATTAAAATGCAGTTCCAATCAATAAATCTGTATGGTTTCCATCAATGGTAAGTGTTCGCCGAGGGGTCTTCTGTGTCCCAGAGGTATTTCTTTTCTTCAGTTCTTCTGTATTCATGAGAAAACCAAATTACAATAAGTCTTGTTTACCTAGACTGCCTGTTGAGATTGTTTTTGGACTGCCTGCTGGATCTGGAGTGAGCAATACAGAGCACACAAACACACTCACATGCTGGTAGATATAGATATAGATGTTAGCAGTAAGGTACCTCTTTTAGCAATATTGGGTTCCAACATAGCCTCTGTGAAGTCTTTGCTTTAGGAAAATTAAATATTTAAGCAGGCACTCTTGACTCATTTGGCATATTAGTGGGAAAGAGTGAAGGGTGGATTACAAAGAAAATCTCAGATTCTGGCACCTGATTTCAGCTGAACTTCACCACTATCCAGGGATGTCAGGGTTGCTTGTTTTTCTTTTTCTTGGAAGAGGATTATCTCAGTTGATCAATGAGATAATATGTGACCATCTAATCAGTTTTAGATTCTCTTATTCTGGTAGCAATTGCTTTAATGCAATCGATTAAAAGGGAATTTTAATGATCTTAATAATTGTGCTTTTAAAGGAAACACCACAGCTACTATTGAACTCTTCATTCATTATTTCCCTTGGTGATCTGTTTGGAAATTCAAAACACAAGCTTTTAAAATGTGGTCCCCTGCAGTCTCATTTATTTCTTAAATTTGTATGTCATCTTTGTAAATAATGGTCAAATAGAAACAATGAAGCAATTGTATTCAACTCATAACTTTTCCCATTTCTTGTCTTTGTGTTATGGGAGATGCAAGAGAAAGGTGATAAGCCTGTCTGAATACAGCAGAAGGTACTTGCATACACACAGCCAAGGAAAGCATCTAGTTTCTTTCTTTAAAACACTATTTTCAAACAGAAGTACTAGACTGTAGCTGCCTATAAATGCAAACTCTAGGTACTAGTCAGCAGAAAGAAATGCATTCAGCTACATGTTGCACATCTGAATTATTTATTCAGAAATAATAAGCATAGTCTGTGAACACTTGCACAGCCGGTTATCTGTATTACATAGTAAAACTATTGTAATGTCTTTCCTGGAGTAATTTGTAAATATTCAGGAAGCACCTTACTCACTTTTAAATGCCCAGAGTCCAGACCACAGGTTGAAGCTCACTTATTCCATAAGCTTATTTTTCTTAAGTTCATAAAGTATGGGCAGCTTTACAAATGTTAATGTTACTATTATAGGATCATAATTTAAAAATACCGGCATTCTCAAAAGGCTCCAGCAGTGTGTCATTTCCCTGCTTTATTAAAATGAATGAACAGATGTACAATTTATTTCTGCTGAACTATCATCTAAATTCATAAGCTATTTCTCATGCGTCTGAATTCCATGTTGGTTTCCCATTTCCTTTGCCTCAGAAAAAAAAAAAATAAAAAATTACACTCTCACATTTATCACTCTGGGGATATAAATGAGAAGTATATCCTCCACTTCATTCACTTTAGACTAATACCCTCAATACAATTTAAATCCCATCTCTTCAAGGCTATTCAGCAAAACCTACGCACTGGAACACCCAGGATCCAATTGGAAATCTCCCTTGCTATCTACACTGAAGACTGACAGGTGGGCTCTGAGGACACTATCTGTCCTCTCTGACAGACTGAGGCGGCACACAGCTAACGTTCAATTTTTTTCGTTGGCATTTACAATGCTAGCAGAAGTTTAGCAACAAGTTGTGAAAAAGCAAGGAAGGGACAAATAATGACTGCTAAGTGGGACAGGTGAGAAGGCTGTGTGCAGCTAGGGAAATTTGTAGCTAGGGGTCACATCATCTGGCTCTAAGCACTCCTGAAGGTGTGTTTTCTTTGCCTTGTGGCAGCCTAGGAACATAGCAGGTGGTCCCTGGAAGTGGTAAACAAACTAAACAAGACAATACAGAGATTAGATGGAATAAAATTCTGGAGGCTTAAAACCACATGAAGCAGTCGTGTTTCCATGGAAAAAAATGAGTATAAAAATCCCAGACAGTGTGTGCTCAGCCTATCGCCAGTCTTATTTGTTGGCAAGGTTTGTGGGCAATGTAAGGGTGATATTTTGCACTAATTCCATGTCAGAAACAAGTGGATAATATGCCCTAGGAGTTCTGGCATAATTTGTTCTGTAAACCTTATTTCTAAGGTTTTATATTGTAAGCAAGCCGTAAAATTTTTCGATGATTTGAAATTGACAAGAGAATTCTCAGGCTCAGATTGTGTTTTTTTAGGGTTTGTGGGGGGTTTTTTTCTTTTTTTTTTTTTTTTTTTTACCCCGTTTCTCTGGTAAATATCATTTTGGCAAAGAAAGCAGTGGAACAGAATGTGAATCAATCTGCTTTCTTCATTTCATAGCTGCTCCGCAATTTAAATGGAGGCCGTTAAATACCTCTTTGCCAGACAATTCAGGAAAATTATGAAGTAATGGTTGAGATTTGTAAAAAAGCATAATTTTCATCAGAAACCTCTGCAGTAGGAGCAGTTTGTCCCTGTGGGACTTCTAGGAAAGAGCTGTTAATTCACTACTAAGAATGGTGGAGTCGTAACTGGAGCAGGTATTTTTTTATGATGGCCACGTGGCAGACAGTCTCAAAATAATTAGATTTGGGTATCTGGTTCTGCCATTCTTGTTCCATTTTAAATCTTCCCTAAGCTGAAATTGTAATTATTTTCCTCTCCCCTTTCCTTACATTTTGTTGCCAAAAGAGAATATGACCATCTAGGGAAGCAAATGCCAGCATAATTTTCATCTTTTTTTCTGCAGTAAGGAGGGCAGATGTGATTTTGCAGTTACACTCTGTATCTATCTCTAGCTGTCAGCACCAAATCCAGTGTAATGAAGAGTCTTGTTTGATAGGGAGTTTGAGACTGGAATCTCAGTTAGGGAACTCCTTCCCATCACTTGTTTTGGGCACAGAAAAAAAATGGGGTTTGGCTATCCAGTGAACTTCAGGAAATTAGCACCGTGGACCTGAAAAATGTTGGAAAACTATGCAAAGGTGTTTAGTTCCCCTTTCTGTTCTGTATATATTATTGAATTTGAGCTTGTAATGAAACCTGCAGGGGAAGGGTTCTTCAGATATTCTCAAGTCCCTCCTTCCTGTTTGTATAATTTCCAGTATTTCCTTATTTTTCCTTCAAGAGCATTGAAGACACAGTCTCTGTGATCTCCTAGCAATCCACTACAGTACTGTAGTTATCCAGCTAGTAGCAAATTTGGTCTCATCTCTGATGAGAATTTTCCTTCTCTCCACTGAAGCCCATCACTTCTTGGCCTTGTCCACTATGAAGGTGACATATAAACAACCCTTTTATCTACAACAGCCCCTTGTGCATTTATTACACACGTTTGCTCAAGACCATGAGCTTTAGATGTCTGCCACTCCAATGGCTCTTTGCTTTCCATGCTGTGTGCAGGAATCGGGTGCTATAATACATCTGGGGCTCCCCAGTGCTGAGCAGATGGAACAATTCCTGCTTCTGTCTTGCACACAATACTACTTTTTACACATCTCAACACAGTTTTGCTGGTTTTGCAGCATTAAATTGCCTTTATTGTCCACGATTCTTTTCCAGTAGGAAAGTAAATGACAAAACTAACATCTGCTATATTTGGTTCCTTCTTCTTTCATCCTCACCACATGAGAAGACTATATATATTTTGAACATTTTGACCTGATGGGGTTTTGCTGCTGTTTGTTTTTCTTCTATACATGTGGTTCTGTATTTAATATGGAGAATTTGATTATATCATTTGGGTGGTTTTATTTGTTTAGAGTTTTGCTACAGAACAGGCTGAGGATATTTCATACACAAATGAGAATCTATAAACACTGCATGGGGAGCTTTATGTCCCATTTAGGCACATTGTGACCTTCTACCCATCTCTCTGTTCAAACACTTAACTTCTGACCTGAAATTATCCTGCAGTTCCTACCTTGAGTTTCTCTTAAGGTAAGGGAGTCTGACAGCTGTGTCAGACTTTGTGCTGTGGGCAAATGTACACAGGGGCTCAGGAGGAGATTCATAAATTCCAGAGTTAGTTCAGAGAGAGTTTCATTAAGAGAATGTTTTATAATAATGTAGCATTTTTCATTTCAAAAGACCCCAAAGGAACGTACAGAAAATGGATCCTCTCCATGGGCAAGCAGAAGATTAAATTGCAACTTTCTGTTGCTTGCAGGGAAAATGGAGACTTTATTTGCTTTGCTCAGGAAAGTTGTTTTAGTTTCTAGAACTAGCTTCTTCTGTAAATAATAGTGAAAACTGGTGTTATAATGCTACACTCAAAGTCTTGTTTATGGGCAAAGGGGAAGCTCACCTTAACTATAAAGCCAAGAATTTACTGGTAGCAAAATTGAAAACTAATCCAACTTCATCCTAATACTTGAATTATTAATCCCGATTGTATTACTGCAGAAAAAACAAGAATTCTTCTATTCAGAAAAAAAATCAGTAGTGACAACATGACATTATAAAACCGTTGTACACATCCTTTGTAGCTTCTACCCTTTTCCTGCTGTTACTCTCAACGTTTCCTGGTTCCTCTGGGTTGTAAAGTTTGTGGTTCCATTCCACTGTTTGTAGCAGGAGTGTTATGGCAAGCTGTCAGCAATTTGAGTCCTTTGCCAGGACAAATATGTTGCTCATTTAGGCAATTTCTTCCTCCCTTTGGAATTATTTGGGCTCATTTTTATGTATTTGCTAACACACTTTTACATGTTGCTCACTTTTCTTTGGTCTGAAGCCCCATGTTACGTCCAAATTTACAATATATGATGTAGGTAGGTCAAGGAAAATTCAGGCAGAACAAGCCTGACAAATGCCCATCCTGAGGTTTGAGGCCTTGCAAACTTGCAACACGGCCTATTATTAGCAGTGGCAATACCATATTGCAGAGCTACACAGTTCCTGTGTCATTTTCCTGGAAAACATGCTAAGGCACATGAAAAACAATGAGGTGGTTGGTGACAGCCAACATGGCTTCACTAAGGGGAAATCCTGCCCGACCAATTTGGTGGCCTTCTGTGATGGAGCCATGGAACTGATGGACAGGGGCAGAGCGGTTGACTTCATCTACCTGGACTTGTGCAAAGCGTTCGACACTGTCCCGCACGACATCCTTGTCTCTAAATTGGGAGACATCAATTTGATAGATGGACCACTCGGTGGATAAGGAACTGGCTCAATGGCCGCACGCAAAGAGTTGTGGTAAATGGCTCGATGTCCAGTTGGAAACCTGTAACAAGTGATGTCTGTCAGGGGTCGGTGTTGGGACCAGTCCTGTTCAACGTCTTTGTTGGTGACATGGACAGTGGGATTGAGTGCTGCCTCAGCAAGTTTGCCGACAACACCAAGCTGGGTGGTTTGGTTGATACGCTGGAGGGAAGGGATGCCATCCAGAGGGACCTTGATACGCTTGTGAGGTGGGCCGATGCCAACCTTATGAAGCTTAACCAAGCCAAGTGTAAGGTCCTACACCTGGGTCGGGGCAATCCCAGGCACTGCTACAGGTTGGGCAGAGAAGAGATTCAGAGCAGCCCTGCAGAGAAGGACTTGGGGGTGTTGGTTGACGAGAAGCTTAACATGAGCCGGCTTCAGTGTGCGCTTGCAGCCCAGAAAGCCAACCGTATCCTGGGCTGCATCAAAAGAAGCGTGACCAGCAAGTCAAAGGAGGTGATCCTGCCCCTCTACTCTGCTCTTGTGAGACCTCACTTGGAGTACTGCGTACAGTTCTGGTGTCCTCAGCATAAAAAGGACATGGAGCTGTCGGAGCGAGTCCAGAGGAGGGCCACGAGGATGATAAGAGGGCTGGAGCACCTCCCGTATGAAGACAGGCTGAGAGAGTTGGGGCTGTTCAGCCTGGAGAAGAGAAGGCTGTGTGGAGACCTCATAGCAGCCTTCCAGTATCTGAAGGGGGCCTACAAGGATGCTGGGGAGGGACTCTTCGTTAGGGACTGTAGTGGTAGGACAAAGGATAATGGGTTAAAACTTGAACAGGGGAAGTTTAGATTAGGTATAAGGAAGAAGTTCTTTACAGTGAGGGTGGTGAAGCACTGGAATGGATTACCCAGGGAGGCTGTGGATGCTCCATCCCTGGCGGTGTTCAAGGCCAGTTTGGACAGAGCCTTGGACCACACTGTTTAGGGCAAGGTGTCCCTGCCCATGGCAGGGAGGTTGGAACTAGATGATCTTAAGGTCCTTTCCAACCCTTACTATTCTATGATTCTATGATTCTATGATTCTGTGCTCTCTGGGCTGCAGTTAGCACTTAACCATGGGACAGCACTTGGGTCCCATACGTAGCAGAAAAAAGTTTAGTATTATGGCTGGTGAAGACTTTGTGCAACTGTGGCCTGGCCCTGTGCCTTGATGTGGAAGAGACTGACTGATGTGCACTGACTTATTTTGAAATGTAGTGAAAGCTCTCCATCATCATTAGTCCACTGAAACTGTGATAACCAGCCTGTCTCTAGATCAGAAGGCAGTCAGTAACTGTGGCAGTAGCCTCAGGACTCACAATAAGGAATATCCGTGTATCAGCAGACTTGGGATTGTTATATAGGATGCAAAACTAACTAGCAGGAGTCAAACTGAGCTGCTTGGCATTTGTATTCATCTGAGAAGTGCCTTGAGGCTTTCAGAGAATAGTAAGAGGTCCTCTTTTATGGTTCATCCCAGACATAGTACTTGCTGCTTCAAGTGGCTGAAGTACAATGCTGGTATATTTAATGAGCTCCCCCAGACTCCATCTGAGCACACACAGAGGTGCTGGACTGTCTGCATGTGGGATGGTGGCGTATCACAATTGATTGAAGTCTCTTTGTTTATAAGATAAAGAAAGTGGTACTCAGCTAAACAATATTAAAAATCTACAAAAAGTAAAGGAAGAGCTAAAATCTGTCAGTGACAAAAGGGTCAAATGGAGAGAACCAAGAGGACTTTTCTGAACCACCTACTAGAGTGTGTAACCAGAAAAAAACACTACTGAACTATTAAAGAGTGTGTGCCTGTGAGAAAAGTTTATTATACAGGTTAATATAGGCAGCTCTTCTTCCTCTGGTTTTCCTTTCCCTCTCCAAGCTCAATGCCCCTGACTTTATGAGTGAAAATATCACAAGTAATTTAAGTTGCAAACCCCAGCAGAATATTAAATTAGAAATTAAGCAAAAATGCTTATCTGCTGGAGCACAGAAATCCTGGGCAAATTTTCTAATGCAGTGTTACAGCAATTGGAATATTTTTTTTCCCCAGCTGCTTCACTAACTGAATTGATTGAATTAAATATGTTCCGTGGTTCTAGCTAACCTCTGGCCCCAGTTATTCCGGATAATCATGGGGGTAATCAGCCTGCCATGGTCTGAGCTCCAAAGAAACAAGAATAATACAAGGTTCAGGGAGCCTATCCTGGCATTAATCAGATGTCATCAGGGTTTGATTATAAATCCTAAAGACCACCAAATTGATACAACATGATCTAATTCACTAAAAATTAGGTATCTACATATTAATCACCAAGCTGAATATCTGAAAGTGATTGCCTTTCTAATAAGTGAAGTCAGGTGTTAACACTTTGGAATGTTCCAGTTTAGTAATAAATATAATGATCAGCATCAGCACAAAAGTAGCATTAAACAGATAAAAAAAAAAAGATTTTGTTCTAACCTCAAATAGGTTTTTTTTTCCTCCTGTTGCAGTTTACAGCTCCATTAAAACTTTTCATCATGTTTCTGTTCTAATTATGAGCTTACTCAGAAGCAAGAAATAGTATATGTTTCAAGCCATCTGCAAGCGCCGCATTTTTCTGCCTTCCAAGGAGAGTAAGGGTGACTGCTTACAATATATCATACTGCTGTGTATAAAAATAGAATGGTATTTATTGTCCCTTAAAATGATTTCCCTCACAACTGGCAAGCCCAGTTGAAAAATCAGTATCTGGAAATGTGCGTTAGGATCCAATTAATTGTTAGTGTACTCACTTGCTTTCCATCGGAGGAGTTCAGTGTGGCAATTTTAATGCAGATATATTAGTACATTATGTAGAGATTTTCTACAGAAGAAGGGGAGGCAGCCTTAAGAGGGAGTTGCTTAATAAACTGATTTTCTTCATACATGTCCTTATTTAATAAGCATTCAACCCTGTGGAAAAGCTTTTTTGACATAAACCAATGATAATACCTAATGCTTATTTATCTTCTTGGTGTCACCTTGTCACCTATATTTCCTGGGAATTACCTTTATCTGCATTAGAAATTTGGTCTGCTTAGAATTGGAAAACTTATGCTGCCACTCAAAGATTTCCAAGCATGCCACAACATTAGCTGTGACCAGGATAAAGGGATTGTACAAATTCTGGACGTCTCAACAAGAGTCAGCTTGAGTGATTACTTGCTGCATAGGTGGACTTTGGACTTTCTGCTCCTACCCAGACAATGGACTACATTTGTGCTAGGTGTGATGCTTCTTACTTCCATCACATATTACAGCGGTGGTCTGCACAGGCAAAACAACCATGATGTGCCACTGGGATAGGCCACATTTGCTGTTCACATTCAAGTAACCTGCAGCCCCTACAAGGTAGGTCTGACAGGTTTGATTCACTGTATATAGACTTGATGGTGGACATGCACATCTTTCTGTCCAAAGCTCAAGTGCGGTGCCTTGGCTTCTCTTGACCTGCCTCCTAATTCTTGGTTCCCAGACAGATAAACTTACGAGCACTGCCACCAAACTAGTCATTCATGTTCTTCAAATAGCTTAGAGAGAATTCAGCATCCAGATATATAAAAATCCTTAGTTTACTCTTTATCCTCCTTATTAATATGAAGGAAAAAATGAATACTTAACTATTTATAGCTAAGCATATCTAACTGAAGCTGCACCAGTGTTTGTGTCCAAAGAGGCTCTATGTAAAATGAATGTATGTTTAGGAAAACATAAATTACAGGTAAGAAAATGAAAGGCCCCTGAATATTCCCTCTGTATTGGGAAATAAGCATACAACAAGCACTCAGAAAAAAACTTGTTTCATTTTCTTTTATTACAAATAGTTTTCTTTCAAGAAAAAATTAAACGAGCATTGGCTAAAGGAGCTGGGCAGTGAGAGATGGAGACCGTGGGTATCCTTAAAGCAGAAAGCAATAAATCCATTTAGCGTACCTTTGCGTTTTTCCTGACCTTTTCCACACCTGTGTAATGCCAAAACGTACATCTGTTGCTCCCTGCTTCAATCACTGTTCAGCACTGCATGTCTCAATATATGCTTAAACTCATGTGTTTTCAAAGCAGGCCACCCCAAATTCAGGTAAACTCCTCTCAAACTGCCTTTTGAAACCTCCATTCACAGCGCTGTATGGGGAGGCTCAGATCCCCCTACAGTCATTAGTCAAATAGATTACATTTATTTCTATTATTCTTTCTTCTTGAGCTTGGGAAAAGAATTTTTCTGTGCTAACAGGGTTGGAGACACCAGGAACTCGTTGATTTCTGTCAGGGTAATGAGACTTCTGTACTTATCTGGATATTCAAGATATGATAAAGATTTTTCTGCTGCAGGAGGAAAACAGAAAACGAAAGAAGCCAACAATCATGAAAGTTCCCCTATGCCTATGATCTCTAAATTATATCTTCTTGTATCTTTGATATAGCAATAACATTAATGCTCAATGAATGTTAGGCAAACTAGATGTAGGCTAGAGAATTTGAGAAAAAAATATGTATATCCAGTAGAAGAAATTACATGTGGTAGAGTTCATTCATCACTTTGTTGCCAGACTTGGAAGACTTACTGTGTTCAGATGGATTAAAATATGGAACGTTCAGCCCAAATTCTCTTTTGTCCGCCCAGTTTTCCATAGAAAATGTAAATCTGGCCAGAGTTTTAATTTTTAAAATTCGAACAAATTTTGTATCACTGCAGAAAATACTGCCTGTAAACTTCCATCTGTACCTCCTGCCTCCACTGGAACAGTATGAAACTTGCAGAATTCTTAGCTGCTCTCAAAAGAGAGTTTTCAAACTAGGTTAACTTCAGACAGCTCTTAGCTTGGGGGGTTTGTAAATCTAGGGCATGTCATCCCTATCAGTTGATATAACCTAAAATGCTGGAAATTTGGGAAATTAATGAAATTTGTTGCTAAAATATTCTAGAGATACAAGTTGCTTTGAATGTTTTGAATGGTGCTTCTAGGCATTGCTGACCAAAGACCATGTGAAGAAGCTTAACCACTGTCAAAACATCTGTTGTTGGCATCCTGGGTTGTAATCAGCTGCAAACTGGCACCACAAATAACTATCTTCTTTGGAAGCAAAGTCCTTTCAGGCCAGAAAAAGCAAGATTTCTCATTTGAATGCATATGCTTCTTTTTATCAAAGATCCCCAAGATTGTGCCATAGAGAAAGTCTCATTTGCATTGTAATTCCCACCACTCTGCAAAGACCAGGCTTTTTAATCAGCCAAGAATATGGCTTAGTCTTGCAATATTAAGGTACCAAAATACACTGTTTTCATGACATTCTGAAAAGTGCATAAAGGATTTGAAAAAGGTCCATGTCAATCTGTCATTTCCTTACAGGGAAATCTTATTTAGAAATAGTGCTAAACTGTGACTCAGTTCATCTCCCATTTAATAATCAAGTTGTATTTAACCTACCTTTTAAATGAGATATTGAACTAACTGGGTTCCAAAATATTGTGACAGTCACTATGAAGTTGGTGTCTACATATAAAAGCATGATAGACTAATTTATTATTTCCTTATTTATACACAGTTGAGAACTAATCATCATCATAATTTTAGACAGAGAACAAATAACCGTTCAAACTGATTGCTGAAGAATTTGATAATATTCTTATCATTTAAATTCTTTAAATCCAGAATCGGTGTTTTTTCAGAAAAGTGTGCTCAACTTCAAGTTGTTACATTGATACTGGGTCACTGAAGATGACTATTCAAAACATGTGTGACCAAGTATTTAAAACAGCCAATGGCATTACAGAATTCACTTACGTTAGACAAGGTGCATTAAAAAAAATGAATGCATTTTCTAGTTGGTGTTCATGTAAAGCAGGAAAAACATACAGAAAAATCACTCCCAGAACAGGTTACATTTTAGGTAATGATTTCCTGAATAGTAAAAGCATCAACTTCAAGGGTTTTTTAGTTTCTCTTTTTTCCCATCAAGGCATGTATAAACCCTTGCTTGTTAGAATGGATTTCTTGCCATTTTATTTTTTCAACACTGTCATAGCTCATGTCAGTTCTAAGGGCATGTTTGGTAAAAAGTATTCAGGAATACCTTATTCATTGTTAGAGTCCACAAATAAAAGAATAAGGAAGTAAAAAGATTTGTGTAAATAGAAATGTCATAAATCATGACACATACAATTTCACAGAACATTCATTCATAACTGCAGTAGTAGTTACATAGATGAACAAGACCCTTCTAGAATTTTATCTAGGAAATTTTTGTTCTTTCACCTATTTAGAACTAATTTATTTTTAATTTCCTCCTTTAGTTTCCTTTTGAATAGCACTAAAATACAATTTTCAATGCATGCATTTAAAGAAACCCTGTGACTTACTTTCCTAAAGAGAAGTCGCAAAATCCCTTTTCTACCTCCTAAATGTAAACATGACAGAAATTTAAAAATCATCAGTAGCTTTCATGTGCTGAAGCTGTTATCACTGCCTAGTTCCCTCCCCAGCAGTAGAGAGGCTACATTGCATTATTTATACCTGGGAGGAGATTAAAGACCCTGGAGTAGTTTCTTCTTCAGTTCTCTAAATCTCCAAGACTTTCTAGCAAATGAACTGGTCTTTGCATATGTGCATTATAGCTAATGCTATCAGAACAGACATAGAATCATGGAATAGCAGGTTGGAAGTGACTTAAAGGATCATCAGGTCTAACCTTTTCTTAGAAAAAGCACAGTCTAGACTAGATGTCCCAGCACCCCACCTAGCTGAATCTTAAAAGTATCCAACACCAGGGACCCCATGACTCCCCCGGGAAGATTCTTCCAGTGTCTGGCTGTTCTCATTGCGAAAAATTTTCCTTTTGTGTCCAATTGGAATGTCCCCAGGAGTAACTTGTGCCCATTACCCCTTGTCTTTTCCATGTGACTCCTTGTAAAAAGGAAGTCTCCATCTTCCTTCTAGCCACCCTTTAAGTACGGGAGCAGTCTTTCTGTTGTCATAAAATCCCCCTTTTATCTGTCACTTCAATGCTCAGAGAAGAATTCATCTTCCTACTGTTAAGGAGCATAAATTGTACACATAGCATACCATTTGCATAAAGTTCTTGTAATATGGGTAGATGGTTCCACACTTTTTTCTTTTAGTAAGGCAGTACCAATAAGTTCAATCACGTGTGTGCAGATGTTATGTTCAGCATCAAAAAGCTAGTTTTCATATGAAAATGTCTCTGCTAGCAAAGACAGATGAGTATTTAAGAAGGCCTCCTTCCCTTCCTTCATGACCATAACTAGCATAAATGAGAATGGTGTAGATTGATGGGGAAAAAAGCCTATAAAACCTTTTTGCTCCTAAAATGCACTGGATGAAGAAGAAAATAAAAACCAGTTAAGTCTGTTCTATTTAGAGTTCATTCTATTTAACGAAGACAACCAACGTCTTTTAGAAAAAAGATAAGCTTAGCACTGCTCTTGATAGGAGGTGCACCGAGGAAGGAATAATGCGTAGTTGGGTTGGCTGAATACAGAGCAAATGGTCTCATAAATGTGAAAAGCAGATCTCTCCCTGGTCCCTAGGCAGCACTGATGCTCTAACAGGTGAATAGGTGTAGTCTGCTCTATCAAGCTTGGTCAGGTCGTAATTTTGTAGGAAATTGTTTTAAACATAAGGTTTGTTCTACCTGGGGGGAAAGAATTTTTGGTAGATAAAAAAATAACACCATTATTTCTTTGACTTTTTCTCAGAAACACCTTCGATGCAGTAAAAAAATAACACCATTATTTCTTTGACTTTTTCTCAGAAACACCTTCGATGCAGTATATATTATTGAGACCTTTCACTGTCCTCTGTCCACCTGGAGAAAGAGTATTTGTTTTCCTATGACATGACCATCATTATAGAAGTGTCCATTGTATTTGTGCGTACTTGATTTATTCTAGAAATAATTGAATGCATCTTGCATTTACGGCTGGAAAAGTGAAAACAACCCAAACAAACCAACAATGAGCCCTTTCTAAATTATTTATATACTCTGAAGAAAAAAATAAAGTGAGGCGAGTATGTTTATCTCCTTTCTGAATCTTCAGATAACTGTACTACATTTGATGTATACCCTGGAGGTAACAGACTTTGAAGCAGGTGTTCAACATATAATTAATACGTTAGAATTATCTTTTTGCCTTTACTCAGTGAGGCCAGGAGCTGGGCTGAGAAAGAGCCATAGTGTAAACAAGTGTCTTCAACAAGATCTAAAAAAGTGGTTATTTTCAAGTATCCTTCACCATCACTTATTTACAGTCCCTGAATGGCTTTTTAAAGTCTTCTGCAAACACATAAATGAGAGGATTGGAGTACAACATCAGCTCTGAATGAGATTTCAGTACTGCTGTGGGAAACAAGCAGAAAAGAAAGTTCTTTAAATTCATATGTGAATCTTACGAGGATCTTACTCTCTAGATTTTCCAATGTTTTTCAAGGTTCGTGATGTCTGTAAGAAGGGTAGAAGGACTTTTCACATTGCCACTGAAGCTTTACAGGCAACTCTTGTAGCACCCGACAGTTTATCCATCCATCCCATTTTACCCTGTTATTTTTGCATTCTGTCCCTCCCCTACTCAGTCCTAATACCTAGAGAGTTCTTGAAGTGTCCCCACTTAACCCCAAAGGCAGCTTGGCTTTAACACAATGGAAAACTGCTCACAGAAAGACTTGTACATAAAGCATGGGGAAATAGCTTGATTAATACTATCCTATTTCTGGTACTCCTGAGCAGAACTTTTCCAGGCAGACTGATGAGTGGCAAAACAAGCTAAAGTCATGTTGAAACTTGCCTCTTTTTTTATCATTTGTGATTTATGTCAGTGATAGTAAGCACCTTTGTGCTTTTCAATAAAAAGGCACAGATTTATAGAGCCTGCAGAAATTGTAGCAGTGTTACAGAGAGCAAAATTTAATCTTTGGCCTTCCATTTAGCTGATTAATCTTTTGGATGTGTTGCTGTTGTTGCAGGCTGCAATATATAGTGGACAAAAATATTAATTTTGTCTTTCATTATTGAGCAGTACTTTTATTTTGTAAAGTAACTGGTGTGCACCTTGGAAGAACACAAGGTATTTAGAACATGTAGCCTGTGAAAACCATTCAAATGTAAAGATTGAAAATGCATCAAAAATTATTGTGGTCAATTTCATATATTTGGAAAGATTTTTTTCCAAGCTACAATTGAACTCTTTCCGTAATTTCACTAGGGAGATTGAAGAATATTATCTACTTAGAAAAATATAGAATAAGCTGAAAGAAACAATTTAAGTTAAGAAATATTATAGTGCCTACAAGTCAGCATTTTGGCACTAAGAGAATGACAATTACTGAAGACTGTTTAGGTGGCTTATAGCTTTAATTTGTGCTTTACATCTAGTTTACACCATTAAATCCTTGTCATACTACAATAATGCTTTATATTTACATAGCTTCTTTCATCTAAATAGCTTCCAAAGAGCTTCATATATTGCTTCGTGTACAGTTTACATCAACTTAATCCATTACATTAATACAGCTGTCTCTGTAATGAATTATAGCAGCTACCTGTGCTCATATAGTAAAGGCTATGCACAGTTTTAAGAAGGAAAATACCTTCAAAATCTGTAGGTGAGATTAGGGAGAATGTAATACCAAGTTATAATTTGCCCTGACTGCAAAACTGACAATTAAAGAGCTCATGTGGAGAGATTGGTATAAACTGCAGGTGGTCATGTCCTCTGTCTTTCAGCCCCGGATAGCAGGCCAGCACATTTGGCCACTGTGCTGAAACGAAGAATCAACAGATTTACTTTGTTCAGTGCACAAATGTTATGTTAAATATTTCCGTCTAGTATTTCACCTTCCTAGTTTGTGAAATCTGATGAGCTCCAGGCACCAGATTACTTGGTTTATTGTTAGCTGTCAAGGCGGGCTTTTTGTCCCAGTGAATTCTACAATTAATGTGCATTGTTGTCATTTATGATTCTCATTCTTGATTGCTTGAGAATGCAGATCTTTGTGATTACTCTGAAAATTCATTTGTCCTTGTAGATATTCCAGACACAGAGTTATGGTAAATACATTCTTTCCTTAACAGATAAATACTGGCCACTCATGTGCACACGTAATGACAGTATGCCAAGTAAAAGACATGAAGAGCAAGCAGATTGAAAGAGATTGTATAGCTTGTCTTCATATTTTCAGGAAAGTAGAGAGACAAAATATGGTTACAAAAGCAGTGGATTTATGTGGAGAAGGAGAAATACAATAATACCATTTCTTTGGGGAATTTCTATAGAAACATGCAAATTAATATATCCCATTATTTTTCGTCTTTTTTGATATATAGATGAGGAAACAAACACATAATAGTAGTGCAAAATACCTTCAACTGAAATATCACCCTGATAAATGCAAACCGACATGCAGTTTTAATTTGTTTGTTCTTGATTGGGAATCACAGCATGTAGAATCTTAATGAGCCATGTGGTAGTGATCACCAACCCCAGGCACATTTGTCTTGCATTGTGTTTGCTGACTGTGGCAGCTCTTTAATTTGGGTATAGCAGTACCCCGCTCTGAGACAGTTTTTCAGTGGCTTCATAAAGGTATTAAGGTCATTAGTGCATGCTCATGCTGCTGCTGGGCAATAGACATTCAGATGATTCTGATGTACTTAAGATCATTTGTTCCTTTGCTCTAGGAAGCCAGTAAATAAAATTTCACTTATTACAGAAGCTTTAAATAAAGCTGTCAGATAAGAATCCAGTTTTCTTACAGGTTAGGTACCGTTTCCAGTTTTGTTTGAGGCTGAGATGGAGTTAGTGCCTGGATACTTGTCTCGTTGCCATCCCCTTACTGAGTCCTTTGTTGTAAGGAATGTTTTCACCCTCAGGGACCTCCATGTCCAGCGAAACCGTCTTTGTGATCTTTCACAAGAATGTCCAGTGGTCAATACTTACTTCCCATCAGTTCATCATGACAGCAAACGTTGCTCACTCCTTACATTTTCAAGCCTATTTTTGCTTTCTTACAAGCTATCCCCACACTCTTGGAAGAAATTTTCATCCATAACTATATTTCCTTGATGTCTTTCACTTCCCTGGTAAAAGCCTCCGTTGCCTACAAAAATCTGATGATTAGTGTAAACTGCTGGAAGCTGTCACTCATTGTTTCCTTCTCAGTTGCTATCAGCCTGTTGTCTGTCTTTCTGTCCTTCTTCACAAGCTTTTGGGGACAGAAAGAGAGGAACCAGGTCTTTCTTTTTTTTTCCCCCCTATGTTTTTAAAACTCTAAATATAACAGAATTATTAAAATTTCTAAGCTGTGTATGCGATAAGCACAATAAATGACAGTACAGCATATCACTCCACAGAGCAAGTTAAGCTTACATATTCAAATGCTCAGTAGTAGTAAATGTATAGTGTACAGAGCTCCTTCCAGGCAAATGCAACTCTGGCCCAAGGTATTCGTAAGGGGTTTTTTTTTAAATGTGTCCAGATGATAGCAGTTTAAATAAAGTACAGAACTCATCTACTTTATTCTTAATTTATAGTGGTGCTTAGGGGATGTGCAGATATTTAAAAAGAGTAAAATCAATTAACTTGTGATCCAATTATTTATGTTAACCGCTATGGGGTTTTATTTTAGAGCACTGAATCAGATTCTCCCAGTTAAGCACTGTGCTTTGAGAATATAAACCCTGCATTTGGAAATATGATGAGCCTGTCATTATCTTTTTTCTATTTCCAAATCTAATTGCTATTTTTGTCCTTTCATAGTTTTTTAAACTCCATTCTTCACTTTTGTTTTCGAAAGGGACCCAGTATAAATATAAGAGATTTTTTTAAATACTAGGAAGCCTATTCTTGATATAAAGGTGGCTGAACAAGCAAAAGAGTTCACCTTCTAGATAATATACACTATATTTTTCTGGGCCTCTCTACTTCACAGTAGATATTTGTCTTCTGCAATCACAAACCTGTGATTTATGACATGTTTCACGTTATAGAGTAGGTCCATGTGACAACTTCTGTGATTTGATCATTCTGCTTTTTCATCCAGCTTGAACAGATTTTCGTCTAATGTTCCAGACAGTTTCAAACACCCTCAGTTTTTATATGGTCATTTCTAAATGCAAAGAGTACTCAGAGTGTACCACTACACTTGGAATCCTTTGGCTTGGCACAGTCTTCACCTGTAAACATTGCCATTTCCTTAATCTGCGGGTGTCACAAGCTCTGCAGTTTTATGCCCTCAGCAAATCCATGTGCCCTTTTCCTACTATTAACTCACTTCAATTGAGGCTACTGAGAGCCCGTCCTAAACAAGGAGAAGGCAGGAAAGTAAAAGAAATCCTGCTCCAGCTGAGACAACCTGGATGTTTTTAAACTGACATTCGACATAATTTTTGAACTAGGTGACACATCATGGTAACCTTTTTCATCATGGTCTGACACTGGTGGAGTAAGCATAATAAATTCATCTCACTGGCTTCACAATTATGTATCTGAATAAAATAGCCAGATCTTTAAGTAAGTATTTTACCCTAACAGCTCTTACTGATCCCAAAGTAATCCAGGGAGTATTGAACACTTAATTCACTCAGGCTTGTTGATTAAAGAAAAGGTCTTTCAGAAGGATCAATATGAAATAGGAGCAGATGCACAGTGAAATCTAAGGGTTCTATTCTTTAGGTTTACATTCCTTGAAGTCTAGTCACCTTTTTACATAGCTGAATAGGAATTATTTGATACTGAACACTTGTCATGAAAAGTTCTGGCCCTTATGGTTTTGATGTCTTGTTTTGTACATACTCAAGCTGAGACAATATGAAATAATACAAAAATGTCAATCAGGCTAATCACTTATTTTCAATTAAAGTAAGAGGTGTCCAAGTGTTTTCCAGTGACAGCATTTTGCTGAGCAGGAAGGAATACAATCTTGGTAATAATTAACTCCTCTGTTATATCCAAAATTCTTAATAGAGGTTTTTCTTTTGATTTGTTTCAACGCAAGTGAGAATATTGTTATATTGTCATTTAGAGTTAATTAAACTGCAAATGAGCTTAATGATCTGTCTGAAACAAAGCTCAATCACAACCTGTTACATATTAATGATCAAAATCAAAAGACTCTTTAAATTCTTTATTAAATATACCAAAGAAGATAGAAATAGCCAGTCATTAATGTCATCCTTTTATAACATCAGGTTTGAGGCTGGAAAGCTTGAACTGAATGCATGCACTCAAACTATACAGCTAAATTAAAAAAGGATTTAGAAACATAAGTCAAATCTATTGTAAGAAATTAAAACAAAGATAACTGAACACAGAAAAAGACATAGTTTTCTCCTCTGTACTTTTATATGGAAATCCAGTTTGCCTGTTATTTGTCCAGATTGTGAAATCTATATATTAATGAAATGCTATTTTCTGGATTTAATATTCTCACAAAATCTGTAGTGTTATGACTTCATGCAGTCTATAAGACAGAGAAAAAGATGTGTAGTCTATTTAGGTCTTAAAGCCACTTGGGTAATTTTTGCTCTAGAGTTGCCACTGACAACGTAGCTTTTAAGCATGTACAGGAAAGACTGTGACATTAAAGTTTGTAATTTCAGAGTTTTGAAGGCTTGATCTCTAAAAATGCTAAGATTTTCTAATGTTCTATAATGATACTGCTGGTGTTCAGCACTTCTCAGGGCTAGGTATGTTACCATTATGGTTTATTCACCTACAAAACAGGTATTATCACTGATATACAATGCTTTTAATATGTCAGCCTCAAGTACTTGGGAGGTGAGGAGTATTATTAAGTCTGACCCTTAGAACCTTTTCCAATGATTTGTTTAATGTTTTTCCTACATAAATAAGAATGATGTTATATCTGCTTGTCTGGATACTAAATTAGAATTTTCTCATAGGGCTTGGCTAGCTAAGTAATACAGCAGTGCAAAAAGATTGTAAAAAAATCTTCCACTGAAAGAAAAAACTAACACTGACTTTAACTTATGAAGACAGAGTGGTAGCATGAGGACCAATTATTTTGTAGGCTCTTGGAGAAGCCTCTCAAAATACAATATGGTAACACTTTTTGTAAAAAATGTTTTATATATTGTTAATAGTGTAGTGAAAAATTAATATGTGTGGTATAACGTATGAAAATAATAGTCTGAAATGCAAAATTGGATTATTTGTAAATAATAGTATATTTGAGGGCAAGAATAGGCTCTATTTGTGAGTTCCTGTTCTGCTTAGCTATGAGTATAGTTCCCTTTCTGTTAGCATATGTGCCTACGCAACACTATATATTTTCAGGATTCACTTTTCCAGTAATATGAGGTGAACTGCCGTCTTGTGATCAGAATCTTCCAAGGCTGGATTACTGTCACATTGCTGCTTATCTCCCATCTATTAAATGAACAGTACCTGTAATGTGCTACCTTATATTTCATGAGTGAGAATGTATTATTTAGAGCCTATAACATTCTGTTTCAGCTAAGGATTACATCTTTCTCCTGTTGTGGTAAATAATTAATGCTGGCTTGGATATTTCATGTGCGCATATGTGGCCATTAATTGAAAACAGTAACAATTTCTTCTATGTTGGTTTTCCTTTTTTCCAGTTTCTAGCTACAGTAAAGGAAGGAGTCACAGGTGTAATAGTAAACTTAACCGTTCGTGACCGAGATGACCCAGCAACTGGAGCGTGGAGAGCTGTCTACACCATTATTAATGGAAATACAGGGCAGAGTTTTGAAATCCATACCAATCCCCAGAATAATGAGGGAATGCTTTCAGTTGTCAAAGTAAGAACCATTTGCTGTTATACTGTATTATTACTGGTAGGTCCACCCATTGGATTTACTTTATAAGAGAACACACAGCATGGATTAGTTAGTTACTCAAAAACATATAGTTGTCTACCAGCCCTTGTCTAAACAATATGTATAACCCTTCTTCTGTCACAATAACCTTATTACTTTAGTCATAAGGACATGCCTGTTGCTAACTATATTGCCATTGTGCTTAAATAACATCTGGGTTTGCAGTAAGCATCGCAATTAATAGTGAGGCAAAATATATTTGTGACTGAGGGTATGATTAGATTTCAAGGGCCATATATTGCTCTCAGAGAACACAGATGCAAACACCAGGGAAGTAAGGGATGTGGCTTCTTTGTTTCCTTGTTTCTAAAGCCTCATGAAAAACCCATAATTTATTGTCTGTCTTTATATGAAGATAATCCTATACCTCACACTTATAAAGAGAAAAAAAAAAAAAAAAAAAGGAAGAAGAAAAGAAATTAGCTCTGTTTACTGCTTTTATCGGAATTTTCTCTTTGACTCCAGATGAGGAATTTTCAATTCTTAAGACAAATGGCATATATTTCCATGCGGGTGCTTTTGATTTCAAGACAGGAGCTGAGAAAAAAGCCTTATGTTATTTAACATATGTAGCTACTGAGTATGACCTGTTTGCTAAATACATATTACATCACAAATATATAACAATTATATTTATGAGGGGTGGCAAAAAAGTGCATGCTCTTGGATAGGGTGACATCTCCATCTCTCATTAAGGCTATTATGTTCATTATCTTACATGCACTTTAAAACTACCATTGTGTCTAATGCTAAATTCTGATTAAGCATCAGATGCAAGGAATGCTGTTGTCTTTTTCTGGCTAATTCTATCTTCTGAAAGTTTGCAATGGGGTACAAGGAAAAAGTGGTTAGTATTGTTCTTGCACCCTGCACTCTGATTTTATGTTTTACAGCCTTTAGACTACGAGATTTCGGCATTTCACAGGCTGATGATCAAAGTGGAAAATGAAGATCCACTGATTCCAGACATAGCATATGGCCCGAGTTCCACAGCAACAGTTCAGATCACTGTTGAAGATGTGAACGAAGGCCCAGTTTTCCACCCAAACCCGATGAGAGTGACAAAACAAGAAAACATTCCTATTGGCAGTAAGGTGTTAACAGTAAATGCCACTGATCCAGACACTTTGCAACATCAGACTATCAGGTGAGCACAGTACCCTCTAATTTTCATCCATTAGAAAGTGAGCATGTCTTTTGTGCCAAAGAATTTGCCTGCCAGTACAGAATTAAATTAAAGTTGCTGTTCTACACAATAAGAAGTGGCAATTTATCTTTTTTCCTGCAGTGAACACACTCAATATGATGGAAACAAAGCACTGCACTAGACAAGGGGCAGTAGTTTTCTGGGCTATGAGATTACTGCAGTGGAATAATTAAGTGCCACGAGCAATAGACACAGCTTCGCATACAGTTTCAAAATTACTTTTAACCTGCTTGTTTATTTCTTTTCCTTCATGAGAGCCAGAGAAACATGTAAACATTGAAAATGTGTATAGAAATAATTATGTTTTGCATATGGTTTAAGTCAGTATATGACCATTTATATAACGTCCCTCAGTGAAATAATGACCATCCATCTACGTTCAAGGGCAGAGAAAATATTTCTCGGTGAAACACTGAAGCTTACAGTGTTTCACTGGGAAAGCTAAAACTTGGCCTTCAAGTGGTGCCATCATCTTACATCTTGATCCACCTGCTCTGGTCTTCTAGTTTTTAGATTTGTTGAAAAATGAGACATAAACCACTTTCTTCTCTAATACTAAATTAACTTTCCAGACAGCTTTTCTCAGAATTTGAGAGTTGCAGGTTAAGCACTACAACTAGAATCTACATCTATGTTTAATTTTTCATTCTACTTTGGGAGTCTAATTTCCCCTAGATATAAATGTATATAAAAGGGTATCAAGATCTTTGTGAGAATGATTTCAAACCTTTACCTGAACTTTGTGCACTGTCAATCATCTATACCATAGGTCCTGGTTTCGTTACTATCACGGGGTTATTTAACATGATTGTGCACTTCTTAAAGAAGGTTTGACATATGTTCTACAAAAAAAGCAAGTTTCTGATCTTGAAGATGTTCTGTGTCAGTAACAAATGTTGGTAAACATACCATTACAAAAGACCTCACTGACAGCCTTGGATTCGAATGATGAGGTGAACTTAAGCAAGCGAGCGTGCTCATCTCCAAGGAAAGAGGAAAAAGGCAAGGCAGATAATTATAAATTTCAATTTTCTGCATCACCTCAAAAATACCTCAGCAGCATCACTCAGAACCCAGCTTGTGTAGGGAAACGATATTTATTCTCTTTGGGATTGCGACTGAGTTCAAGAATCATAGAATCATAGAATAGTTAGGGTTGGAAAAGACCTTAATATCATCTAGTTCCAACCCCCCTGCCATGGGCAGGGAAAGCATGCATTTTAAGCAGCATACATATTGAAGTCATCCACAACTTTATTTTCATAGGAGATAAGAGAAGTTGTATTAATGAATGTAACAGTTGATTTTATGATGCTAAAAGAGAAAAGCCAGGAAAATATAACTATTTGGTTATCAAAGCCAACAATCCAGAAACTGTTACCTGAATTTTTCCCCTTGACCTACTGATTTTGCTGAATTTCTCCTAATTGCATTGACACTGAAATCATAGAACATACCAATGACTTAATGAAAATTCTGTTGGCTTTGAGTGTTATGTGTAACCAGTTAAGTAACATAAACACTTTTTACAGTCCACCACGTCTCACAGCTGGCTGCAAAGGAACTCTCAGATCTTGACTATAACTAGCTCATAATCTAAATTGAATTTTCCCAGAAGTTTTTCTGTACCAACATGGTCAAGACCTGGAAGGTTTTTAGCTGAAAGTGAGATTTTTCTTTTCTTACCCTGCACGTGTAGAAAAGAAGAGCAGAAATAAGCTAGACTGGGTTGAGAATAAAGTGTCATCATAAACGGAAATGCAAATATGTAAATGCAAGTGGCTGTATAAGAGGAAAATAATGCAAATGTAATGGAAATCTGGGAAATGGGTAGAATGATTCAGGAAAGGCTAATTTGGCTGCCTGTATGTCCTTTTGCTAAAATAACAGGAAAACATAAACCATCATTTTTAAAAGATACTTTTAACCTTGACAGGTATTATTGAAACACTGAGCTACTAGCAGTGATAATGGAAGCCTGTAGTATATCAGAATAGTTCCTACAGGCAGATGTGTGGTTAGAGTCTGGGCCTACATCCAGGACTTCTATAGAAAACGCATACCAGGCTACATGGTTCTCAGACTATGCTACTATGAATTATATCATCAGAATCACTGGTATGATTATACTGGTAAAAGAAGAGCCAAGCAGGCACAATACATACTTTAAAATGGGGTATTACACTAAATATTGATGACCACGAACAAGCAATGTTTTGTAACTGCAAGGAGCAACAAATACCAGATTTGTATTGTGTGTGCTGTGTGAACAATGTACACCAATCCCAACAAAGTATATATCTGTCTAAAATGTGCTGACAGATACAAACAGAAGAGCAACAGAGAATTAGTAATGTGGTTTTTTCTTTCAAACTGTAACAACTGAGCTATGTCTAACCACAGGAATATTTTTTGTTAGTTTTCTATATAAAGCTTGTAGGAGGGGCTGATGATTATTTGTAATCAGCAAATTTAGTTACTCTACTAGATAAAACATGATAAATGCATTACAAGAACCATGAATAGTGCATAGTGCCATTGTCCACATCTAGATTGAATTTATTCTTTGAACATTGCATATCTGAATCAGATTCAAATTACTTATCTCTTTGAAAAGCATGACTTACTTTGAAAAATTCCTGAAGACAGCTGTACTTTCGAAGCAATTTTCTTCCTTATTCTTCAGCTTAAAGTGTTTTTGCAGACTGCAAAAGTATTTCATTTAAAAGCTCAAACACGCTGGCAAAAATGTATTACACTGAAAAAAATAGGACACCGATATTTGTAAGACTCAAAAGCACGTACCTTGAGCTCTAGCTATTTGTCTGCATACAATTAGCAGTGAACTTTCGTGATGTCAGCTTTTCTCTGATCTACTAATGTTAACATTTCAAAGAAACTTCAGGTAGATGTAGGCACATCATTCTGGAAACAAGAAACACATGCTCATTTTGGCCAGCTAAATAATGTAGGCATCAAGTTTAATCTTACATTTAACAGGTATACTCTAAATGCTCTAAATATAATCTAAATTATACCAGTTTAAAATTAGACTTTGACTTTCACAACTATACTCAGCTCTAAGACTTCCTATGAAAAGTCTGCAATAAGTACAGTGAGTTTTGGGCTATGGATGTTGTAGAAAGGAAGGGGCAGACTGAAACAGTGGTTTATTCTGAACACATGCCTTTGGGTGGAAAATAGTGTGTGTTCCACTATGATCATTCCCAGAAAGAAAAGGAACCTGTTCAAGTTGGATAACATTTCTTAGATTCATTAACCCTTTTTTTTTTTTTTTAAGTATTTAATTCCCTCTATAGTTTCCAACTTTTTTAGAATTAGAAAATGAAAGAAATCCAGCAGGCCCCATTTTAATTATAACCCAACAATTTATTAATAGAACAGTAATGAAGTTTCTGAAATTTGATTTCTTAATCAGGGATCATTGTTATTTTTGTGGTAGATTTAAGAGTTTAATTTTGGGTGCTTCTTCCCAACCTCTGAAATTTTAATCAGAAGTTTCAAGTGTACATGTCAATGAGAAGTTAAAGGCTAAATTTAATAACATTTTCTACCTTGGGAAATTAAAAGAAGTAACTCACTTTCTGAAATCCATTATTAACAGTAGATCTTAATTAAACACAGTTATGGTCCTCAATATTTGTCTGTGTGAAGAGATTGGTTTCAGTATTTTTCCCATTTCTGGATTTAACAAGTCCAAAATATTACATCGTTAGACTTCTAACTATGTGTAAATAAGTTGTTTATTGCAATGTATTTGTAACTTTTAATTAAAACAATGCTGTTCTCTGGTTTCATGCTTTATCATGGCAATATATTTTTATTACCTACTGTGCTCTTGGATTTTAAATTATTTATGTGAATATATTATCATGGTATTTATTCTCGGTAAGCAATGTGACTCAATGCTTCAGAAATATCTTCGCAAGAAAAGTTTATTATAACTCTATATTTAATTCATTCAGTAGAATTAAAATGCAGTATTTGAAGCTGGAGAACTTAGAACTCAAACTGCAGTGGGTTTCATACGAGTATGAAAGACTGCCAAAAATATCTGAAGCAATATATGTAAATAATATATATGTTTGTGTATATGTGTAGTTTTTATATTTGCACTTGAATCCATCGGACCCCATGTAGTATAAGTGGCTTCTGGAAACATAGGTACATTGTCTTAGTGGCAAAGTCTCAACTGTAGAAATTTGAAAGCCAATTTTTTGCTTGGAAGTTGGCATCCTTTTATTTAATTCTGGTCTTCTTATATCACCTTATGATTAATTTAGTGGAACTACACAAATATGAACAAAGTAAATTTCCAATTCTTTCAGATTAGTCATTTCAGATTAGAAAAGTCTGTGACAGAATCAGCTACCCAGCGGCCTGCTAACCCTCAGCCCAGACATTTGGCTGCTGTAGCACTGCTGTTGGACTGGCTGTGTGTTTGATAGCTCTACCAGTTTGGAAATGGGAGCAAGGTCATACTTATTGCAATCATTTACAAATAGCAACTACTGGTCTATCTGAAAGGCAGATAGGCTTTGTTTCTCTTTACATGAAGAGCATTTTTCTATACTGCAAAATAAGTGTGTATATTAATGAGGCTTCATCCTTGAACATCAGACCAAGAGGATGATAAGGCTGAACCTAACACAATTAAAAGTGATCATTTCTGTTTATTTGCCCTTTCACCAAGAGCCACTTGACAATTGACTTTCAGAATGGAAACTTTCACTGCTGGGCCGCATTTTGTTTTATATTACATCATCATAACTTTGGGGTTGGTGCCTATGGAGTTGGTGGAAGTCAGTGGAAATGTTCTAAACTTCTGTTGGTGGCAACCATGAACTGCATACTCTCAAAAAATGCCTAAAATTTTGTAAAATAGTGCTGAAACTACACTGAAGGGGAATATATTGTGCAGTGAGTTTCTTCCAAATCTTAAAAATCCAAGGAAACTAAGGAGAATTCACTTGAAAAGACAAATTTACTTCTATTACTTCCCATTGCTACCAATCATCACTGTTATGTGTAATGAATGTATAAGCCATGAATTGCAAAGACAATTCAAAAGGCCTTTTTCTTGTCTTTTGCCAGGATTTTTTCAGAGATCCCAAACAACCTCTGGACAAGGATGAGGCTTCAAACCACATTTCTGACAAACACTTAAGGGATCAATTTTGCATACTGTGTTGCACATCAAGCCTTTTTAAAGCACTTTTGTTGCAGGTGGAGGCCAATAAACTTGCTTTTTGAGATACACTACAATCACTTACAGAAGCGCTATATAATGAGGCAGAAGTTTAAGAATGAATGGCTAAGATGTAACACACTTAGTCATTGTTAAATATGTCTCCTAGAGTCTAAGGGACTTGCCTTTGATTCCTAACAATGGGAGATTTGTTTTCCCTGTGCAGACAAAAGAATAGTTCCATTGTTATAAATGATTGGCTGAACCATGCTCTCAGCATGCAGCACCGAAGTTTTCCACTGCAAGTTAGACCCAAGAGCATCTCAGGTTGGCTCTGCAGTTTTATTTATGGCCTGCCTGAACCCAGCCACTGGGAATTTGCAGTGCATGTCTAGATCCGAAGTTGCTGTGTATTGGACAATGCACATTGTTTTTCTTTTCCTTTCTCTAAGTTAGACGGAAAGCCAGGTAGAGAGGGAATCTGCTTGAATCTGCTCTTCTGTCTTTCCTGCAAAATTGTGAAATACGGAAATGTTAACTCTAGAGAGCTGCACGTATTGGAGTATCCAGCAAGCTATGCCAGAAAAGGAGAGACTTAATCACTTCTGAAAGAAAGAGCTTGGCCAACTCCCTCATGCTACAAAACTACTACCTATAATGGCAGGTACTCACTAATCAACTGTTAGCTCAACCATATTCTACACAACAGTCTTTGTACTGAAACTGTTTCTTGAATATGTTAATGCTATTTATGTAGGTAATCACTGTGATATATTTATGTTACTATCATGATACTAATAACTGAAGGAAAAAATAATGAAGAAAGATATTGTCTTTTTTTTTTTCAGTTGTTGTTTGGCCAAACGGACTTCCACTTTTTTTTTTTTACTGAACAAAGTAAGAAACTCCATTTTCCCCTTTCAACAAACTCTCTAGGCCTACAGCACGATGGGAAAGAAGCAAAACTGTTTCTAGAGTAGTAATGTACCTCCTTTATTTTCCTCTTATACCCTTGACCACACTGATGGAACTCTGGAAGGGTGATAATGGCTTAAGAATAAAATCAGGCCCCATTTTTCCTGTTCAGAAGATGATTTGTAGCTGGCCAGCACTGTGCAGATGTATCACTGAGTCTGAAATAGTGTGGAGGAAGCAGCTGGTTAAAAAAAAGAAATCTCTGGTGGGAAGTATTGAGTTGAAATTGAAAAAAACAAATGACTAGAGTAAAATCACAGTGCCAATAGAATTAAAACATCTGCCTAATCTGGAAGCCAGGTCCTATAAAAGTTGTGAGCAGCGTCTAACACTGACCATTCAAGAACGCCACTTTCAACTCTGTCAGCTTCAATATTGGAGCTATACTGTTACAAGACCTTCTTTTCCTCAGAGTAGTGAACAGATGTTGATAGTCTGCTTCCCAAAGTCTGTTATTCAGTCCTTGTAGGCATTCCCTGTGTTGCTTAATTTACAACCAACCTGCCAACACCTCCCCTTCAGCATCTTGGAGAGTCCCCAGGAGTCCTTGATTCCTCAGTTGCTCCTAGTGTTTCTCCTGGTGTTGGATACCTCTAAGTCTCCCCTGTTGTTTATTTTTGTCCTTTTACTGATATTCTCTGCCTATATGTTGGGGCAGAGGTTAGGCCTCTCCTCTCCTTGTCTACTTTTGTATATCTTAACTTTTACTGTTTAAGGACAATCCTGGCTAACCAGTTAGTTCAGAGCTTTGGATATTGTATTTTGCCTTGCAAAGACGTGGGGAAACTCCCATACTTACCTTGTCTTGTCTATGCTAACATCTTGTGTTACTGCTCGGTTCTTCCTAGCAGTTGCCAGGCTGCTATAACACCCATTTTTATCTCACTCTCTGCAGTAGAAAAGCAGGGAGGGCAGGCAGCAAATTTTCACCCAGACTGAATGAAGCAGTTCACCTGTAGAACACTGTCTCTTTCTTGAGGAAAAAGAAGATATAAATCCTTCTCTCTCAATTAGTCACCAAAATAGCAGTCTGAATTAAGTTATTAAAGGCTACCTAAAGTAGGGGTCCCAGGAATTCTCAATCCATTGATTCATAGTTTTTCAGGAAAAACAGCTGCCTGAAGCTAGACTTTATCACTTCTGACAATACTTGTCAGAAGATCATATTCCTAAAGTTTTCCATCTGCTCTACTCTGTTGGCATAAATCATATTTAATGTGTTGATATTAAAGCTATAGATGACAGAATTGAGAATCTGTGTTTCCATGTAATCAAATAAGCCACAGAAACAAATTTTAACTTCCCTTGATATTACCTTAAGAATCCCAAATTCTTGATTAATAAGGATGAATGTAACATTTAAAGGGAGTTTAATTAGACTCTCTGTCTTTATCCTGCATAACAATATTATGCCACATTATGATTTCAACCATGTCATCACACAGAATGAATGGCTGTGAACTGTGAAATTATAGGGCACATTTTTCATGTCACTGACTAAATAATATTGCAGATCTTCTTGAGAAATATAACAATAGGATAGATCAGTCACAAGTTATGCTTGCAGTGGAAGTCAGATCTTGACAATAACTCACTTTGTCATTACTGTTCTCTTCTAGTTTCAGAAAAGGCAGGATTTTTGCCTCTGGAAGAAGTGAAGTATCTTGATTATAATAAGTTAGCTATCAAGTCTGAGGTGGCAAGTTGACAGGGAAGGGGGTGGTATGAATTTCTGTTAATATTTGAAAGCCATAGAATTCTTGAGTTCTACTCAGCTAAGTTAGATGGTGTGTGTGTGTCTATGTAGTTATAACTTTTGGTGGTGTTTTGACAGTAACTTGTTTGGACTGGTAATACGTAAGATTGCAATTCCAGTGACCAGTTTTATTTTATACAAAGGCTAAACCTGGAAAACCAAGCCCTAAAATCAAAGATTTCCAGGAAAACTGTAATGCGTCTAGGCCAGAATCCTGCCCTCAAGTGGAAGTAGATAATTAAGCCATTCTTGTTCTTCTTGTGGAGAAGACAGCACTGCTGTCTCTAAAGCAGGAAGAGATCTCAGATGATGCAGAGCAGGTGTTGTCTGGCATTCATGTCCTGATTGGAAAAAGGAAATATTGTAAGTCTTTCATAGCTTTTTGCCCTGTTATGAAGATATGAGGTGTTAATGTTACAGCTGTATTTCATTGATTTGCCACCTGCAGAATAAGGGCAGAATAAACCATGGATACTCTCCGTTCAGTGGCAAAATTCCCACTGAATCTGGGTGTAGGATTTCATCTCAGAGCAGAAGCTTTCCCAAATGCACAGAAATTATGTTGTATGATTAGAATGACTGCTCAAATGCAAGACATACCTAGTCTGCGCATTTCAAGACATAATGAACCCCATATTCTTTCAGACTCACAGGCGGTTATTCTTGGAGTGGAATTTAAGTTCAGTGAGTGAAATTCAAGCTCAGTGAAGAAATTGTCAGAAGGTTTAAGCACTCAATTTTGCTAAATGGAGCCCTGCAATGTTACTGTAATAGGAAAAAGTCTTCTGGAGTTCAATTGAATTTTTTTTTATTAACTTAGTAATAAGGATGCCAATTTCTGTAAAATGGTTTCTGAGTAAGAGTGGAATTATGCATTTTGTTAAGCAGCAGTAAGCCTGCAGATTCATTCTTGGTTCAAATGTGAATTGCTAGGGACTGACTTTCCAATTTTGTGACGATTATGTTCTAGGTAAATATGCATGCCTTCTCTACATAGAGCTAGATAATTATTATCCATGTGATCTCTTGGGGCAGCTCCATTTGGGTAGCACTTAGCATAGTATTGCCTTGGAGATTCCAACCTGTTTCACCCAGATTTCATTACATAGTCCAAGCCCTGGAGAATTTTTACACTTTTACCTATTTTAACAGGCCTGTCAGGGTAATGTTTCCCCTTTTTCTTTTCAAATGGGAAATCTCCAAGAGAATTTTACCTGCCTAAAACTCAACCTCTCTGGAGATGCAGCCCTAGTCATTGGTAGAGTTTTTTACACAAAAAACAAATGCAGCCACAGAGTTTATCTGATAATGCTTCACGGCTAAACCAAGAAGTTTCTGCATTAGTAGAACACAAGATTTGCAGCTTCAAAATGGTGCACTCAAAAGTTGCTTATGGGCCTGGAACCATCAAAGGTATTAACCAGTGTTTAACACACGTTTTAGTAGAGAAAGAAAACAATACTGTCTCAGTTTTGCATATCTCCATGTCAGCTGTTAATTCAGTTTGACTCATGGAAACTGTTTCAAAGTTTAGGTTTTTAAGTACAAGGAAAGAAAAAAAGAAGAAAAAGCCCACAATAACTTTAATCATTCTATGACTGCAGCCCTTTGAACACATCCTTCTTTGTGGAGTTAGGTGAGTTGTTTCTTTTCAGCTTCTACCATTTCATGAAAAAATAGCAGATACTTTTAGTTTTAAAGGTCTCAAGGCTTCAATTTTTTGTCTGTCAAGTTGAAACATTAAAATTCTTCCCACAGTAATGCTATGGATGTGCATTGAAGGCAGTTGGCAAAACATTTGGATCCCTAATGACGAGGGAAAAGTGCACGAGAAGTTTAACTCTTGGGCATCCAATCCAGGGTTAAATAGCATAGAGTAACTAAGACATAATAAGCAGCTTAGGAGAAGATTAAATAACCTTTGATTTACAGAGCACTATATATTGTGTGCACTGAATGCAAATGATACCAAGTGGAAAAGAAAGCTGTATGTGACCAAATAGTGGAAGACTGTTTTGCCTTATCGGTACCACACTGCAGTTAAGCAACACCTTGATATAAAGTTCATCAACAACAGTCAGTGTGGTACATTAAGGTTAAACAAAAAACTTTAATTCTCCATTTCCTGTCTTTTAAGTACTTAATCATGTAACACCCAATGAAAGCTCTTTTTGTGTTGTAAACAAATACTTGTGTGGAGCTTTTTCTTATAATTTCTTCACATTTTCCATCACTGGCCAGCAAATTTCTTAAATGACACAGATTTGTCATGTTGCTTAACGTACATCTGAAAGGGGCTTGGCTATCATGATGATGAACATGATATAAAAATTGTGCTGTATAGAGTAGATTTATTGTAGGCAGTATATCAGAGCAAGCATTTAGATGTACACAGCATACTTGCCCCAACAAAAAAGATGTTTTCTACTCTCCAGAGAAGTATTACCTAGAAATGTTCAGCATGAACTCACCTTTTAGCAAATAAATGATAATTTTCCCTGTAAAGAAATATCTTTTAGTTTTCTATTTCTTTGAAAAGACAATTTTTTTTTTCATTGGTTGTATGTTATAGGTTGAAACATATATATAAAATGGCCATTTTCTCAAACTGGCTATACCCTGTGACATGCTTTTCAGAATATCTAGCAGAATGTAATTTCTGTCAGTATTCTGTATTAATATTTATATGTACAGGACCAAATTTGTTTTGCAATAACATGGCTTAGACAAGGGTTACAATGATTATCCTCAGAGTGAACATAAGCAAGTGTGAAATCTGACTTTTAATGGTTTTGTTCAACAAGTGAAAAGTAGTATTTCAATTTTCTAACACCCCTTGAAGGCAGAGGCAGCAAGGGGAGAGCAGGGTCAGGGGCTGGAATTCAGTGCAGCAACCTATAACACATGTAATGACCTGGACTTGGTGGCAGTATAAATAAAACCACATGGTTATACATAGTCTTGGAAAGTGATAAGGGCTGGACAAGTAAAAGGGAAGTCCATGGGTTTAAAAGTTTATTTGGACATCTTGAATGCCTGAGAATCTGATTCATAGAGATTAGAAAAGGTAAACCACGCTTCCCTTTTCATCTGTCATGGTCGTTAAAGATAGTGTGTTAGGCAAAGAAAAGAAATTGGCCTAAAATAAAGGAAAAGATGTGACACGATATCCCGCATTGCTCTAACATTTAGGATAGAAAGTGGTTGTATGTATGTTTTTTGTATAGTTGGGTGTACTCAGTCAAATAAGCTTCAGGAGATTGCCTATTATTACAAAAAGAATGAAAGAGAATTAATTCAGTTTCTTCTGTGAGAACTACACCCATGAAGTGCATAATGTATTCAAAATCAGCTGGAAAAAGATGAAAACTTCATTTGTGTTAGTATTAGCCAGGAATGAAAGTTCCTTTTTCTTCACATTATTGGATTGGATGGTTTTTTGTTTGATTTTTTTTCTTTAATATTACATTCATATTATCATAATGCTGCTGAATTTCTCACCCTTTCCTTCATCGTTATGATATGCTATAAGGCTGGAAAGTATTTTTACATGGTGGGTATTAATTACTTTGGGCTACATAACTATACAAAAGCACCAGACAGTCTATTTTCCTACTACAAATTGTTATTTTTAAACAAAGCAAAACTAAAGAACTAAAAGGAAAAAAAATTAATTGCTGCAATAATAATACCAGACTGATACATTTTATGGAATTAGTTGAGTTTTATTTGTATGGAAAGAAAATTATTAATTTTTTGGCTCTTCACTGATTTTTAAAACCCTTTGAGAATTTCCAGTTCTTCTGGACAAAGTCAGCCCATTAACCAAACGTTAGACAGCCTTGCATATATGCTTCACATAGACATTGATATGAAATCATCGTGTTCATATGTTTTTTTACTAAGACATCAAATTAGCACAAGTTATACCTAAGTGCCTCTGTATTTTCCAAATGTAATGCCTACACAGTGTAATTCTCACATATCTGTGTGAATAACCCATAGAATTTCCTTTAGAAATCCTTCTTGGACAAAATTGTTTGCATGCTTGTGTGTGTATAAAATATTTTTCATGAAGAAAAACTAGGAATTTAGAGGAGATATAGGAAAATGTAGGTTACTAAAAAAAAAAGTTAATAGAAGTCTCTTATTTAAAAAACCCACATCCTCATTTTTTGCTTTTGCACTGATTTTTAGAGAATTCAACTTTCATAATAGATGCTTGGTAGATTACATAGGCAACAAAGAGTTGGTTGGCACCCAGCTGTGACCAAAATCATTCTGTTTTGATTATGCTTCATTTTGAAATATTTTGACTGGGTTTGGAACTCCACATATCTCCTCCCTAAAGGTAACATTGGAGGAAGCCCAAATGAAGGACTTGAGCCAGGAGAAGCTTTTCACCCTACATCTCCTCTTCCCAGTGCCATGTACCAGGAGGAACTGGAATTTCCAGCACACTGCTTTTGCTTCTGTCAAGCTCCCTGCCTCAGGGAGGTGACAGCAGGCATTTTGTTAGGTTAGAGCTGGCATAGATGTCATGGTGGGTACAGAAGATGCGCAGATATGGGTGTGCTTGGGATGTGTAATGGGATGTGCAGGTGGTTCAATGGGAGACCGCGGGCTTCAGCACCAACAGCAACATGTGGCTGTGGGGTGGCAGGAAAGGCTGAGGGGCCATGCTGCCGAGTGCTACAGGCTCACACAGCTCTCCCTGTTGACCAAATCCTCTCCAAGAGATGTCAGATATTAATTCAGTTGTTACTGTGAACTGGGAACATGAAATATACTTCTGGGAATCTGCTCCGCATTCAACAAAGGCTACAAATAGTGGCTCAGGCAGTGCTCTAACTTGAGAAAAAACAAGATTTAAGCCATTTTTTCCCCTGGATCAGGTTCAACTCAACTCCCAAAATCAGTGTTTTCCTTTTATTTTGAAATCCAACATGGATATTTGCCACTCAAGATTATACCTGCCAAATACATGAAAAAACACTCTTATAATCATAGGATTAGCAACCAATATCTCGACAAAATAAGTTTCTGGAGAGGGAAACCTGCACCAGCTGCATGTTTTATACTAGCTGTCACATACATGCAGTTTAAACAGAGCTGAGGGGACAGTGCTGTGTGCTTGTTGGAGAAAGAAGAGGGAATGAGCAGGAATGGGGCTGATTTTCCTGCCAGGCCTCTAACTGTGACCTGAAACGTAGAAGCTTTTCTAAGTCAGCAGAACATTATTGCTGTCCTACCATAACTTGTATTACAGCACTTGCCTTAGAAATAGCTGAATCTTAGGAATAAGTCTTGTGCAAGTTCAGCCAACTCAGGAACACCCCAGCTCTGTCAGCACAGGAAACTACTTTGATTACTTTTCTGGCAGTATCAGCTTCTTCACAGATTTTCTTTCTGAATTGCTACTTATTGCACATTCAATTTATTGTGTCTTAAACTTTGTCCTTTCTTATGCTAGTCCCTTTTTTTTCTGTCTTTTGTTTCTAAGTTATGAAAATGCCAATGAAAATATTTACGCTGGTTCATCACAGTAAATATGTATGTAATTTATTTTCTTTTTTCTGAAATACCTGATACAGCCAGGAGAGCCCTAATTTTCTTGAAGAAAAATCTCTTGGAATTAGGACCCAGGGCTCAAGTAACTTTGTTTGAAGTATTTGGCCTTTATAATGACATTTTCGTGTCCCACAGTTATTTAGTAATAAGAAAACTGCCATATGATTATATGATATCTTTTCTGTGAATTGCTGGGGCTGACCTTTGCTGTAGTTACATGTTATTCATAGCAGATACTTCACATTCCTCTTAAAGGGATGAGTGTTTCCCACGTTATCTAAGACAGAGGCTCAGTCTCTTGCTCTTCATTGTTTGGAACCTTTCACTCTATCTTTTCTGACCTTAACTTGACAGGCTGAGCAGACATTTCCTTCATGACATCTCTATTACAACTTTACCTAATGTTGTCCAGTGATTTCGAGGTTGAAGTTTGTGAGTCTGGAACTTGTTTTCTAACAAAATGTTTCCTCAACTCAAGAAGGACATGGAGCTGTTGGAGCAAGTCCAGAGGACGCCAAGGGGATGATCAGGGGCTGGAGCACCTCCCATGTGGAGACAGGCTGAGAAAGTTAAGGCTGTTCAGCCTCAAGAAGAGAAGACCTCAGAGCAGATTCCAGTGTCTGAAGGAGGCCTACAAGGGTGTTGGAGAGGGACTCTTCATCAGGGACTGGAATGATAGGACAAGGGGTGATGGGATTAAATTTAAACAGGGGAAGTTTAGGTTAGATATAAGGAAGTTCTTTACTGTGAGGGTGGTGAGGCGTTGGAACAGGTTGCCCAAAGAAGTGGTAAATGTTTCATGCCTGGCAGTGTTCAAGGCCAGGTTGGACAGAGCCTTGGGCGACATGGTCTAGTGTGAGCTTCCCTGCCCATGGCAGGGGTTTGGAAATGGATGATCTTAAGGTCCTTTCCAACCCAAACCATTCTACCATTCTATAACAAAATGTTTGTCTAGTTAATATTTTTGCTTTCTGGGACTATGATCCAGATTTCTGTGGTAGACTTCACCGAGCTGCTACATTTTCAAGGTCTCATTAACTTTAAAGTAACTGTCCATTTAGCAATTTTTACAGTGTCTTTCAACTGTTAACAATTCATAATATTCCTTTATTTAGAATTGCACCCTTTTGGTTACTACTTATGTCTTGACTTCTCTTGTAGTTCATCTTTCCTACTTCCCTCTCCCCCCCTTATTTTTTAAAGGTATTAAATTAATAATAATAATTTTTAAAGCTATTGTTCATTGATGCTGGGCACATTTTCTCTTGTAAAAGTTGCAGTCTTTTCAAAGGAAAAAAAAAACCTGACAAAAGCACCATCTTTCACCTCAGGATCATAATTTAATCTTCTCCTAAGGTTATTATTTTCTTTACTAATGAGCATGACAAAAATATCTCACATTTTTTCCTCTTTCGAATTCCAGGGTAGAGTCCCCCACATAAATCAAGAAAGCATTTCAGTTTTAATTCATATGAAATTCGTAGTTTCAGCACGCTTTCCTAGCATTTTCTCTAGCACTGAAGAGGTGATAATTACTATATGTAGTAAGGGATAAGATAGAGGAAAGTCATGCTATTAACAATTCTGAATGCCTTAAGGTTAGCCAGAAGTTGTGTTCCCAGAAATCCCACATGTGTATGTTCAGATTTAGACACTGTTCTTTCCATTTGCACCATTTGTGCTCACTCTTTGCTTCCCAAACAACACATGTAATTAATGGGAAAATTTGTGCATGTTTAGTACCAAAGGAAGTCATTCTGCTAAATCTGCAAGACCTAATTCAAAAAATGTCCTCCTTGGCACTTCTTGCTCCTCTGACTATAGGGAGAATGGCCTATGGTAGTCCTTGACTTTATTTTTAATTATTGTCAGAATGACAAGGAGTTATTCCCCATCTCTGGGATAACCAAGTCTCAATGTCCTCTAGATTTATACTGGACTGTAATTCTTTGGAAAGACTTGATGAGAAAATGGCAACAAAAGAGGCAAGTGAGTGTGAAAGAAACAGCCAAAGTGATGCACAGGGAATGCTGGCCACATGAACTTCTGCTTTGAGTGGCATCAAGACCCTGCAAAGGCCCCAGATATTGACACAGGACATAAACTGTGCTAAAATGATTATTCAGCATATGCACCAATTTGTTACACTTTCCATCTGGAAATTAATTTGCAGAAACATTAATTCTCCTCTTTCCTTATGAGACGAGTCCCAGAGTTAATAGATGTTAATAGGGTCCAAGGCTGAATTTTCTCGATGTGTACTGCATAGGCTGAGGTTGCAAAACTGCACTGGAGCTGGCACTCATGGACTCCCTGCCCTGCCTTTCTGGGGAGAAATTCCAGGCCAAAGGGTGTTTTCTTTGTGATTTTAGTATCATCTATGGAAAACAGAGATTTCCCGGCAGTTGGCAGAAGCAAACCCTTGCTGGGATCAGTCAGCTCCTGGCAGTCGGACTGGCAGTCCAACAGGAGTTGTATTGACCCAGGTAGACTAATGCTTCACAGTAGTGAGCCACTTCTCACCACTTTTCTGCCCACGCCTTATTTAAAAATAGCTCACACTGGATCTGTAGAAATATGCTGTTTTGTGGCAGTGTTCAATAGTGACATTTCAGTAGTGAGTCTGCTGGGCTTTTATAAAAAGTATCCAATCTTTTCAAGGGCTACCAGGACCCCTGCTTGAAAGAGAACACGGCAAATGGATTTGCAGTAGAAGAAGCTGCTTTTGCTGGAAGCACAGTTGCAAAGAACAGGCATGTGCAGCAACTTGATAGAGATGTACTGCCAAAAACCTTCTCTAGGTAGTTTATGGAAGAACCTCCAGCTCATCTCATGTTGATTAGCTTTTGAGGCACAACTGCTACAGTGAAAAAATTATCACTGATTTGCATGTGTTGACAATTATTCTAACAGTAACAACCTGATTATACTAGTGTGTTAATCCCAGATATGGTGTATGATTCTCTAGCCTTAAGAATAATTCAGATAGTTGTAGCCTTTGGGTTCATTTAACCGTAGGCCTAATCACTTCTGATTAAAAAGTACATAAATGAGTTTGTGGATTTTTTTGTTACGCCTCAGCTTTTAGGATTTTTTTGCCCTGAAGGAAAAAAAAAAAATACCAACCCTGAAAATTAAATCTTGGTAGAGCGAAATGTTTGAAAGACTGTGCAATAGTAACAAAAAATATTTTCCTTTTCGTAACATTTTACTTAACTGTCTAATTATAACACTTATTGTATTTTCATTTGATTAATTGCTGTAGGTTTTGTGATTTGGGTTTTTTATTATTCTAGTTGCAATGACTCTTCTGTTTCTTTCTTCATGTTTACCAAGAGTTTTAATCCTATTGTTTCTCCACACAAATAAGTAATTAGTCAACCATTTTCTCATCTGATATTTCTCAGTGGCAGGAGGCTGGAAACTGAATTTCATCTCATTTTTCATTCTGTTTTGATCATATTGTAGTAGATAGAGAGTTGCAATGAAAGCCAACCTTCTAAATCACTGATGTGACAAGCAAAATAAAGCTGAAACAATAAATATTTTGCTTGGGTGGTCAGGTGGGATGCCTAATTTTAAAAGCACCCTGCAGGTGGAAACAAGCAAATACTGTGTGCTGTGTAGCCGCAGCCCTTGGGATACAGGAAACTCTTCCAGCGCTAAAATCTGTACAATGAGAGCCCCAGCCTGACAAATGCTTGATCCCTATGGTCTGAGCAAAGGGGTTTGTTGTCTCCTAAGTCTGATGCAGAACACCATCAACTTTTCTTTTTATAACACTAATTTCCACTGCTCCCTCTGTGCTCCCTCTGATTCAGTGAGTAGCAGGAGACAATATTGAGTATGTATTGATCTGTCAGCAGAAGAGATGAGCAGCTGAAGTGCTTGCGTTTGACCTTTTCTGCTGTCCCATATGCCTCAATGTGCCTGGGTTGGCAATACTTCATTTTAACTTCAATGAGACAAAACACGTTTCAGTGAAAGGTGTGCCACTGTTTTCTGCCCGCTGGGCCGCCACTTGGCTCTGAATAAAGCCATGAGAAAATTCCACAAATAGAGATATATCAGCATTATAATTTCCTCCCTATAAAACAATGTTTATATTGCAGCCCAGCCAAATGCAGCTAACACTGAAGGTCACAAGTTTTTTGATCCTTCCATTTGTTAGTTTTGTTTTTAAACAAAGTCATTCCTGCCAAGATTTGTTGCTTGTCGAAATTATACTTTGGGGAGAAGGGAATTTAATTTTCATTTTTTCTAGCTGAATTTCTTTTTAATTATAATTTTAAATTGGAATTTTACTTTTGCAAAGTGAGAATAGAATGTTTTAGTGTTTCCAAATAAGTGTAATGGCATCTTCGTACAGACCAAGTAGCTGTCTAAAGTTTCCATTTTACTATTTTGCTTGCCTTTTTAAATACATTGTATCAAAAAAGTACACTTTGGATTGTAAAAATCAAACCCCAAAGCTAATAGCCGAAATATTTCTGAAAAATCTGTATTACACTTTCAGCACTTTCCTATGACTTACTGGCATAGAAAAGACATCAGTGGAAACGCTGTAACAAACACAGTTTTTCTGCCAAAACATTGGGCAGGCTCCTTTTTTGCCATAAATATCTATATATTGCTCACAAACTGAAAGGGTGACTTAAAGAAAGTGGCTCATGTGGAAGGTTGTTCTAGAGAATATTTTGTGTTTATACAGCACAGAGGAATGTTAGTGCTGAGCTGCTTCAGAGGAATGCTCAGCCCTGATGCACCACAGCATTCCCACTCTGGTTCTCTGTAAAATACACATTTCTTTAGACCAAGATGAAACGAGTTTTTCTTGAGAGTGAATCACTGGAAAGCTTATACTAACAACAAATGTCAGACCAAAACACAAATGTGTATAAACCTTATAGCCTTAAAAAGCAATTTATCAGTCTCGTGCAGCACTGCAATACATACTTTAGCAGTGTATTTATCCTGTCTACTGTACACCCTAACTGATGTGCATGCACTTTGGAGGGGATTATTACGTTATTTCATGTGCCAGACTGGCATTGGAGCCAGGGACATATGATGCCTCTTCAGATAGGGTTAGAATAAAGTATGTATGTACTTATGTTTATATGTAAACTAGAAACGTGAGAGATGCTTCAGGATTGCTCAGGAAAAAAGGGCTGCAGTACATTACTACAGATTGCCCTGCCCAGCCTGCAGAGCTGAGCTAGGCACTAGTGCATAGCTAATGAATTCACCCTGGAATATGTCCAGTTTATCGAAGAGAAACATGAATTTTCAGAGACCAAAAAAGCACAGAGTGACTCGTGGCACAACACTGATGGGGATTTAATTTATTTTTTTTAAATTGTACTCTAAGTTGACATTTGCAGCCTGTGAAAATACAGACAAGTCTGAAAGCCCATAAATCTGTTCCATGAAGCTGAAAAATGGCTGTTGCTTAAATCCTCTATCTTCAGCAAGTTTAAAAATGCATCTGACCAAATATTTTTCTCAACAATGTTGCCAGAAAATGTGATTTATTTCAGGTTTTAGATAGTGTTAATGATATTCTTATTCTGATTAATAATAGTATATTCCAATTAAGTTGGCTTTGTATGTTTAAAAAATTCTCATTTTTACAGAATCTAACCAAAGTAATTTGAGCATGTCCAAGTCTCTGCAGGAGAGCACTGCAGGAAGTATTTACAGCCTACTGCACATTTAGCATATAGCCACACTTTTAGTAACAACACTCCAATCTAAATTCAAAACCAGACGTTTTGTGTGGTCATATATTTAACGGGAAAAGATGACTAACTATGCTTAGTTTGACGACTGTTGACCGTAAGTGAAATATGGGGACTGGAAAATACAAACAAGGGACAGTTTAGATTTCTGACTTTTTAATAACATCTCTTGAAGCTTATTGAGGGGTTCTTAATTCTGTGTTAATAGAGCGTGTTTGCAAGGGATTTGTACATCAGGGTTTTGGCCAGGCACAGGTTTAAGATTCAAAACAGATCTGAGAACTGTCCATAATTGTTTTGCAGAACCACAGAGTTAGGTCTTTAGAAGACAGTTTCTGAAAGTCTCGAGGACTAGTATCAACATGTACATTTAGATAATTGGCTAGAAAAGATCTGAAAAAGCCCTTTAATGAGCAACCAGTACTGTTGCCTTTATTATTTCTTTTATAACCTGTATAACCTGGCCTATTTTTTTTTTTTTTTTTTTGAGATTAAGTAGTGCTTACTTTTTATCTCAGTAACATTCTGTAATGAAACACTTTTAGGCTTCTGTTCTGCAAAGGAAATGCTTTTTCAGGTTGTGTCCGCAGCACTGAGGGTACTGTGGGCCAGCTTGAAATTAGCTGGTGCTAGTAGCAGGCTGCTATTGCAGCACTGAGCTTAATGCAGGGGGTTTATTTTTCCCTGTTGATTCATATTACAGGGTGAAAAGAAAAGTGCTACAACTAAAGAACCACTTCAGCTGGTTGTCTTGGTAGGGCTGCATGTACCGTTATATGGGTAATGGGTGTTGAATACGTTGGGTGGCAAACCTAGTGCTGTTATTCAGCAGGGATCTCCATTAGCTCTGTTGTGGATACTTAATGTTACCAGTTCTCCAAAACTGCCAGGCTGTTATTCCAGATCCTCAAAGGTCACACGTGTACCTGAATTGCCTGGTAGACAAGTCTCCTGTGTACAAACTACAGACTTGTTGCAAATAGCACATTGAGCAGTCAATATGTCTACAAACAGTGAAATTGCCTGCTGCATTCCCCCAGGAAGCACAGGGCCTACACGCTCAGGGACAGAACGGTGTGTTGAAAGTGATGTGGCACGGGGGATTTAGCAAGTGCCAGGGTAGCATTGCATATCCGCTTGCCAACAGTGATGCACATACATAGCTGTTATGTACAAAACCCAGCACTGATTGGTTTTTGCCCCTCTCGCCTAACACACAGCCACTTACCTGCTGACATGCTTTTGTTATTTCAAGCAATGGTATTTGAATTGCTAATAAATCAGGAAAAAAAGGGCTTAGCTTTGAATTATTGCTCAGTTATGCCTATGTAACAGAACACCCTCAGCAACAGCAGAGTTACGTTGACATTGTCATTGATCTTGTGCACACAATAGTAATTTTATAGTTCTGACAACACTGTCATTCTAACTGCATGCATTCATGTAAAAGAAGTTGCAAAAGAAGGCACCAAACTGTTAGGGCAGACCATTGTCAACTGCAGAGGAGATGTGTGCTTGGCATTGGCGTGTTGTTGAACTACAGACCATCTCTGGCTCTTGAAAGAGATATGAAACAGTGTGATGCTCACATGAAGCCTCACATGAAGGCTCAGGTCATGGCATTTCCAAGTTGAATGGCAAGCTGTCAGCTTCTGAGTTTACCTCACACAGAAGGATGTGAAAACATCCTGTCCTATGGATCTCACTAGAAGTTGTAGAGCTCTTCTAGGATTATAAAGAAAGAAAAATGTATTTGGGTATTCAAATGGAAAGCACGTGTGGAAGTAGTATTGAAAGGAGGTATGAAAAGCCCTTTGAAACAACTGATTTTTCACAGAACTGCGTACTGGTAGTATACTTGCAGCTAATGTGATGAAGCAAATATAAGTCTTACTGACAATTTCTCTATCTCATTGCCAGAGCTTTTTATTAATACAGGGAATTCCTCCTGTTGTGGGGACATGCTTTGTAACACTAAACACGAGGGCCACAGATCACATGTTACTGACCTGTACAACATAATATTTAGGGATTGCTGCAGAAAATTTTAGGTAGTAAATTTATACCTAAGTATAAAACTAAAAGCAACCTATATATTCTCTTCCACCTTGATATTAATCCATTTTATTCATTGACATTGTTTTTCAATATCTGAAAAAAAGTGAAAACCCGCAACTGCTCCAAAGACATTTTTCCAGTGGCTTTAATGACACAAACATTAAAAAACCCAAAAAAACCCCCTAAAAAAAACCCAAAAAAAACCCCAAAACTTGGAAGTTGCATGAAAAATATCTTTACAAAATCAAATGTTAATACAGTTACAGTAATATCTGTTAGAGAATTACTATTATTGCTTTCATTCAGGCTGGGTTAGCAATTAGCCTGCTGTGCAAGGCTGTGAATATACATATAGGAGACGTGAGCTGAGGTCCCAAAACTTGTAACTTAACCCAGTATGGGAGCAGGAATGCCTTTGTTATCATATAGTCAAATAGCAGAAAAATTCCAGTGTGTCATCGTTAATGAGTCTGGCATGTACTTCTGCTGGAGAATTGCTGTGTTGCGATAAGGTTTCCTTTCTGCTCTTTCTGGTGCCATATGGTGCCCTAATTAGCGCAGGTAAAAGGTAATGATAAAACAGCAGAAAAGATGAAGCATGATGGGAAGCAGGTTGATCTCTAGAGCTCTACACTATGTCATCTGTACATAAAGCGTATGAAACCCAATGCAGTTTAAATCCAGATTTTTAATGTTACACTTCTATTATGTGAAGCATTTTTGCCTTTCTCTTAGAACTACCACTGTTTGCATAGGCACATACATTTATGATGTAGTTTCTGTGCTGGTCTCTCCAGCTACCTGGGAATCTTTTTTCCAGAGGTAATCGCTCTGGATTTTTCTGATGGACTGGATATAATGAGATGAAATTTATACTGGCTTGATTTAAAGATTACATATTGTCTGTATTTAGAGATTATTTTTTCACATTTAAAAGCAAAAGGAAGTTTTCATGCTGAGCTCTTAGGCACAGGCAATACAGAATGACCTTCTCCACCAATCATTTTGCTTGAATAGCTCATGAAGAGCTCATAGAAAAATTTCAGATACTGCCATTATATGCTATAGTCCCAGCAAGAGCAAGACAGATATGGTAACTTCAATATGTTACCTAATTGTAGGTGAACTGCTATGGATTCGGAAATGTGGATAATGTGAATGCTTTTCATTCAAAACACAAATATGTAGCTATATTTCTTTGGTGAAATATTGGCTCTGTTCAGCTGGTATTTTTTTCACTTCAATGTCAGTGGGACCAGAATCCATAAAAGCAGTAAATATGATATGGAAATGTAATGTATGAATAATTGTATTTCTGATACTGACTCTTGCCAGTCAGGTTGAAACTATCAAAATGGATACTGTCAATATTTTAACATTTTCAGTTTCACCCAAGACCAGTAAGCAGACACACACATACATGTTTGTATGTATCACAGAGAATATGCATTTTTACACATCTGGGTTTAACTCTATTTTACACATGGTTTAAAAAAAGGACATGAGCAAATGTACAGCTTGAAAATGCCAGTAAATATCTTTCTGCATCTTTAGAAAGTTATTAAAATTATTGTTTTCTGTTTTGCCTATCTGGGTACTCTTTCTGTCCCTCATCACTATAAGTTCTCAGCCCTTTCATAATGATTTACAGATTTTTTCTGTTAAAGCATAAGGGCCAAGACCCCTTGACTCCCCATGGGAAAAGTCTGGCAACTCCCAAGCTCAGGAAGTCCTTGCCAAAAGCAGCATCTTACCCTCTGCCTGTATGTCCGTCTGCTCTCCTCTGGCGCCCTGGGCTATTACACTGTTGGCTGTGAAATTCCTTTTGTGGCTAGTGCAAAGTTGTGGCTGTGATTAGATTTTTGCATCCATATTACAACCACTGTTCTGTGTAAGGATCTTCTGTGCTAATCAAGCTGCTGGACACCAGCACCACACACGTCTGCTACCAACTTCAAAAGGTGTTCTTGGAATTATTTTCGTTTGTTTCAGGAAGGGGACGATGCCATTTATAAATTTTAAATTATTTCCATATATTTGCTACTTTAGTTCTGCACCAAATAGTCCAAGTACATATTTTGATTTGTGTATCTTGTTCTGCATCTACAGCCTTTCCATCTGTAGCTCTAAATTTAAGGTGTATACTTCAGCTTTACAGTAGATGCTTTCCAGTCTAAGGGAATTGTTTTTTTCTGCTTCCTTTGCAATACCTGGCTTATAGATAGTACAAGGTCATGAACCTAGTGCAAGGATGCCACAATCAATAAGCTAAACCCACTTGCCTGTGCCTTGTTGTCTTATAAGCCCTTGGGATCTGTAAGTTGTTGGCATGGTTTAAAATTAAAAAAAAAAAAAAAAGGAAACTCCACAAAGCAGCACTAAATTTCACTACTGCAATATAGAATAGGTCCAAACTAAACAGTAATTGTTCTGTATATACAGAACACTGTATATACCCATACAGATGTATTGGTGTACTTATGATTTTCAAAACTGCATGGTCACTTGCAGGCACGTAAGTTTTTGTTTAACCAGCTAGAAAAATGGTCTGATTTTCAAAACTGCTGTGCAAGCAGCAGATCCCACTGAAGTCAGAAGTAGGAAGTGAAACTTCATATTCTATAATTTTGTTTTTTATAGTGCTTTTCTTAATGAGTCTGTTCTAAACCCTTTGTGAGCCGAGCCCTCAAAAAATTGCACAAGGAACAACCATCTTAACCGTACTACAATAAACTCTTACAATAAGTAAAAAATGTGGTGGGAAAGACAAAGTACTACTTTTACAATATCCTGTGCCAAATCACAGGTTATACAATTCAGTTTTTTATTTGCACAGCCAACAGTGCTTCATAGAGCAATCAGGGAAGATAATACAATCTATTTTAAATTCTCATTACTTTAAAAGTGTTGAATCTTCTTAAATTGTTTCAGGGTTAATTGAGAATTTGCAGTTTTACGACAGACGAGGAATTGTTCAGGCTGCCCTTGTTTCGTATTTTTGTGCATACCTTTGTTGCAGAGTTGTAAAAACAACAATAAAAAAAGAAACAAAGAAGTGAAATGAAATGAAATGAAATGAAATGAAATGAAATGAAATGAAATGAAATGAAATAATGATCTACATTGTTACTATTCTAGTAACTCAGTTTTATGGGAGATAAAATTCAGGTATTGATTAATGTTGAAATGGTTATTAAGTGGAAGGACGCATTAGGTTGTGGAATGTCTCACTATGCACTAGTGTTTGCCTTTGCTTTTTGTCCACATATTCCCTAAGGGATAATTTCTGCTTCTGGAGAAGCCAGGAGTGAATGTCTGAGTGACTTTAGTGAGAGAATGGCTAAGCCAAGTGGTTTTAGTATTTGTCTCTTTTTCTCATAAACTTCAAAAGGTTCTAAGTTCCAAATTTGTCCTGTATTTTACTTTAACATAATAACAGCTCATAAAAATGGATTTTTGATTCTGAAACAGGCTGCCTGAACACCAGTGTGGTCTTACATACCCTGGCAAAGTCAATCTGATTCAGCAGCCCTGAGGAGGTCATGGTTTTGAAGCCTGAAGCAAGGTCTTGGTGAAAAACAGCAGCTGTGTGGACAGGGTTGTCTGAAATTAGCCATGTTAATCTTCTGGAGGATAATATCGCTTACCCTGGAGATACACCAAAGAAATGTTGAGGAAATTGATGATTTTTTGGTGAGAGGTGACTCTGATGTATTCAGAGAAGGCTTTCTGCTAAAAGCAATTTTGTTTTTCAATGACAGAACTCAGAATCTTTTCTTTGAACTATTATTCTTCCGAAATAAAAGTACCTCATCAATCTTTGAAGTATAATGTCAATCTATAGAATAGTTTATTTAAATGGACCTGTGGGCCACTTGGCAAATTCACAGGGGTTCTGTAGCCCTGTGCTTTCTAAGGCACAGATAAATTCAAGGCTTGCTCTGCCTCTAGCAAATGCAGTTATAGTGGGTACCTGATATGTGGTCTGGGAAAAGATGTCAATGTTTCTGGCCTGTATTTCTGCATGTATCTGTACATGCACTGCCTCATTTACACATGAGGAAACCAGTTTGCCCAGAACTTTTCCCTTTTTAACAATTAAGTTTTCTTCCTGCTGAATAGTGTGGTGTCCATGCCCAAAATTTATTATTCAAAGACTTTAAGTCAAATCCACTCTAACATCTCCTAACTTAATCCTAACTTACATGAAAGGAAAAAAAATTCATCTTAATGACACCTTCCCATGGCATTATTTCAGATGCTGGAGGGGATGGTCCTGGTATGAGGGGCAGATGAGATCCATTCATTTCATTCAATGGTCTCTAACAATGTCATCTTAATGACAAAATTTAAGCTCGAGCCACGTACTGTCATTTACTTTTCGTTATCTTTTACCTTCAGCCAAATGATCAGACCTACTGCTCGAACACGGGAAAATATGCTGCATGAATAATGAATGATGCTGATGGCTTCTGACATCCTGGAGCTGTGGCTTTGCCTGGCTCTTCTGAGATCCCAGCAGAAATTCACAGTTCTCAAACTCCACCTGATCAAAATAACTGGGTAGTGCAAAAGCACAAGTTAGATTGGACTGAGAGGTCTGACGTGGGGGCTGGGGGTAAGAGGCAGCTGGATGGGACAGCTGCACATTGCCCCTCGTTGTTAACAATGGCATTGGCCATACCTTAACAGTCTGCTAGAGGGATCTATCAATGAATCACAACTTATTTTTCCTCTTTCCAGTGGGAACAAGAGACCAACGCAAGCTTCTGCAATAAGCATTCAGTGAGACCATGTCTGTCTTTCTTGGTTGCAATTTATTCTTTCCTATTCTAGCACCTGCCATTTTATTTCATTTTGCTTGCTTGTTTTTAGCCCCCTAACAATCTGTTATTTGTGATTATTCCCTCAGGAAACAGTTGCACTGATAAATTATTTTTGGCAGTATTATCCCATGGGACACCTTTCAGATGAATGCCACTATGAGGCATTCATCTGAATGAATAGCTAGGTACATACTTTTTAAAAAATAACAGGCTTTGTGTCTATTATTTGTAATTTAAAATGTCTATAGAAGATGGTATGGCTGTTTATGACCTATACCAATTCACTACAAAAAAGATAAAAAGGTTATTATACTAAGTATTGATTATACGATTGGAGCTTTGGTTTTAAATATTCTCGCTTTTCATTGGAGAGAGAATTGGTGCCAGTTAATTCAGCTCTGTGTTGTTATATTACTTAATATATTTAAGTGATTATAGAATTAGGCCCTAATCATGAACATTCTTATGTTTCTTACTTTAGTCAAACAGGGCAGTTCTCAGTGCATGAACTTACAATCTCTCTAAATATTTCCAGTAACATGGTCTAAATATTTGTGCTGATTAATGCAAAGAAAGCACAACAGAAGATTTTGTATAGAGGGATCTTGACAGACAGTATTTTCAAATCCTTATTTAGACAACATGTGTGTGATTGAATTATTCCAAGATTCTGATCATCTCTTTGAATCAGTAACAGCAGGAAACTACAGATCACAGACTGCAGAACACATGTACAAAAACTGGGTCTGAATACAATCAGTTTATGTTATACCAGGTGAATCTAACAGTCTTTTTGTTATCCTATCCAACAAATTATTACATTTCTAGACTCATCCAAAATAACTAATTAAAAAAAAAAAAAAGGAAGAACACTCATACAACTATAACTCCTAGTCCAGCCAGAATTTTGAGTCTGGAAAAAGGAGGACTGGGAGAGTATTCATGAAGTCTGTAAATACCAGTGCTGATGCCGAGGCCATGGTAAGTGTTCAGGTACTTGGCTGTATAACACAGCAAGAGGAAATAGGTCCTACAAAATATTTAAAATATTGATTTCTGTACTAAGCTTTTGCAGGATGTATGTATCCAAAGAAATTTGGATACATACCTCAAACCTCTCTATATCTCCAACTGTCAGATAAGGCTAACAATAATGAACCATCTCAAAGGGAAGGCACAAGGTTTAAAGTGTATTTTTAAAGTATATCAACCCCATGAAAGCCCGTGAGTGCAAGGACATATTCTCTGTAGTAATGTAATTCTTTTATGACTAGATATATAATCTGTTAACAACTTCTATGTTTTTATTTAGATATTCGATTTACAAGGATCCGGCAGGCTGGCTAGAAATCAACCCTACCAATGGTACCATTACTACCACTGCTACCCTGGATCGGGAATCTCTTCATGTTCAGAATAACACATACACGGCTCTCTTTCTGGCAATTGACAATGGTAAGTAACTATTATGGATCATATTCACTAAAGTACATGTCTTTTTTCCCCTGCTTGAAATTTTCTGTTCTGAAAGGTGCATGTGTGAAGTTCAGCATGTGCTTCAACACTTTGCTAGGTGGCCACCTAAAGGTATTAGACATCATTGTGGCAAACAGAGGAAATAATTTACAACTTCAAGCTTAGAACAGCTTTGACTTAAGGTTACATCTCACGCATTTTTTCCTATGCTGAGATCTTAATGCTAGATGCAAACAGTCTGTGAACATTCCTGGAAAGTCATAAACCATCTTTATCAAAGCTAATTTCTTCATAATATTTGAGCAGTTAGTAAGCCTAAGGCACCTAAATACCAATAACAACTCATCCCTGATACACTGAATTCTATTCTATTTAATACAATGACTGTGACAATGAAGACATAAGTAAAAACCCTTGTTAAAATGCAAAATTTTTTACATATTGTGTGGATTAAAGTTTCTTCTGTCAAATATAATCAAAATTAAACTATCCTCTAGTGAAAATTCAGTGAGTGACTTTGGAGCAGAGAAAGGAAGAGAAAATCCTGAATGTTCCAAATCTCCAGAGCTAAAGGCAAAAACTAAATAAAAGATTTGTCTGTAATATAACAGCTAATATGCTAACACTTGTTCACAGCTGCAGCTAGTTTAGCAGTGGTGATGAATTGTAAAATGTTCTTTTTAGGAGAGTAATTCTGCATTTTTGTAACCACATGACTCAGGGAACATTTGCAGGGCCTGACAGGAAAAAGAAAATGTAGCCTTAAGTATAAAAGAAAAAGAATTCTGCTGAGATGATGATTTACTTATATATTCATATACATATTTTTCTCAGGAAATTTCCATGGAAAATGTGGCACTAAATTTATTTCTGTCCTTTACTTGCTATTGGATAAAGAGTTTTTAAGTGCATCTTAAAATCTGATACACTGGGAAATGTCATTTTACAATGAAAGTAAAAATTCAGGATAACATTATTGTGGGACTATCGAAAGGACAAGGTTGAATACGGTTTAAAGGTGAAGTCGAATATTCTCAAAAAGAATAGATAGAACAAGAAGCTGAATATTCCGAACTGTGGAAACTATCCTGAATGAAAGTGGATTTGGGGGCATATATTTATGTTGTGCTTAGGATGATAACATTGTTCATCTATTTTAAGCCAAGAACCTCACTGCCAAGTGACCATTCTTAATTCCCAGATTTTTTTCTGTTCTGGAAAAATGACAGGAAGGAAAGGTGAAGAGCAGAGCAGGAGAAGATATTAGAGAAAGGAATCCTGTTCAGTTGGATCACTGAGTCAGCGGCTGTTGCTGTGTCTATTTGTATTTCTGCAGTACAGTTAGTGCAGGAGCTAATCTACGCCAACATTATTGACTTCTGTGAACGAAGTAGTTGGAAACCACACGTGTGCATTTAGTACTGTCATGCTAAAGTGTTAATAATGATCATTCAGGAGTATTGTGCTACAGTACTTCACTGTATGTAGCTCAGCCACATGTGGAAGCGGCAATAAATAGCAGAACTTAAATAGCTGATATTAACCTTGCGGTCTGTATCACCCTGGATTAATTACCCAACAACTTGTGAAACACATTAAACTTGGAGGCAGGTTGGTAACTGGAAAAAATCTCTGCTGGTCTGTGTAAACATGTAAGAGTGGGATGTGGGAAGCAACTCTGGAGCCCCATCCCCAACCATGCAGAGACGCTTGCCTCTGGCCACAACTGGCCCCGAGAGTGATGCTGGGGCCTGCAGGGGAGCAGTGCTGGTCCTTGGGCAGGCCTCAGAGGGACAGGCAAGCAGCAGTTCCCACACTGTCTGTTGTGGCTGGATTGCTCCGTTCACAGATTGCTCCATGCGCTGTCAGTCTGCAGTCTCAGTCTATTCTGTGGCTAAAAGAGATTTTACAATTTATTTCAAGGGGTAGGTCTGTCTTGTCCCCTGCAGTTATGACTGGGACTGATAATATCCCTGGGAATGTGTTCCGCTAGCTATTTTCAGGCCACTAATAATGCTAACTAGCAAAAATATGAAACCCACTTCATTTTTCTACCAATCATAGCTAATGTCTGTCTTGAAAAGGGATATTACATTAGATGACAAGCCAAATTGTGGTAGAATAATATGAAATGAATGCAGAATTCTTTCAGGACTTTAAGAGAAGGTTATGTTAACTTAAAAAGGAAGAAAATTAGATTGAACATGACTGTATGCATTTTCTTCAAAAAAGCATTGTCCACGGACTGCAAGTCTCTCTGTTCAGGTTAGTAAGTGCAGCTTGCCTAATACCAGCTAATACGGTATTTTTATGTGAGAGGGCAGAAAAAGGCAGCATTAAGAATTGCCAAGTGAGATAAAATGATACATTGAACATTCAGAGGCATTTCCAATACAGCGAGTCATTTGCTTGGGCTAACAGACTTGGGGCGAAAAGGGAACAGAAGAAAAAAAAAATGTATTTAATCAGAGTGACTTTTTCCACAAGTATTCAATGCAGGTTATTATTTCTTTTGCCTCTCTTCTTATCTCCAAGTCAAACCTTAGATGAGTGGCACATGCACTGAGGAAGTCTGAGCTGTCATCAACTTCCCTTCTCTTGACTGGGGAATATAGGAGAGCCCTGGTAACGTCCAGTGCACAGTGCAGCATGTGAGCTGGTGTCCAGCACAGCTCCAAGCATAACACAGCACCTCAGTCCAGGCCCACCACCGTGCTGGTGCTTGTGAGGCTTCTCAAACAAGGCAGCTCAGTTGGAGCTCTTCATGTCTGTGTGGCCACATCAACAGTGCCTCTCCCCTCTTCCCAAAGTTCAGTTTCTGACAGCACTGGTACAAGTTTCAGCAGAGTTAACTTTGCTAGTTGTCAGTATAAGGGACTGCACTCATGCTTACTGTGGAGGGTGACTGAGCTGTGTACTGATTTTTAACAGCGTTTGCAATAAGGTGAGGTTCTAAAACCAAGTAAGACCTTAGACATTGCTAAAGGACCTTAGACATACACTAAAATGGTAAATAAACATATTATTTTCTATTAATAATATCAGCATATAGAGTTTATATAATTACATAAAAGATACTGTTGTCCCATCACGGCCTCACATTCATGTGTTATCTTGAGTGGAGGCAGCTGAAAACAAACCCCACAGTGGTACTTTTTTCATCCTCTTTCCCTGATGTGAATAGAGAATCTGTCATTGGATTCAACAGACACTGGCTTCTTGTTATTACGCATCAGTGCATGGGACAAATGCCAGGGCATTTTTCCTATTTGTAAAATGTTGAAGATTTCTGTCAGAAGTAAAACCAGGAGCTTCATGCCTGGTAGTTCTTTATATAAATCCATCACATCTTTATCTTTTTTTCAGTAAATCACCAAACTGTTCTTTATGAGTAACGGTGAATGGACCACAGAAAATAGTCATTCCACTGCAGGAAGTAATTTAGTAATTTATGATATTTTTTTAACTTTATGGTATTATTTTTCAGCATTATCTGAAATTATCCAATTTTTCTGATTTTTCAACATTATCTGAAGTTATCTACATATTAACTGCAGAGAAATGTAAAGTATGGATCATGTTATTTCTGATTTAAAAGGTTCCTTTTTCTGTCCCAAACATAATTGAAACAATACGTAAGAAAAACATTGGTGGAGACAGTATTAATTTTGTAGATAATAAATTCTGACCTTTTATTGGGGGAAAATTCACATAAAGGACATTTTTGAATGAATATCCTAATTTTCTCTGTACTTTTCATTTCAGTAAAGGTCACATTAATGTCATTAGAATTTGAAACTTTTTATTAAAGGCTTGCGTGGACATAGAGTCTCTGGTCTATTAAAGAAGAAATTAAACACCAGTAAGAAATATCATGAAGCAGAGTTAACACATTAAAGTGTCATGAACTGTGTTTAATCTGAGAATGAGCTCTTAATGGGATAAAGTCAGATTTATGCAAACTTGGAAAACATCAGAGATTTCATTTAATTAACAGAAGTGCCAATAATGGCGATCATTTTATTTCCTGAATTTAGAATTCTAATCACTAAAACCAACTCAGTATCACAAGCACATAGTGCAGTTATTGGGAGTGTAACTGTAAAATTCACATGTTAAAAACAGACAGGAAAACATCTGAGTTTGAGAAATCTGCTTGGAAAAGACAGTCCAAATTTCCTGTGTGACCATGTTGTAGTGTCATCCTACAGATTCTATTCCACAGTGGAGTATTTGGGATGACTACAGTAATGTAGAGTACCTGTTTGTTTTTTTTGTATGGTCAGACATGCTAAGAACTCTCGAGGAATGTTTTTTTTTCCCCTGTGTTCTGACAGTTTAAGTCACAATTTAGAAAGAGAAAGGGAGGAGCAAAATACAAAAATTTTGGCAGTGAAGCTAAAAAGTATCTGGGAAATGTGTGAAATGTAAAAAAGCTAAAATGGTTTCTCCCTTTCCTTTAATAAAGCATAT